>NC_083442.1:20569316-21203572 GCF_020745735.1 Hemiscyllium ocellatum
TTATGTTCTATGTTCTATGGTAACCATTTATAAAAGGATGTAATAATAATAATAAATGCCAATATTTTCCTGATGACATGTTCAACTAACTGATCTATAGTTTAAAAATCGCACACCACACCCAGGTTCTCGTCAAACAGGCTTATTTGGAAGCATTAGTTTTGGAACGCTGCTCTTTCATTAGGTGGTTGTGGAGTAAGAGATTGTAAGACAGAATTTGTAGCAAAAGTTTAGTGTGATGTAACTGAAATTATGTATTGTAAAAGATCTGGATTGGTGGTTGTCTCATCTTTTACATATGAAACCAACATTTTCATTCTAAATTGCAGAACTTTTCTAAAGTTACATTCTCAAGTGAACTTTACTAATTGGTGTCATGTTGACCCAGATAATGCACTTAAGGTGTGCTGCCCTGTGTGAGACCATTGTGCCCCAATGCTCACTGATTCTAATCTGAAGGGATTTACAGAATCTTATATGGATTTATGTAGTTTTTGAGCAAAATAAAGTGTGATTCTGCCAGTTCAAAATCATCCCACAAACTTGTGTTTATGAGTAAGTGTAAAGGGGGTTTAAGTTGGTGAAAGGGTGTTTGGGAGTGTGTGTATGAGAGAGGGTCTGTCTCTTTGACTCAACACCTCCTGCTGTGTACGTGGCAGGTACTCATAGCCAATGTTGTCTATGTTGTATCTCATACACTGCAGGTAAGGAAGCCCTGTGGCATGGTACATTGGTGACAGAGCAGGGACTACAGCAATAGATGAATGGGCACCTCACAATCAACAGACAGGACTGTTCCCTCCCAGTTGCAAACACTTTAGTGGTCTGGGGCATTTGACCTTGGACCTTCGGGTGACTGTCCTCCAAGGTGGACTTTGGAACAGGCCATGGGAAAATGGCCGAGCAGAAGCTGATAGCCAAGTTCGGTACCAATGGGGCTGACCTCAACCGGGACCTTGGGTTCATGTCCTGCTACATGTGACCCCCCGCACTACAGACACGGCAGACAGACAGACACACGCAGACACTCTCACATGCACCCTCTCTGACTTACAACCCGAAGCACATTCACTCACATGCACACTCTCGCAGACACTCATAATCCCTCTCCTCTCCCCTCCCCATCCCCCTGCACGCCCACAAATTTGTGGGGTGAATTTGTACTTGCAAAATTACATTTTATTTTGCTCAACTGCACGAATCCATGTAAGATTCTGTAAATTCCTTTTATAGATGAGAATCAGTCTGAATGTTGGGGTGCAGTCTCATGCAGGGCACCTCTCACCTTTAAAGTGCATTATCTGGGCCACTATAACACTTTTTCAAGTTCAATTGAGAATGTAACTTTAGAAAAGTTCTGCAATATACATATGAAAGAACTGAAACCAACATGGTCATTCTAAAAGATGAGAGATTTAACAAACAATCCAGGTCTTTTTCAATATATAATTTCAGTTGCATCACACTAAACTTTTTGCTGTAAATTGTCTTATGATCTTATACTCCACGACCACCCGATGAAGGAGCAGTGCTTAGAAAGATAGTGCTTCTAAATAAATGTGGTTTTAACATTTGTCCACCCCAGTCCAACACCGCCAACTCCAAATCATGATCTATAGTTACCTTTTTTAAATGTTGCCTCCCTTTCTAAGTGTCACAGTGGCAGATTTCCAATTGTCTTGGACTTTTCCAGAATCTAAGCTGTCATCATGACTACTTTTTGTTTGCATTGTGACTTCCCCCATGGATGATAAACATTTAAAGCATGAAACGTACAACGCTTCAATCGCTTGGCAGCCTGTAGATGTCTGTTCATGCTGGGGGAATAGCCTGCTGTTCTGAAACAGCAGGTATTCATGAAATCTCTCTCATTTGGGGGGAGAGAGGACAATGTATAACTCTACCGTTGCCATCAGAATCATAACTGTGTGTATTTCGGAGGGAACCTCCCTGTTTTATTAGTTTTGATTTTAATTTCCCTTGAGCCGTTGTTAGCAGGGTGCTGGGGAAGTTTTGATTTGCAAGGCTATGTACAAAGAGAAAGAACGGGGAAAGAGTTGGCTGGAGCACGCACAAGATCTGGCATCGAGGCAACCGGTCACATGGTGGTCTCCACACTCCTGGTCTCTGAGCAGTCACGTGTGGGTTATCTGCTGTTTAAAACTTCACTCTTACCTCCAGCTGTGATTTGTAAACGTCATCTGGGTAATGGTGCATTCTCTTCACTGCTCTCTGACTACAGAAGATTGGCAGGAGCTATAGTGTTAAGTGTTTCTGCTGGAGATCTGGAACTGAGCAGGCAAACTTTAGGCAGTGCCTTTTGAATATTCCCAAATATAGTTGGACCAGTATAAAATTTCAATAAAGCTCAGTGAATTATACGGTCATGTTCTGGCTCTTTCCAACATTTGAATCTTTTTTTAAAAAATTGTTTTGCGTACAGTTTGAAAGCATTGGGCTATTCATCAATTGCAAGCTTTTCTTTGTTTTCAATTAGGCTTTCAAGCTACTCTTTAAATTCTGAACCATTCCTTCAATACTTTAAAATGCTGCATTTTTAAAAAGTTGTATCATTACTTTATTATTGTGTCCCTAATGTGATATATCTTAAATCTGCTTTAATTTCTCTGTTCCACAACATATCATGATCGAGCTAGTTCTATTATCCGTGCTGTAACTGTAGGTTGGGAGCACAATATTTTGAGAGATCACACCCATAGGAGCCCCCACTCCCACCTCCCAGGAACCTCTCTACGCCTCCTCTGTTTTCTTCTTTGCTTACTTCCCCATTCACCTCCAGTTTTAAAATAAACTGAGGCTATGAGGGACTGCTGTTTTTAAAAACATCATGAAGGCTCCATGACTACTTAGACATCTCCAATATACCCCTTCCCTGATGGCTTTTTTTGGAGAAAATGTTTCATTTTCAGACTAATCTGTTTTATTTTATAGTATTTTTAATGCTGATTATGGAAATAACTTTTGTTTTTATCTATTTCCAATATTTTACTTAATTTTATTTTGAAGATACCATTTTTGGCAACAAAAAATTGATCTTTCAAGTAGTTCATCTTTCAACCAGTTCATTTCTTGATCTGGCATTTTCACAATAGTCCCAAGCATTTTTGAGGTGAAAAACACACAAATTTCTGCCTTCGTTACAGGCTGCCACATACAATCTCTTTCTCAGTTTGTTCAGCAAAGCGATTAGTTTTGTCCACAACTCGATCAATAATTCTGTTTTGTCACATAAAAGGCTAAAAGAACTCCAAAGGAGTCATCTCAGCTGTGTCTTGATCAATTGATATTCCAGGATTTCCAGTGAATGGGAAGCATGGTGGTGGAGGAAGCACGCATTCTTCCCTCACCACATATCGACACCAAATTCTGTCATCGTCCTTATCCTTGCTTGAGAGAATAGCCATTATCAGACAAGCTTGCACTCTCATCTGATGTATTCAAGCTTCTAATAGAAGGCCAGGTTATAGTCCAACAGGTTTAATTAGAAGCACACTAGCTTTCGGAGCAACGCTCCTTCATCAGGTGGTCGTGGAGGATAAGATCATAAGACGATTTACAGCAAAAAGTTTAGTGTGATGCAACTGTTGGGCTATAACCTGGTGTTGTGTGATTTTTAACTTTGTACACCCCAGTCCAACACCGGCATCTCCAAATCATGTCTAATAGAAGGTTCATACTCATTGTCATCTTCTGAGCTCGACATCTGGGCATAATTTGTAAAGAAAAAAAACCGAATGACAGTGTGTGCCCAAAAGCCGTGCGTTGACGCTTCTTGCGATGCCTGAGGTGGAAGAGATACGGGTAACAGATGTATGAGTCACCGAGTATACTCATTTCTAGCGCAAAAGGGCCCAGAAATGCCGAGAATTGACGTATAAACTCGTCTGTGGCTGTTTTTGAAATTTGTGTTTTGGATGAGTTTACTTGTCACATTCTGAAAGACAAATTGGGCGAAGACCAGTTAACTCGTCTTCGCCAGGTAAGGGGTTAAGAATTTTGCGAGGCAAGGTTAGCTACAGCTGTACCCACATTTTGAAATTATACTTTGGGCTGCGTGGGTTGCTAGCAAGGCTAGCTTTTATTGTCAGTCTTAAACCGTCCTTCATTTTCTGAAACTCTCCCCGTTGAGTTCCTTTGGTATATTTTCTGCCAGTGATATCGACTGGGAGATCAAGGGTAACCACTGATCTTGGGTCTAGTGGTCCAGATTCTCCAGCAGTAAAATGGAAGCAGAGAGCAAAATGTTCCTCAGCTGTTGGCAGTTTCCTCAGTTAGCACAGGGGAGGTGGCCATACCGGTAATATAGCTGCCCCATCTGGTAGCTAGGTGGGACAACTAAATTCTTTTCCAGCACCGCACATTTTTTGGCTCTGATCTCCAGCATCTGCAGCCCTCACTTTCTCCCAATCAAATGCCCAGATCAATATTTTTGCCCCTGTTTTGTATGTAAGATTTGTACAAATACCGAAGATGGTACCATAAGAGGCCACGTTGTAAAACTTTTCACTGTGTACTCCTGTACTTGTGACAATAAAGGATATTCTATACCCTCTGCACTAGGGGCTCTAGAGGCACTAGGCTACCCCCAACAGAAAGAGCCCACTGTTTCTCATAGGGTTAAAATAATCACACAACACCCGGTTAATATCTGACAGGTTTATTTAGAAGCACCGCTTCTTCATCAGGTGGTAGTTCCTCACGGGTGATTTGCCCAACCCTGACAGCCTCCTTTGTCAAAACTGGGGAGTGGGTGTCTTGATGGGTAACATGGGCCAAGGAAGGCACAATTCTGGCTAACGATGCCCAGCCCTCCTGCCTTGCTGCTGGAATGTCACCCACCCTTGCCCAAGGCACTGCAGCCTATCTGCCTTGCCTTGGATCTTCCACAAGGAGATGCCAGCAAAGGGGTGCCCCCAACCCATCATGCCGTGCTGGCAGTGCTGCCACCAGGCCGCCTGATGTATTGCACCCATCCCTGGGGCTCATAGCTTTAATTGACACCTCCGTTACACAGGTAAACTCCAGTGACGCCCTGTTAACTGGACACTGCCATCAAAAGCATCTCGGGATCTTGCTGCTGTGGCTCTGCCTCTGGCTCTCAGACCTGCTGACAGGACCTTTGCTCCTTTCCAAAGTGAGAAGCATTTAGGCGAGAGTTAACGTTTCAAGGTTGTGACTGGTTCTGTTGTAAAGTTGCTGATCTGAAACATTACATCTGTTCCCCTCTCTTCCCAACTGAGTATTTCCAGCTTTTTATCTGTTCTTATTTCAGATTTCCAACATCTGCAATTGCTTTGTGTTTGCTCATTCTGAAGGTTATTTGCGTTTGGATTCGGATGAGGTTGGCAGATGTTGAAGGGACGCTGCTGTCTAGTTCAATCCCCTGCTCGTCCACTCATCTGAGCCATCAGCTGTTTATTGTGATGGAGGCATTGGGTTTATATGTAACCCTCCGGGAAGCAGCACTCCCGATCTGTGCCACTGACAGGTGCCACACAAAGGACCAAAGGGCATGCATTTTAGAAAGTTCCTTTTGTGGTTTCTGAATGGCCACATTCCGAGCTTTAGGACAATGAAACACTTGGTGCAGCTTTGAGTCACTATGTAACGGAAGAAACATGGTGGTTCACCTCTGCACTCTACATTCCCAACCCCCCCAACAATGTGACAATAACTGCATTAGTCTTCATTGTGACATGAGGTAGGTCCCCTCAGCTGGAGTTCATCTGCTCCAAACACTTTTTTGTTTCTTGTTCTTTAAAATTCTTTTTTTGGTTTTCCTCAGTTTTTAACCTGGCAGCAGCAGTGGTGACGGCAGTAGCTACCCGTCTTGGTAGTTGGTCCCAAGGTGGTCGCTGTGACCAGGCGAAACTCTGGTGCTCGGTGGCAATGTGGGTGTGGTGCCAGAGTGGGACAGTGGCAGCCTGTGGTGGGGGCAGCTGGTGAACCATGGAGGGGGTCAGTGACAGGAAGGCCTAGGGATTGTGAGACTGAGCCCAGCGCAGGGAGTGAATCGAGCCCAGTGCGGGGAGACTTTATTTCTTATTTACTACTTTATGCTGACAACTGTAATATTGAACTTCTGACTTACTACTTAATCTCTCTACTTCCTTTACCTAAGATTTTGTACCTTGTACCTAAGATGGCAACACTGTAAGCTTTCTGCTGCTGTATCCTGTACTTGTAGACAAATCTAGTATAGACTGATCATGTCACCTGATAACTCCCCTGCTTTAATTCAGAGTGTCAGTAATCTGTTACTGGGAACTGGTTAGATTGATGGCTGGTTTACACTGCAGCGTGCTGGTAACAGCATGGGTCCAATTCCTGCACCAGCTGAGGTTATCATGAAGGTCTCTGTCTGTCTCTGTCTCTCTGTCTGTCTCTGTCTCTCTGATGCCAGTGTTGGACTGGGGTATATAAAGTTAAAAATCACACAACACCAGGTTATAGTCCAACAGGTTTATTTGAAAGCAGTAGCTTTCAGAGCACTGCTCTTTTGTTAGGTGGTTGTCACCTGATGAAGAAGCAGCAGCACTCTGAAAGTTGGTGCTTCCAAATAAACCTGTTGGACCATAACCTGCTGTTGTGATGTTAACTTTAATCTCTCTGAAGGTAGAGAAGCCCTATGGTCAGGTGTGACTTTACACCTAACTTTCACGCCTGACAGAGTAATATTCCACTCAGTGCTGAGGGGGTGTCGGTCTTGGAGTTTTATTTGGTTCTGGAGTGGGATTTGAACCCAAAGCCTTGTAACTCTGCAAGATCAGAATGGAGGTGAAAGTGAGGGCTGCAGATATTGGAGATTAGAGCGGTGCTGGAAAAGCGCAGTAGGTCAGGCAGCATCCGAGGAGCAGGAGAATCGATATTTAAGCCTGATGAAGGGTTGATGTTCCTGATGAAGGGCTTTTGCCTAAAACGTCGATTTTCCTGCTCCTCTGACACTGCCTGACCTGCTGTAGTTTTCCAAAATCAGAATGGAACCTTGTTTGATCGATGCAACAATGATACCCCTGTCGTCTCCCTTATGTATCTTCCAATGATTTGGAAAGATGATGTTTGTTTTAAAGCTTATAAAGCATGCTTTTTGATTCTGTCGACAATTCTAGAAACCTTACAAAGCCGCTGGAAATGTCCCATCATTGTTTGACCTCACTTTTTTGCATAATTCCAATTATTTTCCTCACCCCGACCTCCTTTAGATCTCCTGAGGAAGGGCTCATGCCTGAAATGTCGATTTCTCCTGCTCCTTGGATGCTGCCTGACCTGCTGTGCTTTTTCAGCAACACATTTTCAGCTCTTTAGATCTCTGCCCACTAAAATTTGAACCAAGACTTGACCAAGTAATCCCAAAGAATTTTTGACTAACCTTTTAAACGAATGCCAGTAAAATGAATGTGGTCATGTCATAATGTGATGTTAAGTTCATTCCATGTTTTGCTGCTGCTGCTGTTTGTTTGATCAGTATGCATCACAAATGGTTCCCCTCCCATAGAACTAGGTCCTAAACCACTGTATAATCAAATTAAGTAAGTAATTAAAGTTTTTGCTTCGTATTTTTAAACTGAAATACAAGATGCTGTTCCAATAGGAACTTCTTCCTGTGCATAAATTTATATTCTATTTTGCAGGCAAATCTTGAAGGCTGTTTATTGGAAGGTTGTTAGTTGACATAATCTCTATTCTCAAAATATGTTTGATTAAGTTTTGTTAATTTGTGTTGGTGTAGCAACCCTGCAAAATAACTTAAAGCGTCTTTAACGTAGTAAGATTGAAGACACTTTGCAGGAGCATTATCAGAGAAAGTAGTTAGTGAGCCAGGTCAGGGACTGTGCTGTTGCATGAGGGGTGGCTCAGTGGTTAGCACTGCTGCCTCACCGCATCAGGAACCCAGGTTCAATTCCACCCTCGGATGATTGTGTGGAGTTTGTACATTCTCCCTGTGTCTGCTTGGGTACAGCTCATTGAATAGCTCAATGCAGTCCAAAGACTATGCAGATTACATAGAAAGATAGAAGATTGGAGGAGGCCATTTGGCCCTTTGAGCCTGCTGTGTAGTTTATCGCCATCATAGCTGATCGTCCAACTCAATAGCCTAACCTCCCTTTCTCTCCATAACCTTTTGATCCCATTCACCCAAAGTGCTAGATCTAGCTGTCTTTTGAATACATTCAATGTTTTGGCATCAACTACTTCCTGTGGTAAGGAATTCCAAAGGCTTACATCTGTTTGGGTGAAGAAATGTCTCCCCATCTCAGTCCTAAATGATCCACCCCAAATCCTCAGACTGTGACCCCTGGTTCTGGACACACCCACCATCGAGAACATCCTCCTTGCATCGACCCTGTCTAGTCCTGTTAGAATTTTAGAATGCTCCAAGATCCCCTCATTCATCTGAACTCCAGAGAAAACCATCCTAACCCAGTCAATCTCTCCTCATTTTAGGAGAAAGTGAGGACTGCAGATGCTGGAGATCAGTTGAAAAGGTCAGGTCTACTGGCCATGCTAAAATGCCTATAATGTTAGGTGCATTAGTCAGAGGGAATGAGTCTGGGTGGGTTACTCTTTGGAGGCTCTGTTTTTGCACTGTGAATCCTAACAAAAAAAAACCCTTAAGAGCTCTCCTGCTCCTCTGTTTCCTGACTGGCTGTGCTTTTCCAAGACCACACTTTTTTGAATCTCTCCTCATCTGTCAGTCCTGCCATCCCCAGAATCCGCCTGGGTAAACCCTTGCTGCTCTCCCTCGAGAGCAACAGTATCCTTCCTCAGGAAAGGAGACCGAAACTGCTCACCGTATTCTTGGTGGGTTAACCATGGGAACTGCAGGGTTACAGGAATAGGGTAAGGGGTGGGAAGTAGTTGGCAAACTCTTTGGAAGGTCGGTACGTGAATAGGGAAGGTTTGGGGAGATATGAGCCAGGGGCAGGCAGGTGGGGCTAGTTTAGTCTGGGATTGTGGTCATCGCGGATTGGTTGAACCAAAGGCTATGTTTCCCTGCTGTATGACTCTGACTCTAATTCTTTAACTGTTTCATTTCTGTTATGAAAGAAGCCTGATTGCAGTTATTTGGATATGGTGTTCCTGGGAAACAATAATGGGAATGGATTTGAAAGGTGACAACGTGTTTTAGAATTTTGGAAGGGGTCAAGGGCAAAGGGGCTGCTTAGTCTCTGGTGGGCACTCGGGTATTTTTTTTAGGACAGTTTGTTGGCAGTGGATTTTAAGGGACAATGTCTGAAGAGGGTGGTTAACATGGGGGACAAGAGAGAACGTCAGATCAGTTTTAGCAAATAGGATCGAGGGAACTGCTGTTATCTTTGTGGATAGGAGAGGGGAGAGAAACCTGGAAGTGATGCAGGATGGGAGCATTAGTGGAGGAGAAGTAAGATTCAGTGGCCTTGATGTTTGTAACGATGATGTTGTGGTGACGGATGGAGAGATGAGGGAGAGGGGTTTAAGGAGACAGTGGAGGAGAGAGGTGAGAAGTTGTATTTGGCTTCCAGAGCATTCCAAAACTCTGGGCCCACTCACCATTCTGTACGTTAGCCTGACTCAGCTGAGATCCAAGCCGCAGACTCAACAGATATGGAGCGAGAGGCCATTTGGTCCAACAAGCCTGTGCTGGTTCCCTATAGAGCCATCCATCCAATGTCAACATAAGTTCCTGAGAAGCCTCGACAGGGTCTATGTGGAGAGCGTGTTTCTGTTTGTGAAGAGATCTAGACCAGGGTGGGGGAAGAGTCACTTTGGGGGAAAGCAATAGGGGTCACCCATTGAAATGATGAGTTTGTTTGTTTGTTTGTTTGTTTGTTTTCATTGTAAAGTGTCATGAGAGTTTGGAACCCTCAGATGGTTTTGGAAACAGAGCCTTTGAATATTTGAAAAGCAGAGTAGCAAGTTCCTTGACAAACAAGGGGTGGGGTGAAAGGTTATTAGGGAGTAGGTGGGATTGTGGAGTAATCAAGTCAACCATGAGGGCGGCACTGTGTCTCGAGGGCGGCACTGTGACTCAAGGGCTAACATTGCTGCCTCAGTGTCAGGGACTCTGGTTCGATTCCAGCCTTGGGTGACTGTGTCTATGTGGAATTTGCATTTTCTCCCCATGTCTGCGTGGGTTTCCTCCAGGTGCTCCGGTTTCCTCCCACAGTCCAGTTTAGGTGAATTGGCCGTGTTAAATTTCCCGTAGTGTCTGGTGATGCCTAGGTTAGGCACATTAGTCAGGGGAAATGTAAAGTAATAGGGTAGGGAAATGGTCTGGGTGGGATACTCTTCAGAGGGTTGGTGTGGACTTGTTGGGCCGAATGACCTGTTTCCACACTATAGGGATTCTATGATTGTATTATTGACGAGCTGATTGGTCTCTTCCTAAGTTGCACACTCTCATGTCCCCATGACCCTGTAAGTTTACCATCTCCTGCCTCCATCGAAGCAGTTCTGAATCATTCATGACAGCCTCAATATTGAAATTTAATGTGACCCAGTTAATGAATTCCTCGGCTCTGCACTACAGTTTGTGACTGACTTTCCCCACCCCTCACCAAGGCCCAAAGTTGGAGATTGGTAGCAGTCATTGCTGCTGAGGTTCAGGAGATGCTCCCTGACCCTCTGTGTTCACCCTCTCCAACTTCCCTGCCTGTGATCTGCTCCCTCTCCTATTTACTCTTCCAACTGCTCCTCCCATCACAGGTTATATCTTTCCTGCCCCTATCAGCAGGAAATATTGCCTCCCCTACTCACCAATGTTTCCTCCATATTTAATTTGTCAGATCTATTTTGGGAGCTAATGAGGTTGATTTTGTCTAGTGCCCCATCTCTCTGGAGCACTGGTCAATGACCTTGAGGGAACGGAGACCCGTTGGAGACGCCATAATTACAAGGCCTGGAAAAAAGATCCATTTGAAGCTGGAGCTGTTTCAGAATTGCCTTGCTCTGTGTCACATTTTCTGTTCATTGATCTCCCGTTTCCCATTGGGCGAGGTTGGGAAAACTCTGAACATGAAACATTTTGAGGTCTGCAGCTTCGTCCACTAGGCTGCATTCCTTCCCCGAGTTTATTACCCTCCCCTGCCATGGTGAATGTGTTCCTGGTGCATTTGCGGCCTAATCACGGGCAGTCATCACTTTCCCCTGACGGAAGGCAGGAACGTTGGGTCAGGTTGTATCCGACTCACTCCCACCATGGTCACAGCTCCAGTGGCTTGGAGGAAATGTCTCTTGAGTCATACAGCATGGAAACAGGCCCTTCAGTCCACCCTGACGCCGACCGTAATCCCAAATTAAGCTTGTCCTACCTGCCTGCTCCTGGCCCGTATCCCTCCAAATCTTTCGTATTCATGTACTTATCAAAATGTCTTTTAAACATTATAACTGTACCTGCATCCGCCACTCCCTCTGGATGTTCATTCCACTGGTGAACCAGTTCCGGTATAAAAAAACATTTGACCCTCATGTCCTTTCACCTCTTGCCTTAAAAATATGACCCCTTGTCTTGAAACCTTCATTCTAAGGAAAATACATCCTCTCTATGCCCCCTTATGATTTTATCAACCTCTAAAAGGTCACCTCTCAAACTCCTATGCTCCAAAGCAAAACGCCCCAGTCTCTCTTTATAACTCAAACCTTTCATACCTGGTAACATGCTGGTAAATCTCTTCTGACCCTCCTCTAGTTTAGTAACATCCTTCCTTTAACATGGTGGCACAGTTCTCACCAATGTCCTGTACAATGTCAACACGACGTCCCAACTCCTGTACCTGAATGACTGAGCAATGGAGGTTCATGTGCTAAATGGCTGTTTAGTAACCCTGTCTACATGTGATGCAAATTTCAAAGCATTACATGTGAAAGGCCAATTTTTGAATTGATTGAGCACAATTTCTTTGAAATCATTCTTTGTCTATTCTCAGGAATGCCGACTTTGGTCTCATGTGCTTTAGAATCAATCCGCCCATTGAGAATGGCCTGCCATCCGATGAGAGTATGGCTCATCTGATAATCCTCAGCTCCACTTTCCAAGCTTTTCCCAGTAACTTTTGATTCCATTATTGTTTAAAAATCTATCCATGTGCATGTACTCAAAACGCCAGCCGCAATAGCCCTCCCATCTAAAGCAGAGAAGCAATTCCTCCACATCTCTGTATTAAATGGACAACTACTTATTCAGAGATCCTCTGGTCGTACACTCTCCCACAAGGGGAAACAACCTTTCCACATTTACTCTGTCAGGTCATTTTTTTTAGAATCATAGAATCCCTACTGTGTGGAAACAGGCCATTTGGCCCAACAAGTCTACAGTGACCCTCCAAGAGTAACCCACCCAAACCCATTCCCTTACCCTACATTTTCCCCTGACTAAGGCACCTAACCGACACAGCCCCGAACACTGTGGGGCAATTTAGCATAGCCTGACCTGCACATCTTTGGATTGTGGGAGGAATCCCACACTGAAATGGGGAAAACATGCAAACTCCACACAGACAGTCATCAGAGGCTGGAATCGAACACGGGTTCCTGGTGCTGTGAGGCAGCAGTGCTAACCACTGTGCCACTCTCTACGGTTCTGTTTTTCAGTAAGTTTGCCCCTCATTCTTCTAAATACAGGCCCAACCTACAGCACTTTTTAATGTAGTAAAGCACACCAAAATGCTTAATGCGGATGCTTAACAGGGTCAGGCTCGGTCCAAGATGGTGGCAGAGTCAGGCGCCTGTGCCAGACCTCATCAGCTCTGACCTCTGTTCTCTTTTTTTTTGCTCACTTACTTTGTCCTGAGGTTGGACACAACGAGAGCCCAGTGCGCAGAACCCAGGGCACGGCCCTCGAGCGAGCCCCTGCTTACTTTTCCAGGAGATGGAATTGGCGGCTGCTACTATGTGAGCACAGGCGAGGTAGGCCCAGTGGCAAAAGATGGCAGCTGAGGATCAGAGGCTTTGATTGTAGTTGGTGACAACGCAGGTGTCACTGCCGGTGACGAGCTGCCTTCAGACACATGGACACTCTTCAAGCCTTTCCCCCACCCCTCCCCCCCCCGCCCCTTAGAATCCATACAATGTGTAAACCGGCCCAACAGGTTCAGGCCAATCCATCAAAAAGTTACCAATCTCCCCCCCCCCCCCCCCCCTATTATTCTACATTTTTCCCCTGACTAATGCACCTACCCTACACATCCCTGTACACCATAGCAATTTAGCTTGGCCAATTCACCTAACCCACACACCTTTGGACTGTCGGAGGAAACCCACACAGACACGGGGAGAATGTGCAAACGCCACACAGACAGTTGCCCGAGGCTGGAATCGAACTCAGGTCCCTGGCACTGTGAGGCAGCAGTGCTAGCCACTGTGCCACCCATTATTCTTAAATTATTCAAAGTGTTGCTGTACACTAGTGACAAATGAAAGCTTTTCACTGTATTTTATTGCATTCTTACCATAAATTACCCGTGACAAAATCAATAAGAATGAATTTAGATCAATCACAGGAGCTCCCATAATTCGCAGTTATCATCAAACCGTACATTTCAGGTGAGTGGTAGGATGCTTCTTAAAATGTAAATACAAGCAGAGATTTATCCAGGCCATTCCAGACCCTCAGGGGGAAAACAGGAATAGCTGGGGAAACTCCAACGTAGACAGGCAGGAGGTAGGAAGAACCCAGCAAGCCAGGCAGCAGCAGGGGGTGGAGAAGTCGATGTTTCAGGTGTAACCCTTCTTCAGGATTGGGACTGTGGGTGGGGGTGAGGGGAGCTGCAGATAAAGGGAGGGGTTTGGGGAGAAGGTTGGAACGGTGAGATAGGGATAGGTGAAGAAAGGTAGAGGGCACGGCCTGGTTGGTCGATGGGGGGAATGAATCCGGTTGGTAGCTGGGAGGAAGGGTCGATCAGAGGAATGGAAGGAAGGGGGTGGGAAGGGAGGTTATTTGAAATTGGAGAGCTCAGTGGGGAGTCCTCCGGGCTGTAGGTTGCCCAGGCGGAAGATGAGGTGTTGTTCCTCCAATTTGCAGTGTGGTTCGTTGTGTCAATGGAGGAGGCCAAAGATGGTCATGTCAGAAAGGGAGTGGGAAGGGGAATTAAAATGGATGGTGACTGGATGATCTGGTCAGCCCCTGTGGGCCCAGCTGAGATGCTCGGTGAGCCATTCCCTAAGTTTTTAGGTTTGGTCTCCTCGATGTGTAGAAGACCACATCAAGAGCACCTGATACAGTAAACTAAATTGGAGGAGAAAGTGAGGACTGCAGATACTGGAGATCAGAGTCCAGACTAGAGTGGTGCTGGAAAAACACAGCAGGTCAGGCAGCATCCGAGGAGTAGGAAAATTGACGTTTTGGGCAGGCAGAGGCGGAGGAATTGGGAATACGGGATGGTATTTTTGCAGGGGGAGGGGGGGAAGAAGTGTAATCCAGATAGCTGTGGAAATCGGTGGGTTTGTAAAAAATGTCAGTGTCAAGTTGGTCGTCATTAATGGAGATGGAGAGGTCCAGGAAGGGGAGGGAGGTGTCCGAGATGGTCCAGGTAAATTTAAGGTCAGGTGGAATGTGTTGGTGAAGTTGATGAACTGCTCAACCTCCTCCTGGGAGCACGAGGTGGTGCCAATACAGTCATCAATGTAGTGGAGGAAGAGGTGGGGAGTGGTGCCGGTGTAACTACGGCAGATGGACTGTTCTACGTAGCCAACAAAGAGACAGGCATAGCTGGGGCCCATACGTGTGCCCATGGCTACCGCTTTGGTCTGGAGGAAGTGGGAGGATTCGAAGGAGAAATTGTTAAGGGTGAGGACCAGTTCAGCCAAACGTATGAGAGTGTCGGTGGAAGGGTACTGTTGGGGACATCGGGAGAGGAAGAAACAGAGGGCTTGGAGGCCCTGGTCATGGCGGATGGAGGTGTAGAGGGATTGAATATCCATGGTGAAGGTGAGGTATTGGGTGCTTTTCCAGCACCATTCTAATCTAGGTTGTAGGAGAGACAGGTGAACCTCGGTCTCACTTGGAAGGACTGTTTGGGGCCCTGGATGGAGGTGAGGGGTTTGGTGGACCAGCAGGTTTTGCATCTTTTCTGGTTGTGGGGTTCAGGAGTGGGGGGTGGGACGTAATCGGTGGGGAGAGTGATGTAAGCCAAGGACTGTTGAGGGGAAAGGCCCTTGTGGAAGGTGGAGAGGGGTGGGAGGGAATGACATTCTTGGCGGTTGGGTGTAGTCAGAGTTGGCAGAAGTGTTTAAAGATCTGTGGTGAGAGAAATGGACTTACCATTTTGAGTTTTGGCATGACCTCTTTCAACCCAAGATCTAGGCAACAAAAGGCATTCTGGGAAGGGGCAGTGAAAATTCTGGATGCTGCAGAGAGCTGTAGAGCTGCAGGAGCTAAGTGGTGGGTTGAAGGGATTTAAAAATAAGGCTGATACCTTTACAAATCAGGGAGCTGGGAGCTGTTGGAAGTCAGTGAGCATAGGGCTGACTGATTGAACCAAGGCAGGCTGTGGGTAGGAGAAGTTTGAATGGCCTCATATTGACAGAGGGCGGAAAACGAACCAGTCTCTGTCTCTATTTATAACATTAGAAGCCCAAATGCCTTTTTCCTGGTTTTATCAGCTTGTCTTTCAGCTTTTAATGGTTTCTGTAACACCTCAGGAAACTGCAGCTGCCTGTAACTGTGTTCAGATATTTCTTGAAAACAGCTTCATGTAAGCTGTAATATAAATGAACAAACACTGAGTGTGTGCGTAACATGTGAGAGTCCTCCCACCGGTTATTTTAGTGGAGACATGAATCTGTTTTCTTTTAACTGGGATTGCAATTCTGTTAAAGGACAGATGGAGCTGAGGAATGCTGGCTGTGGATGTTAGTCTTCATTCTGTTAATGTTGTGAGGCTACATTGTGTGTCTAGTACTTAATACCTACGCAGTGACAGTAGATGACTGAAGTGATCTTATAATTAAAAACTTCAGAAACTCACAGCCAAGCGCCAAGCAGCTGGAGCTGAAGAGAACAGTCTTAACTCATTCATAAACTTAGCTGTTGATTACTCTCCCTGCCTCTGCAAGCTTCCACAGTGAAGGATAAAATCTGTGCTGGCACTCTGATGTGGTACTGCAGGACAGAGGCCTGCGTTATCTGAGGTGTTAAAACAGGGCTCTCTGTATCCATGTGGCAAAGAAAAACTAATTGTTTCTTCCAGTTCATAGAGTCCCTTCTGTGTGGCAGTAGGCTGTTTGGCCCATCGAGTCCACATCAACTCTCCAAAGAGCATCCCACCCAGTCCCTATAACCCTGCATTTCCTAAAGCTAGCTCACCTAACCTGCACGTCCCCCAGATACTGTACAGCAATTTAGCATAGCCAATCCACCTAGCCTGCACATCCCCGGATACTGTACGGCAACTTAGCATAGCCAATTCACCTAGCCTGCACATCTTTGGGAGGACATGCAGGGGAAACCCACGCAGACACTGGGAGAATGTGCAAACTCCACACAACCAGTCACCCGAGGCTGGATTTGAACCTGTGTCCCTTGCACTGAGAGGCCACAGTGCTGACTTTTGGTCTATTGTGTCACCTAATGTTTTCTGGCTAATACCCACACTTCAACCAACATGATATACACAGCTTCTCTAGCCATATTTTCCTATCCAGCCTGGGCTGCTACATTCCTGATGACAGGCCTATGCTTTCAGGATCTTCACAAAGAAGGAAAATAAGGTGGAGAGGTTTAAGAAGGGGGTTTCTGAGCTTGGCAATTCCATCACACTTCACAGATCTGTCCCACTTAAAGCTTTGTGCTGAATTTGGTGGTGATGCTCTGCTTGGGAAACAAAAGACCGCAGAGCTTGGCTGGAGCCTTGGAGTAGGCCCGAGACAGACATGTTGGCCTGGAAACATGATGGTGTGGTAAAGGGGCAGGCAACTGGACACTCAGGGCTTTTTTTAATGGATACTTCAAGTACGAAGACAGTCACCCTGGCCTGCGTGGTGTCTCCCCAATATAGAGGACACCAGGTTGTATGCAGCAAATGTAGTAGTTTGGATGGGGTGAGGTGCAGGTAAACTGCTGCTTCACCTGGAAGCTGTGTGTGGGGCTTTGGATAGTGAAGGAAGGCGGACATAAACAGGCAGGTGTTACATTGTCTGCGTTTGCGTGGGAAGGCACTGGAGGGGTGTGGGAGGTGTTGGGATTTGCAATATCTGCTTCTGTAGACGTATTACCATGTCCTCTCTCCCCGTTCCTCCATCCCAGTGGGATTGCCCGCTCTTCCCAGTCTGGCAGTTAGACCCACCATTGTTCTACCGTTCTCATATTCCGATCACTTAACCTGCACCCTTATCAGCAGCTTCTCTCCCCCAGCACTCCACCCCTCATTATTGTGTAAATACTGCTCCCCCTTCATATCAGCTCTGATGAAGACACACCAAGACTCAAAACGTTAGTTTGCCCTCTCTCCACGGATGCTGCCTGACCTGCTGTGATCTCCAGCATTTGGTGTTTTCAGTACAGATTCCAGCACCTGCAGTACTTTACTCCTCTATAGACAAGCACAGCCGGTCAGGCAGCATCCGAGGAGCAGGAGCATCAACATTTCGGCCATTCGCCCTTCATCATTCCTGACCCGATGCTGCCTGACCTGCTGTGCTTTTCCACCACCATTCTAATCTAGACCCTGATTTCCGGCATATACAGGCCTCACTTTTGCCTTTGTGATCTCACTGCCAGACCTGCTGAGCTTTTCCAGTATTTTCTGTTTTCGTTTCTGTTATTGTGGGTTGATTTCAGCGCAGTCCCTCATTCCCCCCTACTCTTAGGTGCACTATCACATTGACTGGGTTGCATTCACACATTTCCTCACATTATTACTTATTCAGCTTCTCTTCTGTCCTGGGCTTGCTGTCCGTTATCTTCTGGTTTACCGACCCCTTTCGTAACTTTCTCTCTGGGCTCCCATCTCCACTGTCCACTCACTTCTCTCCTTCCCCCGCCCACCCCCCCAACTTCTGCATAAACCTCAGAGGAATCTCGATTATCCGGCATTCGGTTAGCCAATTATCGGATTATCCGGCAAGATTGCAAGGTCCTGATGCTCGGCTAAACAATGTTACCCGGAATTCGATTAACCAAACGAAATGCACCCTGCCCGTGTCCTTCGGATAATCGAGGTTCCTCTGTATCGCTCTCTCCAAGCTGCTACCAGTTCTGATGAAGAGATACTGGACCTCGAAACATGAACTCTGCTTTCTCTCCATTGACCTGCTGAGTTTCTGCACCAAGTTCTGTTTTTGTTGTAGATCTCCAGCATCCACAGTTCTTTGTTTTATTTATCGACATCAAGCGTGTTTGGTTTTATTCGTTACCTGGGAGGAATTTATAAGTTTAGATTACTTACAGTGTGGAAACAGGCCCTTCGGCCCAACAAGTCCACACTGACCCGCCGAAGCGCAACCCACCCATACCCCTACATATACCCCTTACCTAACACTACGGGCAATTTAGCATGGCCAATTCACCTGACCCGCACGTCTTTGGACTGTGGGAGGAAACCGGAGCACCCGGAGGAAACCCACGCAGACACGGGGAGAACGTGCAAACTCCACACAGTCAGTCGCCTGAGGCAGGAATTGAACCCAGGTCCCTGGCGCTGTGAGGCAGCAGTGCTAACCACTGTACCACCGTGCCGCCCACCGCGTTCACTGTCACCATATTATAAGTGCACCTTCCTTGGTCATTGAGAATGTATTTAAGACAGACATAGATGGGTTGTTGGAGAGAAAGCAAGCTAACGGTTCCAGTCTAGACAACTCTACATCAGAGTCAAAGAGTGTGGCGCTGGAAAAGCACAGCCGGTCATGCAGCATCCAAGGAGCGGGAGAGTCGATGTTTCGGTCATAAGCCCTGAGCTCCTCGGATGCTACCTGACCTGCTGCGCTTTTCCAGCACCACACTCTCGACTCTGATCTGCAGCCCTCACTTTCTCCTGCTATCACGTTCAGTCAATGCAGTTGGTCGAACTTTTTTTTGATTCTTGAGGGATGCAGAGTTTGGGGAATGATCTACCAGACAGAGGTGGAGGAGGCTCAATACTTCCTTAAGGAGCTCATCTGTGGTTGCATTGTCTGACCCATCTGTCAAACCTCTGGTTTAATCCTACAGTCCCTTCGCTGACCTTTCCTATTGTGACCTTTCCTGATGAAGAGCTTATGCTTGAAACGTCGACTGTCCTGCTCCTCGGATGCTGCCTGACTGGCTGTGCTTTTGCAGGATCAGACTTTTTGACTCTGATCTCCAGCATCTGCAGTCCTCATTTCCTCCTAGACTCTTCAGCAGAGCCAACGGGACTTGAAACGTTAGCTTGGTCTCTCTCCACGGATGCTGCCTGACCCGCTGTGATCTCCAACATTTGTTGGTTCCAGCTTCTGCATTCATTTGCTCCTATAGCTGGGTTTCTGATTAGTGAGGGGATTGAGGGATATGGGGTAGAGGGGAAAGGCAGGAGGATGGGGTTGAGACGCACAGCAGCCATGATTGAATGGCGGAGCAGACTCAATGGGCTGAATGGCCTAATTCTGCTCCTGTATCTTATAGTCAAATCTGGAGTGGACACGAACCGAAACTGAGCTTCCTGTTGGAGGCAGTGGTAGTGCCCATCACACCTCCAGACCTCACCCATAAGTGTGCCTTAACAGAGTATGTACATCAATAACCAATCAAACCTATCAACAAACACATCGAGTTAGACTCCATCTACCACCCCCTGAGAAAAGGAACAGGAAGTGACTTCACCACAGGAAATGACATCACCAACCCAAAGAAACCCAAACAAATCAATAGAAAGCAGGAATTTTCAGCATTGTTTCACCTGAGGCCCACTGAAGATGTTCTAGGAGAAAATGAGGACTGCAGATGCTGGAGATCAGAGCTGAAAATGTGTTGCTGGAAAAGCGCAGCAGGTCAGGCAGCATCCAAAGAGCAGGAGAGTCGATGTTTCGGGCATGAGCCCTTCTTCAGGATTCCTGAAGAAGGGCTCATGCCCGAAACGTCGACTCTCCTGCTCCTTGGATGCTGCCTGACCTGCTGCGCTTTTCCAGCAACACAGTTTCACCACTGAAGATGTTACCTAGTAAGGTAACGAAATGTCTGGAAATGAACTTTTCAGCTCAGCGAGCAAACCTACATCTAAAACCAATCGCCTCCAATTCCCAATGATGTTACTGGGAGTAACTTTCTCCTGACTGGTGGAATACTGTTATCACCACTTTAAGTCTGTGAGAAAATGAGTCATTGTCAGTACTGCCTGAAGGTGACTTGAATTTCATTTCCTAGTTATCATTGAGACTATCAACTGACTGAAAATTAGTCCCTGGGCCTTTACACTAATAGCTATTGGCTTAAAGAATAGTCTGGCACCTTGGATATTGATTCATACAGGAGAGAGCTGGCTGAGTTTTCAATTCATTGAGGAATGGTGGATGTAATTTGCAGTCGAGAAAATGCAAACAGGGTGAGAGCAGACTGAGATCAGCAGAAGAGCAAGATCACTACAACAGTCTGCATTGACGTAGCACCGGTAACGCGGCGAAAGCTTCCAGGATTCTTTTACAGCCAAACAAGATGTTGCACCGAGGAGGTTTTAGAACAGGAGAAGAAGCTAAAGGCTTTTCTTTCAATGTTCAGTCGTGGACTGAACAGTCTTGTCTTGTTGGCTGGGAAAGCCAATCTTTAATTGCCCTGGACGAGGTTGTGGTGAGCTGCCTTCTTATCCTGCTGTTAGGTGCTGGGGATTGACTGGAATTTCACCCAAAACGCCGTTGGAGAAAGAGTTTGAAGAGGAGCTTCTAAGAAGAAAGGGTGGTTGAGAAGTTTGCACAGGGAATTTCAGAGCTTAGAGATAGCTGAGTAAGTAGCAGGAAAAGATCAAATAGAATCATAGAGGAAATACCATATTGGAACAGACCCTTTGGTCAACTTGTCCATGCCGACCAGATACCTGAAATTACTTTAGACCCATTTGCCAGAATTTGGTCCACATCCCTCTAACCCCTTCCTATTCATATAACTATCCAGATGCCTTTTAAATGTTGTAATTGTACCAGCCTCCACAACTTACTCTGGCAGCTCATTCCATACATGTACCACCCTCTGCATGAAAAAGTTGCCCCTTAGGACCCTTTGAAATCTTTCCCCTCTCACCTTAAGCCTAGTCCCTCTAATTTCTCCCACCCTGTGGAAAAGACCTTAACTATTTACCCTTTCATGTCCCTCATGATTTTATAAACCTCTATAAGGTCACCCCTCTACCTCCAATACTCCAAGGAAAACAGCCCCAGCCCAATCAGCCTCTCCCTGTAGCTCAAATCCTCCAACTCTGGCAACATCCTTATAAATCATTTCTGAACAATGGATCAGTGGTTAGCACTGCTGCCTCACAGTACCAGGGACCCTGGTTCGATTCTAGCCTCAGGCGACTGTCTGTGTGGAGTTTGCACATTCTCCCTGTGTCTGTGTAGGTTTCCTCCCACTGTCCAAAGATGTGTAGGTTGGGTGAATTGGCCATGCTAAGTTGTCCAAAGTGTTCAGGGATGTGTAGGTTACGTGCATTAATCAGGGGTAAATATAGGAGAATAGTGTAGGGGAATGGGTCTGGATGGATTACTCTTTGGATGGTTGGTGTGGACTTGTTGGGCCGAAGGGCCTGTTTCCACACCGTAGGGATTTGATTAACCCTTTCAAGTTTAACAACATTCTTCCTATCGTAGGGAGACCAGAATTGATTGCAGTATTCCAGAAGTTGCCTCACCAATAATTTGTACAGCTGCTACGTGACCTCCCAACTCCTACACTCAATGCATTGACCAACAGATACTCAATTCCATCCAAAAATAAATTTGGTAAGGTCACTGCTGCGCAATTGTGCTCCTTGGTTCTCCCAGACTGGGAACACTGGGCTGTGGGGCCCATGGGATTCCCCATCCAGCACATATTGAGAATTAGTAGATGGAAGCAGTCACCTCTATTCTTTCCATGCCTCCCTTCCTATTATTATGGGATCCCAAATTTTGATTTGATTTATTATTGTCACATGTACCTAGATACAGTGAAAAATTTTGTTTTGCATGCAGTACAGGCAGATCATACCATACAAAGATCATAGGGTGACAGAACAAAGCCAGGAATACAATGTTATGGCCGCACAATGAACAAGATCAACATTAGATTTAAAATTTGTGAGACCCTTTCAGAATAGTCGAGTAAAAAATGAGGTCTGCAGATGCTGGAGATCACAGCTGAAAATGTGTTGCTGGTTAAAGCACAGCAGGTTAGGCAGCATCTCAGGAATAGGGAATTCGACGTTTCGAGCATAAGCCCTTCATCAGGAATCAGGGCTTATGCTCGAAACGTCGAATTCCCTATTCCTGAGATGCTGCCTAACCTGTTGTGCTTTAACCAGCAACACATTTTCAGCTGAGATCCTTTCAGAAGTCTAATACCAAAAAGGAAGAAGCTGCTCTTGAATCTGTTGGTTTGTATATTTAACCTATTGTATCTTCTGCCCAACGGAAGAGGTTGGGTGAGATTATAACCAGGGTGGGAGTGGTCTTTGATGATGTTGGCTGCCTTCCTGAGACAGTGGGAAGTGTACAAAAACAATAATTGCTGGAAAAGCTCAGCAGGTCCAGCAGCATTGGTGCAGTGAAGTCAGAGTTAACATTTCAGGTTGAGTGACTCTTCCTCAGAACTGCAAGAAGCGTAGGTGGAGTCAATGGATGGAAGGTTGATTTAGGTGATAGACTAGGCTATGTTCACGACTCTCTGTAGTTTTTTACAGCCCTGAAGCCATTCAGGACATCAACTGTTTATCACATCTTCTTTGTGGATACAACGTGAAGCTGGTAAAAGCACAGCAGGTCAGGCAGCATCAGTGGAGAAGGGGAGTCGATGGTTCAGCTCGGAACCTGTCATCAGAACCTTTGTGAATCCTGATGAAAGGTTCCGAGCTGAAACATTGACTTCCTTTTTCCTCTGATGCTGCCTGTGGCAATAGATCATCTGTTCTTTGTTTGTTTCTTCCTGTACAACGCGGTGTTTCGCTTGGAGATGGTGCACTTGGTGTGCTTGGCCATTCCTTGGGCAGCAGTGGGCACATGGGTGGTCTGGGCTAGGCGGGAAATCTCCCCCAGCAATCCCCTCGGAAACATCATTGACGACAGAGTTCATGATGCTCATGGCCTTAGAGAAGATGCTGGTGTCAGGCTGAACCTATTTGTAGATGTCAACAGTGGAGCTTTCTTCCTTGGACTTTCCCGTCCTCTTGCCGATGTTTGCTGGCGCCATCTTTGTTGCCTCCTTTTGGCAACCTCTCTATTCTTTACCTCAACCATAGTTGACAGTCAATTTCTTTATATCCCCCTGTCCAACACTTCCCTACCCCCCCCCCACCAACACTCCCAGTTCGCTTCTGCTTTCGGATTGTCATTTACAGAGTGTGATATTCAAAATCTTCAGTTAGTTCAAGGCCATTTGGTGGAAAGTGTTGCACAAAATGTTCACCAAAAGTGTTCCTATGATCCAATCATTTGAATGGACAATGTCATAGAATCATAGAATCCCTACAGTGTGGAAGCAGGCCATTCGGCCTATCGAGTCTACACCAACCCTCCCCGAGAGCATCCCATCCAGACCCGATCCCCACCCCATCCCTGTAACCCTGTATTTCCTCATGGCCAACCCACCCTAACCTGTACACCTTTAGGCTGTGGGAGGAAACTGGAGCACCCGGAGGAAACCCACACAGACACGAGGAGAATACGCAAACTCTAAAGTGTGAACTTTGTAAAAATAAATATTGATGGGTGTAATTTGAAGTAAAAGTGACTTCATATCAAACAGAATTGACTGTGTTCCATCTAAGCTAATGCAAGCAATTGATCCCTTCGCACTCCACATTTATATAGCATCTTTAACATCGAAGATATCCCAAATTGCTTCCGAAGGTCACCACCCAAGGTTTCACAGAAAGCCATATAAGGAGATCTTGGAATCAGTGACCATAAGTTTTACTTGAATTAACTAATAGGTTGTGAGCATTGCTGATGAGGCCAGTGTTTATTGCCCATCCCTAATTACCTTAACAAGGTGATTGTGAGTTGCCATCTTGTACTGCTTTAGTCCACGGATTGTAGGGATGCCCACAATGCTGTTAGGAAGCGAATCCTAAGACTGTTGACCAAGTGATGGAAAAGGAATAGCAATGTAATCCCAGGCCAGGAGGGTTGAGTGTAGTTTGGAGGGGAACTTGCAGGTGGTGGTGTTTCCCATTTATCTGCTGCCCTTGTCCTTCTGGGTTGTAGAGGTCATGGGTTTGGAGGGTGCCCTCGGTTGGTTGGTGTGGTGCATCCTGCAGATGGTACACACTGCTGCGTCTGTGGTGATGGGATGGGGGTGAATGTTGCAATTGGTGAATGGATTGCTAATCGAGTAGGTTGCTTTGTTCTGGTTGGAATTTGGACTAAGGAGGACATGGAGAGGTTGAAAAGGGAATTCCTGAGCTTAGGCAGCTGGGCTGCAATTGGCTGTGGGGGAGTGAATAAATTTGGGGAGGCTGAAGAGACTGGACTGAAGTCAGTGAAAACGTCTCAGAGGGCCGTAATGACTGGAGATACTTACAGAGAAGCGAGAGGCTAAAATCATAGAGAAACTTATAGTTTAAAAATTGCAGTAAGGAGAGTCCTTACTAGTAACCTCAGCTGGTGCGTCAGATGATAAGATCTAGGAGGGGGATTAGGCCATTCGGCCCATCAAGTCTCCTCCACCATTCAATCATGGCTGATATGCTTCACAACCCTATTCTCCCCATAATCCTTAATTCCTGGTGCAGGAATTAAGCTCACACAGATGGTATCACTCTGCATTGCAAACTAGCCATCCAGCCAACTGAACCAACCAACTCCCCACTTTGGGTTATCATACTGTATTGTACAGCGAAAGATGGTCCAGGATTGGGTTTTGAGTTTGTAGGCTGACTGTGGCTAACGTTGCAAACACTCAACTGAGTGTGTATACGTCCATGCTCTAGCTGCTGATAGTAATAAAGTAAGGTTAGAGCACGTGGATAAGAGGCAGTTTTGAAAATGGGAAAGTGTGATAAAATCTGAGTTCGCCTGCCACAGAGGTATGTCAGAACACATTGATTAATTTTTATACAAAAGCCACTTTCTATCAGCTGGGGTTGGATCTGTGGAAGGTAACTTAATCTGCCGATGTCATGTTGTAAATAAATCACCTTGGAAACAGTTTGTTGCCTGCTTTATCCTTTTCCCAGACTGATATTTACTGGATGAACAATTGTAAACTCATGCTATCCCTTCCCCTTCAGACTGAGGGGTAAAAGCTGCCCGAATGGCTAACATTTCAATCTGTTAATGCCGTACTGAAGTTTCACGAGCCTGGAAATCACTGAACTCTGCTGTGACCATCTTGCACTGTCAAATAGACTTCAAGGCGCTCTATAGAGCCATAGAGTCATACAGCACAGAAACAGACCCTTTGGTTCAACCAGTCTATGTCGAACATAATGGAGTAAGAGAAAGTGAGGACTGCAGATGCTGGAGATCAGAGTCGAAGAGTGTGGAGTTGGAAAAGAACAGCCAATCAGGCAGCATCTGAAGAGCAGGAATGAAGGGCTGATGAAGAGCATATGGCCGAAACGTCCATTCTCCTGCTCCTCAGATGCTGCTGATCTGCTGTGCTTTTCCAGCACCACAATCTTCATCTTCCTGCCGAACATAATCTTAAACTAGACTCATCCCACTTCCCTGTACCTGGCCCATGTCCCTCCAAACCTTTCCTATTCATGTACTGATCCAAATGTATTTTAAGTGTTGTAATTGTACCAGACTGACTTGCTTCAGAAAGATAAAACTCACACAACACCAGGTTATAGTCCAACAGATTTATTTGGAAGTACAAGCTTTCGGAGCGCTGCTCCTTTGTTGGGTAATGAGTGAGGCAGGATCATAGGACACAGAGTTTATAGCAAAAGATCAAAGTGTCATATAACTGATGCATATTGAACAAACCTGGACTGCTGTTAGAATGGGTTGCAGATTTTGATTCATTTATATGTAAATCCCAGAACTTCTTTCAGGTCGCAGTCCCAAGATAACTGAAGGTTTTATAAAAAAGGTGACAGCTCAGCTCAGACAATGCATTAAAGGTGTGAGATTAGAGTCCGTCTGTATCCCTTTGAGTCAGCCAGGTTCCATTTCCAAAGTGAGAATTTATAAAATGTGATGTGGACTGACTGCTGACAGGATGTGTGCTTTTTGAACCAAATAGAATGTATCTGCAAATGCACATTCACCCCATAGACATACATGGGCACCTTTAATGCATCGTCTGAGCTGAGCTGTCACCTTTTTTATAAAACCTTAAGTTATCTCGGGACTTTGGCTCGAAAGAAGTTTGGGGATTTACATATAAATGAATTGAAACCTGCAACCCATTCTAAGTAATTAAAGACTGAACAACAATCTAGGTTGATTCAATACATCGCATCAGTTGTCTGACATTTTGGTGTTTTACTGTAGATTCTGTGTCCTACGATCCTGCCCCACTAGCTACCTGATGAAGGAGCAGCGCTCTGAAAGCTAGTGCTTCCAAATAAACCTGTCAGACTGTAACCTGGTTTTGTCTGATTTTTAAGTTTGTCCACTCCAGTCCAACACCAGCTCCTCCACATCGTTGTTCCAGAAAGGCATTGAGGAACAAATCAAGATGTTGGCTGTGAGTTCATCTGTACAGCGAGGAACTCCGTGGGTGAAAAGGATTCTGATCCCATACCACTGGATATTCAGTGTGAGTGTCATCAGTGTGAGAGTCCCACTCCCCAACAAACTCTCACATGCACGGTTGCTCAGTGGTTAGCACTGCTGCCTCACAGCACCAGGGTCCCAAGTTTCATCCCAGCCTTGGGTGACGGTCGATGTGGAGTTTGCGGATTTTTCCCATGTCTGTGTGGGTTTCGTCCTATAGCCCCAAGATGTGCAGGTCAGGAAAATTGGCTGTGCTAAATTGTCCACAGTGTAAGGTGCATTAGTCAGAGGGAAATGGATCTGGGTCGGTTACTCTTCGGAGAGTCAGTGTGGACTGGTTGGGCCGAAGGGCCTGTTGACTGGAATGACTCCACAACGTGTGTCACCCTTTCCCATTGTTTTCAACTTATCCCACTCCTATTACCCACTCAAAGGTCCCACTTGAGTGAACCTCCAATGAATCTATCTTGGATACACTATTGCAACCTGTGCCTTTAACTACTGACGTTGGACTCTACTTGGAGTACAGTGCATAGCTCTGGACCCTAGATTGAATACAGTGTAGAGAAGGGAGAAGGGGCAAGATATATGGGCAGCACAGTGGCTCAGAGATTAGCTCTGCTGCCTCACTCCTTCAGGGACCCAAGTATTATTTCAGCCTCAGGTGTCTGTGTGGAGTTTGCACAGTCTCCCCCCGTCTTAGAGTCATAAAGATGTACAGCATGGAAACAGACCCTTCAGTCCAACCTGTCCACGCCGACCAGATATCCCAACCCAATCTAGTCCCACCTGCCAGACCCGGCCCATTTCCCTCCAAACCCCTCTCACAGTCCAAAGATGCGCAGGCTAGGTGGATTGGCCATGAGAAATAAAGGGTCACAGGAATAAGATGGAGGCACTGTAGGTCATGAGGGATGCTCTTCAGTGCATTGGTGTGGGCTCATCGGGCCGAAAGGCCTCCTTTCACACTGCAGGGATTCTATGAATTAAACAAACTAGTGTTGTACTCCCTGGGATTCAGAAGGTTATGGAGTGCTGTGAATATTTCAAAGGGATAGGTCATGAGAAACTGTTGCTCCTAGTTGTGGGAGATTGAGACTCAGGAGCATAGTCTAAATAATAAAGTTAGACCTTCAGGAGTGAAATTAGGAAATGTTTCTTTATACAAGGGCTCATCGAAGTGTGAAACATTCTTACACAAATGACAACTGAGACTAAATCAATTGTTAGTTTTAAATCTAAACTTGATGGACTTTTCTGAAAGATGTTAAGGAACGTAAGACAAAACAGTGATGTGGCATAAGGTGACAGGTCAACCATGACCTCATCAAACAGCAGAACAGACCCAAGGGGCTGAAAGGTCACCTTCCGTTTCCTGCATTTTTGTTGCATTCTAACACTTAGATTCTCCAGTTCTTTCAGACCCTCTCCTCTTCCTTTTTCTGATCACATTGTGTTGGATGTAATTTAGCAAATCATTTCTTATTAATGGAATAATTTTTCACTTCAAAGTTCATTAAATCACTACTTGAAGCATCTTAATTTATTAAACAAGTTTCTTTTCCTTGACTTAAGATATTAACTATATTATTCAGGTCTGTTTATTTAAATATTTATTAATTTCATATTGTCGTTACAATATGTGTTCTAAATTAGAACTGTTCAGTCTGCAACCTTCTTTTTGAAATCCTATACATAAATGGTCAAATTTCCAGCAAGCAGCCTGCTCACATTGAGGTCTATAATCCTATTCAGTGAATTCTGTTTGAAGTGACGGAATTAATGAACGTCACGAGAACCTGATCAAATTCTTGGAGATTATGACGCTGATGGACGTGAAGAAAATTATTTTCCTTGTGGGGAATCCAAAACTAGGGGCTGTAAATATAAGAGCTAATAAATACAATAAGGAATTCAGGGGGGAAAAAATACAGGGACTATGAGAAACCAGGAAAGGGAAAAGGAATAGGAAAGTGAGATTATGGGGCAAAAAACATTTGCCATAGTTCACAACTTAAAATGTTGCAGATGCTGGAATTCTGTCCCGATAATTTTTTTCTCTTCCCCCACCCCCATTTTCTCAGGCCCTGTTCAAAACGCCTTCTTCAGCCAAGTTTTTTAGTCAGTTCTCTTAATGTTTCCTTCTTTGGTTCAGTGTAAGATTATGCTACTGTCATACTGTCAGTGTCTTATATAAGTATAAAAGCTTTTGTTTATGGTAATGTGTATGTGATGTGTATGTGAATGCGTCATAAAAATCAGAACTGCAATATGAAACTGGATGCCATTCTGCTCACTGACATCACTCAGAAAACTTTGTTTTAATCAGCACCTTAATTAACTGGCACTCTCAATACACCAGTAAAAATGAGGCCTCTGAAATACTGCAACTCTATTGTATTATCACCATGTCGGAGTAGTCAGCTGAGGGGTGCGTCAAGACGGCTCTCTGCCGGTAACTTTTATGTCAGACAAATAAAGTGTAACAGTGGTGTGTATACCTCCCCTGCACTACATAAGGCTGACAGTGTGTGTGATTTTACATTGATTAGATGTGAACAGCCCTCTTGATCAACTGGAATATTAGATCAAATGCTGCTCCCGGAATTGCCGGTTAATAAAACTGTATGTACAGTGAAATAATTAGAATTAGAATCCCTACAGTGTGGAAACAGGCCCTTCAGCCCAACAAGTCCATACTGACCCTCTGAAGAGTAATCCACCCAGACCCCTACACTACATTTACCCCGACTAATGCACCTAACCTACACATCCCTGAACACTATGGGCAATTTAACATGGCCAATTCACCCTAACCTGCACATCTTTGGACTGTGGGACGAAACCAAAGAACACAAAGGAAACCCACACAGACACAGGGAGAATGTGCAAACCCCACACAGACAGTCACCCATGGCTGGACTCAAACCCAGGTCCCTGGTGCTGTGAGGCAGCAGTGCTAACCACTGAGCCACTGTGCCGCCCGAAAGTATTAGCCCACAAGCAGTAAATAAAACTCTGGCGATGATGTTACATTGATCTTGGATCTCTTTCATCCTTTTGCAATACTGCGTGCAATTCTGGTCTCCTTCCTTCAATGTCAGTGTTCACATTGGAAAAGGGCAATGTTAATGAGAATATGGAGATACAGGCTACAAGATTAGATTGGATTGAAGTTGACAAAGAGGAGGTTTTAGCAATTTTGGAACATCTGAAAATAGATAAGACCCCTGGGCTGGGTGGAATTTATCCCCGGATTCTATGGGAACTCATGGAGGCGATTGCAGAGTCTTTGGCTTTGATCTTTATGTTTACCTTGAGAGAATCCTGGACTTCAGACTTCTGAATTTTCTCCCCATTTAGAAAATAGTCCATGCCTCTATGCTTCAGGTCCTGCATCTAGATTGTTAATGTATAAAGTTAAAAGTTGTGGTCCCAACACTGAGCCTTGTGAAACATCTGAAAGTATTGTGCTTCTTCTGTAAGAAATGTCTGTCTGGGTCACAGCGTCAAATTCCTGGAGTGTAGATTTGAACAACAAACTCACAACTCCAAGCAAGGTGCCATTCAGCCTGTCATTAGTTATGGACAGGTTCCTTTGAAATAGTTTGAGATAGAATCCATTACTTCGGACTCTTCGGAGAGTCGGTGTGGACTGGTTGGGCCGAAGGGCCTGTTTCCACACTGTAGGGAATCTAATCTAATCTAAGTAACAATATGAGTAAAAGATGAAACAGCAAAAAGAGCAAAATTGCTTAAAGGAGAATTAAGAAAAACCATTGCGACACACAAGGTAGAAAGAGTTCATAATAAAATCAGAAAATATTAGCAATATTCATAACTGGGTCATCTATGGAGATCAAAAAATTGATTTGTAGAATGGCTCAGAGGAGACCATTGGGCCCATTTTGTTGGTGCTAGCTCTCTGTGAGAGCAACTCACCTTGTCTCACTCCCCAAATATAAACAGCGTTGGAGGAACATCTTTGGAGAAACATTAACCCTGTTTCTCTCTCCAAAGATGCTGCCTGACCTGCTGAGCTACTCCAAGAATTTCTGTTTTGAGTCCAGATTTCCAGCGTCCGCAGCCCTTGCCCTTCATTTGAGTAGCCTCACCTGCCCTCCGCCCCCCCCCCCCCCCCCCCCCCCCGGCTTTCTTCATTGCCCTGCAGACCTTTTCTCTGTCGAATTCTCTTTGGAAGGCTATGAGAAGGGATCATGACAGTGGAGGCTGCAGATGTAACATGGGGAGGGGGGGTAAGACTGTGTTTTAAATTCAGAGCGAGGAAGCTAAAATTCTCAGCCCCTATCCAACATGTTGGGAATAGAGGAGGAAATGGGATGAGCTGGAGGCTTGAAAACATTCGTTTCAGCCGGTGTGTTGGTGTTGGGATCCATCCCCCTCTTGGATATCTTGGAGAAAACAAGTACGGGACCTGGGAAAGCTATCCATGCCCATGAAAGAGGCTATTAGGCCTCGTATGTTTAAGAAGTTGATCAGAAACCTACTGGGAATTCTCAGTTTCCCTAAGCAACAGAACGCCAACCAGGTTGGGGAAGGGGACAGAACAACAACAATCGCGAGGCCTCCCATTTTGTCGATGCTCCATCTACTCACTCACTGATCTTATACTGTATCCAAGTGTTCGGAGCTCAAAGGGTTCTGATTGATCCATGTTCCTGAACAGCTCAGTGTTTAACAGGGACAGGAAGATGCTGCATTGGCGGGGGCTATTTTCTCTGAAGCATAGGAAGATGAGAAGTGACCTTAAAGACATTTATAAACCATGAGGAGTATGATTGGAGGGGAAATAGCCAAGATCGTTGTCTCGGGTGTGGGGAGCCCAAAACCAGAGGGCATAGGTTTAGGGTGAGAGGGGAAAGATAGAAAAGGGACCTAAGCGGAAACTTTTTCACAGAGACGGTGGTGCGTGTATGGAATGAGCTGCCAGAGGAAGTGGTGGAGGCTGTATGAGTGGGAGATGACAATTGCAGAAAGGTCGATGGAGGCCCATTAGTATCATGAACTTTACTTGCAGCTAGACAGGGAAAGCCGCAAGACAAAGTGAAGCAATGAATTGACCATCTTGAAAATGGCTGAGAGGTCAAAGGCCAAAACGAAAGATGATGTGTTATGGCTGCATTCATAAAGGATATTGTTCATGTATTTGCCTGGTGAAAAAGCAGGGGCAGGGCCTGAGTGTAGTAACAGAACTCTTGGATTAGTGGTGCTGGAAGAGCACAGCAGTTCAGGCAGCATCCAAAGTGTGGCGAAATTGACATTTCAGGCAAAAGCCCTTGATCAGGGGCTTCCAGCACCACTAATCCAGAATCTGGTTTCCAGCATCTGCAGTCATTGTTTTACCTTGTAGTAACAGAACACAGAACAGTACAGCACAGTACAGTCCTTCAGCCCTCAATGTTGTGCCGACCTTTTATCCTTCTCTAACATCAAACTAACCTACATACCCTTCATTGTACTAACTTCCATGTGCCTATCCAAGTATCGCTTAAATGTCCCTAATGTATCTGACTCTACTATCACTGCTGGCAGCGCATTCCACACACCCACCACTCTCCGTGTAAAGAACCGATCTCTGACATCTCCCCTAAACCTTCCTCCAATCACCTTAAAATTATGCCCCCTAGTGATAGCGTTTTCCACCCTGGGAAAAAGTCTTTGAGTATCCACTCTATCTATGCCTCCCATTATCTTGTACACCTGTATCAAGTCACCTCTCATCCTCCTTTATTCCAATGAGAAAAGCCCTAGCTCCCGCAACCATTTTTCATAAGACATGCCCTCCAGTCCAGGCAGCCTCCTGGTAAATCCCCTCTGCACCTTCTCTAAAGTTTCTACACCATTCCTATAATGAGGGGACCAGAACTGTGTACAATATTCCAGATGTGGTCTAACCCGAACTTTATAGAGCTGCAGCATCACCTTGCGGCTCTTAAACTCAATCCCCCTGCTACTGAAAGCCGACACACCATACGCCTTCTTGACAACCTAATCAACTTGGTTGGCAACTTTGAGGGATCTATGGACGTGGACCCCAAGATCCTTCTCTTCCTCCACACTGCCAAGAATGCTGCCTTTAACCCTGTAATCTGCATTCAAAGTTGACCATCCAAAATTAATTACTTCACATTTTTCCAAGTTGAACTCCACCTGCCACTTCTCAGCCCAGCTCTGCATCCTGTCAATGTCCTCTTGCAACCTACATCAGAATAAACATCACCTTTTCCTGTCAGCTGTGAACTCGAAACATTAAGGAGAAAGTGAGGTCTGCAGATGCTGGAGATCAGAGCTGAAAATGTGTTGCTGGAAAAGCGCAGCAGGTCAGGCAGCATCCAAGGAACAGGAGATTCGACGTTTCGGGCATAAGCCCGAAAGAAGAAGGGCTTATGCCCGAAATGTCGAATCTCCTGTTCCTTGGATGTTGCCTGACCTGCTGCGCTTTTCCAGCAATACATTTTCAACTCGAAACATTAACTCTATCTTCTCTCTCCACAAAGGCTGCCAAACCTGAACTTCTGAAACAATTTCTTGTGTTTTTCTATTGTTTCCAGGCTAATGGATAGGCTAGCAGAATGGACAGACTCATAACAGACAGAATTCTATACAGAGAAATGTGACGTGATACATTTTGGCTCTAAGGGCAAATGTTTTCACACAGAGGGTGGTATGGGTATGGAATGAGCTGCCAGAGGAAGTGGTGGAGGCTGGAACAATTGCAACATTTAAAAGGCATCTGGATGGGTATATGAATAGGAAGGGTTTAGAGGGATATGGGCCAAGTGCTGGCAAATGGAATTGGATTAATATAGAATATCTGGTCGGCATGGACGAGTTGGACCAAAGGGTCTGTTTCCATGCTGTATATTTCTATAAATCTGTGGCTGTAAGGATGCAATGGGGCAAAATAAACTTAATGGCACAATTATATAGTGTTGTGCAATGACTAAAGGTACTGATGTCGGAAGCCCATATTGAAAATCGTATGGGATCTTATGCTCTGATCCATTGAGTCTAAAGGCAGATAAAGTAAGGCTAAAGTTTTATAAAGATCTGGTTGCACCCCTTTGTATCCAATTCTGGTCACTATACTTTACGAATGATTTGGAGATGCCGGTGTTGGACTGGAGTGGACAAAGTTAAAAATCACACAACACCAGGTTAAGGTCCAACAGGTTCAACCACCTGATGAAGGAGCGGCGTTCCAAAAGCTAGTGCTTCCAATTAAACCTGTTGGACTATAACCTGGTGTTGTGTGATTTATACTTTAGGAAGGAGTTGATGGGCCTTGACAGGTTGCAGAGGAGATTTCCCAGAATGCTCCCAAGGTGAAATGGTTTTGATTTGATTCAATTTCCCTAGGTTCAGTGAAAAGCTTTGTTCAGCGTGTGGTACAGGCAGATCGTACCACACAAAGTGCATTGGGGTACTAGAACAGAGCGAGGAATACAGTGTTCCAGCTGCTACACAATCAGCGAGATCAACAATAACTTTAAAATTTAAGAGATTCATTCAGACGTTTAGTAACAGCAGGGAAAAGCTGTTCTTGAATCTGTTGGTCTGTGTCTTCAGGCCTTTGTATCTTCTCACCAATGGAAGGGGTTGGGAGAGATTATAACCGGGGTGGGAGGGGGCTTTGATGATGTTGGCTGCCTTCCCTGAGGCAGTGGGAAGTGTAGATGGAGCCAATGGATGGAAGGTTGGTTTGTGTGATGGACTGGGCTGTGTTCACAAGGTTCAAGGTTATTGGGAGAATCTGAGGTTGCTCTCATTGGACCAAAGGAGATTGAAGGGAGATTCAACGGCGGCCATCAAAATCATTGTAGGCTTGAACCTACAATCGAACCTAAAACGAACAGGGGGAATAAGAACCCGTCACCAGATGGAACATGGACCAGATGGACAGCCACACATTTACAGTTTTCGGCAAGAGATTTGGAAAGCCTAGAATGTGATGCCTATGAAGGTAGTGGAAGGGGGAAATGATCAAAGATTTCTAAAGGAAATTGGATGGGACAGTGAAGGATGCAAAGTTGTAGGGCCACAGGGTTTGAGCTGAGGAGTGGGTCCAACTGGATTGCTCTGCAGGAAACTGACATGGACTAAAGGGGCTGAATGGCCTTCTCCTCTGCTATAAGTAAGCTCCGTGATGGTTTTAGGATGCATGTATCTCTAACTGGGTTAACTGATCAAGCAGGCTGCTTTATTCTGATGGTGTCAAGCTTCTTGAGTGTTGTTGGAGCTGCACCCACCCCAAGCAAGTGGAGAGTATTCCATCACACTCCTGAATTCAGTCTTGTTGATGGTGGACAGGCCTTGGAGAGTCAGGAGGCAAGTTACCCATTGCAGGATTCCTAGCCTTTGACCTGCACTTGCATTATTTTTTGGTCCACTTCAGTCTCTGAATAATGATAACTCCCCAAGATATTGATAGTAGGGCGCTCAGTGATGATAATGCCATTGAACGTCAAAGGGAGATGATTAGATCCTCCCTTGTTGGAGATGGTCATTGCTTGACATTTCTATAGTACGAATGTTAGTTACCACTTAGCAGCCCAAACCTGGAAAGCGCTGCATTTAAGCATGGACTGCTTCAGTGTCTGAGAAATTACAAATGGTGCTGAATGTTGAGTTATCATCAGCAAACATCCCCACACTGCCCTGATAGACAGCTACATTAGAGGATTTGACAGCAAAATTGAATGAGATTGAGTAACTTTGGTTGACTCAACATGTCCAGTCAACATGGGATACCAATCAACAATGTCAAACGAATGGCGATCAAACTGTGCAATGCTGCATTCAGCTTGTTACCCTGTCACTACAGGGGCTTAGTGGTTGGCACTGCTGCTTCACAGCACAAGGGATCCAGGTTCAATGCCACAATTGGGCGACTGCGTGGAGTTTGCATGTTCTCCCCACGTCTGCTTTAATTAATAGCAAATGGGGAAAAAAAACTGCTCGTTGGCAGGGATTTGAGTGCAGTCATGTGGGCAACTGGCAAAAAGAACAAAGAGAAGAGCAAGAGAAAATGGAAAACAATAGCACAGACCAGCTTGCAGCTTGACCTCCAAATGAACGATGTGTATGTACTTGGTTCTGACTGGAGTAGACTCGATGGGCCTTTTTCGGTGCTACAGACATCTTTGACTTTCAGCAAGAAAGTACACCAAGGATGTCAGGGAAATCCAGAGAGAATCAGAGCTAAGAAAACTGCAAAATGGATGATAAATGGTGGTGGGAACTAAAGACCTAGTGAGTTCCCAGGTGTGAGCGCCAGATATTGTTCGTGCTGTTAATGAATAATAGCGACAGAGATTGCAAACAATATTATCAAACTCACAGGTTAACGGGTGAAACTGAAGTCTTGGGGTAAAATGGGTGGAGGGCAGAGGAACTAGAGATAACTTTGACTGAGGAGAAATCACTGGTGATGGAGTCAGTGCTGGGAATATACCACAGTATCAGCCTTGAATAGGAACAGAGAATCAAGAAACCAGGGACCGTGATTAATTAGCTATTCAGCGAGACAAGGTGGGTGGCCTTGATAAGGTAAAACTAGTCCAGGTCTCTGGTTTGAACCACTGCAGTCGATCTTTAAGAGTACTGGGGGTTTGAGCTCCAGTGATGTGGAACCATTGTACTAGCTTCAATGGATTTTTTTCTCCCTGAATGATTAACAAAGGCTAGTTTGAGAGGTCGGTTTTATCTGTCTCATTGTTTGGGGTGAGGGAAATTCCAGCCTTGAGCAACCTGATAGCTGCAATATATAGTTAGATCACAAGCCGACCATTATAAAGGAAAGGAATACATCAGACTTCAATACATGATTAGCCTCGTCTTTGCTATGTCAATGAATTTTATAATTTCACACTTGCTGGGCGGAGATCAGATCACGAGGATAACCTTTAGGAGATTCAGGGCAATAACTTCATGACTTTATCTCAGACTGGGAGTTCCAAATCTTTCTCCATGGTTTCTAATCGAACATTCCAAAAGTCAAGTAACAAAAGAAGGCACTGTCGGTAATGCAGCTTTGAAATGTTCTTCTCCAGAGGCCTAGCATTGCACAGCATGGAAACAGACCCTTTGGTCCAACTCATCCACACCAACCAGATACCTTAAATTAACCTGGTCCCATTTGCCAACATTTGGTCCATATCCCTCTAAACCCTTCCTATTCAGATACCCATCCAGATGCCTTTTAAATGCTGTAATTGTGCCAGCCTCCATCATTTCCTCTGGCAGCTCATTCCACCCTCTGTGTGAAAATGTTGTCCCTTAGGGCCCTTTTGAATCTCTCTAATTTTGGAATCCCCTACCCTGGGAAAAAGACCTTGTCTATTCACCCTATCCAAACTCCTCAGGATTTTATAAACTTCTACTAGATCACCCCTCAGCCTCCGATGATCCAGGGAAAACAGCCCCAGCCTATTCAGCTTCTCCCTGTAGCTCAAACCCTCCAACCCTGGTAACATCCTTGGAAATCTTTTCTGAACCCTTTCAAGTTTCACAGCATTCTTCCTATAGCAGGCAGACCAGAACTGAATGCAATATTCTAAATGCGACCTAACCAATGTCCTGTACAGCCACAACATGACCTCCTAACTCCTGTACCCAATACTCTGACCAATAAAGGCAAGTGTACCAAATGCCTTCCTCACTATCCTATTCACCTGCTACTCCACTTTCAAGGGATTATGAACCTGCACCCAAGGTCTCTTTGTCCGGCAACATTCCCCATTTAATCTATAAGTCCTGCCCTGATTTGCCTCGCCAAAATGCAACACCTCACAATAATCTAAATAAAACTCCTGATGGGCCACTCGTCACTTCATCGGCCCATCTGATCAAGGTCCTGTTATACTCTGCAACAACATTGTGAAAGCAGCTCAGTAAAAGTTACACTGATAAGATTAACATTGTGTTGGAGGCTAAATAAGGGTTGACTGGTGTCAAAGCTATTTCCTGATCAACCTGTTCCGAGAGATATTCTTACACACTTCTAGAATAGGTGTGACTTGAGTCTGGCCCTTCTGGCTGAAAGGTCGGGACATTGCCACTGCACCAAGAAAGACTTTCAAAATCCTCAGTTGTTATTCCCCTCAAAACTATGTTACATCATCACAGTGGATGGTAGGCATAATGTGGAGGTGCCGTGTCGGACTGGGGTAGACAAAGTCAGAAGTCACATGACACCTGGTTATAGTCCAACAGGTTTATTTGAAATCATAAGCTTCCGCAGTGCTGCTCCTTCATCAGGTGAAATGGAGAGAAGCACACAGGCACAGAGTTTATAGACGGAGAGACCATTGCAACATTATTCCAGGTAATTAAGCGTGTCAAAAGACCATACAAATGGTGTAAGTGGAGTGTCGAGAGGCTGAATAACAAGTCTCTGCAGGTGATCAAGAGTGTCAGATGATGTGAGTAAAGTGTCAACAGCTGCATGGCAAGTGAAGGGATGACTTATAATCTGATAAGTTGAGGCACAGAGATAGTTACAAAAAATTAAAAATAAGGAGATGCTGGAGACAAACCAAATCACTGGAATCACATGGTAGGTATAGGAGTCACTTGCCGTGGGTCTAAACAAAGTAATCCAAAATTGTACAAACTAATTAAGGTAAAGAGGTCATGACAAGTTATCAAGGTGATGGGGTCAAAACAGGATAGTAAGGGAGCTTTCACAGATACAGAACAATATGGTGGGGTCACATGAATAGCGACATGAACCCAAGATCATGGTTGAGGCCATCTTCATGGGTACGGAACTTAGCTACCATTTTCAGCTCGGCGATTTTGCATTGTTGTGTATCTCAAAGACCGCCTTGGAGGGTACTTACCTGAAGATCAGAGGCTGAATGTTCCTGAACGTTGAAGTGTTCCCCGACTGGGAGGGAACATCTATGTCTGAGCAATTGTTGCACGGTGTCCATTCATCTATGGATTGTGCTCATGGTGGTCCTCAGCATTAACCCTTTCAGACCCTGATACTACAGCTTGTGCCATCATCCTCATGCACTGGAACTTTGTTAATGAGAGAAAACAGAATTGAAATAATGAGTAAGATGATGAGGTATGCATTCCTTTCCAGTAGTGGTCTGGATCGCAATGCCTGGAAAAGATGATGGAAACAGATTGAACAGTATTGGTCAAAAATGAATCGAATCTAAACTCCAAAAAGGGATCATTTCCAGGGTTTTGTAGTGCAGAGGGGGGATCTAACTGAACAACACTCTCAAACAGTCAGACTTGGCACAGTGGGCCAAATGGCCTCATCTGTGCTATGGACTGCTGCAATTTTGAGTTTTTCCAGTACACCATCAAAAACAAATTAACTTGTCACATATGAACCTGATACAGAAATTCGAGTTTCTCGAGAGCATTACCATATCATTGGCAGGGAATCCACGCTCTGTAACTCGAATAAAAGAAAATTTAGGAGCAATTACAACAGAATTTGAGTTGATTGCAGCCATTTAATATTTAAATATTAGATCTTTGCACATTTAAGCAATCAAATTGCTTGTTAATTCTTCACGATAGCATAAAGGTACCTGTTGTTAAATTCTAGTCTGCAGATACAGCATTGATGTAATTTCGGCTGAGATTTATGCACTTGTGTTATGAAGAAATGGATGTCTGTGGTGGACATTGTTTTGAAATAAATCACAGATGTTTCTGTTGTTGCCAAGCATGGTGTAATGCAAGCGAGCAAATCATCACAACATTAACTTGATGACTTACTTCATGATGAATTCAATGACCCCACGAGGGTGGATCTCATTTTGTTGATTGAGAGTTGGGACACTCTCTTGGTTTGGAGTGTTTCAGGCAGCTGCTGTGGGAGCTTCTCTTTGGTCTGTTGTGTCTTTGACAGACTCCGGCCCAGTCCGCCAAGCGGGAAGTAGGGAGGTGGCAGCCGGAGGGGGTGGGGTCGGTGTATAAGTTTGCGTCAGAATGCTTAGTGTCTGAAACATGGAGGGGAAAGACTGCGACAAGGGTTGGATATGGTCACGCTGGGCGGGAGGTTAAACATCAGCCCTTCACATGGACTGGAATCGGGTGCAAAATTACCACTTGGCAAATGACGAGAGGTCTTGCATTCATAGATTTTACATGGACCTGACGTTTTGTGCTGTTTTACAGCCCATGTTGTACTCAGCATTTCTGGAGTGCAGTCACGGTTACAATGTAGTGGCAAAAATGTGCACAGCAAGATCCCACAAACAGCAACATGCTCAGCACCAGATAATCCGATTTGAACCAGGGATAATCATTGGACCAGCCATCCAGGAGAGGACACCCTAGTGCATCAGTGGTTTCACTGCTGCCTCAAAACGCCAGGGACCTGGGTTCGATTCAACCTCGGGTGACTGTATGGAGTTTGCACGTTCTCCCTGGGTTTCCTCCGGATGCTCTGGTTTCCTCCCACAGTCCAAAGATGGGCAGGTTTGGCCATGCTAAATTGTCCATAGTGTCTAGGGATGTACAGGCTAGGTAGATTACCCATGGGAAACACAGGTTTACAGGGATTGGGTAGGGAATGAGTAAGATCCTTTCAACCTATCCAAGAGAACAGTCAGTTTGATATCTCATCTAAAAGCCAGCACCTCTGACAATGCAGATCTCCCTCAGTGCTGGGGTACCATATTCCAATATGAAGCTTGAATGGGAACCTGGTGACGAGACTTGAACAGTTAGTTTAGCCATGGAGGCTTTCCCAGGTCGAGTGGTGTTTTATTCCAATGCTAGCTTCTCCCTGGAGCAGGGTGTGAGCCTCACCAAGGAGGCTCTCCCATTCATACCAACTGCCATTGATGTATCCAAACGTTTTGCTGGTTGATCCATAAAGGACACAATACAGGGTCCCCAATGGCTGTGCAGTAAACCAGCAAGACCCCCATCACTAACAGTAAACTCCAGAGAATCAAATGTACCACCCACATACTCAGCCAGATATACACAGACACACAACCATATTTACCAATATACACAAACACAGGTATGTACACACACCCACCCATGACACTGATATATACAAGAACACATACTCATCCATAAACACAGACACGAATGTATCACATGGGTATGAATATACCACATGGGCATGAATATAAACACTCAACAGAGTAGACAGTGACACACGTAGACACTGATATATAGACAAACAAACAGAGATTTACAGACACACACACCCACGCGAGCACACACACATGCACTCTCGCACACACGCACTCATGCACGCATACACACACACTCACGCACACACTTACACAGACACAGACATAATGCCCCACACACACGCAGACACCCGCATACACAGACATATACACACACACACACACACTCAGACACACACACACACAGGCACGTACGCACACACACACACACACACACACACAGACACACACATGTACACACACAGACAGACATACACATAGACACACACGTACACACAGAGACACACACACATGCACACACAGACTTACACACACACATACACACACAGACAGACATACACACACACACGTACACACACATAGATATGAAACAATCTGTCTTTGCTGGAAGGAAGTAGAAGGACAAAGTTGCCTTCTGACAGTGTGGACAGAGTCTGGCTGAGTACAATACCTTTGGAAGAATTTACACAATCTATTGGCGGAACATTGCAAGGAAGGCAATGCCAGATACTCAACAAAGCTGGATGCACCAAAAAAGGTAAAAAGAGGGGTTTTCACAGTCTGAGTTCTTAGATTCCACGCCAAGGGGAGACAGAGAAGCTTAATCAGGATCGATTAGCCACAGACTGGGATGTGTTTCTTTCTATAAACAGGATTTCAGACAGGTTACAGGAGGTAGGGGAAGACTTGCAGCACCAGAGTAGCTACTGCAGAACAGCATGCAATGGACTCTGACAACAGGAGCTTTGAATTGCTAAACTAGATACAAAAAGTCACGTAAACCAAATCATTTATAGAGACAGAAGGGATGGAGAGAGAGGTCAGCAACTAGATTAGATTAGATTACTTAGAGTGTGAAAACAGGCCCTTCAGCACAACAACTCAACGCCGAACCACCGAAACGCAACCCACCCATACCCCTTATCCAACACTACAGGCAATTTAGCATGGCCAATTCACCTGGCCCACACATCTTTGGACTGTGGGAGGAAACCGGAGCACCCAGAGGAAACCCACGCAGACATGGGGAGAACATGCAATCTCCACACAGTCAGTTGCCTAAGGCGGGAATTGAACCCAGGTCTCTGGTGCTGTGAGGCAGCAGTGCTAACCACTGGGCCACCGTGCCACCCACAATGGAACTAAAATGGAATGAAAGCAGCAGAACCATAACGTACACAAAAATTGTGGGGAGATAGTGGCATGATGGCATGGTCACCAAATCAGGTCCTCAGAAGAGTGTAAGAAATAACATGAGTAGGCCATTCAGCCCTTCAAACCTGGGCCACCGTTCAATAGGATCATGGCCATTTCGACATTCACATGTCCCTGTAGCCTTTGGTTCTCTGACTGATCAAGAATTCATCTATCTCAGCCTTAAATATACACAAGGATTCTGCCCCTGTCTCAGTCAAGGGGTTTCAATGACTCATAATCCACTGAGAGAAGAGATTCTTCCTCATCCCAATCTTAAATCGGTGCTCTTTTGTTCAGAGATTGTAACCCCTGGTCCTAGACTGTCCCATATGGAAAAACAATCTTTCCGCATCTAAACTTTCAAGATGCCTGCGTGTTTCAATAAGCTCACCTCTCATTCTTCTACACTGTGGTTGGCTCAGTGGTTAGCACTGCTGCCTCATAGCGCCAGGGACCCGGGTTCAATTCCCGCCACGGCAACTGTCTGTGTGGAGTTTGCACATTCTCCCCGTATCTGCATGGGTTTCCTCCCACAGTCCAAAAATGTGCAGGTTAGGTGAATTGGCCATGCTAAATTGCCCTTAGTGTTAGGTGGATTAGTCATGGCTAAATATAGGGAGGTGGGTTTCTTTACAGAGGGTCGGTGTGGACTTGTTGGGCCGAAGTGCCTGTTTCCACACTGTAAGTAATGTAATCTAAACTCCAATTAAGTTTAGGCCCAATTGTCCTCAAAAGAAAATCTATTGAACCTTCTCTGTTCTGCTTTCAATGCTAATACATCTCTCCTTAGATAAAGTGTCCAAAACTCTCATAGTACTCTGTTTGCTTTCCCTATTACCCACTGAATTATCATAGAATCCCTACAGTGTGCAAGCAGGCCATTCAGCCCAACAAGTCCACACCGACCCTCTGAAGAGTAACCCACCCAGACCCTACCCTATTATCCAATGTTAACCCCTGACTAATGCACTTAACTTACACATCCCTGAACACTATGGGCAATTTAGCATGGTCAATTCACCGGACATGCACATCTTTGGATTGTGGGAGGAAACCGGAGTACCCAGAAGAAACCCACGCAGACACGGGGAGAATGTGCAAACTCCACGTGGTTGCCCGAGGCTGGAATCAAACCCAGGTCCCTGGCGTTGTGAGGCAACAATGCTAACCACTGAGCCACCATGCCACCCTTTTGGATATTAGCTTTTGTGAGTCAGGCATGAGGACACACGCGCCCCTCTGTTCAGTAGTTTTCTGCAGTCTTACTCCATTTAAATAATATTTAGCTCCTCTATCCTGAAGAAAGATTACATCCAAGATGTCAACTTCTCCACCTTCTGATGTTGTGTTCTTCCAGCCTCCTGCTTGTCTACCTTGGATTCCAGCATCTGCAATTACTTTTGCCTCGATTCTTCCTGGCAAAGTGCATAATCTCATGTAATCCATAACCAAGTTTTTGTCCAGTCACTTGACCTGCCTACATCCCTCTTTCCCTATACCTCAAAACTTAACTTTCCAACTATTTTTATGTCATAGAGTCAGACAGCATGGAATCTTGACCCTTCGGTCCAACCAGCCCACGCTGGACACGATCCCGAACTAAACCAGTCCCTCCTGCCTGCTCCTGGCCCTTTTCCCTCCAAACCTTTCCGATTCAGGGACTTATCCAAATGGCTTTTAAACGTTGTAATTGTAGCTGTATCCACCACTTCCTCAAGAAGTTCATTCCATACACGAACCACCTTCTGTGTAAAAGATTTCCCCCGCATCTGCAAAGTTAGCTACAGTAGAATCACTTTTCTCAACCAAATCATGAGTATGCGTTGTAAATAACTGTGGTCCCAGCTCAGATCCTTATAGAATTCCACTGATTACAGGTTGTCATCCTGAAAATGCACTTCTTACTCCAGCTCTCTGCCTTCTGTTAGTTAGCCAATTCTCAATCCATGTCAAGAGTGTGGTGCTGGAAAAGCACAGCAGGTCAGGCAGCATTCGAGGAGCAGGAGAATCGATGCTTCCAGCATAAGCCCTTCATCAGGAATGAGGAATTCTCAATCCATGCTAATATACTACTTCCAATACCATATACTCTGATCTTATTAAGTAGCCTAATGTGAGATTCTCCAAGGAACGATAGTAGGGGTTAGTTACTCAACTGGAAATGGCATCCCAGTAGCAGACCAGAGTTCCAGATGGGACCAGAGCTGCTTTCAGGGAGAAGGAGATCACCTTGTAGATGGGACCCTCCTTCCCCAATACTCTTGAACCACACCATGGTAACCTAGTTACATTTCAAAGAGTTGCAGTGAGAGCTCTTCCATCTTGAAAAACTATCCCCTTCATTTCCTCCTACTGCTGCCTTCAAAGCAAGGCAGATAGGGAGGGAGGGAGGGGGCATATTATCCTCAGAGTTAATATGCTTACACCTCCCCGCCACACCCCGGTACTGGAGGGCAGTAGCTAACCCACCTCCCTCTGGCTTATAAACTTCTTGAAAAACACAGGCTGCCCAACTGCATACGCCCATTATATCCCACCATGACCCTCAAGCTCAATCCACTTACTTATGTATGTATTGTGGGTGTGTTGTCAATGTTGGTGCTCATTCAGCCTCTATGTTAAATGGGCAAATTAGAGTGGGCGTGGGCCTGTGGTTGGCTTAGAAGGTAAGCTAGAACATAGAACATTCCGGCACAGCACAGGACTTTCGGCCCTCGATGTTGTGAACCAATCTGAAGCCCATTTAACCTACACTATTCCGTTATGATTCATATCTTTATCCAATGACTATTTAAATGCCCTTAAAGTTGGTGGGTCTACTAATGTTGTAGGCAGGGCATTCCACGTGCTTGCTACCCTCTTGAGTAAAGAAACTACCTCTGGCATCTGTCCTTTTAAACAATTTAAATAAGTACATGATTAGGAAAGGTTGGAGAGATATATCTATCACCCCTCAATTTAAAGCTATGTCCTCTCATGCTAGCCATCACCATCTGACGAAAAAGGCTCTCACTGTCCACTCTATCTAACCCTCTGATCACTTTGTATGTCTGTAGTTGGGCACTAACCCGATATTACATTCACCTGAAAGGATGTGTAAAGTCCAGTTATGACCAGACTGTCTGAGTTCCTCCAGCACTTTCTGCCTCCGTGCTATTAAAGACATACAAAGGACAGAGAGTAGGGGAGTAGGATTAGTAATTGCCCAGAGGGGCTGAATGGCCTCCTTTGAGCTGTGTTATCTGATTCTATGAGTTACACTTGCCCACAAATGCTACAATGCAGTAACACAATGGGGGGCATAGTGGCTCAATGGTGAACACAGTTGCCTCACAGTGGCAGGGACCCAGGTTCAGTTCCAAACTTAGAACACTGTCTACATGGAGTTTGCAAGTACCCCCCATGTCTGCATGGGTGTGCCCGCACTTCCTCTCATAGTCCAAAGATTATATCTGTCACTCGTGAAGTTGTCTCCCCTACATCGGAGAAACCAATCGCAGCCTCGGGGACTGGCTCACGGAGCGTCTGAGCTCTGCACGCTCCAATCAACAACACTGTCTGGCTGCCAGCCATTTCAACACCCCCTCCCACTCCCCTTGGCGATGTGTCCATCGTTGGCCTCCTCCACTGTCAAAATGAGGCCACACGCAAACTGGAGGAACAGCACCTCACACTCCGCTAAGGGATCTTACAGCCCAAGGGCCTCAATGTAGAGTTCACCAGCTTCAAATTCTCCCCAGCCCCATCCCATGTCCAACCCTCCCTCTCCCTCCCACCTCCTTGGCCCGACTTGACCTGTCCATCTTCTTTTTCACCTATCCGCTCCACCAACTGACCAACCACAACAACCCCCTACCCGCATCCACCTATCACCATCCCACCTGCCCTTCCCCTCACTCTCTGTTTATTTCCGAGCCCCCTTCCCCCTCCCAAATCCTGGTTAAGGGTCCCGACCCGAAACGTCAACTCTCCTGCTCCTCTGATGCTGCCTGACCTGCTGTGCCTTTCCAGCGCCACACGGGATTGGCTCTGACTTTCAGCATCTGCAGTTCCTCATTCTCCCCAAAAGTGGGCAGGTTAGGTTGAATTGGCCATGGGATATGCAGGGCTACAGGGTATGGGAGGGGTGAGTCTGTGTGGGATTCTCTTCGGACCCAATTAGGACAAATGGCCTGCCTTCATACTGTAGGGATTCTATGAATCCAGTCGTCGGTTCTTGTAAGCCATCACCGTACAAACCAGAGCTACAATAGCGCTTGTATAACAGAGCAACGGCCCTGTCTGGATGAAGCTTACATCTGAATTGTAAGGAACCTCCTTGCCCCTTCTCTCTTTGACCTTGGGACAACTTGGCGTGAAGCTGCAAAAAGGTACTCCTTCATAATCCAACCCCCAAGGGCCCAAGGTTCACAGCAGAGACAGCCAATTTGCGCAGGCCAGCTCCACTTTTTCTACATGAAATGCCTCATAAAAGCACAATTACACCCTTGTCTGATTGCATTTGTCAACGAGAGCGATTGCCATCTTCCGAGTGCAGGACGCATTGGCTGTAAAAATGTGACCAAATTTCACCTGACAGGGCAAAATGTGAAGCAGCCTTTTCATTTCAATATCTGGCTGGTGTTGATTCTTCGTGTATCAGCGTCCACTTTCCTACCATCGCCGCTCTCCGTTTATTTGTTGCTGCTTTTATTTTTGTCCATTTTTTTTAATGATGGACAAGATATAATGAAAGCAGATTTGTTTCAGAGAGCTGTGCTCGGTGTATGGCGTGCCTGCCTCTGATTATCTCAAGGTTCCAAATTCAAAGCCGACTGCAGGATTGAAGCTGTCCTCAGTTTCAGAAATTTATGGTTTCAAGAGCCATTGTTGTGTTTAAAACTAGGCTGTAACCGGCAAATGGAGTGCTGCACTGTCTATTGGATGTGATGTCCAGCAGCAGTCTTGGTTTCATATTTTATCTGAATGCTCGCACCCATGATAGTGCAAGAGATATAGAGTCATAGGACAGGACAGGAACAGACCCTTCGGTCCAACTCGTCCATGCCAACCAGTATCCTAACCTAACCTAGTCCTATTTGCTAGCACTTGGCCCATATCCCTCCAAACCCTTCCTATTCATATACCCATCCAGATGCCTTTTAAATGTTTTAATTGTACCAGCCTCCACCACTTCTTCTGTGGAACATCAGCCTAGGTTTCTATGTTCTGGAGTGAGACTTAAACCCTTAAAAATATAAAGAGGCAATTGGTCCAAAAACGTGCAGGTCAGGTGAATTGGCCATGCTAAATTGCCCATAGTGGTTAGGTACATTAGTCAGAGGGAAATAGGTCTGGGTGGGTTATTCTTCGGAGGGTCAGTGTGAACTTGTTGGGCCGAAGGGCCTGTGTCCACACTGTAGGGAATCTAATCTAATCTGAGCACAGCACTGGATCTGGAACTTGTGATGAACAAAGAATAAGACTCACTTTTTGATAATGAAGAGCTTGAAGGTTTGAAGCAAGGTGTACTTCAGCCTAGATCCACGTCCACATCAGTTCACCGACACATTTGGCTATGCTTCTGCTTTACTTGTGGTGATGTTGTTGGTAATAGTTCTGAAGGAGTTAATATTCATGTCACATTGTGCTCCATCCCAATGTCACAGTGTGTTTGGTGAAAGAGACAGTTGGATTCTGTGCAATTACCTCAAAGGGGCAGGTGCATTCTCTACAGTCAGTCCTTTGTCACCATGTCTGGCTAGTCATGTTTACGAAAGCCATTGCTATCACCTTGCTTTCCATAAGACAAGTGCTTCATTCTGTTTAGACTGATGATGTGATGATAATCAGAAAGTCTGTCATGATAATTGGAAAATTCCTACACTCAGCACAGAGAAAGGAGTATTCATGGCAGCTAAGTACTCCAACTCCATGTCAGTACTGAAAATATGACAAGGGCATGACAGATTATATCCTTAATTCTCCAACATAACTGAAGGTTTCATTGGTTTCTAAACCAGGCAGGACCTGGTGGGATGACCATCCTGAGAATGGCGGAGTATTATTGAGATGGTGTTTGACTGGAAAACGTTCATACACAAAGGAGCCCTAGAGTCCTTGTACACTTGTCATTGCAGGCCTCAGCCCTTGCAGGGAGACCATCCTAACTCTGAACACCCCTTATCTTCACCGAGGACTGCTTCTTAAAAATGTCTTGCCTTTGAGTCTGGCTGCACAGATCGGCTTAGAGTGAGCGAGCACTGTGACAGTGAGACGCAGCCTGGTCCAGTCTGTGAGCTGGGTGCATGTGTGTCCCTGAGTGCAGGGTGGCGTTGCTGCAGCATTACAGTGATGGTGACTGGTGCAGTATTGAAGCGTGGAAGTGTAAAGGGAGTGGATCAAAGTTTTGTCATGAGGATTCACAGAGACTGGCACAGATTGGGGCAAGGCCAATTTTGATGGAATTAGACAAGAGGATGAGGCACCTTAAAGATCTGCGAGGCACTGTGTGTGTGGAGCCACAGGAGATGGGTGAGATTCGAAATGAATAATTTGCGTCACTGTGGAGAAAGACATAGAAGCCAGGAAACTTGGGGAAATAAATAGTGATACCTTGAAAAGAGTCCACACTACAGAAGAGGAGGTCTTAAAATGCACAAAGATAGGTAAATCCCTGGAACGTGATCAAATGCATGGTCACATTTGGAATATTGCATACAATTCTGGTCACCCTGCTATAGGAAGGATGTTATTAAACTGGAAATTGTGCACATGAGTAGTATGGCCAGTCCCTATGGAATATACCATGAGATGTTGGTGTCTGATGGAGGTCCTTTGGTCTGAGTGATAAGCTGAATTCACCGGGTATCTGAGCCAATGTCCATGTTGGGTTTTTTCAGTATCATGCTCACTTGGCATGTGGATTATTAATGAGGTGACAGGATTGTTAGTCAGACACATGGCAACCAATAGTCATAGAGTCATAGAGATGTACAGCATGGAAACAAATCCTTCGGTCCAACTCGCCCATGCCGACCAGATATCCCAACCCAATCTAGTCCCACCTGCCAGCACCCAGCCCATATCCCTCTACACTCTTCCTATTCATTACCCATCCAGATGCCTTTTAAATGTTGTAACCGTACCAGCCTCCACCACTTCCTGTGGCAGATCATTCCATACACATACCACCCCTCTGTGTGAAAACGTTGCCCCTTAGGTCTCTTTTATATTTTCCCCTTCTCACCCTAAACCTGTGCCCTCTAATTCTGGACTCCCTCACCCCAGGGAAAAGACCTTGTCTATTTATCCTATCCATGCCCCTCATGATTTTATAAACCTCTATAAGGTCATCCCTCGGCCTCTGACTCTCCAGGCAAATTGGTAACCTGCCCATTGCCGAGCATGAAACTTGCCACACCACCTGGTGAAAGCAGAAATAATAGAAGAAAAAGCACTAGATGTGAAGATGGGTCTCGTCAAACCTCTCCCCTCATTCTACCACACGTCTCACCACAGCCCATCTCACTCAGACTCCTGTAAGTCTCTGACCATAATATTTGTGCCAAAGTTCTGTTTTTTGCATTATTCATGAATGAGTGTGTACTTGGATGTATAGTTCAAGCTTAAATGTGGTAGCTTAAAACTTAATAATCTATCCACTCGTCATTTTTGTTACTTTAAATGTTGATAATAAATAGAGTTACTTCTGACCTAATCCGGATCACTTCTGAGTTCTGCCTTGCATTTAATCAGCTGACTAAATTGTTCGTTCCTGGTTTCATTATATTTCTGCACATTTGTCATCACTTGTGGAACAGTGGGGCTCAGTACACTCTTCCCAACTTGGTTGTCACTAAAAAGTGAAGCAGAACAGAGTAATGGACAAAGCTACATCCCTCCCTGATGCGCTCGATGTATTTTACGCTCACTTCGAACAGAAGGTCAGTGAAACGGTGTCACCCTGCCAGCCTTGGATGGACCTGTTCCCTCAGTCACCGTCGCAGATCGGTCTGTTCTGAGAGTGAACCCACGGAAAGTGACTGGCCCTGGTGGAATCCTGAGCAGTGCTCTCCCAGGGGTACCAGCTGGTGGGAGTATTCGCCGACATCTGGAACTGCTCCTTACTCCAATCTGAAGTCCCCACCTGCTTCAGGAAGACCACCATCATCCCGCTGCCAAAGAAAGCTCACACAGTGTGCCTCAATGATGACCGCCCAGTGGCTCTGACTTCCATCATTATGAAGGGCTTCAAGAGCTTAGTCATAGCCCATATCAACTCTCGCCTCCCAGCCTTCCTTGATTCCTTGCAAGTCACCTACTATCGCAACAGCAGATGCCATCCCCCTGGACCTACACTCATCCATGGGAAATCTGGATAACAAGCACACCTACATTAGGGTCCTACTTTTTGACTACAGCTCTGCCTTCAACACTATAATTCCAACCAAACTCATTGCCAAATGCCAAGGCCTAAGTCTCTACTCCACTGTCTAACTGAATCCTCACCTTCCTGACCCACAGACTGTAATCAGTGAGGGTAGGCAACAACACCTTCTCCATGATAATCCTCAACACCAGCACCTCACAAGGCTGTGTACTCAGCCCCTTACTCTCCTTCTTGTACACTCAGGATTAGTGGCCAACTTCGGCCCAACTCCATTCACACATTTACTGTTGACACCACTGTGTCAGCTAGATCTCTCTCCGTCGATGTCAGCAAAATGAAAGAGCTGGTCATTAACTTCAGGAAGCATGGTGGAGGACACTCCCCTATCTACATCAATGGATCTGAGATGGAGATGGTCAATGGCATCAAGTTCCTAGGAATGGTGATCACCAACAATCCCCTGGACCACCCACGTTGATGCAACAGTCAAAAAAGTACAACGCTTTTACGTTCTCAGGAGGCCAAGGAAATTTGGCATTCCCATAAAGACTCTTGCCAATTTTTAAAGATACATCATAGAAAGCATCTGGCTGGATGCATCATGGCTTGGGGTAGCAACTGCTCTGCCCAGGACCATAAGAAACTACAGAGAGTTGTGAACACAGCCCAGTCCATCATCCAAACCAACCTTTCATCCATTGACTCCATCTACACTTCCCACTGCCTCAGAAAGGCAGCCAACATCATCAAAGACCCCTCCCACTCCGGTTATAATCTCCTCCAAGCTCCTCTGTTTGGCAGAAGATGCAAAAGCTGAAACACATGGACCGACAGATTCAAGAACAGCTTCTGTTATTAGACTCCTGAATGGACCACTGAAATTTTAAATTTAAATATTGATCTCACTCTTTGTCCAAGTTCTCTGTAGCCGTAACATTGTCTTCCTCACCTGTTCTATTACCCTGATGAACTGTGTATGGTATGATCTGCCTGTACTGCATGCAAAACAAAATGTTTCACTGTACTCAGGTACATGTGGCAATATTAAACCAAAGCAAATCAAATCAAACTATACAAAGGTACTCAAACATATGGATAGCATGCATGGTTTTCAAAATTATATACAATATACAAATACATACATGATATACAAATGTCTAGATGGGTATACAAGTTAACAAATGCCATATTTGGTACAGGTCATTCTGCTATAACGTGCATTTCATTAACACAAATTTGCTGTGACATAACTAACAAATTGGGGAGCAAGTGAGGACTGCAGATGCTGGAGATCAGAGCTGAAAATGTGTTGCTGGAAAAGCGCAGCAGGTCAGGCAGCATCCAAGGAGCAGGAGAATCGACGTTTCGGGCATAAGCCCTTCTTCAGGAATCCTGAAGAAGGGATCATGCCCGAAACGTCGACTCTCCTGCTCCTTGGATGCTGCCTGACCTGCTGCGCTTTTCCAGCAACACATTTTCAGCTAACAAATTGGGGACACTGTTTCTAAAGCGTGAACTTTTAAATTGTGTGTTGGCTGTGACACGTTTACATCACCAACACTTTTAAGCGCTGTTTCTAAAGCATGATTTTTCTATAATATGGGGTTGCACAAGAACACAACCATCGCTTTCTAGAAGAACGCGTATGGAATGAGCTGCCAGAGGTGGAGGCTGGTGCAATTGCAACATTTAAGAGGCATCTGGATGGGTATATGAATAGGAAGGGTTTGGAGGGATATGGGCCGGGTGTTGGCAGGTGGGACTAGATTGGGTTGGGATATCTGGTCGGCATAGACGGGTTGGACCAACGGGTCTGTTTCCGTGCTGTACGTCTCTATGACTCTATAACTGTCTGTATTCAAAAGTACAGCTGCTCAACACAGTATACAAGCAAAAAGGTTCTATATGTGATACATGGAAGATAGAAATTGGCTCAGAACTGGGAATTGCAAACTCAATTCCCTGGAGCAGGACTTGAACTCAGAACCTTTAAAGCTGATGCTGTATTGGAAGCATTCAGTGCTGGGTTCCGGAGGTTATCTCTAATACCGTTCAATGCTAAACGGTTGGAAAGAATTCCAGTCTCTCATCCATCAAATGGGAAGAAAATGAAACTGAATAATATGCATTGAGTGGAGTCTGGTATTAGGTAACTCAATTTTAGCTACAGCTCATGTCAAGCCGAATGGTTCAAAAGAATATTTTGAGAAATAAACACACGTCTCGATCTATTTTTCATTTCAGCAACTGCCTCATATTTTCCTTTTGTCTTCAGCACCAGATGCAACTTTCCCAAACACTTTTAATTTCTCTCCATCCATGACTAGGAACTTGTGGAAATGAATAACCTTCAGAGAGTTGCAGTGGAAGTAGGCTGAGAGGCACGATAAGCACGTCCAGGAGAGTTGGTTGGCAATAGCTGAAAGGAATAAGTGAACGGGGCTCAGCTGAGCATAAAGCCTTTAGTTATGAGAGCGGTTACTCTGTTAACTGAAACCTCAGTGAGGCAACTTAATAGCCCTAATCAGAAAGAAAGGAGAGATTGTATTTGACGCTATGAAGATCACAATATGATGGCTGTTGAAATTCATGACAGACAAAGGTATAACTGAAATGTTTATTTTCATTAAATTCCTCGATTTTCCTTTTTTCAAATCACTCCTGGGACATCAGCTTTGATGGTGAGACAGGAATTCCCCGGAAAAACCTGTAAAATAAAACCAGCAAAGGAGACATCCAAATTGTCTTGTACGCCATAAAGCAGAGCTCCAGTAGTTCCAATTCCAAGTATTAGCTTTCTTTTTAAAGTTGGAGAGTCATAGAGATGTACAGCAAGGAAAAAGACCCTTCAGTCCATCTCATCAATGCTGACCAGATATCCGAAATTAATCTAGTCCTATTTGCCTGCAATTGGTCCATATCCCTTCCTATTTATGTACCCGTGCAGATGCCTTTTAATGTTGTCGTTATACCAGTTTCCAACACTGTCCTCTGGCAGTTCATTCCACATATGCACCACCCTCTGCATGAAAACTTTACCTCTTAGGTCCCCTTTTAAACCTTTCTCCTCTCACCTTAAACCTATGCCCTCTAGTTTTGGACTCCACTACCCTGGGGAAAAGGCCTTTACTTTTCAACCTGTCCAAGCCCCTCAAGATTTTATAAACCTCCATACAATGTCACCCTCCATCTCTGAGGCTCCAGCCTATTCAGCCACTCCCAATAGCTCAAACAATCCAAACCTGGCAACATCTTTGTAAATCTTTTCTGAACCCTGTCCAGTCGAACAACTTCCTTCCTATAGCAGGGAAACCAGAGTTGAATGCAGTATTCCAAAAGTTGCCGAACCAATGTCCTGTACAGCCACAACATGACCTCTTAACTCCTATACTCAATGTACTGCCCTATAATGGCAAGTGTACCAAACACCTCCTTCATGATCCTTAATTGGTCTTTTTCCTCTGGGTTTGTTCCCTGTCCCTAGTTGCCCTGAGGGATGATGGTGAGTCACCTTTTCAATTAAGAAGTAGGAGTGCGATGGCATTGTGGTATTATCACTTCAGTAATTTCATCCAGAGACCCAGGGGAACCTGTGTTCAAATCCTGCCATGGCAGATGGAGGAATTTGAATACAATAAAAATGTGGAATTAAGAATCTAAAGATGACCATGAAATCATTATCCGGAAAATCCCATTTGGTTCATTAATGTTCTTTAGGGACGGAAACTGCCATCCTTACTTGGTCTGGCCTACTTGTGACCCCATAGCTATGGCAATGTGTGGCACAGCAAGGCAAAGCAGGGATGCTGTGGAATTGCAGGTAGGTGCTACTTGAGTGAACTCTACTTGAGTAAGGAACAGCCCTGAGATGCTGTTTGGACCATGGGCAGGTAAAAGTGCTTGTGTGGTCCAAAAGTGGCACCTGGAAGCGTTGTACCAAGGAGAGGTCCCATGAGGGTTCTGAGTGGGTTACCCAATGCTAGCATCCAACAAATCTTCAACATAGGGCAGCACAGTGGCTCAGTGGTGAGCACTGCTGTCTCACAGCATCAGGGACCCGGGTTCGATTCCAACCTAAGCCAACTGAGTGTGGAGTTTGCACTTTCTCCCCACATCTGTGTGGGTTTCCTTCGGGTGCTCCGGTTTCTTCCCACAGTCCAAAGATGTGCAGGTTAGATGGAGTGGCCATGCTCAATTGCCCCATAGTGTTCAGGGATGTGTCGGTTAGGTGCATAAAGTTTAAAAATCACCCAACACCAGGTTATAGTCCAATAGGTTTAGTTGGAAGCACTAGCTTTCGAACACCGACTCCTAGATTAGGGGCATTAGTTAGGGGTAAATGTAGAGTAATCGTGTAGGGGAATGGGGGTGGGTGGGTGACTCTTCGGAGGGTTGGTGTGGTTTTGTTGGGCTAAAGGGCCTGTTTCCACACCTTAGGGATGCTATGGTGAGGAGGAGGCATGCGGTCTAGGCCCACCCTGAGACCTTGTTGCTGGCTATCCTAAGTGGCAGGTGTAAGAGTAACAAGAAGATGGAGTACTGGGCTAATGGTCAGATACTTGGTAGTGTGGATGAGCAGAGGGATCTTGGTGTCCATGTACACAGATCTCTGAAAGTTGCCACCCAGGTAAATAGTGCTGTGAAGAAGGCATATGGCATACTGGCTTTTATTGGTAGAGGAATTGAGTTCCGGAGTCCTGAGGTCATGTTGCAGTTGTATAAGACTCTGGTGCAGCCGCATCTGGAGTATTGTGTGCAGTTTTGGTCGCCATACTATAGGAAGGATGTGGAGACACTGGAACGGGTGCAGAGGAGGTTTACCAGGATGTTGCCTGGTATGGTAGGAAGATCAAATGAGGAAAGGCTGAGGCACTTGGGGCTGTTTTCATTGGAGAAAAGAAGGTTTAGGGATGACTTGACAGAGGTGTACAAGATGATTAGGGGTTTAGATAGGGCTGACCATGAGAACCTTTTTCCACGTATGGAGTCAGATATTATGAGGGGGCATAGCTTTAAATTAAGGGGTGGTAGGTATAGGACAGATGTTAGGGGTAGATGCTTTACTCAGCGAGTCGTGAGTTCATGGAATGCCCTGCCAGTAACAGTAGTGGACTCTTCCTCTTTATGGGCATTTAAACGGGCATTGGATAGGCATATGGAGGAAAGTGGGCTAGTGTAGGTTAGGTGGGCTTGAATCGGCGCAACATCGAGGGCCGAAGGGCCTGTACTGCGCTGTATTTTTTTCTATGTTTTATTTGGCGGTCCAAAGGAGCAGCTGGAGTCACCTAGGTACCTACTTAGACTTGCGGATTTGGAATTCCGGGCATTGGTGTTTCTTTCTGCAATGGCTGGTAGGATAGGAAGCTGTATCGTAATGGAGTAACAGTAAGCATGAAATTGTGCCAACGGGCATCTCACCGCTGCTTGGCAAGAATCTCCGCTCGACAGCTGGAACTCAGTTGGAAAGTGCAGCGAGTTGCTCCTTCACCCTCTCCAGGGGCTTCCCCAGAATAGATGAGAGGAGAAAGATATAAAAAAGGCATGAGGGGCAACTTTTTTACACAGAGGGTGGTTCGTGTGGGGAATGAACGTCTGGAGGAAGTGGTAGATGTGTGTACAGTTACAACATTTAAAAGACATTTGGATAAGTGCGTGAATAGAAAAGATTTTGAAGGATATGGTCCAAGCACAGGCAGGTGGTACTAGTTTAGTTTGGGATTTTAGTCAGCATGGATTGGTTGGACTGAAGGGTCTGTTTCTATGCTGTATGATTCTATGACAATTCCTCAGTTGGAAAGGTAGCTTTATAAGAGGTAGGATTTATAATCATCTCAATAGGAATAAGTTGATTAGGGATAGTTAACACGGTTTTGTGAAGTGTAAGTCATAGCTCACAAATCTTATTGAATTCTTTGAGAAGGTGACCAAACAGGTGGATGAGGGTAAAATGGTTGACGTGGTGTATATGGATTTCAGTAAGGCTTTTGATAAGGTTCCCCATGGTAGGCTACTGCACAAAATACGGAGACATGGAATTGAGGGCGAGTTAGCAGTTTGGATCAGAAATTGGCTATCTGAAAGAAGACAGAGGGTGGTGATTGATGGGAAATATTCATTCTGGTGCTCAGTTACCAGTGGTGTGCCACAAAGATCTGTGTTAGAGCCACTGCTGTTTGTCATTTTTATAAATTATCTGGATGAAGGTATAGAAGGATGCGTTAGTAAACGTGTGGATGACACTAAGGTCGGTGAGTTGTGGATAGTGCTGAAGGATGTTATGGGTTACAGGGGGGAGTAGATAAGCTGCAGAGCTGGGCAGAGAGGTGGCAAATGGAGTTTAATGTGGAAAACTGTGAGGTGATTCACTTTCAAAGGAGCAACAGGAATGCAGAGTCTTGGGCTAATGGTAAGGTACTTGGTAGTGTGGATGGGCAGAGAGATCTCAGTGTCCATGCGTATAAATCCCTAAAAGTTGCCACCCATGTTGATAGGGTTGTTAAGAAGGCATACAGTGTGTTAGCTTTTATTGGTAAAGGGACTGAGTTCCAGAGCCATGAGGTCATGCTGCAGCTGTACAAAACACTGATACGGCTGCACTTGGAGTATTGCATACAATTCTGGTCGCCGCATTATAAGTGTGTGGAAGCTTTGGAAAGGGTTCAGAGGAGATTTACTAGGATGTTGCCTGGTATGGAGGGAATGTCTTATGAGGAAAGGCTGAGGGACCTGAGGCTGTTTTCGTTAGAAAGAAGAAGGTTGAAAGGCGACTTAATTGAGGCATATAAGATAATCAGAGGGTTAGATAGGGTGGACAGTGAGAGCCTTTTTCCTCAGATGGTGATGGCTAGCACGAGGGGACAAATTGAGAGGTGATCAATAAAGGACAGATGTCAGAGGTAGTTTCTTTACTCAGAGAGTAATAGAGGCATTGAATGCCCTGCCTACAACAGTAGTAGACTCACCAACTTTAAGGGCATTTAAATGGTCATTGGATAAACGTATGGATGAAAATGGAATATTGTAGGTTTGATGGGTTTCAGATTGGTTTCACAAGTTACCGCAACATCGAGGGCTGAGGTGCCTGTACTGCACTGTAATGTTTTATTTTCTCTGTTCTAACTCTCTTCTGAATCCTTTCCAGCTTTAATAATATCATTCCTGTAACAGGCAGGTCAGAACTGGAGGTTTATAGGAGCAAACTCTTGATGATAACTTGGGGGCTGCAACCTGCAAGAGACAGTGAGGAAAAAGGATTTACCCAATGTTTTCAGAAATCCATTCCACAATCCAACAATACACTGAGCATTTTGGAGCAGCTTCACAGTGGTATCTGTAATCTGTTATGGAATATCACCTTCTGTTCATTATAAACCCTAATTGCTCTTGTTTGTATATCTGCCAAATGGCATTGTATGGCCTGTTGCAAGGTAGTAATTAAGATGGAAAAAAATCTCAATGAACCCAAAACATAGTCTGATGTTCACTCTGCTTCAATCCAATTAGTGAGCTTAGTTTATCCCCATTACATCTGATCGATGGTCCATACCCTGAGCATTCTCACACCTTTTAATCGTTCACAGTCAACACACCTCAGCTGATGTGTGCTATTACCTTCACCGTTTCCAATGCTAACACCAGTCAAGCTCCTCTGTTGTTCAATTCTTTTATTTATATGTCGGATATGAGTGTTCCTGGCTGGGCGAGCATTTCTTGGCCATTCTGTGTTATCCTTGAGAAGGTGGCACTGTGTGTGGGCGCTGCACCCACTGGGCTGTTAGGAAGGGTATTCAAGTATTTTGACCCAGCGACATTGAAGGAACAGTTTTGTGTGTGTGTGTGTGTGTGTGTGTGTGTGTGTGTGTGTGTGTGTGTGTGTGTGTGTATATGTGTATCTGTGTGTCTGTGTCTGTGTGTCTGTGTCTATGTGTGAGTGTCTGAGTGTGTGTCTGTATATGTATGTCCAAGTGTCTGTGTATGTCTGTCCGTGTGTGAGAGTTTGTATGAGTTGGTGGCACGGTGGCACAGTGGTTACCACTGCTGCCTCACAGTGCCAAAGACCTGGGTTCAATTCCCACCTCAGGCGACTCCATGTGGAGTTTGCACATTCTCCCCGTGTCTGCGTAGGTTTCCTCCGGGTGCTCCGGTTTCCTCCCACAGCCTAAAGATATCCAGGTTAGGTAAATTAGCCATGCTAAATTGCTCGTAGTGTTGGGTATAGGGGTAAATGTAGAGGGGGTGGGTTGCGGGTCGGTGTGGACTGATTGGGCCGAAGGGCCTGTTTCCACACTGTAAGTAATCTAATCTAATGTGTACGTGTCTGTGTGTATCTGTTTGGATGAGTGCATCTGTGTCCATGTGAGTGTATGTCTGTATATGTGTGTCGGTCTGTCTGTATGAGTTTGAGTGCGTGCATGTCAGTGTAGCCCTGGAGGGGAATTGGCAGGAGCTGGGTGGTATTTCAGTGTATCTACAGCCCTCTGGCCTTTGGGTGGTACCGTTTACAGGCTAGGAAGTGATTCCCAATTATGAATTCACTGCTGCTGTCACTCCCTCTCACTATTGACAACATCAGACATCCAGTCCGAGCTATAGAATTCCCTCCTTAAATCTTCCCATCTCTCAATAACAACTTGCATTTGCCTATTGCCTTAAAGATAATCAAACACCCCAAGTGCCTACAGGACAGTGATATGAGGCAAAATGGGACACTGAGCTCCATGAGCTGACTCGGGGAGGTAGCCAAGATCTAGACAGAGAATTCAGTTTGAGAGTTAGACAGGTGACTGGGCTGTGAGGGTCCGCAATGGGGGAAGAGTGTTCCTGAGCCTAGGGCAGTGTTTCCCAATCTTTCCACCTCCCCACCGCACTTTGAGGCTTGAAAATGATGGTAAGCCCCACGTGAGAGCTGCAGAGGGGTTGGGGAGAGAGACTTCCGAGAGTATGGGGGAAAGGGGGGAGGTTTGTGAATGTGGGTTCCTGTCTGTCTGAACTCACCAGTCCCCAGTGCAGCCTCACAGCTGGTTGTCCCAACACCCTCCCCTGACTATGGGCACATACTGCATTGGGATGTTTTTGATTTTATATGGGTTATTATTGTCACTTGTACCTGGGAACAGTTGACATTTTTGTTTTGTGTGCAATACAGTCAGATCACATCACATAAGATAATAGAACAGAGCGAGGAATACAATGTGACAGCTGCAGAGAAGGTACACAAACAGTGAGATCAACATTAAATTTAAAATTTGAGGGGTCCACTCAGAAGTCTAACAACAGCAGGGAGGAAGCTGTTCTTGAATCTGTTAGTTCGTGTGTTTACGTTTTTGTATCTCCTGCCTGACGGGAGAGGTCGGAAGAGATTATAACCAGGTGGGAGGGGTCTTTGATGACGTTAGCTGCCTTCCCAAGACAGCGGGAAGTGTAAATGGAGTCACCACCACCTCCTCAAAGGCAATTAGAGCGATGCTATAAATAAAGCCAGTGGCACCCATATCCCATGGCTGAATAAAAAAGAATTTTTTAACAATGGAAAATTAACAATAAACTGACCAGCTCCTTCCAGAGACAGATCATTGACATCACATTCACTGAGTGATTCCAATGCTATTGATGTCTGCTCACATCTTGAAATGCTCTCAGTACACATTCAAAATGCTCATGCGCAGTCCCCCTGCCAGTACCTGCCCTGTCACTCACATTGGTTGTGCTTATTTGGGCGCCGCCATGTTTTTTACTAGCAGGCAGGTTCACAAAGTGAGCATGTGCAGAACCTTTCATTTGTGAACCATTCGGGGTGTTTGGAGACACGACCTTTTTAGATCAACCCCCTTATGCAACAGCTTGGTGATAACACTCGTGTGGAGTAACTCGGGACACATTATCCCATTTAAGGTGGCACATCGATACAGCAAAAGTCGCCGATGTTTGGTTTCTGAACTGTCCAGGGAGGACAAACTCAGGACCAACTGTAATCTCCAAGTGATGCTGAGGGAAGGTGAAAGTTGGCCAGACCCTCTCCAAATTGTGTCAAATCAGCCCTGGATGTTGCATAAGGTAATGGCTCTGAAAGGGTTAATGCAGAAGAATACATTATGGCAAAGTCATCAGGAGTGGTGTGGGCGAAGACAGAACATCTTCGTGTTTCAAGGGGGCCGGATCTCTTATTCTCGTTCTCCCAATAGTTACAATAGTCTACTTCATTAATGTAACTGGTACCTGGTTGCTATCATGAAATAAAGATCATCTTGTTTCCATCACTTTCGAACCAAGTAGGCTCTACAGACTCAGGTCAGAAAAAGAGGATGAAAGCAGCCATCTGCCCAGCCTGGCATTGGCAATGGATTGGTATCACATGTGCACACCACGGTGACACATTCAACTTGATAATAATTATTTATTGTGACCTGATACAACTCCTCCATGTTGCTAGCCGGGAGTATCAGAGATACTCTGTGTCAGTATCTTGAATGGCTTATAACATGAGATTTGATCACATGGACGGCTCAAAGATCATGAAGTAGGGACTCATTTCCACTGGCATTAGGTCGTTACAAACAGGAAGGGAAATTACGGGTGAATCAGGATTTATTTAACATTCGTTTATGGATGGGCGCTTGTGGGTCACAATGGATTGAGGAATCCTTTATCTCTCTGCTCCCCTTACCTATAGGCACCTTCCCCACTGTCAAAAACACTCTTTTGTCCAGTAAGAGTCTATTTGACTGCTCCAACTGCACTTGCAGCTTGTCACCGTCGCTACTGGAGGTCCTGTTACCACATGCAATTTTACATTTCCAATTGTTTCTCCAGGATTTCAGCATCATTTATCACCCATCACGAATTGCCCATGAACTGAACTGTTTGCAAGGGCCATTTCCAAGGGCAATCAAGTGTCAATCACATAGCTCTGGGTCTGGAGTCACATGTAGACCAAGCTAGATGGTGCAGCACGGTGGCTCAGTGGTTAGCACTGCTGTCTCACAGTGCTAGGGACCCAGGTTCGATCCCAGCCTCGGGCGACTGTCTGTGTGGAGGTTGCACGTTTTCCCCATGTCTGCATGGGTTTCCTCTGGGCGATCTGGTTTCCTCCCACAGTCCAAAGATGTGCAGGCCATGCTAAATTGCCCAAAGTGTTAGGTGCATTTGTCAGAGAGAAATGGGTCTTGTTGGGTTACTCTTCGGAGGGTCGGTTTGGGCTGCAGGGCCTGTTTCCAGACTGTAGGGAATCTAATCAGGTAAGGATCGCAGTTTCTTTACCTAAAGGGCATTAGTTAACTAGATTATTGGTTCCAGATTTTCTTTTTGTTGAATTTAAACACCACTAACTGCCATGGGAGAATACAAAGAATATTACCTGGGTCTCAGGGTTAATGACCTAGCGATAATATCATTACGCCATCATTTCCATGATGTTTGGTTGCAAACTTTTGTTTATTCACGTGCAGGACGTGGGCATCGCTGGCTGGTACAGCATTGATTGCCCATCTCTGGTTGCCCTTGCAAAGGTGTTAGTGAGCTGCCTTCCCGAACTGGTGCAGTTCATATGCTGCAGTTGGACCCATAATGCCGTTCGGGAGGGAATTCCAGGATTTTGATCCAATGACAGTGAAGGAATGGCAATAAATTTCCAAGTTAGGAACTTGCAGGTGGGTGGTGTTTCCATGTATCTGCTGCCTTTGTCCATCTAGATTGACGCGCTCATACAGTCATAGACTCTACAAACAGACTCTTCGATCCAACTTGTCCATGCCGACCAGATATCCTAACCTAATCTCGTCCCATTTGCCAGCTCGTGACTCATCCCTCTAAATCCTTCCTATTCATATACCCATCCAGATACCTTCTAAATGTTGTAATTGTACCAACCTCCACTGCTACCTCTGGCAGCTCATTCCATACACGCACCACCCACTGTATGAAAATGTTGCCCCTTAGGTTTTTTTGTGTCATTTCCCTCACACCTTAAACCTATGCCACCTTGCTTGGGACTCTCCTACCCTGGGGGAATGATCTTGACTATTCACCCTATCCAGGCCCCCCCCCTATGATTTTATAAACCTCTATGGCGTCACCCATCAGCCTCCAATGTGCCAGGGAAAATAGCCCCAGCCTATTCAGCCTCTCCCTCTTACTCATGGATTTGGAAGATACTGTCTGAGGATCTTTTGGGTAGTGCTAATGTAGGTTGTACACACTGCTGCTACTGAGCATCGGTGATGGAGGAAAGGGATGGTTGCCAATTAAATGTAGCTGTTTTGTCCTGGATAGCGCCAAGCTACTTGAGTGTTGTTGGAGCTGCACTCATCCAGGCAAGTAGGGAGTATTCCATCACACTCCTGACTTGTGCCTTGTAGATGCTGGACAGGTTTTGGGGAGTCAGGACTGAGTTACTAGTCACAAAATAACTAGCTTCTGACCTTCTCTTGTAGCCTCTCCTCCCAGACATGAATCTCAATGCTATTATATTTCAAGGAGAGCTTTAGAGTGTCTTTGTAACCTTTTCTTTGTCCCCCCTTGGAACTCTGGATATATAAGGGTTGGGAAAACAGGAGCTAGTGCATTACTCAGGGAGCTGGGCGCAATGTTCAGTCCATTGTAGTTGATTTTGAAGAGGTTTAGACTGAATGCTCAGAGAGCTGGCTTCAAAAGGAACACCCATGTTTGGTCAATGGTCTTCTTCCAGAATCCCGAGAATGTAGCAGAGATATTGCTGTGGAGCGCCCTTACATTCTTACATGTCACTGATGCAGCTTACTCTCACTGCAGTACAACAGCGTGCTGACAAATGACCTCAACAGAAATACCAAATGTACCATCCATGAATCTTCAGTTTTGACTCTCTGGAAACAGTCCGAAGTGGGATTTAAACTTTGCACTTTCTGCCTCGTGAATGCTCACCGTAACTTGACACAAATTGATCCTCGGCTATTTAAACTTCAGACAAATTAAACTTAAGTGAGCCTCTGCACGCTATATGGCAGTACTTGGTCACACAGCTGAGGGGATCTGGAATGTGATGTAAACAGAATGTAAGGAATTGAAGGCAGTTTGCAAAGTACCAGATGGTCATTTTCATACCATTGTCAGACGAAGCCCCATTAACCTATAAACAGCAGATAAACAGATATCAGAGCCATGAGCAATTTGTTTTTTTCTCTCTGATGATATCATCACTCTGGAAGTTAAAACATAACAAACAGTTCCTGGGGCCACAATGTAATCTCAAGTAATTAGTCTGCAATGTAACTCAGAACAGCTTGGAGGAATAGTTTAACCATTCGAGTGAAAACTACTTATTTTTCTGGGACAGTTGTAGAATGAAATCCAATCTACGCCCAGGGTGTTATGAAATGTGGTGATGACGCATAATGTTACCAAATTAACACTGCCCTCGGGAACTCCATCCCTTTCACGTTCTCAACAGCACCAACCTGCAGAGGACATCTCCAGGTAGAGACAGGGTAGGACAGGTAAAGGGGTCATCTCCATCTCTGACAGCTCCGAAATAAACACAAGCAAGCATTGGACCAAAACCTCTCTCACAATCAGTAAATGTAATGCATTGTGCTGTTTTGATGAAGGATCACTATGCTTCCTCTCTCCACAGACGCAGCCAGACCTGTTGAATATCTCCAGCAAATTCAGTTTTTGTTTCAGATTTCCAGCTTCCATAATTTATTCTTTCATTTTAATACAACGCACCACCTTTTGGTGAGAGAGGGAAAGTCCAAAGGAGATTTGAAGGGCACTTTTTTTATACGGAGTGTGGTATGAGTCTGAAACACACTGCCAGGGATGTAGATATGATAGGGGTGTTTTAGGGGCTTTTAGATAAGTACATATCTATAAGGACCCTCGGTAACATTTACAGACACACCAGAGAAAGCATTCTATCTGGATGCATCATGACTAAGTATGGCAAAAGAGTTGTGAACACAGCTTAGTCCTTCATGGAAGTCATCCATTGGCTCCATCTACACTTCTCACTGCCTCAGGAAGACGGCCAACATCATCAAAGACCCCTCTCATCCCAGTTATAATCTCTTCCAACCTCTTCTGTATGGCAGAAGATACAAAAGCTTAAACGAAAGCACCAACAGATTCAAGAACAGCTTCTTCCCTGCTGTTCTTGAATCTGTTGGTGCTTTTAAATCTAATGTTGATCTTGCATTCCCTACATCTTCTTTGCAGGCGTAACCTCTCACTCTGTTCAATTACCCTATGACCTTTATATCTTTGTACATTACAATCTGCCTGTATGGCACACAGAAGTTTTCACTGTACTTAGGTACATGTGGCAATATTAAAGCAAATCAAATCAAATCACACAAATATGCAAGGAATGGACGGATATGGACCAAGGGCAGGTAGAAGGGATTAGTTTAATTTGGCATCATTTTTGGCACAACATGATGGGGGCCAAAAGGCCTGTTCCTATGCTATAGAGTCAGTTCTGCTATAACGCATGTTTCTTCATCACGAATTGGCTTTAATGCAATTGAAGAGTTTAGACTGTTAATTGTAGATTGGAAACTTTCCTTACCTGTATTGATTATAATGCAATTCAGGCTCCATTAGTTTAAATGGGGTGCGACTATTGAGCAATTTTCTTATAATGCAAGATCACATGCGAACGGAAATATTGCATTTTTCCAGAAGCAAATACAATGTTCTATGTTCTATGTTTAAGTGACATGGAACTACAAACACGACAGAGTGTAAGTTTGTTGCTTTCAGATGTACATATAACACTGATCTCAGATCGTGCCTTTGAGACTGAAATTCCTATCTCAATCCTCTGTTTCTTTCCTGTGGTGATTGTTTTCAAAACCAGAACTCTCTTGATTCTTAAAATCATGTCTATGCAATTCATGCATGTTCACCCCCAAGTAATCATCGTCCCTCCGTCAATGTTTCCCATCCGGCGATATTAATCTTCCTTGAGCACTGTGTCCTTTTCCTGAAAATTTCTCATTGGCAATGTATTGGTGCGGGTTTTTGGTTTGTTTTATTCTTTCATTGGAGATTGATGAAGCAAGACCAACATTTATTGCCCATTCCTAACTGCCTTTGAACTGATTGCTTTGTGAGGCCATTTCAGAAAGCAGTTAACAGTCAAACACATTGCTATTGGTCACACAAAGACCAGACCAACCAAGGACCAAAAAGGAGATGAGTGAACAGGATTTTTTTTAAATTTATTCTCTCTGGGATGTGAGCATTGCTGGCTGGGCCCAGCATTTATTGCCTGTCCCTTATTGCCCCTTGAGAAGGTGGTGGTGAGCTGCCTTCTTGAACCGCTGCAGTCCATGTGCTGTGGGTAGATCCACAATGCCTTTAGGGAGGGAATTCCAGATTCTGACACATTGACATGAATGAGTGGATGTGTTTCCAATTCAGTGTGGTGCATGGTTTGGAAGGGAATTTACATCCTGGTGGTGGTGCCATGTATCTGCTGCTCTTGTTCTCCTAGATAGAAGTGGTTGTAGTTTGAAAGATACTATCTGAGGATCTTTGGTGAAGTTCTGCCATGCATCGTGTCAATTGTACACACCGCTTTTACTGAGCATTGGTAGTGGAGGGCGTAGACATTTGTGGATGTAGTGACAATCAAGTTGCTTTGTCTTGATGGTGTCACACTCCTTGGATGTTGGAGCTGTACTCACCCAGGCAAGTCACACTCCTGACTTATATCTTGTAAGTGGTGGACAGATGTTGGGGAGTCAGGAGGTGAGTCATGTACATCAGTATTCTGAGTCACTGGCCTGCTCTTGTAGCCTCTGTGTTTATGTGGTGAGTCCAGTTGAGTTTCTGGTCAATGATAATGTCCAGGATGTTGATAGTGGGGGATTCAATGATGGTAACACCATTGAATGTCAAGGGGCCTTAGTTAGATTGTCTGTTACTGGGGATGGTCATTGCCTGGCATTTGTACAGCACAAATGTTGCTTGCCACTTGTCAGCCAAAGCCTGGATATTGTCCAGATCTTGTTCCATTTGGAACATGGACTGTTTCAGTATCTGAGGAGTTGCGAATGGTGCTAAACGTTGTGTAATCATCGGCGAACATCCGCACTTCTGACCATATGATGGAGGAAAAGTCATTGATGGAGCAGCTGAAGATGGTTGGGCTGAGGACACTATCCTGAGGGACTTCTGCAGAGACTCCTGGAGCTGAGATGACTGACCGCCAACAACCACAACCATCTTCCTATGTGTCAGGTATGACTCTAACCAGTAGAGAGTTTGCTCCCTAATAGCTATTGATTCCAGTTTTGCTAGGGCTCCTTGATGCCACACTCAGTCAAATGCAATCTTGATATCAAGGGCTGTCACTCCCAGCGCCCCTCTGGAATTCAGCTCTTCAGTCCATGTTTGAACCAAGGCTGTGATGAGGTCAGGAGCTAAGTGACCCTGGAGGAACCCAAACTGGGCATCACTGAGCAGGTTATTGCTGAGCAGGTGCTGCTTGATAGCACTGTTGGTGACGCCTCCCATCATGTTACTGATGATGGAGAGTAGATTGATGAGACAGTGATTGGCTGGTTTGGATTTGTCCTGATTTTTATGTGCAAGACATACCTGGGCAATTTCTCTTGCTGGGTTGAACCAGAGGGTCACCACTCTTAAGGCTAGGGGAGTGGTTGAGGAGTTGGGACCCTCATTGTAAACTCAGCCAGTGCGGGAATTGAACCTGTGCAGTTGGTGTCTCTCTGTATCCTAAACCAGCTATCCAGCTGACTGATCCCCACTTTCCCTTCAGCATAGCGAGTCTGACTGTGCCTGGCCGCTGAGAAAATCTATAGTGATTGGAATAGGGCTAGGTGGATCTCCTTGACTATGATTGAGGTTTGTTAAACTGGGCCAATCAGGGAGCCCTGGCTGACAGATATAGCCAGGAGATTCAGAGAGACCCCTCAGTCTGGGGACTGGCTCTGAGCTGGCTGGTCAGAGCCCAGTTACTATGCACATGGAAATACAGGGTGACTTGATAACCGGATACCAGTCCCTGTGCAGTTATTTGAGGATCTTTAAAGTAAGGAACCATCACAAGGGATTTCACCAACGTATGCTAAGACAATAACTGCTATTGAACATAAGGATACATGGGGACAGATGAAAGACTTGGTACAGGAAGTAAGCTTCAGGGAGCATTGTAACAACAATGAGATGGAGTGTTGTAAGCAAATCTGCAAATATCTGAGTCTAAATTCAATCTGAAATTGTCAATACTAATAGATCGAACTTTGTGGCAACAGTACAAGTCAGAACCTTTGTAAAACTTTGTACAGAGAAAGGGCAATTCTTTCTCATTGCAACAGAAGTAAAGTTGCAGCTTTGTGTAGAAGAGATGAGAGTGAGTTTACCAATTAACATCCTTTGAAGAGCTTTCAGTGGATACAAAGGTCAGATGGCTGATGCCTTTAACTGCATGTGTTTACTGTAAACTCCACTGGGAGTATCTTGCAGTAAATGTATTATAATTGGCACAACCAGATGGGTCTATGCCACATTGTTGTATATTCGTGTTTAACAAGGTACCAGTTGGCATCATTGCTGTCCCATAGAACGAGCCAGGAGAAAGTGAGGACCGCAGATGCTGGAGATCAGAGCTTAAAAATGTGTTGCTGGAAAAGCGCAGCAGGTCAGGCAGCATCAAAGGAGCAGGAGAATCGATGTTTCGGTCATAAGCCCTTCTTCAGGAATGAAATAAAATGAACCATGTTAGGAAGGAAGGATCTTTTGATGAAATTGCTCGGGCCTCGGGAGAACATTTACTTCCATATCTTTAGATTAAGAAAACTGAATGACACAGCTGGCTGGTTGGGGGTCTGTAAATTATGGAACATGGAATTATTAGATTAGATTAGATTACTTACAGTGTGGAAACAGGCCCTTCGGCCCAACAAGTCCACATCGACCCGCCGAAGTGCAACCCACCCATACCCCTACATTTACCCCTTACCTAACACTACGGGCAATTTATCATGGCCAATTCACCTGACCTGCATATCTTTGGACTGTGGGAGGAAACCGGAGCACCCAGAGGAAACCCACGCAGACACGGGGGGAACGTGCAAACTCCACACAGTCAGTCGCCTGAGTCGGGAATTGAACCTGGGTCTCAGGCTAACCACTGTGCCACCGTGCCACCCACTATGGAAAGTCCCTATACAAAAACAAAGAACATTACAGCACAGGAACAGGCCCTTCAGCCCTCCAAGCTGCGCCAATCCAGATCCTCGATCTAAACCTGTCGCCTATTTTCTAAGGTTCTGTATCCCTCAGTTCCCTTCCCACTCATGTATCTGTCTAGATACATCTTAAATGACACTATTGTGCCCATCTCTACCACCTCCGCTAGCAAAGTGTTCCAAGCACCCACCAACCTTTGCTTAAAGGACTTTCCACACATATCTCCCTTAAACTTTTCCCCTCTCTCCTTGAACTCATGACCTCTTGTAATTGAATCCCCCACTCTGGGAAAAAGCTTCTTGCTATCCACCCTGTCTACACTTCTCATGATTTTGTAGACCTCAACCAGGTCCCTCCTCAACCTCCATCTTTCTAATGAAAATAATCCTAATCTACTGAACTTCTCCTCATTGCTAGCACCTTCTACACCAGGCAACAACCTGGTGAACCTCCTCTGCACCCTCTCCAAAACATCCACATCCTCCTGGTAATGTGGCAACCAGAACTGTACACAATATTCTAAATGTGGCTGAACCAAAGTCCTATACAACTGTAACATGACCTGCCAACTCCTGTACTCAATATCCCATCCAATAAAGAAAAGCATGCTGTATACTTTCTTGACCATTCTACCAACCTGTGTTGCCACCTTCAGGGTACAATGGACCTGAACACTTAGATCTCTCTGTACATCAATTTTCCTCAGGGCTTTTCCATTTACCATACAGTTCATCCTGGATTTGGACCTTCCAAAATGCATCACCTCACATCTGACCAGATTGAACTCCATTTGACATTTCTCCACCCAACTTCCAATCTATCTATTTTGATTAGATTTACAGTGTGGAAACAGGCCCTTCGGCCCAACAAGTCCACACCGACCCGCCGAAGCGAAACCCACCCATACCCCTACCCCTACATTTACCCCTTACCTAACACTACGGGCAATTTAGCATGGCCAATTCACCTGACCCGCACATCTTTGTGACTGTGGGAGGAAACCGGAGCACCCGGAGGAAACCCACGCAGACACGGGGAGAACGTGCAAACTCCACACAGTCAGTCGCCTGAGTCGGGAATTGAACCCGGGTCTTCAAGCGCTGTGAGGCAGCAGTGCTAACCACTGTGCCACCGTGCCGCCCACGGTGTTCTGCAGTAATCTCTGACAGTCCCCTTTACTACCTGCTAGTCCACCAATCTTAGTGTCATCTGCAAACTTGCTAATTAGACCACTTAAACCTTCCTCCAGATCACTTATATATATCACAAACAACAGTGGTCCCAGCATGGATCCCTGTGGAACACCACTGGTCATAGTTCTCCATTTTGAGAAACTCCCTTCCACTACTACTCTCTGTCTCCTGTTGCCCAGTCAGTTCTCTGTCCATCTAGCTAGTACACCTTGGATCACATGCAACTTCACTTTCTCCATCAGCGTACCATGGGGAACCTTATCAAACACCTTACTGAAGTCCGTGTATATGACATCTGCAGCCCTTCCCTCATCAATCAAGTTTGTCACTTCCTCAAAGAATTCTATTAAGTTGGTGAGGCGTGATCTTTCCTGCACAAAACCATGTTGCCTATTGCTGATAAGCCCATTTTTAGATTAGATTAGATTACTTACAGTGTGGAAACAGCCCTTCGGCCCAACAAGTCCACACCGACCCACCGAAGCGCAACCCACCCATACCCCTACATTTATCCCTTACCTAACACTACGGGCAATTTAGCGTGGCCAATTCACCTGACCCGCACATCTTTGGACTGTGGGAGGAAACCGGAGCACCCGGAGGAAACCCACGCAGACACGGTGAGAACGTGCAAACTCCACACAGTCAGTCGCCTGTGTCCCATTTTCTTCCAAATGGGAATGGATCCTATTCCTCAGTATATTCTCCAACAGCTTCCCTACCATAGATGTCAAGGTCACCAGTCTATAATTACCTGGATTATCTCTGCTATCCTTCTTAAACAAAGGGACAACATTAGTAATTTTTCAGTCCTCTGGGACCTTCCCCGTGTTCAAGGATGCTGCAAAGATACCTGTTAAGGCCCCAGTTATTTCCTCTCTCGCTTCCCTCAGTAACCTGGGATAGATCCCATCCGGACCTGGGGACTTGTCCACCTGTCCTCTCTCCGTTTGTTTTGTAAATATATTTATTAGCAAATTATTTTTAATTTTGTAAACATATAAAATTATTGAAAAATACAATCAATAACAAATATCAGTATAATGAAAAGAAAAAAACACAAATTGCAATACAACTACTGTCTACCAACTACTAACCTACTCTCTAATACAAAACAAACCCTAACTGTGCAAAGCAACACCAAAAAAAACAAAAAAAACCCAAAAAAACCCCACAAAATACAGAACAGCTATGCTCAGCGCAAAGCTTCCAAACAAAGGAGCGGGAGCTTTGTATATATACCCATATTAACTCAGGAGACCCCCTCCTGGGCCCAGAACTTGCCAAATCTAACCATCCTGGTCAAACAAACACCCTAGTTAAGACAACTGACAAATTTATTTCCAAATAATTCAAGTAGGGCTGCCATGTCTTATAAAAATGGTCTGTTATGTGGTGCATCATGTTTGTAAAAAAGCCCAAGTGAATGTGCTCCATAACTAATTTCTGCCATCCCAGCAAGTCCGGCGGGTTCTCAGACACCCAGTTCATCAGAATATTCTTCTGTGCACAGTATGCAAGAATATTAAATAGCTTCTTCCCATGTCCGTCTAAAGATGGTAAATTCGGTAAACCTAAGAGGAGAGATATCGGGTCTACTTTGACTTCAGTCCTCAATACCCTCCCTAGCTCTCCCACCACGGCGCTCCAATAAACACGGAGCCTGTGACCTGTCCAGCAGCAATGAGTAAGAGGACCTAACTTATTTTACGTTTGGGGTAGACTGAAGGTGCCCCTTTTTTAAACTTTGCCAGACAGTCTGGTGCCAGAGGAGCCCTGTGCAGAACTTTTAACTGCGTAGCGCATGTCCTCTTACAGATTGAGATCTTTCGAGTATTCTCCCATATGTTCTACCATGATTCAGAAGACATCTCCACTCCTAGCTCTTGCTCCCAGACCTCACATAACAGGTTAATATCCTGCCAGGCCCAGCCACCCAGCAGGCGATAGAGGGACTTCCTCTCCCCTTATGCCGACTTGACCTAGAGTAATCAAATATCTATCCCTAAATTCAACATCCGTCATGTCCCTCTCTCCTGTACTCATTAAGAATCTCACCCATTTTCTCTGCCTCCACACATATCTTTCCTCCTTTTTTTCTTGAGTAGCCAACCCTTTCCCTAGGAGACAGTGACGTCTGCAGAAGCTGGAGATCAGAGTTGAGAGTGTGTTGCTGGAAAAGCGCAGCAGGTTAAGCAGCATCCGAGGAGAAGGAAAATCAACGTATTCGTGCAGAGGGTGGTATGTGTATGGAATGAGCTGCCAGAGGAAGTGGTGGAGGCTGGTACAATTACAGCATTTAAAATGGATTTGGATGGGTATATGAGCAGGAAGGGTTTGGAGGGAGATGGACTGGGTGCTAGCAGGTGGGACTACATTGGATTGGGATATCTGGTTGGCATGGACGGGTTGGACCAAAGGATCTGTTGCCGTGCTGTACATCTCCATGACTCTGTGACTCTGTTTCCACTATCTTTTCTGGAACTGCATTCCAAAGACTCAAGAGCAACTGAGAGAAACAAAATGTCTAATCTCTGTTTTCAATGGGTCACCTCTGATTTTCTTAAACAGTGACCCCCTCAATTCTACATTCTCCCATAAGAGGGAAGTCACTTTCCTCCCTGTCAAGACCCCTTCAGGGTCTGACGTTTTAATCAACTTGTCACTTACTGTTCTAAACCCCAGCAGGTACAAGTCTAGGCTGTCTAACCTCTCCTTATAAGATGCCAGGTATTAATAGCAGCAAGATGGCTCAGCAGTTAGCACTGCAGCCTCACAATGCCAGGGACCCGGGTTCGATTCCTGCCTCAGGCGACTGCCTGTGTAGAGTTTGCATGTCTGCGTGGGTTTCCTCTGGATGCTATGATTTCCTCCCACAATCCAAAGATGTGCAGGTCAGGTGCATTGGCCATGCGCAAAGTGTTAGGTGTATTAGCCAAGGGTAAATATAGGGTAGTGGAATGGGTCTGGTTGGGTTAACTCTTTGGAGGGGCAGTGTGGACTTGTTGGGCCGAAGGGCCTATTTCTATGCTGTAGGGAATCTCATCTAAATGCCGATAGAGCTGCTGATGTTGTAAATCAGAAATTGCTGGAAAAGCTCAGCATCTGTGGAGAGAAATCAGAGTTTATATTTCGGGCTGAGTGAACCTTCCAGATATTAGTCAGATTCGTTCCCCTCAGTGCATGAGCAATTTGAAGAAGCAAATAATGTGGATTTATTCTCCTGTGGTATTGTATGTTTATCACTTGTCAATTAGGAAAAAGAATGGAGCTTACAAGTGCTCCAAACCCATGATCTTTATCATCTAGAAGGATGAGGGCAGCACGGAAATGGAATGCCACCCCCTGCAAGTTCCCCTTGAAGCCACTCACCATCCTGACTTGGAAATATATCATCGTTCCCTCACTGTTAGTGGGTTAAAATAGTGGAACTCTCTTCACAACAGCACTGTGGATATACTTATACCAATGAACTGTAGTAGTTCAAGAAGACAAATAGAAATGAATAACAAATGCTCGCCTATCGGACACCGTCCATATCTTATGTAAGAATTAAAAGAAATAAAGTAACTATACTCTTCCTTCTGTCTTAAAGAGTATGTTGTAGATAAAGTCTAGTGTGAGTTTATGAAAAGAATACACTTTGAGTGGAGCAGGAAGAATAGATACATGGTAGGACACTGCTAAGAGGAATAGCAAGATCTCTTTCAAAGATACTGGTAAATTTTCTTGCCAATAGTACTTGCTTTGCCTTTCTCAATGTTTAGGTTGTTACTATGATGTCAGAGTGCTTGTCCAAATTTCAACACAAGATGAGTTTTAATTTTCTCTCGATGTATATGAGGAAGAGTACTGATTGCACCCTGCTCCCAGTCACTGTCTAAAACTAAGTCAGATTACTGTGACCCTGAAATGAGCTTCTAACTTCTTATTCTACCCTTCCTACAAAAGGTCCTACCTCTAAAACGTCACTTACTCCCTCACTCTGACCGTGCACCCATGATTCCCATACTCTGTTATCTTAATGCTTTTCTGTCTGCATTCAACTTCCACACTCTAGGACCTCAAGCCCAGTCCAAATTGGAATGCAGAACCTTGGAGCAGGAGTAGGCCATTGGGCCCTTCCAACTTGCACTATCATTCAATAAGATTGCAGCTGATGTGGTTGTGGTCTGAAATCCATTCCTCATCCCTGCCACCCACACCATAATTCTTTACTACCAAAGATTGTTGTAATCTCTCCTTCCCATTTCCATGTTGTACCAAGTCTCATTCACTTATTCCTGATCTACATTGACTTGTAGTTCCACAATTATCTAAATTTGGAATCCTTGCAATTTTTTCCTCCATCTTTGTAATCTCCTGTAACATCCTCAGGTCTCTGAGTCCACTCAGCTTCACATCTTCCTGTTTCTTCCTTGCGTCTCCTCTTTAGTGTTCCCTCTGAAGGGTCCTACACCTCAGGTTTGGTTCATCCTCCTTATCCTTCCCTCTTTCGCTCAGCACCCCTTTGTTGCTTCTTTGAGCCCTTCTCTCTTTCAGGAGCTTGTCAGGATGGGGTCTCTACACAGAGAGGGAGGGTAACCTCTTCAGCATGGGATGAGGGAGTGGGTGCAAATGCAATGCTATAGGCTACTTTAGAAACATGAGACATCTGCCAGTCACTTGGCAGTGTTGCCAAGAGTCCTTTTCATCACAGCTACACAACATTCAACCTTTCTAATCAAAAGTGCTGATTTAAAGCATGCTTTCAAATAACACTGAAGTTCAAAGTGGTGGAGGCTGGTACAATCACAGCATTTATACATAGATAGGAATGATTATATGGGGATTATAAGAGGGGTATGGGCCAAATGCTGGCAAACAGGACTAGATTAATTTAGGATATCTGGTCGGCATGGATGAGTTGGACCGAAGGGTCTGTTTCCTGCTGTACAGCCCGATGGCTCTATGACTTTGACTCATCAATGAGACCCACGTCCAGCCATTCCCACTTCACTGAATGCTCCTTTTGTTTTGGAGACAATGATATTGTAAACAAAGCACTGGAGCTCATTTCTACAGGGAAAGAATTAAGGATGTGTCTAATCCTGGTTAGAATACTTAGAATACTGTGCACAGCCCTGGTCACCAGATTACACAAAGGGCAGCTAAGGCACTGGAGAAAGTACAAAAAAGTTTGAAGCCAGAACAGTGATCATAGAATCCCCACATTGTGGAAGCAGATCATTCATCCCATTGAGTCCGCACTGACTCTTTGAAGAGCATACCACCTCCTGCTCTATCCCTGTAACCTTGCATTTCCCATGGCTAATCCACCTAACCTGCACATCCCTGATCACTCAGGGTAATTTAGCATGGCTAATATACCAATCTCCAAATCTTTGGATTGTGGGAATAAACCAAAACCCCCAGAGGAAACCCAAACAGACAGAGGGAGAATGTGCAAACTCAACACAGTCACCCAAGAATGGGATCGAACTTGGGTCCCTGCTGCTGGGAGGTAGCAGTGCTAAACACTGAGCCATTATGCTGCCTTGGACAGCCTGAGGCAATAAAAAAATACTAAATGGAAGGTTTTCTTCAATAGCATTTATGTTGCAACATTATATTTTAGATTGGATTTACTTGTCACCTAAGGCCTTCTGTATTAATATATTAATCTCTGCTCAGTATAATTGTTATGTACTAGTAGTTATAGACTGCAAGAACAAATGCCTGTATTCTTGCACTTGGGGATAACTTAACTCCCAACACATATCAGTAGAACCTTTGTAATGTCAAGACTTGAAAATTGATATATTGGAGCCAGAAAGCTTTCAGAAACAACCTTGGAGAAAATAAGCTAATTACCACTGAAAAAGCCATAAAATGAATTAAAAGCACCTTGAGAAAGGATTATGAGATAGAGAGGCAGATTGCCCACAAATGTCTGGGTTAAACTCTCGCCAGTGTTGAAACTGTGAACGTTGCATCATAAATGTCTGCTCTGGGTAAACAGCAAAACAATGACAGTCACGACTTTGTTTGGAATGAACAAGACAGATAAGGAGAATAGTCTCAAACCGTAGACAGAAAGGTGCATATCTCTGCAGGTGTCTGTTTAAACAGGCTGAGCAATGGTTGTGAGCGTGTAGCCCTCCAAATTTACTGGTACAAGTCAAAGATAAAATCTCAGGTCAAACTGTGAGTGTGGATTAAGTGTAACAGTTATGCTTATGCCAACTAATCTCGACGCAAGACAGAGGGATGTTGTTTTCCAGGGTTTGGTATTGTCTATATGAATTACATTGACATTCAGAGTTTGACGTTATAAATGTAACCACTTCACTCCCTTAACTAGAGTGACATTTTGAAGATTGAACTCCATTTTGCCTTACTTTAGGTTGAACAGAACATGTTCCTGCATCTCACACATTGACTCTTAAACATTATATATACACACAGCACAGAGATTAGTCCAGTGAGCAGGTGAGATGAACAGATGTAGTCTGTTAAAGAACACACATCAACACTAAAGAGCAGTACTCCAAAAGCTAGTGCTTCCAAATAAACTTAGTTTAAAAATCACACAACACCAGGTTATAGTCCAACACGTTTAATTGGTGCTTCCAATGTTGTGTGATTTTTAACTTTGTACACCCTAGTCCAACACCGGCATCTCCAAATCATGCCAAATAAACCTGTTGGATTATAACCTGCTGTTGTGTGATTTTTATCTTTGTCGCGAGTACGTTGCTGGAAAAGCACAGCAGGTCAGGCACCCCTGATGAAGGCTCTGGCCCGAGACGTCGATTCTCCTGCTCCTCGGATGCTGCCTGACCTGCTGTGCTTTTCCAGCAACACACTCTCGACTCTGATCTCCAGCATCTGCGGACCTCACTGTCTCCTGATTTTTATCTTCGTCCACCCCAGTCCAACACCAGCTCCTCCCCAAGATGTATTCTGGAGGAAGCTAAATGATGGGGACAGTGATAGGAGTATAGACTCACGGATTAAGCCAAGAGGATGGGGAAGAGTTTGAATGGAGCACAAGGTCTGACCTTCACCAACTGGGCTGACCATAGAACCCTGACAGTGCAGAAAGTGGCCATTCAACCCATTGAGACAACATTGACCCTCTGAATAGCTTCCCATCCAGACTCACCTCCACCATATACAGTCAGTTCTGGGTGGCACGGTGGCTCAGTAGTTAGCACTGTTGCCTCACAGCACCACGGACCCAGGTTCGATTCCAGCCTCGGGCAACTGTTTGTGTGGAGTTTGCACATTCCCTCCGTGTCTACGTGGGTTTCCTCCCACAGTCCAAAGATGTGAAAATTAGGTAGGTTGGCCATGTTAAATTGCCAATCGTGTTCAGGGATGTGTAGGTTAGGTGCATTAGTTAGGGACAAATGTATAGTAATAGGGTAGGGGAATGGGTCTGGGTGGGTTACTCTTCAAAGTGTCAGTGTAGACTTGAAGGGCCTGTTTCCAACTATAGGGATTTTGTGATGGATCCATTCCCGTATAATCCCGTGTTATAAGACTACTATGTAATAGCAGCACCATTTAAATGAATGGCATCGGAATTGTGTTATAGCCAATAGAGGTAAGGAAAGTTCACATTCGACAGTTCACAGTCTAAATTCTTCAATCATGTTATAGTCAATTCACTTTGAAGAAACGTGCGTTATAGCAAAACTGACTGTACCCGCAAACCCGCTTTAGCATGGCCAGTCTACCTAACCTGAGTATCTTTGGACTGTGGGAGAAGTCCGTGTGGACAGCATGGTGGCTCAGTAGTTAGTACTGCTGCCTCACAGAACCTGGGTTAATTCTCATCTCAGGCAACTGTCTGTGTGGAGTTTGCACATTCTCCCCGTGTCTGCGTGGATTTCCTCCAGGTGCTCCGATTTCCTCCCACAATCCAAAAATGTGCAGGTTAGGTGAATTGGCCATGCTAAATTGCCCGTAGTGTTAGGTGAAGGGGTAAATGTAGGGGAGTGGGTCTGGGTGGGTTACGCTTCGGCGGGGCGGTGTGGACTTGTTGGGCCGAAGGGTCTGTTTCCACACTGTAAGTAATCTAATCTCAAAAAAAGTCCTACGCAGATCCGGGGAGAATGTGCAAACTCCATGGTCACACACATTTAGCTAAGGTTGGAATCAAACCTGGGGTCTCTGGAGCTATGAGGCAGCATGCTGCCCATCTCTAGAAATGTTATCACACACACCCGAATGGCTTTTCCCCTCCACCGAGTCACCTGTGACATTTTATTATCTTGTAACTACTACTGCTAAATCATCTGTGTTTTCTATTTTATCACATTCTGTGCAATGTCTGACAAGGCCAAAAGCCCTGCTCTTAAACACCAAGCTCAATGGTCACTAATATTCACAAGCAGTTCTGGAGCTTTCCCCTGACAAAGAGAACTATATTTCCAACATTGAGATCCCACACGATGTGGGGTTCCCTTGAGCACATTGGTGAGATCCAATAATCTACAAGGACAAACCAACACCCAGGCAATAATTTAATGAGTTTAGGCTGTAGGTTTGCTCACTGAGCTGTAGGTTTGATATCCAGACGTTTCATTACCTGGCTAGGTAACATCATCAGTGGCGACCTCTAAGTGAAGCAAAGCTGTTGTCTCCTGCTTTCTATTTATATGTTTGTCCTGGATGGGATTCCTGGGTTTGTGGTGATGTCATTTCCTGTACGAACCACCCTCTGCATGAAAAAGTTGCCCCTAAGGTCTCTTTTATATCTTTCCCCTCTCACCCTAAACCTATGCCCTCTAGTTCTGGACTCCCCAACCCCATGGAAAAGACTTTGTCTATTTATCCTATCCATGCCCCTCATGATTTTGTAAACCTCTATAAAGTCACCCCTCAACATCTGACATTTCACTTGGAGGTCACCACTGATGATGTTACCTAGCCAGGTAATGAAACGTCTGGATATCAAACCTACAGCTCAGCGAGCAAGCCTACACCCTAAACCTCAACCTGAGCTATAAACCTTCACAAACCTTGTGAAAACTTAATGAGTCTGGAGAAATAACATGATTTAAACCAAGGCAAGAAATCTGAAGCAGGTACCTATATACTCATGTAATAGTCAAATTTTTCGACTATTTTTAAGGTTAAGATTTATGGGGTTAACTATTACGTGGATACTACTTTTGAGGAGCTGAAATTCATGCTACAGTCCAAAATACTGTCTCATTAGCAGAAGCCCAGTTGGTCTCTTAATGAATAATAAAAAAATACAATGAATTGTGGTAACATGACAATCCTGGAGTGCTACAGGGGAACTGACCTCAGCTGAGCGGCACACAAAGGGACCTTGTCATCTGACTCTGACCTGATACATCTTCAACTTTCACTCCAAAATTGGTGCGAATTGTACATCAAAACACACAACAGCACAAAAAAACGAATTCATTTCCTCATCGTGACATTTTTCAGAATTGATTAGTTTCCCTACAGTGTGGAAACAGGCCCTTCAGCTCAGCAAATCTACATCGACCCTCCAAAGAGTAACCCACCCAGACTAATTTTCACCTGATTAATGCACCTAACACTATGGGCAATTTAGCATGGCCAATTCACCTGACCTGCACATCGCTTGGAATGTGGAAGGAAACTGAAGCAAACCCACACAGACATGGGGAGAATGTGCAAACTCCACACAGACATATACTCAAGTAAAATTTAATCTCATGAAAAAAAGTTGACCCCCAAATTTGGCGTGGTGTTGCCTGCGACTCTTTGCAACAATCAGCCCGGTGTCATAGATTCGGACCACGTTAAGATGGACTCCCAGCCCAACTGTTTATTCAGTGGAGCCCATGTGTACTTTGGCTGCAGGAGATTGCACCCGCGTTTTAGTCAAGTGTCAAGTTTATTATTACGCTTTTGATTGTACTTTTGTTTAGGTACCCATTGTGGGCGGGGTGTGGGGTTGGTGCAAGTCGGAGGATCTCCTTATTGGCTTCCCTGGGTCTGACCAAAGTAACCATACCTTTTATCTTAGCCTGCCTGGCACCCTCTCCTCATTCCTGATGAAGGGCTTATGCCCGAAATGTCAAATTTCCTATTCCTTGGATGCTGCCTGACCTGCTGTACTTTAACCAGCAACACATGTTCAACTAACCATCAATAGGTCCAGGCAGTGACTCATGGAGGGGGGTGCGCTCCCCATGTTCGTGCCATGGATGCCCTTGGAAAAGCAGCATGTGACGTCCACCCTCAAGGCTTTAGAGAGGTGGGCACCGTGGGAGCGAGAGGGTATCTTTACTCACTGACTCTATTCTAATTTAGCCCCATCCCCTGTTTACCCCACCCTTTTTGTTTTACATTATTGTGACACTACCCCTAGTCAGCAGCATTTGTCACTTGCTCACTCATTGCTGGATTGGTTTGATGGTGAGTTTTTCAAGATAAAATAAAAAGCTGATTTTCAGCATTGAGTGGGGGGAGTGGGGAGTGCTTTCTGGGCAAGGAAATGATCCAGCAGGGAATGGTGTAATCTGGTGTTTATTCTGAATCACAAATTCACCGCAAAACTTTTGTAAGTCTCTGAGAGGATTTTACTACCTAACTCAGCATGGAGTATCAGTCTATTAATGTACATGCTTACCTGGTGTAGCTTCATGTGACTCTAGGCCCACAGCAATGTGGTTGATTCTTAACTGCCCTCTGGGGAATTAGGGAAGGACAATAAATGCTACCCAGCTATTCCCATGAATGATTTTCTTTTAAATGTGAGAAACCTATATTGGTTTTTCCCAGAATGGCTAATTAATGGCTAGAAGGAGGGGATGGGTGGCATTCAATGTCCATTTAAGGATGGAGGGCAGTATCTTGAAACTGAAGGTCTAATCATTGAGACTTGAAAGAAGCAGTAGGACCCATGCCAGGGCAGGTGAGCTGCGAGAGGATGCTTCAAGATGGAGGTGCCATTTTGTCAAATGGAGCATTGGATTTTGGGAAATGACACTCACTCTAGTGGCTGATATGCTGCCTCCATTCCCTGCCCCACCCCTCCAGGTGCTTCATAAAGCACATGAGTCAACAGAACAGGGTTTGCCAATTCTGGTTGGGTATTTTCAAAATGGTTTCATCATAATGACCTCTGACCTTACACCACCGTGCACTCCAATGATTGGGAAATCCATTGACATTTCCACCTACATTATCCGTCCAGGCCAAATGAACAATTTCCAGGCCATCGTTATCCTTGGCCAAGCTGCCTTCCTCAATTGGATTAAAACTACTAAACAGATATTCAAAAGGAATCAAAAACAATGTTTGTTATTTAATGACCCATCCATTTTTCTGACATTAAAGTTGCCGTAGTCTCTGTGATTGGCAAGTTGGAAACCCTCAGTCACGACTAAAACAAAATAAAGACGTGGAAGCTTGAAAATAATAAACAGAAATCACTGAAGGAGTTCTGATGAATAGTCACCAGACTCAAAACATTAATTCTGCTTTCTTCCCACAGATGCTGCCAGACCTGCTGAGTTTCTCCAATGATTCCTGTTTTTAACTAAGTCAGGGCTGGTTCTCTTGAACAGCTGTAGGTTCAAATATTTCAAGCAAACTCTGGATATAAGGCTGAGTTGCTTGCCAGATCTTGCAAATGCCCTTGACACACATACACACACGCACACACACACGCACATACACACATACATACGCATGCACATACAAACACACACATGCACATATACACACACACAGACAAGTAAGCACACACATATGCAGACACATACGCACACAGAGACACACACGCACACAGACACACACACATACAAACATACACGCATGCACACATATACTGTACATACACACACACACACTCAAATGCACATGCACAAACATGCACACACATGCATGTTGCTGAACAAAGTGATCTTGGAGTGTGGATTCATAGTTCCTTGAAAATTGAGTCATAGGTAAACAGGATAGTGAAGGTGGTGGTTGGTATGCTTACCTTTATTGTTCAGTGCACTGAGTACAGGAGTTGGAACGTCATGTTGTGGCTGTACAGGACATTGGTTAGGCCATGTTAAAATAATGCATGCAATTCTGGGCTCCATAGGGAGGACGTTGAGAAACTTGAAAGGGTTCAGAAAAGATTTACAAGGACGTTTCCAGGATTGGAGGACTTGAGCTGTCAGGAGATGCTGAATAGATGGGGCTATTTTCCCTAGACAATCAAAGGCTGAGGGGTGACCTTGTAGAGATTAATAAAATCATGAGGGCATGGATAGGGTGAATAGCCATGGTCTTATCCCCAGGGTAGGGAAGTCCAAAACTAGTGGGCATTCAGGTGAGAGGGGAACGATTTAAAAGGATCCTAAGGGCACCTTTTTCACACAGAGGGTGGTGCGTGTATGGAATGAGTTGCCAGAAGAAGTGGTGGAGGCTGGTACAATTACAATATGTAAAGTTATTTAAGTGGATATATGAATAGGGAAGGTTTAAATGGATATGAACCAAATGCTGGAAGTGGGACTATAATTCAGGATATCTGGATGAGTTGGACTGAAGGATCTGTTTCAATGCTGTACATCTCTGTGACTTTATGTCTCTAAAGTTTGTGTCGGTTATGTATAATTTTAGATTAGATTATTTACAGTGTGGAAACAGGCCCTTCGGCCCAACAAGTCCACACCGACCCGCCAAAGCGCAACCAACCCATACCCCTTTAGCTAACACTCCGGGCAATTTAGCATGGCCAATTCACCAGACCTGCACATCTTTGGACTGTGGGAGGAAACCTGAGCACCCGGGGGAAACCCACGCAGACACAGGGAGAATGTGCAAACACCACACAGTCAGTTGCCTGAGTCAGGAATTGAACCCAGGTCTCTGGCGCTGTGAGGCAGCAGTGCTAACCACTGTGCCACCGTGCTGCCCACTAATGTGTAGCAAATCTCTGTATGAACACCACTATTACAATTACAGCACAGGAAGAACCCACTTGGGCAAGTTCAGGCTTCATGTTCCACTCAAACCTCCACCCTAATCCATGACCCTATCCTTCTATAGCTAACCCCCCATCCAGCCTCCCGTGGAACACATCTGTCTCCGATTTGATCACAGCCACACACTTGGGCTTTCTCACAGACTTGTTATTTAAATAAGAAAACAAAACAGATCTTGAACCCATGTGCTTATGACATAAAGCAACAGGAATGACCACAATCCTCAACAGGTTTAATCTCGAGGAGGAATACACTAAAGCTGCCCTTCAATGTCATGACGTTGCTAAGGGAACGCTGCGTGCAAGCCAAGCATTCAGAGTGGTCATAATGTTCAACAGAATTGAATGTAATTGTGATGACTGGTACTATCTGTCGACAGGATAATAAAATACCACATGATTTCAGCAGTATTTAGTAGATTGTATGGCAGAAGTATAAATCAGTGTCTGCCTGGATTAGGTTTTGAGGGAATGTTTATAAAATAAAGCAAAAAAAGTTTTGCTCTTATCCAGCACCTATCATGAACTTAGAACATCCCAAAACCACTTTAACGACGTGTTTTTGAATTGTGGTTTCTGTTGTAATGTCGGGAATGATAAATTGTCTCCAGTTATACAGAGTTGGTGGGGAATTGGCCTCATAGAATTATGCAGTGTGGGAGGCCATTCAGCCTACTCTACCTATACTAGATCTTTGAAGGATCTTTCTAATTGGTCCCACCCTCCTCCTTTTTCCCCACAGCCCTGCAATTCTATTTCTTTTTTTTTTGTCAATCCTCCTTAAAGAGTTATCATACCTGCTGTCATCATACTTTCAGCAAATTCCTGATCTAATACATTTTTGTGAGAACAAAGATTTCAGTCATGTCATTGATGCTCCTTTTTTGCAATTACCTTAAAACTAAAAATACATTATAATGCTCCAAATGACCTGGATACAAATTGCAACCGGGTCTTCTGGATTTGTCTAGGCCTGTACAATAGCTGGGTTTCTAACAATTATGACACAACCATTGTCCAAAATGCGATTGTTGTTGGTGTGGAAGGTTTTGAAGTGTAAGTAATGCGTGTGCGACTTTATTGATTTACTTAGATTAGATTAGATTACTTACAGTGTGGAAACAGGCCCTTCGGCCCAACAAGTCCACACCGACCCACCGAAGCACTACCCACCCATACATTTACCCCTTACCTAACACAAGGGGCAATTTAGCATGGCCAATTGACCTGACCCGCACATCTTTGGACTGTGGGAGGAAACCGGAGCACCCGGAGGAAACCCACGGGGAGAACGTGCAAACTCCACACAGTCTGTCGCCTGAGTCAGGAATTGAACCCGGGTCTCAGGCACTGTGAGGCAGCAGTGCTAACCACTGTGCCACCGTGCCGCCCACATTTGAGTTCCTGGTGGGCCTGGAGATAAAACCCTTACAAATATTTAAGCTTTTGAGTCCCACTCCAGGCCTTGAGAGCCAAAGAAGTCATTTTTCTTACAAACAGGTTGAGTATCGACTTGTAAATCAAATGCAACCAGAACTAGAAACTCTACTGGACTTACCATGTACATAAAATAGCAGGTCAGAGGCTAGGACCACTTGTGTACATCTCCTGTGTGGCTGTAACTTTGTAAGTCTCTCTCTGTTCAATCACTCTATGATCTGTATGTCCTTGTATGTTATGATCTGCCCGCACTGCACGCAAAACAAAACTTTTAACTGTACTTAGGTACATGTGAAAACAACAAATCAAATCAAATCAAATCAACTCACCCCTGACCCTCACTCCCACCAGACTGTGTCCACCATCTGCAAGGCACAGATTAGAAGTGTAAAGAAATACTCTCCATTTACAGCTCCAACAACATTCAAGAAGTTTGACACCATCCAGGACAAAGCAGCCCACTTGATTGGCACAAACATCCACTCCCTCCACTATCAACACTCCCAGTTTCACCAATTGTCTACCATCTGTAAGATGTACTAAAGAAATTCACCAAAGACCCTTAGATAGCACCTTCAAAACCCATGACCACTTCCATCTAGAAGGTCAAGGGTAGCAGATACATGGGAACACCACCACCTACAAGTTCCCCTCCAAACCACTCACTATCCTCACTTGGAAATATATCGCCGTTCCTTCAGTGTCGCTGGGTCAAAATCCTGGAATTCCCTCCCTAAGGACATTGTGGGTCTACCTACAGCAGGTGGACTGCAGCAGTTCAAGATGGCAGCTCACCCCCACCTTCTCACGGGCCAACTCAGGATGGACAATAAATACAGTACCAGGCAACAATATCCACAGTCTGTTAGAGAATTAAAACAAAATCCCTCCAATACTGACCAATGGCAGGCAGTAAACACACGAGTGATTTGACCAAAGGGATGGAATGGAATTGGAACCTCAAGCTTCACTATCCATAACTTCAGGCCGAAGTAAGTATGTGAAGTTGCTGACACACCATCCCTGGGCCTGTTCATTTCATGTCCTAATGTTTAAAGGTGATTGAAAGTGATGATTGTATATTGTGACTGACTATTCCTTGCAAAACAGAACAACTTAAGTTGCTTCTTGCGATACATCTCCTGGGTGTTGAAATAACTCCCCGAATGCTGGCAGCCCGTCACTGAGTCACTCTTTATTTACACGTGGACATGACAATGACCCAGCGAGCTCAGAGCTAGCTCCTGGAGTGAGTAGAGCCCCTGACACTCCTGTTTCTATCTGTCAACCAGAGCTCTCTGATTGAACCAAATTAACAGCCCCAATCAGGGAACTCATATACTATGATGTCCATCTGGCTGACCTCACTCCAATCACTACAGGTATATTTTATCACATGCAATACAAAACCAAACTATTCATGCTGACATTTACACTTAAGGAAAACCTCCTCCACTCCCTTCCTCACCTGCTCTATTAGTGTAACCTTCTACTGTTTTCGGACAAAATACCAATCCAATTCCCCTTCAAATGCATCAATATGTTTGATTACACCAGCCCTTTTGGTCACAAGTTCTCACATCTCTCCGGATGCAGAAGTTCCATTTGAAGACCTGATATCATTCGTTGGTGACTATCTTAAAGTGATGGCCTCCACTTTTCCTCTTCCAAACAAGCACAAATATTTTCTTTGTGTCGACCCCTGTCAGTGTTTTAAAGATTTCATCAGGTCATGGCTCAGCCTTATTTGTTCAAGATTATAGAGATCCAACCTATCAAAACTTTCCTAAAAATTACAATCTCATGCAGCTATCTCTTTTGTTTTGTATCCCCTTGAGAGTCTCTATTGAAGAGTGTGGTGCTGGCAAAGCAACCTGATGAAGGGCTTATGCCCGAAACGTCGACTCTCCTGCTCCTCGGATGCTGCAACACACTCTCGACTCTGATCTCCAGCATCTGTAGTGCTCATTTTCTTCTAGTGTCTCCATGTTATGTTTGACGTTTACTGTAGAGTGTTCAAAGCAAATTGCGTGCCATTCCTTTATCTGTTGTTTTCATGGTGTGAACAGTTTCTGAGAGAGATTTTCCAGTTTGTTGTAGGATATCCCAAAATTGTTAAACTCCTGGATGACTTGAAAAGCGTGCTGCTGGAAAAGCACAGCTGGTCAGGATGCCTCTGAGGAGCAGGAGAATCATCATTTTCGGCATAAGCCCTTCATCAGGAATAAGACCATAAGACACGGGAGTGGAAGTAACGCCATTCGGTCCATCGAGTCCACTCCACCATTCAATCATGGCTGATGGGCATTTCCACACCACTTACCCGCACTCTCCCCATATCCCTTAATTCCTTGTGAGATTAAGAAATTATAAGACTATAAGACATAGGAGTGATGCCCTGGTTCCTGATCAAGGTGGGCATCTCATCAGCCACTGGCCACCTCTGAATTGTCTCCTGAGGGGGTAATCCTGACCCCATACCACCCAAGCCTCCCTGAGATGGGAATATGGTGGGAGGGCTTTATCCTGAAACATCGATTTTCCTGCTCCTCGGATGCTGCCTGACCTGCTGTGCTTTTCCAGCACCACTCTGATCTAAATTCTGGTTTCCAACATTTGCAGTCCTCACTTTTGCCTATATGGTGGGAGGTGCCAGCCTTTACAAAGGGAGTGGGCCGGCAGAATTTGAAATTGAGCTAGATGGAGAAGAAAAGACACAAAAAGCTGCTGTTGCAATAAGAAACTGAATAAAAAGGGAAGAAAGCATTGTCAGGACCATGGGGAAAGTTCAGGGAGAGGAGGTGGGATTGCTATTTTCAAATGAGCTAGACCAGAAACTCTCAACCTCAACATCATATCCTCATCCTGAGGAGGCGTGGGTGGTATGGGGTGGGGATTACCCCCTCAGGAGGCAATTCAGAGGCGCCCAGTGGCTGACGTGATGCCCACTTTGATTTTCTGTGGGTTTGTTGCTCTTGTGGTAAAGGCTGTTCGGCACTCTAGCCTTCAATACTCACACCCCCTCACTCCCCCTCATCCCATCCCTCCTTTGTGCCCCCAGGCCACCACCATTCACCTTTCATGTCCCCCCCCACCCCGTACACTCAGTGTGCTGCCCATGCCCCCATGCACCTTCCTTGTCTCTCCCATATCCTTCATGCCTACACCCCCAGGATGCATTATAATGAGACACATAATAATAAAGGTCAGCCTTGAAACGCTTTCACAAAAAATGCCCAAACTGAAACTAGATCAGAAAATGTAACACCTATAAAGTGTTAACGAACCAGTCTTTCAATAATTGCACCTTCTCCTCATTTTTATTGAGTCATGCAGCTCAGATGCAGACCCTTCAGCCCAGCTCATCTATGCCAACCAGACATCCCAATCTGACCTAATTCCATTTGCCATCATTTGGCCCTTTTCCCTGCAAACACTTCCTATTTATATCTCTTACCCTTGCCTGAACAAACATATACACATTGAATGAAAGAGTTCAAAGTAGACATAATTTATTATAAGCCCATCAAGATTAAACTGACCAAACAAACATTCCACTTCCACCTGTGACTTCAACCTGTTCCGCCAGACAGAAGGTACAAAAGCTAAAACACACAGACCAACAGATTTAAGAACAGCTTCTTTCCTGTTGTTATTAGACTTATGAATGGACCTCTGAAATTTTAAGTTTAATGTTGATCTCGCTGTTTGTGCACCTTCTTTGCAGCCATAACGCTGTATTCCATGCTCTGTTCTATTACCCTAATGCACTTTATGTGGTAAGCTGGGATTGTTATTTTCAAATGAAATAGAGCAGGAACAGTGGGCTGAATGGCCTCCTACCATACCTTACAATTCTGTGATTCCCTAAAAACATAAAATATTCATTTGCTAAGATCAGAAATGGTAATTTCTCTGCTTCAGATTTATAATAGTGTCAGACAAGCTCCTCTTTTACAGCGATTCAATCGAAGGCTGCGCTGGAAGGGAGCTGTTCCAACACCGTGACCTTGCGTGTTGCCCTTTCAAAGCCATGATCTGACTCCCTTCTCTGCACCCCACGGGAGAATACCAGCTCCCTCAGGCTCACAGCTTGCTATTGATGAGCTGGGGCCCGCTCTCCTTCATCACTTCCTAATTATCCGGCTCTTCATTAAGGCGGAACTCTTCAAAAATTAGGTCTCCATCAAAATTAAAATGTGTTACCAGTGAGCTCACTGAACAATATTGCCACGTTTCAGCTAAACCAGAATCACTGAGAGCTGATGTAGTCAACGCTGAGAGCTACTTAAATCATTGATCAGATGCCTAGTTTGAGCAATGGCCACTGATTAATCAGTTTGCAGATGGCAAACCTGTCATGATTATCCATTTAGCAAAAGGAATCTCTCATTAGCCCTTATGAATAATGAAGAAATGGGTTAAGGACTCCTCTGGTAATGTCCCTACCACTGAGCCAGGCGAACTAGGGTTCAAATCTTACCCCTTCCAGAGGGGTGTGTATTAACATCACTGAACAGGGCGATTAAAAAAAACTAGGTTAAATTAATGAAAGATAGGGGAAAAGGTGTTTGGGGGGACAATGGTAATGTCCCCATCTCTGAGACAGGAGGCCCAGTTTCAAGTCCCAGAGCTAGGTAATGACATCACTGAACAGGTCAAAATTGAAAATAATATCAAGGAATGTCTTAAAGGGACTCTTGTGGTTCCGTGGTACTGTCCCTACTCTTGAACAGAACTGAGTTCAATTCCCACCTGCTCCAGGGATCTGTTGCAACCTGACCAGGTTGATAAGGGAAAAATATTTAAAAATGCAGATCCCATTTCTCAGAGCTGACAACACTCATCATGTTGAATATTACTATTTTAAAAAGCTGTAAAATGAAAGGATCTTATTTTTTTTAACGTGTAGAAATGAGAAAGGGCTTGCATTTGCATATCACCTATCAGATGTCCCTCAGTGCTTGAGACCCAGTGAGGTACTTTTGAAGGATTGCTGCAGCTGGAAAACATGTCTACCGATCTGTGCGCAGCAAGATCCCACAAGCAGAAATGAAGGTGGGGACGTTTAAAGAGGGATACCAGAAATTAGGACCCAGATTACTAAAAGTGGAGTGATTAAAAATAGGGAATGTGCACATTTCTCTGCACACTTTCTTTCACCTTAAATGCTGGGAAGCAGTATTGGTCAAAAGGAAATAGTACAACAGGATCTTAACCAACCTGCAACACTGAGAATCTTCAAACTAACTACCAATGTCAGCGTTGATAACTTCCACTTCCACACGAACTACTCAGAGATGATCCAAATATCCTATTTTTCAAGCTTGCACCTTTCGGACTCACATTTTACTTCCAAGCTGTGTTTGGTGATATTAATTCTCCTCATGTTTTGTGATTAGTAAACTCACTTTTTGTCAAGAAAGCCTGGTTCCATTGACTCCTTTTAAAACATTGGTTAATTTGGGTCTGGGAGAAAGGTATCCTGAAGAGCAGGGGGCCTTTTGTCAACTAACATTATTGTTAAAAATCACACAACACCAGGTCCAACAGGTTGATTAGGAAGCACTAGCTTTCGGAGTGCCGCTTCTTCATCAGGACACAATTACCTGATGAAGGAGCAGTGCTTTGAAAGCTAGTGCTTCCTAATAAATCTGTCAGGCTATAACCTGATGTTGCTGAAAATGTGTTGCTAGAAAAGCGCAGCAGGTCAGGCAGCATCCAAAGAACAGGAGATTCGACGTTTCGGGCATAAGCCCTTCTTCAGGAATGAGGCCAGCAGGCTAAGATAAAAGATAGGGAGGAGGGACTTGGGGGAGGGGCGATGGAGATGTGATAGGTGCAAGGAGGTCAAGGTGAGGGTGATAGGCCGGAGTGGGGTGGGGGCGGAGAGGTCAGGAAGAAGCACGGAGGGAATGGTCCTATAACCTGATGTTGTGTGATTTCTAACTTTGTACACCTCTGTTCAACACCGGCACCTCCAAACCATAGCATTATTGTGACTAACTGAAGGGGTGAATAAATAGTCAATGGGAGCCAGTTCATTCTTCCTCACCGGGGAGGATAACAATTTTAAGAAATCAAATTGGTGTCCCTGGAGTCAGGATTTGTAGATAATAAGCAACAGAAATATCCCACTGAAGTCATTTCTTTCAGGTAGAGTCTAAGTTTCCTTTAAGATATGTCTTTCTGTTTTATCCTTGTTTCTAAGGGTTAGGCTATCCACACCATAGAATCCCTACAGTGTGGAAACAGGCCTTTCAGCCCAATAAGTCCACACTGACCCTCCAAAGAGTAACCCACCCATTCTTCTATCCTATTATCCTCCATTTACCGCAGATTAATGCAGCTAACCTACATATCCCTGAACACTATGGGCAATTTATCCTGGCCAATTCACCTAACTTGCTTGTCTTTGAACCGTGGGAGGAAACTGGAGCAAACCCACCCGAATGTGCAAACTCCACACAGTCATCCAAGGCTGGAATTGAACCCGGGTACCTGGCGCTATGAGGCAGCAGTGCTAGCCACTGAGCCACCATTGGGCAAAATGTTGGAATTTTCCCTGTTGTCTTCAGATAATTGAGCAGGGGATTCTCCTGCTTTTTCTGCCTGTTGGAAGGAGTGGGGTGGCTCAGTGGTTAACAGTGCCAGGGACCTTGTCTGATCTTACCCTCAGGTGACTGTGTGGAGGTACTCCAACTTCCTCCCAGCATCCAAAGATGTGCAGGCTGGGCTGGATTAGCCATAGGAAACATCAGACTACAAGGATAGATTAGATTAGATTACTTACAGTGTGGAAACAGGCCCTTCAGCCCAACAAGTCCACACCGACCCGCCGAAGCACAACCCATCCATACCCCTACATTTACCCCTTGCCTAACACTGGGAGCAATTTAGCATGGCCAATTCACCTGACTCGCACATCTTTGTGACTGTGGGAGGAAACCGGAGCACCCGGAGGAAACCCACGCAGACACGGGGAGAACGTGCAAACTCCACACAGTCAGTCGCCTGAGGCGGGAATTGAACCTGGGTCTCTGGCGCTGTGAGGCAGCAGTGCTAACCACTGTGCCACTGTGCCGCCCATGTAATAGGATAGGCGGGTCTGGATGGGATGCTCTTTGGAGGTTTGTTATAGCCTGCTTCCACACTGCCAGGATTCTATGATTTAAAAGCTTTCAATCAATCTGTTTGGCCAGGTTGCAGATCCACCATCCATGGCCAACAAGACTGAGAACGGGACTTGAACTCAGAGCTCCTGGCCTAGAGGCTGGGATGCTACTCATCGCACCATACAACCCATCCCCCATTCTTTAAGGTCAATATTCAGTTAGTTTGTCACATGAGTGATTTGTTATGTAGCCCTTAACAGGCCTTCATTCCTTGCTGTGTTTGTCACCTTTAATAACTCACTCATAAAGAAAAAGCCTTGCCAAGTGTTAACTGGGAACAAGGACACTTTACAAAACTGCATTTGTTTGAGCACAGTTTGGGATATGAGTAGAATTTTCTGTTAAAACAACAGCAGGTGAATGGTACACACAAACATGAGAAAATTGGACAGACTTCAGGCATTGTGATTGGTCACAACTATTTTATTTCTCCTTTGTACCTCTCTCCTCTCTCTCGAATCATTTAATTTTGCTTGGTAGTACAGAATTTGTTGAAGGTTTTCATCAGGATAAATTGCAAGAATATTAAACTAAAGAGAAAGCAGGTTTTGTAATCTATTTGATGATGCAATTAAAGTTGGGGGGTGATCAAGAGGCAGCAATGAGAGGGGTATACTGAAATCAACGGCTGGAGATATACCTGAAATGGGAAAGTTGTTCATCTCCCAGCCCCTCGACTCTCTGAGATGTCAGTACCCCTCTAATCCCTCCTTCTTTAGCATCACCAAAGTAAATTGTGTCACTAGAGTCATAGAGTCATAGAGATGTACAGAACGGAAACAGACCCTTCAGTCCAACTTGTCCATGCCGACCAGACATCCTAAATTGATTTCGTCCCATTTGCCAACACTTGGTCCATATCCCTCTAAACCCTTCCCATTCATATACCCATTTTAAATGTTGTAATTGTACCAGCCTCCACCACATCCTCTGGCAGCTCATTCCATACATGCACCATGCTCTGAGTAAAGATGTTGCCCCTTAGGTCTCTTTTATATCTTTTCCCTCTCACCCTATGCCCTCTCATTCTGCACTCCCCCACCTCAGGAAAAAGACCTTGGCTATTCATACTATCCATGCTCCTCGTGATTTTATAAACCTCTATAAGGTCACTCCTCAGCCTCCGATGCTCCAGGGAAAGCAGCCCCAGCCTGTTCAACCTCTCCCTGTAGCTCAAACCCTCCAACCCTGGCGACTTCTTTGTAAATCTTTTCTGAAGTCTTTCAAGTTTCACAACATCTTTCCAATAGGTAGGAGACCAGAATTGCACGCAATATTCCAACAGTGGCCTGAGCAATGTCCTGTACAGCTGCAACATGACCTCCCAACTCCTGTACTCAATACTCTGACCAATAAAGGAAAGCATACCAAATGTCTTCTTCACTACCCTATATACCTGTGGCTCTAATTTCACAGAGCCATGAATCTGCACTCTATGGTCTCTTTGTTCAGCAACACTCCCTTGGAACCTACCATTAAGTGTATAAGTCCTGCCCTGATTTGTCCACCAAAATAAAAACCAAAAGGACTGCAGCTGCTGTAAGTTAGAAACAAGAATAGAAGCTTCTGGAAAAAGCTCAGGCCTAGCAGCATCTGTAAAGAGAAACCAAAGTTAACATTTTGGGTGTGGTGACTTCTGAGGAACCGTTCTGAGGAAGGGTCACCGACCCAAAACATTAACTTTGATTTCTCTTCACAGATGCTGCTAGACCTGCTGAACTTTTCCAGTAACTTCTGTTTTTGTTTAATTGTGTCACCATTTGTGGCTGCTCCTTCAGTAACGTTGGTCCCAAATTCTCCATCTCTTGTCCTCACTCGCCTCCTTTAAGACATTCTTAAAAGCCAGCTCTTTGGCCAAGATATTAGCCATCAGTCTTAAGGTCTCCTTGTGTAACTCAGTGATGTTACCATCACTGAATCCTCCACTATCAATGGGGTTATCACTGACTAGAAACTCAACTGGACTCATCACATAAACACATTGGCCACAAGAGCAGGTCAATGGCTAGGAACACTACTCACCTCTTGACTCCCCAAAGCCTGTCCACCATCTCCAAGGCACAAGCCAGGAGTGTGATGGAATACTCGCTGCTTGCCTGGATGGGTGCAGCTCCTACAACACTCAAGAGGCTTGACAGCATCTGGGACAAAGCAGCCTGTTTTGTTGCACCATATTTACAAACATTCACTCCCTCCACTGATGCTCAACAATACCAAAACTTCATCAAAGCTCCTTAGAAGCATCTTCCAAACCCATGACCACCTCGAAGGTCAAGGACAGGAGATACATGGGAACACCACCCCCTGCAAGATCTCCCTCTAAGCCACTCACCATCCTGACTTGGAACTATATTGCTGGCCAAAATCCTGGAATTCTCTTCTCAAGAGCAATGTGCCTCTTTCCCAAGGACTGCAGCAGTTCGAGTTGGTCCCTCATCTTCTCAAGGGCAATTAGGGATGGGCAAAAAATGCTGACAGTTGCGTGTTTCTGTAAGTATGGTGGACTTTCACAATATAAACCTGATCATGTGTTGTAATGATGACGTCAGCCATTTGGGGAGCGACACAGCTTAATTTAACCTGACAGCCTGTTAGGAAGCCTCTCCTTTATAAAACTCCTGCTCTTTAACGCTTTGGCCTCCTGGAACTTCTCAGAATTTAAGATTTGGACGTGCCGGTGATGAACTGGGGTGTACAAAGTTAAAACTCACACAACACCAAATTATAGTCCAACAGGTTTAATTGGAAGCACTAGCTTTCGGAGTGCTGCTCCTTCATCAGGTGGTTAGATTACATTATTTACAGTGTGGAAACAGGCCCTTCAGCCCAACAAGTCCACACCAATGCGAAACCCACCCATTCGCCCCTTACCTGACACTACAGGCAATTTAGCATGGCCAATTCACCTGGCCTGCACATCTTTGTGACTGTGAGAGGAAACCGGAGCACCCGGCGGAAACCCACACAGGCACGGGGAGAATGTGCAAACTCCACACAGTCAGTCGCCTGAGGTGGGAATTGAACCCGGGTCTCTGGCACTGTGAGGCAGCAGTGATAACCACTGTGCCACCGTGCCACCCACTAGCTTTTGGAGCGTTACCCTTCTTCAGGTGGTTGTGAAGTGTAAGATTGTAAGACACAGAGTTTATAGCAAAAGTTTACTATTTATAGTAAATTGTACTAACCACCTGAAGAAGGGTCGCGCTCCGAAAGCTAGTGCTTTCAATTAAACCTGTTGGACTTTAACCTGGTGTTGTGTGATTTTTAATTCAGAATTTAACACTCTCATGTTGGAATACAATGCCAGACAATATAAAGCAGCCGTTCATAAGTACAGGGCATGTTCATATGTCAGATCTTTAGAAATACATCCCTGTCAGGGATTGTATTCATTCAGTACAAATGTTTGTAAGTTGGATGTAAATAAATCAGGATTCTCCTATAGCATCACATTTTGACAATCTTGAAACAGTATCCAAAATGTTAAAGGCACTACATAACTATGAGCTGCTGTTACTTATGAACTACTTTCTGTTGAGAATCATGGAGACCATCAGGTTGCTGTGGAGGGATTTGTGGATCAGTGCGGCACAGTGGCTCATGGGGTGGCATGGTGGCTCAGTGGTTAGCACTACTGCCTCACAGCATCAGGGTCCTAGGTTCGATTCCAGCCTTGGTTGACTGTCTGTGTGGAGGTTGTACATTCTCCTCCCACAGTCGAAAGATATACAGGTCAAGTGAATTGGCCATGCTAAATTGCCCATAGTATTAAGTACATTAGTCAGAGGGGAAATGGGTCTGAGTGGTTACTCTTCAAAGGGTCAGTGTGGACTTATTGGGCTGAAGGGCCTGTTTCCACACCGTAGGGAATCTAATCAAAGTGCAGTGCCTCACACTTACCCAGATTAAGCTCAAGTTGTATAAACCTGTAGTTACACACTGTAGGGAATCTAATCATGCAGCCAGTTACAAGTCTCACTGTTGTGACTGAGCTGTGAAACTTCAGGAAGAGTATTCCTCTCTTATCTATAATGAAATATTACAGACACACACTTGAACAATATATTGACAGTCATAAGCAACAGTGTATGAAGAGTTAAGTCTGACCGAGTGATATGACAATAAATCACAGCATGCATCATTCCAGGAAGTGATGCGGTGTCTCTCTCTTGCAGCCTTGTGGCAAGATGAAGACATGATCTGATGTTTCTTCAATAAAATCAATGCTTTCTTCAACCCAACGGACTCTGCAAATACTCTTTAGCACAAGGAAGCCAAGAATATGATGAACATCATATCGCGAGTCGGTCAATGTACCTTTAAGAGACATGCTCATGATATCATCAATGTGTCATAGCATGTGACCTGAGGGCATGATGTTCTCATACTCCATCTTAGTCCTGTGGCCACTGTGAGATATAAAAATAGATTGGAAACGTTGGGACTTCCTTCACTGTAGCATCACAGGCTGAGGGGTGACCTCACAGAGGTTTATAAAATCATGAAAGGCATGGATAAGGTAAATGGTCCCCAGGGTGGGGGAGTTCAAAACAAGGGGGCATACTTTTAAGGTGAGAGGAGAAAAATTTAAAAAGGGGCAACTTTTTTACACCAAGAGTGGTTCATGGTCAGCCAGATGAAGCAGTGGATCCAGGTACAGTTACAATGTTTCATGTAAGTTCATGAATAGGAAAAGTTTGGAGGGATATGGACCAGGAACAGGCAGGTGGGGCTAGTTTGGTTTGGGAACATGGTCAGCACGGACTGATTGGATCAAAAGGGTCCGTTTCCACGTTGTATGACTTTATGAGATATGGGACTTAACAGGATAAATACTGAGAAGATGTTTCCCCTCATGGGAGAGTTTAAAACAGATGGCATAGTGTCAGGATAAAGGAGCCAACTTAAGACTGAGATGAGGAGGAATTTCTTCTTTCGGAGTCCTTGCCACTGACAGCTTTCAGAGTAGAGTCCTTGCGATCTCATGTTGTCATTGTTGTGTATATTTAAGGTTGGGATAGAGTTTTGCTCAGTTGGGGAATCAAAGGTAATGGGGAAAGAGTACAAACATGGACGTGAGGGGTGTTGGATCAGTCATGATCCGATTGAATGACAGAGCAGCCTTGTGGGGCTAAATGATCTCCTCCTGTTCCTGTTTCTTATAGTTTCCCGCTACTGGAAGTCTGTCGCTCCCCATCTCAGTTGGCGTTCCTTTATTCTGAGACTACCTGACGCCTTAAGGAGGAGCACCTCATATTCTGCCTTGGGACCCTGCAAATACATGGAATAAATGTGGGTTTCAACAGCTTCCTCATTTCCCCTCCTCCCACATTATCCCAGTCCCAAGTCTCCAACTCAGTACCGCCCTCCGGACCTGTCCATCACTCACGCCTCTGACCTAACACCTTCTCCCTCACCTTCATCCACCTATCGCTTTCTGAACTACCTTACCCCCAACCCCACCCCCTCCCATTTATCTCTCAGCCCTGCCACTCAAGCCTCGTTCCTAATGAAGTGCTCCTGCCTGAAACGTCGATTGCCCTGTTCCTCAGATACTGCCTGACCTGCTGTGCTTTTCCAGCACCACACTCTCGACGCTGAGACTATGCCCTCTGGTTCTCAACTCTCCCGTGAGGGGAAATAGCCTTTCAGCATTTACCCTATTCAGCCCCATATGTCAGAGTCAATGTTGGTGTATACCAATGTTTATATATAACAAGTTGCTGCAATAAATGTGTGGTTAAATGCTTCAGTACCATTCTAGTGTTAGGTCACTATAACCTGAGCATTTCCACGTCAGCCCACCTGAGGGAAACACACAATTCATCCTTGTGAATCCTTGTGAATTGCAGCCAGTCATAGATTCCCTACAGTGTAGAAATAGGCCCTTCAGCCCAAGAAGTCCACACTGAACCTCCTAAGAGTAACCCACCCAGACCCACACCGCATACCCCATATTTGCCCTTGACTAATGTACCTAACCTAGTTAAAAATCACACAACAACAGGTTATAGTCCAACAGGTGTAATTGGGAGCATACAAGCTTTCGGAGCGACTCTCTTTCATCAGGTGATTGCGTAGATCAGGACAATCACCTGATGAAGGAGCGTCCCTCCAAAAACTAGTGTGCTTCCAATTAAACCCGATGGACTATAACCTGGTGTTGTGTGATTTTTAACTGTGTACACCCCAACCCAACACTGGCATCTCCAAATCGTACCTAACCTACACATCCCTGAACACAATAGGCAATTTAGCATGGCCAATTCACTCTACCCTGCACATCTTTGGACTGTGGGAGGAAGCCCATGCAGACACGGGGAGAATGTGCAAACTCCACACATATAGTTGCCTGAGGCTGGAATCGAGCCTAGGTCCCTGGCGCCGTGAGGCAGCAGCGCTATCCACTGAACCACCGTGCCATCTTGTGTCTGCGTTCATTGTGTGCAAAAAGCTCATCACGTGATTTTGTGAATCCACCCTGTTGGCACCCATGCTCCTGGGAGCATGGACCAGATCATCAGAGTCAGACCCACCTTCTTCAGGTGGATGAATTCACGGGGTGTGAGCATTGCTGGTAAAGCCAGAGTTTATTGTTCCTCCCTATTTGTCTTTTGGAAGCGTGCTATTAATTCACTCCTGAAAGTTGTTCTCATTTGTTCATGAGATGAGGTGTCACTCTCTAGACCAGCATTTATTACCCAGAAGGTAGTTAAGAGTCAACCCCATTGCTGTGGATCTGGTGTCACATCTAGGCCAGACCAGGTAAGGATGGCAGTTTCCTTCCCTAAAGGACAATAGTGAACCAGATGGGTTTTTCCCAACAGCCAGTAATGAATTAATGGTCATCATTAAGCTCTTAATGGCAGATATCATACAAATTAAATTTTAATTCCACCATCTGCCATGGCAGAATTTGACCCAGGTTCGCCTGAACATGAGTTGAGAGAGTGGTGCTGGAAAAGCACAGCAGGTCAGGCAGTATCCAAGGAGCAGGAAAATTGACGTTTTGGGCAAAAGCTCTTCATCAGACTCTCCTGCTCCTCGGATGCTGCCTGACCTGCTGTGCTTTTTCAGCAACACACTCTCAACTCTGATCTCCAGCATCTGCAGACTCTCTGTCTCCCCAGAACATGACCTAGGTCTCTGGATTAACAGTGCAATGATAATGCCACTGGGCCATCATCTCCCCTTCTATGTTGTGGTGCCTTGTAGTGTCGGCATGTCCCTGTTAGGGAGGGAGTTCCAGGATTCTGACCTGGGGCAATGAGAAGAGGGAGCCAATAAGCGCTAGGAGTAGAAATAGGCCATTCAACCCATCTAGTCTGCTCTGCCAGTCAGTTAATGGCTGATGTGTGTCACATAAGGATAGGGGGTGAGATTTGGAGAAGTGTGGAAGGACTGAGGTGCTCCCATGTGACTTGCTGAGGTCATGCTCTTCCCTCTGAACTCCCAGAATGTAGGATTGTTTCTTTTAAGAACTGCAATATGATATCACAGGCTGCACTGGCAAGAAATGTTCTTAATTAACCTCGCACACTGCCTGCCTCTGAACAATGTCATGTTTTATTAATGCTGCTGATCCTGATCAATTTTTCATCCTGTCTGTGCGGTAATGCACAGGCGAAACCGTCTGATATCTCAATGTGAGCTGCTGCATTTGTATAGCACCTGCAACTTAGTAAAACATCCCGAGGTGCTTCCTAGGAATGTTTGCGGATGAGAATTAGCCTTAAACCAAAGGAGGTGATATTCCTGTTCAAAACTTCGATCTTTAAAGTGAACTCGTTGAAGAAGAAAATTGGAATGGTTCAAGGGAGAAAGATAGAGAGTGAGGGTCAGCGAAGTTTAGAGCGAGAGATGTAAAGAGGCAGAGAGGTTTATGAAAGTTGACAGAAAGAGAAAGAGAGAGAGTTTGTTGGAGTTTAGGGAAGAGTATTCCAGAACTTATGTCCTGATGCTGAAGTATCAGAAAGATTGGGATTGAAAGGCAGAGAGATAAAGAGAGACCGAGGGACAAAGAGAGATAAAGAGAATGTCAGAAGGGTCATGGATGGGGGAGGGGGTAGCAGCAGAAGAGAGGGAGAGAGAGAGACCGAGAGAGACAGTTGGAATGATTATTGCATGAGATAGAATTAGGGGGTTTAGAAAGGGATTTTTAGAGTTTGGGACCAGAAATTGAAGGACCAACTACCAATGCTCGGGGGAAGCATATAGGGGCTGCACTAATGCCCGGAGTTGGGGGAATGCAGAGATCTCAGAGGTCATAGGTTTGAAGGAGGTTTTAGGAATGGATTGAGGTGAGGAAATTTTAACATGATGTTCAAAAGCAAGGTTTACTTTAAAGGATAATTGCGTTTTAAACACTCACTTGTTTTGAAGGTTAGTCCCAGAGGCAATGTGCCATGGGGGAGCAATAACTAAACCTAATCCAAACATTACCTGATCTAGGCCAGTCACTCACTCACTGAGTCATTGCCGCGGCCTCCTGTACTAACCTACTTTGTAAACAATGAAGGCCAGTAATTGATGTATCTCCCCAGACCACCCTAACTGTTCAAGGTGAAAGAGAACAGGTAGTCTCTGTTTGTGTTGTAGTTTCTAATAATGGGCTTGTATGTAGATAGAGGTCCCTGCTGACTGCCAGGAACAAGGCGATTAGCATTGTAGAAACAAGTCCCTGAGATCTCCTGACCTCAGCTCTCCTCTTAATCTTCCAAAGATAAACTTTCACAGACTGAATTCCAACATATTTTTGAAATTACGGTATCTGAATTCATGCAAAGTCAGGAGGTAGGACCAAACACTTCAACAGCAGCAACTGCCATTTTAATTTGGGGTGGTGGTGGATTTGATTTGCTTTATTATTGCCATATGTACCTAGGTACAGTGAAAAGTTTTGTTTTGCATGCAGTACAGGCAGATCATACCATACAAAGAGCATCAGGGTAATAGAACAGAGTGAGAAATATAATGCTAAGGCTGCACAGAAGGTGCGCAAAGAGAGAGATCAACATTAGATTTGCAATTTTGAGAGGTCCATTCAGAAGTCTGAAAACAGTGGGGAAGAAGTTGTTCTTGAACCTGTTGGTACGTGTGTTCAAGCTTTTGTATCTTCTGCCTAATGGAAGCGGTCGGAAGAGATTATAAATGGGATGAGAGGGGTCTTTGAAGATGTTGACTGCCTTCCCAAGGCAGGGAGAAGTGTAGATGGAGATACTGAAGACTCCAGATGCTGGAGATTCAGAGTCACTAAAATGTAGCGCTGGAAAAAAGCACAGTAGGTCAGACCACATCTGAGGAGCAAGACAGTCAACGTTTCGGGCATAACCCTTCATCAGGACTGGGGAGGGGGAAGGGAGCTGAGAAATGAATAGGGAAAGGGGGTTGTGGCTTGGGGAAAGGCGGGCAGGATGGTGATAGGTGGGCGAAGGTAAGAGATGCAGTCAATGGATGGAAGGCTGGCTTGTATGGTGGACTGGTCTGTGTTCATAACTCTCTGCAGTTTCTTACAGTCCTGGGCAGAGCAGTTGCCGCATCAAGCCATGATACATCCAGATAGAATGCTTTCTGTGGTGTATCTATAAAAATTGGTAAGAGTTTGTATGGGCACGCCCAATTTCCTTAGGAAGTAGAAGCATTGTTGTGCCTTCTTGAATATTGCATTAATGTGGGAGGTCCAGGACAGATCGTTGGTGATCATTACTCCTCGAAACCTGACTATCTCAACCATGTCCATCTCAGTTCCATCTTGAAGTCAATGACCAGCTCTTTCATTTTGCTGATGTTGACTGAGACATTGTTGCCTTTACATCTCAACACTGAGTGCTCTATCCCTTTCTTGTACTCTGTCTGGTCATTGTTTGAGATCCAGCCGACACAGTAGTGTGATCATATAGATGGAGTTTGGATGAAATTTGGCCACACAGTCATGACTGGATGAGGAGAACAGTACAGGGCTGTGTTTGCAGCCTTTCAGGGCACCTGTATTGAGGATTATTGTAGAGGAGGTGTTGGTGCCTATCCTCACTAATTGTGATCTGTGGGTCAGGAGGTTACAGAGGGTGGAACAGAGACCTAGGTCTCAAAAATGTGGCGATTAGTTTGGTTGGAATTATAGTGTTGAAGGCAGAGCTGTAGTCAGTATGTAGAATCCTAACGTAGGTGTCCTTGTTATCCAGATGCTCCAGGGATGAGGCCCTTGCAAGTCACCTACCGTCACAACAGGCCCACAGCAAACTCATATCCCCAGCCCTATCATTGTTAAAGTAGGTATTTCCAGACATTTCAGCACCTCTGTCATTATGACCCCTCTTGAAAAAAACCCAAGGACAAAATAACCTTGTTAAAGTGACAACATAGTTGCAGACTATAACCTGGTGTTGTATGACCTTAGCAATTGGGAATGAAGGTCTACACTGATGTAGCACATTTGGAGTGTCAGTCACTCCAAAAGAGATCTATAAAAGATATCGACCATATTAGACAGAATCGGGTTATTCCTCTGTAGTCATTAATTAGAATTCAGCTCATGTGGAAAGAAACATAAAGAATCTGTAGATTACTTCCTGAGCAGTTAAAAGAAAAGGATCTACAACCTTCTAATCAAGAAAGACTCGTTAGATAAACCAAAGACGTGAAGCATCTAACAGTTGCTGAACAGTAATAGCATGGGTTTCCTCCAGGTGTTCCTGTTTCCTCCCAAAGTCTAGTTTAGGTGGATTGGACAAGGCAAATTGTCCAGGGATATGCCAGCAACGTGGATTAGTCATAGTAAATATGGGGATAGGTTAGGGGTCTGAATGGGATGCTCTTCAGAGGGTCAGTATGGATTCAAAGGGCAGAATGGCATTCTTCTATGCTGTTGGGATTCTAATTATTTAGAGAACAAAGCTTTATTCAAGGTCTTTAAATGGAAGAATCTTCCAGAAGTTCCGTGTTGTATTATCTTATATCATGTTTTATTGTACATGCACCTTCCTTTGAAGAGAGTTCACCTTTAAGGGTGCATGTGCTGTGTGGAAACAATGCTGTGAGTCTGCCTGCTATTGTTTTGCAAACCATACACACAAAATCCAGTTGGTTGCTGTAATGTCCACTTCATGACCTACAATGTGTTTTCATGCATTAAATAAATCAATTTCTGAAGAGCGATTGATTACCATTAACGGATGTGGTGAACAATGGCAGATGACATTAGGCTAATGAGCTTGAACCATCAGTAAGCAGGTCAATATACAGGTGACCTATACAATTGGCAGTCTTACAGCTCGGCGAACAGAACCACTACAACAAGCACCCGAGCTACAAATCTTCGCACAAACTTTGAAGTCTTACATCTTGCAAAAGTGCATCTGACATGCCTTGATGTTTTTGATTATCACAGTGAAGGATGCTGAAAAGACAACATGTTGCTAATGAGACAATCTCCGACTGAAAGGCCTGTCCAATTCATTTGAGAAAAACAAGTGATCAGGAGTGCTGGGTTGACAGCAAGCAAGGGTCAGCCAAAGACATATTGTCAGAATGTCTGCAAAATTCCTCAATTCAAACTGGGACACAGCAGACCTCTTAACAGAATTTTAAATGTTTGAACAGCATACTGAGCTATGGTTTCTAGATTTATGGCTGTCTAATGCAGGAAACCAAGCTGTTAAAATTTGTTTAGCAATTGGGAATGAAGGTCTACACTGATGTAGCATGTTAGGAGTGACCATCACAGGTCTAAGAGATTTATAAAAGATATTGAGTGTTGTGGGGGAAAAACCACTAGCCTAGGAATCAGAGTCGGGGTTCAACGACAGAGTTTATTGTACCAGGAAATACCAGAGCTCTGGGAGAGAAACACACCGACAGCACAGTGCTCAGCTGTGAGTCTTCTCTTAACCCAGAGTACATGTCAAGATACTTTTATACATTGTGTAATATAATAGGTCTTTGCAACATAGTTTTGTTTATTGTAAACATTGCAGAATTGTTAATAGTTTTGATACAGTCATTGTCAGTTCCATTGCAGCCTTTGTTAATTTCAGCGCAGTCGTAGTCAATTTCAGTGCAGACATTGTCAGTTTCACTGTTTGCACAGAAGTCCATTGCTGTAGTAATGGGCACTAATCACTCCTCCTGAGAAAGATGACTACTGCAGCCCTGGCTATTATCACTCTGTATTGAGTCCATATTCAAGCTGTTAGCCTTTCTATCAAAGGTGTTGTCTGTACCCAGACATTTCGGAGGGCAGTGTACACTACTCATGTGTATTCCCTCCTCCACCCGCCTTAAACCAATTAACTGGGTTGTGAGTGAATTGTGCTGGCGCTCTAGTGGCCCCAGGCAGTGTCCGTGTTTGCTCTGTGGTCTCTCTTCGTATTGTGGTCCAGCGGCCATCGTGTGTGTCAAGTGGCCAATTTATGGCTCAGTGGCCATCTTGAGTGTCTATGTGCCTAGGCCACCCTGCCCCATGTCATCTTTAGCAATTGGGAATTAAGGTCCACACTGAAGTAGCACGTTAGGAGTGACAGTCACAGGGCTAAGAGATCTATCAACAATACTGATCATATTAGATAGCCACTTCAGAATCGGGTTATTCTTCTGTAGTCATTGTTTAGAATTCAGCTCATGTGGAAAGAATCTATAAATCACTTCTTGAGCAGAAACTGAACTAAGGGATCATTATGTGATTTTTCAAATGGTGAGCTGGAAAACAGAATTGTTCAGCTGATCACACCAGCCCCAATGGAAGCTGTCCAGAAAGACTCATTGAGTTATAGTGTCCTACAGCACGGAAACAGACCCTTCGGCCCAACCCGTCCATTCCGACCATAATCTCAAACTAAACCACTCCCACCTGCCTGCTCCTGTCCCATGCCCCTCCAAACATTTTTTATTTATGGACTTCTCCAAACGTCTTTTAAACGTTGCACTGTACCCGTATCCACCACTTCCTCTGGAAGTTCATTCCACACGTGAACCTCTCTCTTTCTAAAAACCAAATGATTTGGATGTGAGCATAAGAGGTACAGTTAGTACATTTGCAGATGGCACCAAAATTGGAGGTGTAGTGGACTGCGAAGAGGGTTACCTCAGATTACAACAGGATCTGAGCCAATGGGCTGAGAAGTGGGAGATGGAGTTTAATTCAGATAAATGCGAGGTGCTGCATTTTGGGAAAGCAAATCTTAGCAGGACTTATACACTTAATGGTAAGGTCTGAGGGAGCATTGCTGAACAAAGAGACCTTGGAGTGCAGGTTCATTGCTCCTTGAAAGTGGAGTCGCAGGTAGATAGGATAGTGAAGAAGGTATTTGGTATGCTTTCCTTTATTGGTCAGAGTATTGAGTACAGGAGTTGGGAGGTCATGTTGCGGCTGTACAGGACATTGGTTAGGCCACTGTTAGAATATTGCATGCAATTCTGGTCTCCTTCCTATCAGAAAGATGTTGTGAAACTTGAAAGAGTTCAGGAAAGATTTACAAGGATGTTGCCAGGGTTGGAGGATCTGAGCTACAGGGAGAGGCTGAACAGGCTAGGGCTGTTTTTCCTGGAGCATCGGAGGCTGAGGGGTGACCTTATAGAGGTTTACAAAATTATGAGGGTCATGGGTAGGTAAATAGATAAAGTCTTTTCCCTGGGGTCGGGGAATCCAGAACAAGAGGGCATAGGTTTAGGGTGAGAGGGGAAAGATATAAAAGAGACCTAGAGGGCAACTTTTTCACGCAGAGGGTGGTACGTGTATGGAATGGGCTGCCAGAGGATGTGGTGGAGGCTGGTACAATTGCAACATTTAAGAGGCATTTGGACGGGTATATGAATAGGAAGGGTTTGGAGGGATATGGGACGGGTACTGGTAGGTGGGACTAGATTGGGTTGGGATATCTGGTCGGCATGGACGGGTTAGACCGAAGGGTCTGTGTCCATGCTGTACATCTCTATGATTCTATGACTCTATGTCATTTTTAAAAATCTTTCTCCTCTCAGCTTAAAAATCTATGCCCTGGTCTTGACATGCCCTCCCCTGGGGAAAAAAAATCACCTACTATTCACTTTATCTATACTCCTCATGATTTTATAATCATTATAGGAAGGATGTGGAAGCTTTGGAAAGGGTTCAGAGGAGATTTACTAGGATGTTACCTGGTGTGGAGGGAAGGTCTTACAAGGAAAGGCCGAGGGACCTGAGCCTGTTTTTGTTAGAGCGAAGGAGGTTGAGAGGCGACTTAATTGAGACATACAAGATAATCAGAGGGTTAGATAGGGTGAGTTAGATGGGGAGAGCCTTTTTCCTCAGATGGTGATGGCTAGGGGACATAGCTTTAGATTGAGGGGTGATTGATATAGATCAGATGCCAGAGGTAGTTTCTTTACTCAGAGAGTAGTAGGGATGTGGCATGCCCTACCTGCAACAGTAGTAGACTCGCCAACTTTAAGGGCATTTAAATGGTCATTGGATAAACATCTGGATGAAAATGGAATAGTGTAGGATAGATGGGCTTCAGATTGGTTCCACAGGTCAGTGCAACATCGAGGGCTGAAGGGCCTGTACTGTGTTGTAATGTTCTAATCCTTCACAAGGTCACCTCCCAACAATCTACACTAGAAAGACTCGCTAGCTAAACCAAAGACTTAAAGCGTCTAACAGTTACTGATCAATAGTAGTAATACAAAGTGATTCTTACAGGTTGACAAAGCTTCCAGGTCCTTCCTAAGTACCAATTCAGTGGTTGATACAATCACCAGAATATCCAAATATAGCAAGATGTGGCCTTCTGCATGTACCTGGAAGGAAATGCCCAGCTTGCAATCAATATTACAACACTTGCCCCAATGTCATTCCTGGCCAATAATGAATAGTCACTCAATTTCTGATTTGAATGTTTGGAAGCAATTCAAATGGTGTGATGTCTTTCATGTATTCCACAAGATTGACAGAGTGAAATGTATTTATTGCCTTTTGTTCCATTGTGTATACTCTCAGAGCATCGATTATTTGATGGGTGCACCTCTGTGGAACACCAGGCAGTCATTACTGTGGCTTGAAGAAGCTACTCATGTGCACACACTGTTTGGGTCAGCGCATGATTCTTTACAGCTGTCGAGAGTGTGGTGCTGGAAAAGCACAGCAGGTCAGGCAGCATCTGAGGAGCAGGAGAATTGACATTTCAGGCAATAGTAGTGAAAGGCCATTAGCAGAGGCAGAGAACGAGAGCAAAGGCTGAATCAGCTACAAAGTACATCTGCAGACCTTGCTTCCGCCTCATTGATTTTAACCTCATTGCAAATCCTCTTCCAAGAATGCCTTCCTTGAAGAGTTCTCCTCCTCTCTCTACAAAGATCTCAGTGAGTCCATCTTCCTTCCCACCCATCTGCTCCACCCTCCCCTCTTACCTATCACCATTACCCCCCACCTCCATCCACCAATCGTAGTCTCAGCTACCTTCCCCCCCCCAGCCCCACCCCTCTCCCATTTATCTCTGCACCCTGAGGCTCCCAGCCTCGTTCCTGATTAAGGGCTTTTGCCTGAAATGTCAATTCTCCTGCTCCTCAGATGCTGCCTGACCTGCTGTGCTTTTCCAGTACCACACTCTTGACAGCTACAAAGAGCCATGCGCTGACCCAAACAGTGTGTGCACATGTGGAGCTTCTTCAAGCCACAGTAATGACTGCCTGGTGTTCCACAGAGGTGCACCCATCAAATAATCGATGCTCTGAGAGTAGACACAATGGAACAAAAGGCAATAAATACATTTCACTCTGTCAATCTTGTGGAATACATGAAAGACATCACACCATCTGAATTGTTTCCAAACATTCAAATCAGAAAATGAGTGACTATTCATTACTGGCCAGGAATGACATTGGGCCAAGTGCTAATATTCCACCCCTGTGATTTCTAAAATAAATGCAGCACAGCACGATGAAGTCTAACGATGGCGCTGGAGTATAAGTTAAATCGATCTGTCACATTTCCGTTCTCATGGATACTCCTTCAGGTTCCGTGTTTTTGTCAGAGATGTGTGTATACAGGATAACCTTTGAAGAAATTGCAAATGACATTGTAAATGTTTAAGATCGCAGGTACTGCTGAATCAGTAGTCACAGGTGTATCAGCATGCCATGACTGGACACTAGCCGCAGTCCATTGAACCAGTCAGATACTAGAGAAACAACAGAGACTGCAGTGGACTATTCAAGAGTCATACAGCACGGAAACCGACCCTTTGGTCTAACTTGTCCATGCTGACCAGATATCCTAACCTAATCTAGTCCCAGTTTACAGCACTTGGCCCATATCCCTCTAAACCCTTCCTATTCATATACCCATCCAGATGCCTTTTGAATGTTGTAATCGTACCAGAAGAAAGGGACATTGAACTTTCTTCTGAATTGGTGGAGATCTAGTCAGCACTGTGATGGAATCCACCCCAGAGCTCCAACAACACTGAAAAAGCTCGACACCATTCAGGACAAAGCAGCCTGCTTGATTGGCACCACTTGCACTCCCTCCACCACTGACTCTCAGTAGCAGCAGCGTGTACTCTGTGGAAGATGCACTGCAGACGTTCACTAAAGATCCTCAGACTGCACTTTCCAAACAAGAAAGCTCACATCAAAGTTAGGGATCAGGATGTTTTCTCAGTGCTCCCAGCTGTGTCCAGTCCACAACCAGTTCGCAGTTCATCTGTAGATGTAGAAACAGCCCCACACTGATCCCTGCTGGGTCATACATCACTGGCCACATCCTCCCCCTCCTCCTCATTCCAGCCCCCACCAGAAACACTGAATGAACATACACTGTCATTCACTGCAGCCTTTGATGTGCAATATTTATACAGAACTTCCTGAAACCAGTTTAAAATGATGCCAATCTTATTAGCAGCACTCATGCCATCGTAATCTGGGGCCAGGCAGTCATAGACTTCCTTTACCGTTTCAGACCTTATTAGAGAGCTGTCTCAAGGTATACAATGGAGCTTTGACAGTCTGTTTGATCTGCAGCTTATCAGGCCTGACGTCAACAGTAAAGCACAAATTGTTATACTCAATTTATTCCACAGTACACTCAGGCATGGGAGGGAACTCACAGATGAAATGATGCTCCATTCAGCATGGTCTTCCTCTTTCGGCAGTCATCATTGGTAACTCTGCATCTGTGTTACTACATTAAAGGCACTATAGCCATGCAGTGGCCCATCAAACCTGGCATGTCACAGAATCAAATTTTTAAGACTGTGTAATTGACTTTTGTGTAATCATTTTTAATCTGGTGACATCTGCGTCGCTGGAGAACTGCAAAAGAAGGATAAAAAAGTCTTATTACAGTCATGCAGGAAACTGGACTGGTGTGTGTAACTCCACCGAGGCCAGTATCCCATCACCATGTCACTCTTTATTTGCACAGGGACTGTAATGCTGCTTCTTCAGAGCTAGTGCTCAATGTACCAGAACCTCTGGCACTCCTATCACTTTCCTGATGAAGAGCTTATGTTTGAAATGTCGACTCTCCTGCTCCAGATTACTAGGTCAATGTATAATGCTCCTCTTTATGTGTCTCAGTGGTTAGCCAGGGATCTAGGTTTGATTCCTTCAGGTGGCTGTCTGTGTGGAGTTTGCACATTCTGTCTGAGTCTGCATGGATTTCCTCCGGGTGCTCCGGTTTCCTCCCACAGTCCAAAGATGTGCAGATTAGGTTGATTGGCCATGCTCAATTAAGCGAAGTGTCCAGGGATATGTGGGGATACAGTAAGGGTCTGAGTGGGATGCTCTTTGAAGGACTTGATGGGCCATGATTCTGTACTGCAGAGATTCTGTGATTAGTTCCCTTTCCATTTCCATGCTGACAGTGGTTAAAGTGTCCAGATTGTATTAAATCCTCTCAATCAGCACTGAGCATTATTATCCTCAAGATTATGGCAAACTAGGTCTCCATCCATCTCTGCTTCAAAGGTGACAACCATAATCATATTGGCTCCTTTTCTGAAAGTCTTTCATCATTTTCTTTCTCTACACATTACCAGGTTTCCAGCGCAGTTAGAACTTCCTCAATATTACTGACTGATGTGCATCAAAACCTGCTACAGAAAGGTAGCTTGGGATAGGAGGTTTGGGAGATACTAGTCGAGATCTATTGGGCTGAATGGCCTGATTCTGTTATAGATTTCTTTTCTCTCTTTGAGAAATCTTAATGACTGAGATCAGCATGTACCACACAATTCCTAACAAAGGCAGACAGAAGAAGAGCTATATCTCTCTGGGAATTGGCAAGAATTCCACATGGAAGGGACCACGAGTTTTTCATTTTTAGGCTGTAAACCAGAGTAGAAGTCAGACACCACTAAAACATCAGGAGTTTGGAAAAATCAAGTGTGATAGATACTGCGCTGTTCAAAACCATGTTGTTTTTGGAGCAATGAGGTTGTTCCACTACTAAGACAGTCTTTAGGTTAAGGAGAACCTGTTTGATGATAGCCCTCGGATTAGTCAAGCTCAGTTTGCTACAGATTTCATAATATCATAAAATCCCTACAGTGTGGAAACAGGCCATCTTAGCCCAACAAGTCCACACCGACCCTCAAAAGAGTATTCCACCCAGACCCATTCCCCTACCCTATTGCTCTACATTTCCCACGATTAATGCCTACACAACCCTGAACACTATGTTAAAAATCACACAACACCAGGCTATAGTCCGACAGGTTTATTTGGAAGCACTAGCTTTCAGAGCAGTACTCCAAAAGCTACTGCGTCCAAATTAACCTGTTGGACTATAACCAGTGTGATTTTTAACTTGGTATTCCCCAGCCCATCACCGGCTCCTACAATGCTTTGATACTATGGGCAATTTAGCATGGCCAATTCACCCTGACCTGCACGTCGTTGCACTGTGGGAGGAAACCCTCGCAGACACGGGGAGCATATACAAACTCCACACACACAGTCGCCCAAGGCTGGAATTGAACCCATGTCCCTGGAGCTGCGAGGCAGCAGTGCTAGCCATTGGGCTGCCATCCAGAAAAAAGACGCTTTTGTCCCATTCTCTGCATTCTGCCAATCAGCCGATCATCTCTCCATGCCTTCTGGCCTTTGAAGGGAAGAGAATTAGACCTTTCAGTTCTGGCATCATCCTGCCAGTGCAGGAAAGATGGACCGAATGGCCTCCTTCCACTCTAATAATACAGTGTTTCTGTGTTTTTGTTTTGTATATCCCATACTGACTCTAAATCCTAATAATAATAATGGGGATTAGAACAGTCAAGCTCCTCAAGTGTGTTCTAACCAAGTTTTAATTTCAATTCTAGAGGAACAGAATTGAAAAGCGTTGAGTCATATTTTGGTGGCCTCACTGACCTGCTTATTAACCCACTTCTAATGATCTGTGAATTCGGTTTTCCGCGATTAGTCTGCTTCTTGCTAAGTGCGTCTCTTATGTCCTACCCAAAATGTGTCACTTCACAGTTCTTTCTCATGTGACAGGGAGACATTACTTATCAAAGTTATTAATATTTTCAATTAATTTTCAGCTTCGGTAGATAAAAAGTCATTTGGAATCTTTTAATTGGCGTAGTTCATATACAAATGTAACACACACATATTGCATTCTCCTCTGTCGTTACAGCTCCCTTGCAAAACATTATCTTTGCTCATTTTTTCACTTATGAGTAATAGCAACAACTCACATTGATACAGTGTCTACAATAGCTGTGGAAATAGAGGTGTACAATGCAAAAGCAAGGATATTATAGTGAATCTTTGTGTAATAGGGCATTGTCTCAACTGAGTTGACCTTACATGTAAGATAATCAAAGGGTTAGATAGGGTGGACACCATTGGATGGTGATGGCTAGCACAAGGGGACATAACTTTAAATTCAGAGGTGATAGATATAGAACAGATGTCAGAGGTAGTTTCTTTACTCAGAGTAATGGGGGGTTGGAATGGACTGCCTGCAACTGTAGTCGACTCACCAACTTTAAGGGCATTTAAATGGCCATTGGATAAATATATGGATGAAAGTGGAATAGTGTAGGTTAGATAGGTTTCAGATTGGTTCGACGATTGGCGCAACATTTAGGGCTGAAGGGCCTGTACTGCTCTGCAATGATCTATGTTCAATGTTGTAGAAAGTCAGCATGCAATTGACGGGCTGAATGGCCTCCTTCTGTGCCATAACGAGTGTATGATTCTATGATTCTAAGGATCGCAAGGTACTCTACAAGGAAAGAAGGAAATGGATGACAAAGCAGAGGGGGATAGATTAGTAGAGACCAAAAAAAGATTGATGTCAAAAGGTTTATAAAGATGACAAGAATGGAAGGTTTAGAATAGAACAAATAGAATAGAATAGGGTAACAATTTATTGTCACGTGTATTTTTATAGGGCGGCACGGTGGCACAGTGGTTAGCACTGCTGCCTCACAGCGCCTGTAGACCCGGGTTCAATTCCCGACTCAAGCGACTGACTGTGTGGAGCTTGCACGTTCTCCCCGTGTCTGCGTGGGTTTCCTCCGGGTGGTCCGGTTTCCTCCCACAGTCACAAAGATGTGCGGGTCAGGTGAATTGGCCAAGCTAAATTGCCCGTAGTGTTAGGTAAGGGGTAAATGTAGGGGTATGGGTGGGTTGCGCTTCGGCGGGTCGGTGTGGACTTGTTGGGCCGAAGGGCCTGTTTCCACACTGTAAGTCTAATCTAATCTAAAAAAGTACAGTGAAAACTTGTTGAAGTTGCCCTACCATGGTGCCTGTATTAATGACAGAATAGAATCTCTTCAGTGTGGAAACAGGGCCATTGTGTCCAACAAGTCCACACTGACTTTCTAAAGGACATCCCACCTAGACTCACTCTCCTAAACTATCCTGCGTTTCCCATGGAAAATCCACCTCACCTGCACATCTTTGGACTGTGGGAGGAAACTGGAGCACCCAGAGGAAACCCACACAGAAATGGGGCAAACTCCATACAGCTTGAGGCTGGAATCAAGCCCAGGTCCCTAGCGCTGTGAGGCAGCGGTGCTAACCATTGAGTCGCCCCAAAGAAACATAGATCAGAAGAAAGAAGGAAATGTTAAGACAGAATTCAGTTTCAGTTCAGAGACAGTTGATTAAGACTGCTGGAATACCCAGAAGCCACCAGCAAAGAAGGTCTCCATGCTAACAAGACCTCCACACTGGGACAAGAGCGCCAAACCTGGAGACCGCCATGCCAAGCTGAGACCGTACCTCTGGGATGGGACCAAAACAATGAGAGAACATCACAGCAGGATTAGATTAGATTACTTACAGTGTGGAAACAGGCCCTTCGGCCCAACAAGTCCACACCGACCCGCTGAAGCGCAATCCACCCATACCCCTACATTTACCCTTAACCTAACACTACGGACAATTTAGCACGGCCAATTCACCTGACCCGCACATCTTTGGACTGTGGGAGGAAACCGGAGCACCCAGAGGAAACCCACTCAGACACAGGGAGAATGTGCAAACTCCACACAGTCAGTTGCCTGAGGCGGGAATTGAACCCGGGTCTCTGGCGCTGTGAGGCAGCAGTGCTAACCACTGTGCCACCCACAACCACTGTTGCCACCGTGCCGGAGTTCAGGAGTAAGAGCTGAAAGCTAGGTCAACATTAGCGAGGTGATAAAGACAGTGCAGAGACATATGGAAGGCAAAGTTAGAGAGACAGATCAGCAACTAGGGAAGCAAGATTTGTAGAACATGAGTAGTTTGCGGGAATACAGCAAGGAAAGGAATGTTGGTGAATTTATACAAAAGGAAAATTTATATGAAATTAATTATTTTTTATTCCTGGGTATTGGCAATGCTGGTTAAGCCTGCACTTACAGCCCAGAGGGCAGTTAAAGTGTCAACCACATTGCTGTGGGTCTGGAGTCACATGTAGGCCAGACCAGGTAAGGATGGCAGATTTTGTTCTGTAAAGGAAATTAGTGAACCAGAATTGATGATGATACACAGCTATCATTAGGTGAGCTCTTTATTGCAAACTTTTTTTGAAATAGGGAAAGGTTTTGGAAATCTGATGGAAGCCTAATGGGACTTGGGAGTCATTGTTCCGGATTCTCTGAAGGTTGACACGCAGGTTCAGTTAGGAGGGCAAATGCATTCATTTCAAGACATGTAGAATACAAGAGCAGAGGTGTACTGCTGACGTTGTATAAGGCTTGGGTCAGAGCACATTTGGGATATTGTGAGCAGGTTTGGGCCCCATATTTAAGGCAGGATTGTGCTGGCCTTGGAGGGGGTTGCAGGACCTGTCACACAAGGAGCATTTGAGAACACTGGGTCTGCCCTGGATGGAGTTGCAAAAGTTGAGGGGGGAGCTTGTTCAAACTTACAGAATGCTGAGAGGCCTGAACAGGGTGGACACGGAGATGTAGGAGAAATTAGGGAAGTTGTTTTCGACTCAGTTTTATTGAATTCAATTCCACCATCTACCAAAGTGAGATTGGAACCCAGGTTTCCAGAATGTTAGCTGGGTCTCTGGATTGATAGTCTCGTGATAATACAAGTGGTTCATGGCCTTCCTCAAGATGCTGTGCAGCTCTACGACGTGTGTAAAGCTCAGGGCCTGTGATTAGTGATGCAGTCTGTGTCCAGGTGCTGGCCATGCAGTCTGTGTAGCTAAGGCAGATGGCAGTCATAATAGATGCTGCCCCTCTATTCAGAAGACCCTTTGGGGTTCTGAAGAAGATTATTTACGTGAATTATTCATTCATGGGATAAAGGCATTGCTGTCCAGGGAGCATTTATTGCCCATCCCTAATTACCCAGAGGGCAGTTAAGAGTCAATCATATTGCTGTGGGTCTGGAGTCACATGGAGGCCAGACCAGGTGAGGATGGCAGGTTGCTTCCCTAAAGGGCACTAGTGAACCAGCTGCGTTTTTCCTGATAATTGGCAATGGATTCATGGTCATCATTAGACTCTTATATTCCAGATTTTCTTTTATTGAATTCAACTTCCACCATCCGCCGTGGCAGGATTTGAACCTGGTTCCACAGAACATTACCTGGGTCTCTGGGTTAACAGCCCAGTGATAATACCACTAGGCCATCACCTCCCCCAAAGCATTAAGTGGTTTTCTCTCTCCACAGAAGCTGCCAAACCTGCTAGGTTTCTCCAGCACTTTCTGCTTTTCTTTCAGATTTGATTTGGTTTGATCTTATTTATTTATTGCTTATGCGTTTTGTTACAAACTGCAGTGAAAAGTGATGTGTAGTGTTGCTACTCTTCGGCACCATCTTAAAACACAGAAAAATAAACTGAAACGTAAGAGCATAAGAATAAAGAAGAAGTGTTCAAGTTTACAGTCCTTCTTGTTAAGTGCTCCGTCATGGGACATAGTCCAGGTGTCCAGACATGAGACTCCCTCACCACGCTGTCACTGGAACAGAGGTTTCCCTGTGAGGAAAGGCTGAGGGATTTGAGCCTGTTTTCTTTAGAGAGAAGAAGGTTAAGAGGCATAACAGATACATACAAGATAATCAGAGTGTTAGATGGGATGGATAATGAGAGCCTTTTCCTCAGATGGTGATGGCTATCACCAGGCGATATTGCTTTAAATTGAGCGTTGATAGATATAGGACAGATGTCAGAGGTAGTTTCTTTACTCAGAGAGTAGTAGGGGCATGGAACGCCCTGGCTGCAACAGTAGTAGACTTGCCAACTTTAAGGCAAAAGTGAGGACTGCAGATGCTGGTGATCAGAGTCTAGATTAGAGTGGTGCTGGAAAAGCACAGCAGGTCAGGCAGCATCTGAGGAGCAGGAAAATCGACATTTCGGGCAAAAGCCCTTCATCAGGAATCCAGCACCACTCTGATCTTAGCTCTAATCTCGCCAACTTTAAGGACATTTAAATAGTTGTTGGATAAACATATGGATGATAATGGAATAGTGTAGGCTGGATGGGCTTCAGATTGGCTTCACAGGTCGGCGCAACATCAAAGGCCAAAGGGCCTGTACTGTGCCAGAATGTTCTATGTTCTTTGGTGCCATCTTTCCTCCATCAATGCTCTCACCAATAAAGCAATTCTGAAGAAAGACGCAAAATATCAACCCTGTTTCTCTCTTCACAGATGCTACTGATCTGTTGTGTTTTTCCAAGCACTTTCTGGTTTTATTTCACATCTGCCGTACTTTGAGTATATAGAAGTTGTAGAAGGTGTTGGTGAGTCCACACTTCAGGTGCTGTGTGCAGTTTTGGGTATCCATACTGAAGGAAAGATGTAAATGCATTGAAGGCGGTTCAGGGGAAGTTGATGAGATTGATATCAGGAATGTGTGGGTTGTTTTAGCTGTTAGGGTGAGGGTCAGGGTTGGAGTTAAGGTCAGGATTAGGATTATGGTTAGAGTTAGGGTTACTGTTCGGGTGAGGATTATGGTTAGGGTCAGCGTTAGAGATAGGAATAGGGCTAGGACTACGGATAAAGTTTAGGTTTGGTTTAGGATTAGGTTCAGGGTTAGGGTGAGGTACAGGGTTAGGGTTAAGTTTAGAGTTAGGTTAAGGATTAGGGTTAGGGTCAGGGTAAGGGTTAGGGTGAGGGTTAGGGATAGGGTTAGGGTTAGGGTTAGGTTAAATGTTAGGGCCAGTGTTAGGGATAGATTTAGGGTTACAGTTAAGGTTTGGGTTTATGTCAGGATTAGGTACAGGGTTAGGGCGAGGTACAGGGTTAGGGTCAGGTTCAGAGTTAGGTTTAGGGCTAGGGTTAGGGTCGGTGTTAGGGTTAAGTTCCAGGTTAGGATCAGGGTTAGGGTTATGGTCAGGATTACAGTTAACGTTTGGATTTGGGTTAGGATTAGCTTCAGGGTTAGGATGAAGTACAGTGTGAAGGTTAGGTTCAGAGTTAGTGTCAGGGTTAGGGTTAGGGTCAGTGTCAGTGTTAAATTCCAGGTTAGGATCAGAGTTAGGGTTAGGGTCAGGATCTGGTTTTGGATTAGGGTCAGGATTAAGGTCCGTGTTCAAGTTAGGGTCAGGATCAATGTTAGGATTGGACAGACTGAGCAAATGTTGACTAGAATTTACCGATAGGGTTAGGATTATGTTCAGGATCAGAGTTAGGGTTAGGGTTAAGATTAAGTTTAGGGTTTCAGGTTTGGGTTGGGGTTAGGGTTAGGTTCTGGATTCGGGTTAGGGTTAAGGTTCGGGATAGAGTTAGGTTCAGGGTCAGGGTTAGGGTTGCACAGACTGAGCGTATGTTGACTGGAACCTAGGGGAGTGAAGTGTGAGTTGACCGAAGCGTTTAACACTTTGTGACCCAGTGGATGTGGAAAGAATGGGTTCTTCTGTAGGTGAGTCTCAACCCATTTTAAAACGAGGGCTTACCTTTTTGAAGGCAAAGTGGAAAAGAAAAGCTTTTTCTCAGGGGGTTGTGAAACGTTAGAACCCCCACCCTACCTCACAAGACAGCTCAGGAGGGGTTATTGCATTTTTTTAATGGTGGGATAGGTAGATTCTTGCTAGACAGAGGGATCAAAGGTTAGATGGAAATGTGGAATTTGAGAAACAGAAAAACCATGACCTTATTGAATAGAGTAACAGACTCGAGGGGCCGAATGGTCTAATTCTGCTACTATTTCAGCTGTCCATCTGCCACAATGTCATTCTTTTTCTCCTGATTGTGCTTCTTGGTTTAACCACTGGACATGTGCCTTGTCCTCTCATTCCCTGTTCAAACCTAGCTTTCACGGGGCATAATACCAGCAGATAATGAAACGAGTACCTTCAAAGAATGAGGTTTGTCAGGAGAAAATCTTATATCCAAGTGTGAAATTAAGATCAATAGGTTTTTTTGGCTGTTTATGCACCATAGGCGAGACTGAGTTGACATGACTTTGCACTTGATTCACAGAAGAACCAGTCAGGAATCCTTTATATCAATATCTGCTATTGAATTGTCCATCAGAAACTCGTAATCCTCAGCATCTGTCTGATACAATCATTGATGTTACTCCATTGTCTGCCTCTGTGTCACTGCCATCTCTTGAGTTCTCTCTCAGCCAGCAGGAAATAACCCCAGATTGTGAGGATTCGTGTAGGTAAGGATGGCAGATTTCCTTCCTGGAAGGACATTACCAGGTGGGTTTTTAACAACGATCAGCAATGATTATACGGTCACCATTAGACATCTAATTATTTAATAATAAGGATCAGAGAGATGTACAGCATGAAAACAGACCCTTCAGTCCACCTTATCCATGCTGATCCAGTATCCTAAATAAATCTAGTTCCATTTGCCAGCACTTAGCCCATATCCAATTCCTGAAGAAGGGCTTATGCCCGAAACGTCGACTCTCCTGCTCCTTGGATGCTGCCTGACCTGCTGCACTTTTCCAGCAACACATTTTCAGCCCATATCCCTTTACACCTTTCCTATTCATATACCCATCCAGATGTCTTTTAAATGCTGTAATTGTACCAGCCTCCACCACTTCCTCTGGCAGCTCATTCTGTAGATACACCACCTTCTGCATGAAAACGTTGTGCCCCCCCCACCCGAAGTCCCTTTTAAATCTTTCCCTTCTCACCTTAAATCGAGGACCTCTAGTTTTGGACTTCCCCACCCTGGGGAAAAGGCCTTGACTATTCAACTTAGCCACGCCCCACATGATTTTATAATTGAATTCAAATTCCACCATGTTGGGATTTGAAAGCAGACATTACCTGGATCTTTGGATTAATATTCCAGGTGTAATGTCTCAAAGCCATCTCCACCAAAGCACGGTTGTCAGCATTGCTTAATGGGAATATTGATGACAGCCCTATGTACACTCTATATTCCTGTAATTCCTGTTTCTTGTGCGCGCTCAGTTTTCATCCCTCAGTTTGCCTTCAGTTGTCTAGCTTTTAATTTCTTCCCTCTGCTTCTCTATGCTGCAGGGAGAAAGTGAGGACTGCAGATGCTGGAGATGAGAGTTGAAAAGTGTGGTGCTGGAAAAGCACAGCAGGTCAGGCAGCATCCAAGGAGCAGGAGAGTCGAAGTTTCGGGCATAAGCTCTTCATCAAGAATTGCTGATAAAGGGCTTATGCCTGAAATGTCGACTCTCCTGCTCCTCGGATACTGCCTGACCTGCTGTGCTTTTCCAGCACCACACCTTTCTTCTCTATGGTACACTCTGTCCTCCTTTAACATGTTTCTTGAGACCCTATTTATTTCACCAAGCTTCCAGCTGTCTGCCTGAATGCCTCCTCTTGCAACTCAGTGTCACGCCTGAGTGCTTGCAAAGGTTTGAGATATTTTACAGCGTCAATGACAATTCATAAATGTGACATTCCTCTGATTTGATGCAGCTACTACAGAGAATAGACCACACAAGGCACTAATCTCATGAGAAGACACGGTGGGTTTGAGACAGCTGAGGTTTGAGAAGATTCGTAGCATTGTCTCACAACACTTGCCAAAAAAAAGCAGAAAGTATTTTCTCCTTTAAATGGTGGTCTCCTGTAAATACAGCTCATTGCTTTTGGTTGCGTTTTAGTTCAATATTCCTGAATTCGGACCATAGGCCAAAGGGAGTCAAAGGACATGGGGGGAATGCAGGGACAGGAGGCTGAGTTGGATGATCAGCCCTGATCACATTGAATGGTAGAGCAGATTTAAAGGGCCGGATGGACTAATTCTATTTCCTGTCGGGTTTTGAAGTCAGTGAGGTTGGAGGAGGAAAGAGGCAGGAGGTATGGTGCTGGAAAAGCACAGCAGGTCAGGCAGCATCTGAGGAGCAGGAGATCGACGTTTCGAGCATAAGCTTTTCATCAGGAATGTGATCTCCAGCATCCACAGTTCTCATTTTCTCCAAAGTGGCTGGTGGGTTCAGCAAAGGGTGAGAGGGGGGAGGAAACGGCAAACAAGATGAGCAATAAATACTGGCCTGGTCAGTCACGTCCAGTTCTCATGAGTGAATGAAATAAATGTCAAGTTGGAGAACACTATCCTCAGTCTCCTCCTCCTGGGTTGTGGAAGACAGACAGTGACAACTTCAGGGTGGGGTACAGCATACAACTGGGGTCACTCTTACTTATATTTATGATCTCATTGTGTGCCTGGGTGACATTGGAAAGTGGTATCCGTGGGTTACAAGTGCATTTGGCGCCTTCCACAAATGGTGAGCCTGCAGGGAACAGGCGTCTCAACTGTCAATGCTGACGCTATGGGCTGAATGGCCTCTTTCTGCACTGCAGGGATTCTATGATGAAGACGGTAGGATTTGGAATGAAATTAGACTCGTTGCAAATCTTTTTGGTGGTGTACGTACAAATACAGCAGCTTCACATTGTCATCCCCATTGATAAGAGCAACATTTTTTGCCTTACCTCTGGATAACATGAGTAAGCCAGCGATGAGCTGTTTCTTGAACCTTTGCAGAATGCATGTGTAGGGACACCCATCATGCTGTTAGGAAGCGACATGCAGAATTTTCACCCAATAACATTGAAAGAATGATGATATGGATCAAACTTTATTTTAACCTGCACATAAATGAACTGACGCTCTCTATAAACTGGCAAAATCATATCCCTGAAATTGACTGCATTATTGCAATCTCCATTAGGGGTCTGAGTAGTCAGTTGAGGGTGTGAATGAGATGGCTGTGTGAGGTAAGTTTTATTTGTTATTACTTAAGTAAGTTATGCTGTCAATAAAGTATAACAGTGATGTGTATATCTGCTGTATTACATTTGTATTACATGGTGTGTGGTTTTATATTGATTATGTGGACCTCTTGATCAACCTGAATATTTGATCAATTGGTACACACCTGGTCCCAAGGTGGCCAGTTAATAAAAAATTCTAAACTCATACAGCACAGAAGCAGACCCTTCAGTCCATGCTGAACTTAATCCTAAATTAAACTAGTCCCACCTGCCTGCTCCCGGCCCATAGCCCTCCAAACCTTTCCGAGTCATGTACTCATCCAAATGTCGTTAAAATGTTGTAATTGTACCCACATCCACCACTTCCTCAGGCCGCTGTGTAAACAATGTCTTTTTTTCAATCTGTCTCCTCTCACCTTAAAAATGTGTCCTCTAATCTTGAAAACCCCACCCTAGGGAAAATACAGCCATCATTAACTCAATGTATACCCCTCATGATTTTATAAACCTCTATAAGGCACCCCTCAACTTCCTACGCTCCAGTGAAAAAATCCCGGTCTAGCCAGCCTTTCTTTATAACTCAAACCCTCCATATCCAGCGACATCCTGGTAAATCTCTTCTGAACCCTCTCTAGCTTAATAATATCCATCCTATAACAGGGCTATCAAAAAATCTAAATCAGGATTTGGAAGGGAACTTGGAGGTAAGGTGCCAATCCTCCCGAACTTGCACCTCTGTCTTTTTGGATGGAAAAGGTCACAGGAATTAGAAAGTGTCATCAAAGAAGCACAAGATAACTTTCATCAACTGATGAACTAGACATACTGAGTTTAGATCAGAGTGGGGCTGGAAAAGCACAGCAGGTCAGGCAGCATCCGAGGAGCAGGCAAATCAACATTTCAGGTAAAAGACCTTCATCAGGAATAGAGGAAAAGACATACTGAGACCAGTCCATATGGAACTTAGTCTCAATAATACCATGTAGTTCTAAAACCTGGGAGTACATTTGGTTGATTCATTAGACAAGCCACCAATGATTGGATACTTCAAGCATCAACGTGTTGATGGCACTTCCAGAATATTCCAGGACCAGCAGCAATTGTCCAGTCACTCCTTATACCACCAATCAATTATATCATCATCAATCTAGTCTTCAGTTTAATTTATCCACACAACCATCCCTAATCAAAGCTGTTTAAATACACCCATGCCACAAAATTGGTCCATTCTCTACTCTTATGTTTCAAACTGATTTCAAAGCCATTTCCTTCCAGCTTTGTTAAATCTCCCCACAAAGCTACAATAATGTGACAACTTTTAATCACCACACGAGCATCCTTTGTTGCCTGGAGACACACAGAAATATCAAAGGCACACTCTCCATGTCTGACAATCCAAGAGAAACATCAAAGCCTGAACTAGATCTAAGAGTTCTCCACTGCAGGTTTGGAAATGCAGATACGGGTAAGAAAAAGATACGGTAAGCTCACTCCTGCCTTGATATTTTGGCAAGGTTTACAAGTGTAAAGGGCCTTTTGTAACAGAGGATGAAGCATCCTATTGTACATTAAAATCATCAGGGTGAAATTCCTGCTCCTGTGCCTGGGGCTATCAAAAGCAATGGGTCCCTCTGGTCACTGGTCTCTGTTGATTAGGTGAAGTGGTTTGCTTGTGTATTTGTGATCCTGGAGTTTGTAATTATGCTGAATTTGCAGTAATTTGTCAAAGGAGTGGAGGGGAGATGGAAATTTTTATCCATCCAAAGAGTAATATGGTCTGTAGTTTATTGGCAATTGCATCTGAATGTTTTTTTTACTTGCAAACAAGTAACCAGTGGTGTTCTACAAAAGGGTCACTGGACTCAAAATATTAATGCTGATTTCTCTCCACAGATGTTGGCAGACCTGCTGAGTTTCTCTAGTTTCTCTTTCTTAAATAGTTAGCCAACCATGATCACATTTTTCAGGATTAAATTCCATTTGCCACTGTTCAGTTTATCTGACCAGCTCATCTATAGCATTTAGGGAGTGAAATCAAAATATCAGAATGATTTGAAAATGAATCAGAAATTGAAAGTTATGTTGTCAAATTCCGTACAGTCAGCAGATGGATTATACAGAGGTGCTTGAAGATTTTGATGGAATATTCAGATCTCTCCCAGAAAATCACCAAGTTGATTTACTGAAGTAATCACAGACTTGTAAACAAACCTTTAGCAAGAGGCCAGATGAAATATCTTTAACATAAATTATATTAATGTAGGGGACCGGAAATCCATAATCCAACATCTTTACAGGCTCAGTCTAGAGAAGAGGGCAGCAGGTTGGTGCAGTGGTTATCACTGTTGCCTCACAGCACCAGGTTCGATCCCGGCCTCATGTGACTAGCTGTATGGAGTTTGCACATTCTCCCTGTGTCTGCGTGGGTTTCCTCCAGGCACTCCGGTTTCCTCCCACAGTCCAAAGATGTGCAGGTCAGGTGAATTGGCCAGGCTAAATTACCCATAATGTTAGGTGCATTAGACAGGGGGAAATGGGTATGGGTGGGTTACTCTTCAGCGGGTCGGTGTGGATTTGTGGGGCTGAAGGGCCTGTTTCCACACTATAGGTAATCTAATCTTAAGAATTAGTGCAAGTGATACATGCATGATAGCAAATTACATTCTTGAACTGAGATGCAGTAGTTGGAACTTGCCTATTTTGATAAAGTCAAATCCAGATGGATTACAATTATTATACATGGATTGTTGCAAAGTCAATGTGTCTACAAAGACAGTTACATATCTGATTTGTCAATTGGAGCATTGTACTGAGAGGATTGGCCAAGCTTATTAAGGAGATATCAGCAAGTTCCATTGATTGGTACAGCTATAAAATGGGAACAGGTTTTGTAACCCTGTGTAGACTTTAGCAATATAAAATCATGCCAAATGAAATGAAAAAAAATAGATCTGCAACTTTCCAATAATTAACCAACAAGGTCCTTGAAAGATTGCGTAGCTACATTGTACTTGGTTGTGTTCAGCCAAACCTAGAAAGTGCAATTATAACATTTGACCAAATTATTTCATAAGTTACAAATAAAGCCCATTTGCATAAATTTGTGCCATTAACTTAGCTAAAAGTGAATTTGACGAAACAAAAATAAGTTATTTCGGCCTCACTGTGATGCAAGGCCAAAGAAGCATATCAGCTAGAGAAGCTGCAAATGTGTTGCTGGTCAAAGCACAGCAGGTTAGGCAGCATCTCAGGAATAGAGAATTCGACGTTTCGAGCATAAGCCCTTCATCAGGAATAAGAGAGAGAGCCAAGCAGGCTGAGATAAAAGGTAGGGAGGAGGGACTAGGGGGAGGGGCGATGGAGGTGGGATAGGTGGCAGAGGAGATGACCTGGGGGGTGCAGTGAGAGAGGGACTCACTGAAATCCTTGTAGAGGGAGGAAGAGAGCTTCTTCAAGGAAGGCATCCTTGTAAGAGGATTCGCAGTAGGTTAAAATCTTTGAGTAAAAAATGAGGTCTGCAGATGCTGGAGATCACAGCTGCAAATGTGTTGCTGGTCAAAGCACAGCAGGTTAGGCAGCATCTCAGGAATAGAGAATTCGACGTTTCGAGCATAAGCCCTTCATCAGGAATAAGAGAGAGAGCCAAGCAGGCTGAGATAAAAGGTAGGGAGGAGGGACTAGGGGGAGGGGCGATGGAGGTGGGATAGGTGGCAGAGGAGATGACCTGGGGGGTGCAGTGAGAGAGGGACTCACTGAAATCCTTGTAGAGGGAGGAAGAGAGCTTCTTCAAGGAAGGCATCCTTGTAAGAGGATTCGCAGTAGGTTAAAATCTTTGAGTAAAAAATGAGGTCTGCAGATGCTGGAGATCACAGCTGCAAATGTGTTGCTGGTCAAAGCACAGCAGGTTAGGCAGCATCTCAGGAATAGAGAATTCGACGTTTCGAGCATAAGCCCTTCATCAGGAATAAGAGAGAGAGCCAAGCAGGCTGAGATAAAAGGTAGGGAGGAGGGACTAGGGGGAGGGGCGATGGAGGTGGGATAGGTGGCAGAGGAGATGACCTGGGGGGTGCAGTGAGAGAGGGACTCACTGAAATCCTTGTAGAGGGAGGAAGAGAGCTTCTTCAAGGAAGGCATCCTTGTAAGAGGATTCGCAGTAGGTTAAAATCTTCGAGTAAAAAATGAGGTCTGCAGATGCTGGAGATCACAGCTGCAAATGTGTTGCTGGTCAAAGCACAGCAGGTTAGGCAGCATCTCAGGAATAGAGAATTCGACGTTTCAAGCATAAGCCCTTCATCAGGAATAAGAGAGAGAGCCAAGCAGGCTGAGATAAAAGGTAGGGAGGAGGGACTAGGGGGAGGGGCGATGGAGGTGGGATAGGTGGCAGAGGAGATGACCTGGGGGGTGCAGTGAGAGAGGGACTCACTGAAATCCTTGTAGAGGGAGGAAGAGAGCTTCTTCAAGGAAGGCATCCTTGTAAGAGGATTCGCAGTAGGTTAAAATCTTCGAGTAAAAAATGAGGTCTGCAGATGCTGGAGATCACAGCTGCAAATGTGTTGCTGGTCAAAGCACAGCAGGTTAGGCAGCATCTCAGGAATAGAGAATTCGACGTTTCGAGCATAAGCCCTTCATCAGGAATAAGAGAGAGAGCCAAGCAGGCTGAGATAAAAGGTAGGGAGGAGGGACTAGGGGGAGGGGCGATGGAGGTGGGATAGGTGGCAGAGGAGATGACCTGGGGGGTGCAGTGAGAGAGGGACTCACTGAAATCCTTGTAGAGGGAGGAAGAGAGCTTCTTCAAGGAAGGCATCCTTGTAAGAGGATTCGCAGTAGATTAAAATCTTTGAGTAAAAAATGAGGTCTGCAGATGCTGGAGATCACAGCTGCAAATGTGTTGCTGGTCAAAGCACAGCAGGTTAGGCAGCATCTCAGGAATAGAGAATTCGACGTTTCGAGCATAAGCCCTTCATCAGGAATAAGAGAGAGAGCCAAGCAGGCTGAGATAAAAGGTAGGGAGGAGGGAATTTTCATCACTGAGATGGCTCCTCTGTCAAATTTGAGAAGGAAAGATGAGAAATATGAATAGACAAAGACATGTCAGAGCAACAAGTGATGTGAAGCTATTTCAATTGCCCGCTGATCCCAGGAGCCCCAGTTTGCTGCAGTGTTTTTACAGGAGGACCAATGGAAATTAAAAGATAAGTCAGTTATTTTTCACGCAAATTAAATACATACCACCAGAATTATTCCATTATGGGAAAAGAGACTGAGTTCTGAAAAAGGGTTGCCAGACTCGAAACATTAACTCTGGTTTCTCTTCACAGATGCTGCTGAACTTTTTCAACAACTTCTGTTTTTGTCTTTGAGATTGTTATTGGCTCTACAACATTTTTAAATATACATATCTGCAAGCTAAGTGATCCACGGAAATAACAGTCTCTGCAGAATTGTTTCATGACAGAAGTTTGAGATTGTTTCATTGGGGTTCAATGCCACAACCATACAATTTGAAAATCATTGCTAGGTAGTTCAGAAATCTGGAAACTCAACCTGAGCTCCAAATCTTCTCAAAAGCCACTGGTACAGAACTTCAACATTGCTTCAGCAACTTATGTTCATTTATATAGATTGAGAAGGGGGTGCTGATTGGTTGGATTGTTGTTGGCATGGAAATGCAGCAAAAATCATAATTGTTGATTTATTTCTCCGGTAGACTTTGATTGGTCAGAGTGTTGCCATGTAAACACGATAGAAATGGGCAGTCCTTTTTTTGATCACGCAGAATTGCCCTTTGATGGAAGGGCACTGCTTCTCACTGGCCACTTGGGTGTTCCCTTTCTTCCTGGTGGTTGAAGTTGAATAGAAAATAAATAGAAATAGCAGTCTCTCTGACCCCTTGTTTTCCCCACTTAAAAGTGTACAATGTGAATTGCTGTGCATTAATCGATATAGCTTCTGACGTATGCAGATTAATTGCAATGTGAGTCCAGTTTATAATCTTAATTTGGTCTCCATTGTATATTAGCGCAGTCCAGATGATTCAATAACAGTTTTTCAGTAGCCAAATCACATTGGATGGTGGACATAACATTGTGAGGCATGCACGGTGGCTCAGCAGTTAGCACTGCTGCTTCACAGCACCAGGGACCTGGGTTCGATCCCAGCCTCGGGCCACTGTCTGTGTGGAGTTTGTACGTTTTCCCAGTGCCTATGTGAGTTTCCTCCAGGTGCTCCAGTTTCCTCTCACATTCCAAAGATATACAGCTTTGGAGAATTGGCCATGCTAAGATATGCAGCCTAGGTAGGCTGGCAGTGGGGAAATCCAGTGATGGGGTGGGTCTTTGGAGGGTTGCTGTGGACCTAATGGGCTGAATGGCCTGCTTCCATACTGTGGGGATTCTATGACCTATGAAAGTACACAGTGGCTGTGCATGATTAGTATTCTACCTGTTATTAAAAAAAGGAAGTAACTCCACGAATGTTTTTCTCCAATAACAGGATTCTCTGTGGTGATGAAACCACACCAAGATAGGACAAGGATGTTGGTCCAGACCTAATCGCTACGAGTGACCCGGTGAGCCCTCTCAATCTTCAAGCTTCTCATCACAGCCTCCAAGTTAAGGAATTTCAGCAACCAGTCCTCAATAAATTCCACTGGTCACTTACCCTTTGGCAGACTGACGATCTGAATATTTTTTCTCCTGCCCCTATTCTTGAGGTCATCAATCTGGTCAAGCAAGTTATGGACCTGCGTCTCCAGGGCCTGGATCCTATCCTTGGAGGAACCCAGTATCAGCTTCCACCACTGTAACTCTGTGTTCTACCGCATCTATCCTTTTCTTGAGGTCTCCTAGCTGCTGTTTGTGCTTCTGCAGCATGATGGAGATCGGGACCAGCTTCCCCTCTATCTGCTGACTCAACATCTCGTGAGATTTCATGAGCTCCATTATCAGGACCTGGTAGGAAGCTGAGCCCAAGGATCCTGTGGGTTAGGCCACAGGCCCAGCCTTGGATGCACCTCCTCCCTTCTTTGGCATCCCTGGACGGCGAAAACTGAGGTAAGTTGTTCTTGAACAGTTTCCTGGGACTCCACGACCTTTCCTGGATATTGAGGTGATCTGGATAGGGTGGGTTAGGACTTGGTCCCACTTGAGATGTGGCGCAGAACTCTGTAACTGGATCTTTCTCAATCACAGCCATCTTGGATCCTCCCAATAAGAGGATTCTGCTGTCAAAATCAAATATTTTGACTAACACACAAATAACTAATGTGATTCTGTGCTGTATGATTAGATTAGATACCCTTTCTGCGTGGAAACAGGCCCTTCAGCCCAACAAGTCTACACTAACCCAACCAGACCTATTCCCCTACCTTATCTTTACCCCTGACTAATACACCTAACACTATGTGTCAATATAGCATGGCCAATTCACCTGGCCTGCATAACTTTGGCTTGTGGGAGGAAACCCTTACGGACACGGGGACAATGTGCAAACTCCACACAGACAGTCACCCGAGGCTGAAATCGAACCCAGGTCCCTGGCGCTGTGAGGCAGCAGTGCTAACCACTGAGCCACCTTGCAGCCCATACGATGCTGGATATACATGATATACATTACCATGACTGGTGGACTGTGTCAAACAACACATCCTGGTAGGCAGCCAAAATTTAACACTTAAAAGACTTTAACTCGGTTTCTCCCTCCACAGATGATGCCAGGCTTGCATGTTTCATATTTTTACAACACAGCAAAGAAAATAGGAGCAGGAGTAGGCCATTCGGCCCTTCGGGCCTGCTCTGCCATTCAGTGTGATCAAGGTTAATCATCCAACTCAGTCCCCTGTTCCTGCTTTCTCCCCCTGCCCATTGATCTCTCTAACCCTAAGAATTAGATCTAACTCCTTTTTGAAAATCATAGAGTCCTTACAGTGTGGAAGCAGGCCATTCAGTCCATCAGGTCCACAACGATCCTCTGAACTTCATCCCTCCCAGACACCCCACTATCCTATCCCTGTAACCGTGCATTTCCATAAGACCATAAGACATAGGAGTGGAAGTAAGGCCATTTGGTCGATCGAGTCCACTCCGCCATTCAATCATGGTTGATGGGTATTTCAAGGAAAAAGTGAGGTCTGCAGATGCTGGAGATCAGAGCTGAAAATGTGTTGCTGGTTAAAGCACAGCAGGTCAGGCAGCATCCAAGGAACAGGAAATTCGACGTTTCGGGCATAAGCCCTTCATCAGGAATGAGGAAAGTGTGTCCAGCAGGTTAAGATAAAAGGTAGGGAGGAGGGACTTGGGGGAGGGGCGATGGAGGTGGGATAGGTGGAAGGAGGTCAAGGTGAGGGTGATAGGCCGGAGTGGGGTGGGGGCGGAGAGGTCAGGAAGAGGATTGCAGGTTAGGAGGGCGGTGCTGAGTTGAGGGAACCGACTGAGACAAGGTGGGGGGAGGGGAAATGAGGAAACTGGAGAAATCTGAATTCATACCTTGTGGTTGGAGGGTTCCCAGGCGGAAGATGAGGCGGTCTTCCTCCAACCACCAGAACGGAACCCCACTGGTTCTCACCTACCACCCCACCAACCTCCATATACAGCGTATTTCCGCCACCTCCAAACAGACCCCACCACCAGGGATATATTTCCCTCCCCTCCCCTATCAGCGTTCCAAAAAGACCACTCCCTCCATGACTCCCTCGTCAGGTCCACACCCCCCACCAACCCAACCTCCACTCCCGGCACCTTCCACTGCAACCGCAAGAAATGCAAAACTTGCGCCCACACCTCCTCCCTTACCTCTCTCCAAGGCCCCAAGGGATCCTTCCATATCCACCACAAATTCACCTGCACCTCCACACACATCATCTATTGCATCCGCTGCACACGATGTGGCCTTCTCTATATTGGGGAGACAGGCCACCTACTTGCGGAATGCTTCAGGGAAAACCTCTGGGACGCCCGGACCAACCAACCCAACCACCCCGTGGCTCAACACTTTAACTCCCCCTCCCACTCCACGAAGGACATGCAGGTCCTTGGACTCCTCCATCGCCAGAACATAACAACACGACGGTTGGAGGAAGAGTGCCTCATCTTCCCCTGGGAACCCTCCAACCACAAGGGATGAACTCAGATTTCTCCAGTTTCCTCATTTCCCCTCCCCCCACCTTGTCTCAGTCGATTCCCTCGAACTCAGCACCGCCCTCCTAACCTGCAATCTTCTTCCTGACTTCTCCGCCCCCACCCCACTCTGGCCTATCACCCTCACCTTGACCTCCTTCCACCTCTCACATCTCCATCGCCCCTCCCCCAAGTCCCTCCTCCCTACCTTTTATCTTAGCCTGCTGGACACACTTTCCTCATTCCTGATGAAGGGCTTATGCCCAAAACGTCGAATTTCCTGTTCCTTGGATGCTGCCTGACCTGCTGCGCTTTAACCAGCAACACATTTTCAGCTCTGATGGGTATTTCAACTCCACTTACCAGCATTCTCTGCGTAGCCCCGTAGCCCTTAATTCCTCATGACATCCCATGGCTAACCCATCTGACCTGCACAGCTTTGGACTGTGGGAGAAAAATGGAGGAAACCCACGCAGATGTGGGGAGAAGGTGCAAACTCCACACAGATAGTTGCCCAAGGGGAGAATCAAAACTGGGTCCCTGGTGCTGGGAGACACTATGCCGGCCCATTCAATGTTTTGGCCTCAACTGCTTTCTGTGGCAGAAATTTCCACAGGCTCATTGCTCTCTGGGGAAAGACATTTCTCCTCATCTCAGTCGTAAATGGTAAATCCTTAGATTGTGACCCCTGATTCTGGACTCCATCAGGAATATCCTTCCTGCATTTACCCTGTCTACTCCTGTTTGAATTTTATAAGTTTCTGTGAGATCACCTATTATTCTTCGAATTATTTTATTTCAGATTTGCAGTCCTTGTCATCATTTGCATGCAATTCCATTCTGCAATGATTTATATAATGGACACCTAAATCCATTTTCCTTCCACAGTTCTTTGTTATAGTGTAAAGGGCTACTTTAAATGTGTCAATAAAGTAGCCTACATCATCACTGTGATGGAAGGTCACATGATGATGTTCTCTAGGAGTCTCATGGTAGACATGAAGCATTGTTCTGTACCTAGTTAATTTAATTTACATTCAATACAATATCATGTTTGTCAACATCAAGGAGCCCTTCAATTTTTTTTCCAACCTCTCCCTCAGACCAAACCAATGTAGAAATGTCAGATAATCTCACGCCAATTAGAAAGTACTGTATAAACTCAAGTAATAGTGGGCAGGACAGTGGTTAGCACTGCTGCCTCACAGCGCCTGAGACCCGGGTTCAATTCCTGACTCAGACGACTGACTGTGTGGAGTTTGCACTTTCTCCCCGTGTCTGCATAGGTTTCGTCCGGGTGCTCCAGTTTCCTCCCACAGTCCAAAAATGTGCGGGTCAGGTGAATTGGCCATGCTAAATTGCCTGTAGTGTTAGGTAAGGGGTAAATGTAGGGGTATGGGTGGGTTGCGCTTCGGCGGGTCGGTGTGGACTTGTTGGGCCAAAGGGCCTGTTTCCACATTGTAAGTAATCTAATCTAATTTGTATTTATAGTTGAATTTTTTGACTACTTCTTAACGTTAAATTTATGGGGTCGACTATTACATGAATATGCTACATTTGAGGGGCTGAAATTCATGCCCATCAAAATTCATACTGTATCACTAGCAGAAGCCCAACTGATCTCTCAATGAATAAAGAGAAAAAAAATTTTGGTAATTCTCCCCACTTCTTCATGGGATTCCTCTGGATGCTCCAATTTCCTCCGAAAATCCAAAGATGTTCAGGTGACGTGAATTGGCTATACTAAGTTGCCCATAGTGTTCAGAGTTGTGTAGGTTAGGCGTATTAGTCAGGGGAAATGTAGAGTAATAGGGTAGGGGAATAGGTCTGGGTAGGTTACTTTTCAGAGGGTCGAAATGGACTTGTTGGGCTGAATAGCCTGCATCCACAATGTAGGGGTTCTATCTGCAATATTTTTATTTTGCGTTTCTGACAATATGGTAGTTTTATGGTCATCATTACAAATGTTTACTTGTTAATTCCAGCTTTATTTATATTCCCCCATGTTGAGATTTGAACACTCTTTCTCCCAATTAATGGTCCAGACGTATTGAAGTAATAGTCTGGTAATGTAACTGCTATGTGCAGCATGAGGGATTATGTCTGACTGTGTGATGTGTTAATGAGACACTGCACACATCATTACAGACCCTCATTCAATGTCACAGGATCTTGCTGTCTCTCACAGCCTCATGGAAAGATGAAGCAAACACAAAGTTGTTTCTTATACTCATAGAGCACAGATACAGGCTCTCTGGCCCAACTCATTCATACTGACCAGATGTCCTAAACTGAATCAGTCCCATCTTCCTGCATTTGGATCGTATCCCTCTAAACCCTTCCTATCCATCTACCTGTCCAAATGTCTTTTAAATGTTGTAACTGTTCCAGCCTCCACTAACTCCTCTGGCAGCTCATTCCATACATGCACACACAAAAAGTTACCCCTCAGGTCCCTTTTTCATATCTTTCCCCTCTCACCTTAAACCTAGCTTTGGGCTCTTCCACCCTGGGGAAAAGACCCTGGCTATTCACCTTACCTACGGCCCTCATGATTTTATAAATCCTTATAAGGTCACCCCTCATACACCCCAGGGAAAAAAAGTCCCAGCCTAAGCAGCCTCTCCTTATGATTTAATGTTGTCATCACCTCAGCAGATTCTGTGAATATTCTTTCGCAGACCAGTGAGACCTAGAATATTATATTATGACACCGCAGCAAAATGTACAAGGTGCGTGTCCATTTTTCAACTGAATAGTTGGTGCAAGGGATCAAATTTGGGAATCTATGGGTAAATCAAAGAGTATATTCAAGGCAAAAAAGAATGGTATTACTATGGGAAATGATAAACGGACTGTTTCATGAAAGGATAAAAGTACAAATCTAAGAGTAAGTCAATAGATAAGGTTGGAGGACAAAACTGCCGGTTCTGTACCTTAATGCAATTGAAATTCAGAACAAAACAGATGAACTGATAATGCAAATAGAAACCAATAGTATGACATGAGAGCAATACAAGGCATATAAAGCTAGGGCTGCAGGATGACATAGGTTGAGGCTTGAATGTTGATGAATGTTAAGAAGGATGAGAAAATAGTAAAAGTTGGAGGGATGATTCAGTTAATTAGATAGAGTTATAGAGTTATATAGCACGGAAATAGACCCTTCGGACCAACCCATTGGCATCGACCAGACCTTCTAATCTGACCTCGTCCCTTTGCCCACACTTGGTCCATTTCCTTCCACATCCTTCCTATTCATATACCCAACCCGATGCTGCTTAAATGCTGTAATTGTACCAGCCTCCACCACTTCCTCTGGCAGCTCATTCCATACACGCACCACCCTCTTGCATGAAAACGTTACCCCATCAGGTCCTTTTTATATCTTTCCCCTCTCACCCTAAACCTATGCCCTCTAGTTTTGGACTACCCCACCCCAGGAAAAAAAAACCTTGTCTATTTACTCTATCCATGCCCCTCATGATTTTATAAACCTCTATAATGTCTCCCCTCAGCCTCCAACGCTCCAGGGAAAAGAGCCCCAGACTATTCAGCCTCTCCCTACAGCTCAATCTGTCTAGTCCTGGCAACATCCTTGTAAATCCTTTCTGAACCTTCTCAAATTTAACAGCATCCTTCCTATAGCATTAACAATAGACTGGATAGGGCAGATTTGTGATGGTATTACCACAACAGAGAAGGATGACCTGAATTCAGGAAATTGGGATGTAGAAGTGGTTTGGGTAAAGATGAGAAGTGTTAAAGGCACGAATTAATTTTTGGGAGAAGTGTCCAGGCACCCTAACTGTAGCCATGTGGTAGGATGGGGCATGAAGGAGGGAGTAGTGAGAGCTTTTCGAAAAGGTGCAGTGATTGTAATGGGTAACTTTAATCTAAATATAGATGGGAAATTTCACAGTAGGAAAATACAACCCTGACAAGTTTATAGAATTTATTAGGATAGTTTCTTAGAGTAGCACATTCGGCAGCTGATTAGACAGCAGACAACGAGAGAGGATTAATTAATGAACTTCACAGTGAAGACACCCCAATGTTGCAAAAATCATTATACAATTATACACCGTGGGCGGCATGGTGGCACAATGGTTAGCACTGCTGCCTCACAGCGCCTGAGACCCAAGTTCAATTCCCAACTCAGGCGACTGACTGTGTGGAGTTTGCACGTTCTCCCCGTGTCCGTGTGGGTTTCCTCCCACAGTCCAAAGATGTGCAGGTCAGGTGAATTGGCCATGCTAAATTGCCCGTAGTGTTAGGTAAGGGGTATATGTAGGGGTATGGGTGGGTTGTGCTTCGGTGGGTCGGTGTGGACTTGTTGGGCCGAAGAGCCTGTTTCCACACTGTAAATAATCTAATCTAATTGAAATTTACATTCAGCTTGAGTGAGAGAGGAATGGATTTAAGACTAGTACTTTAAATTTAAATAAGGGCTGTTTTGGGGGCAGACCCAACTAAAGTGAGCTCGTAAATTAAGTTGAGAGGTTGGTCAGTAGAATAAGTAGCATGGAAGAGATGATTGAGAATTTCAGGGCAGGCTTGATTTTCTGAATGGGCCATTCCTGATCCTAGAGTTTAGATCAGAGTGGTGCTGGAAAAGCACAGCAGGTCAGGTAGCATCCGAGGAGCAGGAAAATCGACATTTCAGGCAAAAGCCCTTCATCAGGTTTCCTGATGAAGACCTTATGCCCGAAATGTTGATTTTCCTGCTCCTCGGATGCTGCCTGACCTGCTGTGCTTTTCCAGCACCATTCTGATCTAAACTCTGGTTTCCAGCATCTGCAGTCCTCACTTTTGCCTATTCCTGATCCTATATGTTCCTATATAATTGCAGGGGTATACATTTAAAGAAGTAGTTCAGAATGCATAGAATAGATGTGAAAAGAAGAAAACAAAGATTGAAGAGGACCCAGCATTGAATAGAACTAAATTGAATTTATTTTCACATGTACCGAGGCAGAGTGAAAAGCTTTGTCTTGTGAACAATACAGGCAGATAACATAATTAAGTAGCATAGATAGTAAATAATAGGTAAACAGCAGCAAAAACAAAAACACTGGTACAGACAAATGTTAAGAGTTTGAGACTCCATTCAGTATTCTAAGAACAGTAGGGTAGAAATTGTTTCAAAACCGGCTGGTGCGTGTGTTCAGGCTTCTGTACCTTCTCCCCGATGGTAGAGATTGTAGAAAAACATTGCCAGGGTGGGATGGATCTTTAAGAATGCTGGCGGCCTTTCCTTGACAGCGGGCCTGGTAGATGGATGTTACCAAATAAGTTAAGGACAGCATTAAACTGAAATATAATTTCACAGAGATGGGTGGACGGTCAGGAGGTTGAACAAAATATAAAAACTGACTAAAAGATTAATGAGGATGGGAAATTTAGAGTACAAGAGAAAGCTAACTAGAAAAAATAAACAGACAGTAAGAATGTCTATAGATTTTCAAAAATGTGAGAGTTGATAATATAGAAAGGGGACTGTGGAATTAATAATGGATAATAAGGAGATGCCTATAAAATCTGATTGAAGATTTGTAGCTCGGGTATCCGTTGTTGTGGTTCTGCTCGCCGAGCTGGAAGTTTTTGCTGCAAACGTTTCGTTCCCTGGCTAGGGAACATCATCAGTGCGGTGGGAGCCTCGTGTGAAGCGCTGCTTTGATGTTTCTTCCGGTATTTATATTGGTTTGTTCTTGCCGCTTCCGGGTGTCAGTTTCAGCTGCAGTGATTTGTATCTGGGGTCCAGGTCGATGTGTCTGTTGATGGATGTTCTTGCCGTTTCCGGGTGTCAGTTTCAGCTGTAGTGGTTTGTATATGGTGTCCAGGTCAATGTGTCTATTGATGGAGTTTGGGGATGAATGCCATGCTTCTAGGAATTCTCTGGCTGTTCTCTGTCTGGCTTGTCCTATGATAGTGGTGTTTTCCCAGTCAAATTCATGTTGCTGGTTGTCTGAGTGTATGGCTACTAGAGATAGCTGGTCGTGTCGTTTTGTGGCTAGCTGATGTTCGTGGATGCGGATTGTTATAGGACAAACAGGAAGACAGCTAACAATCCGCATCCACGAACATCAGCTAGCCACAAAACGACACGACCAGCTATCTCTAGTAGCCATACACTCAGACAACCAGCAACATGAATTTGACTGGGAAAACACCACTATCATAGGACAAGCCAGACAGAGAACAGCCAGAGAATTCCTAGAAGCATGGCATTCATCCCCAAACTCCATCAATAGACACATTGACCTGGACACCATATACAAACCACTACAGCTGAAACTGACACCCGGAAACGGCAAGAACATCCATCAACAGACACATCGACCTGGACCCCAGATACAAATCACTGCAGCTGAAACTGACACCCGGAAGCGGCAAGAACAAACCAATATAAATACCGGAAGAAACATCAAAGCAGCGCTTCACACGAGGCTCCCACCGCACTGATGATGTTCCCTAGCCAGGGAACGAAACGTTTGCAGCAAAAACTTCCAGCTCGGCGAGCAGAACCACAACAAGGAGATGCCCGTTGGAATAAACAGATATTTTGCATTGCTCTTCACAATTCAGGGTACAAGTAGTATTCATAAATATCTGCAAATCAGAAAATGGAAGGGAGGGAGGAACTCAAGAACATTTTAATGACCAAGGAGGTGACAATGAACTAATTATTGGAACTTCAGGCAAACAGGTTCCTGGATCCTGATGAACTTCGTCTTATGGTCTTATACAAATTTGGCACTGAGATGGTTGATGCATTGATTTTAACTTTCCACAGTTTCAGAGAATTGGAGAAGATTATATTAAGTAGGAAGATTGCAACTGTATTGTTTTTATCTAAAAAGAGAGGGAGAAAGTCAGAAGTCACACAACACCAGGTTATAGTCCAACAGGTTTTGAGAAGAGTTGTAGCTCAGGTTGAGGCTCTAGATGTAGGTTTGCTCACTGAGCTGGAAGGTTCATTTTCAGACATTTCATCACCATACTAGGTAACATCATCAGTGAGCTTATCCGGAGGCTCACTGAAGATATTTCCTAGTATCGTGATGAAATGTCTGAAAACGAACCTTCCAGCTCAGCGAGTAAACCTACATCCAAGCCCAACATGCGTATTTGAAATCACAAACTCCCGGGGCAGTGCTCTGATAAATTAACTTGTTGGACTATAACCTGGTGTCGTGTGACTTCTGACTTTGTCCACCCTCGACCAGCACCAGCACCTCTGCATCAAAAACAGAGCGAGACATAAAGCAGGAAATGAGCTGCCGGTTAGCTTAACATCTCTCGTAGGAAAGGTGTTGAAAGCTATTATTAAAGAGGTTAGAACATGGCACTTAGGAAAGGTAATCAGGCAAAGTTGAAAACAAACTCATATTTAACCAATTTATCAAGGAAGGAATGCACGGAGGATTAAGGATTTGGAAGGTGCTGTCAGAGGGAATTGATAAACACATCATCATGAAGGCCCAGGTCCAACTGGAACAACGAATGGGAGGCAGGCGAAATACCTAAACCATCCACATTTGGGAAACTCCAGAGCGATGCAGACAGCTGTCTACACCAGACTCCTGCCACCATCCAGGGAATGTAACCTGAGAGACCTGACAATGGGAAATAGACCATGAGGAAATCACATTCCCTAATTAATCTTTCCACTGGCTAAATTAGATGTAAATGCATTTCTATGAAACCCGATACACAAGCATCCACTGCAAAGTATCATTTGTGTAGCTCATATTAATCTAAGGAGACATTCCACTGTGAGGTTCCCAACAGCGGATATTTTGTAAATCACAACATATTTGCGATGTGATAGATAAAATTAAACAGAAAACAATGGGGCAAGGTGTCCCCCTCGAAATGTTTTGAACCCCACTGTCAGTCTCAAATGAAGACTACAGAAATAATTTTTTAGTCAAAGCTGTTTGTATAGGTTATGGCAGATATCCAAGATTGAGCAGAGCTTGAATCCTAATCATCTGGGTCACTGTGGTATTGTCCAATTAACCTGTTCAGGGATGTTATTATAACACCTCTGGGCCGAGAAGTGGCAAATGGGGCTTAATATAGCTAATTGTGAAGTCGTGCATTTTGGAAAACCAAATCAAGGCAGAAGTTTCATGTTGAATGATAGGGCCTTAGGGAGTGTAGTGGAACAGAGGGACCTTGGAGTTCAGCTGCACAGTTCTCTGAAAGTCGAGTCCCTGGCAGACAGGGCAGTGAAGAAGGGTTTTGGCACACTGGCCTTCATCAGTCAGGGCACTGAGTATAGAAGTTGGGAAGTTATGGTACAGTTGAACAGATGTTGGTGAGGTCACACTTTAGGTATTGTGTTCAGTTTTTGGTCACCTTGCAGGAAGGATGTTATTAAACTGGAAAGAGTGCAGAAGAGATTTAAAAGGATGTTGCCAGGACTCAATGGTCTGAGTTATAGGGAGAGATTGGACAAGCTAAGACTTTTAACATTAGAGCATAGGAGACTGAGGGGGAAGCTTATAGCAGTGTATGAAATCATGAGAGGCCTGGATAGGGTAAATGCACTCAGTCTTTTTCCCAGGGTTGGGGAATCGAGGACTAGAGGGCATCAGTTTAAGGTTAGAGGGGAAAGAATCAAAGGGAACCTGAGGGGAAACTTTTTTACACAGAGAGTGGTACGCATATGGAATGAGCTACCAGCAGAAGTGGTACTTAACAATACTTAAATAAAGATTTGGACAAAAACATGGATCAGAATGGATTAGAAGGATATGGGCCAAGTGCAGGGAATTGGGATTAGCGTGAATGGGTATTTTGGTCAGTATGGATCAGTTTGCGCCGAAGGGCCTGTCTCCATGCTGTAGGACTCTATGACCCTATAACATTCCTGCTCGTGTGAATTCCAGATTGATTGATTGTTCTGACAGCAGTATTGTTGTCTGATTAGCAGGCTGTCAAGATAAGTGAAGGCCTAGTGTTGAATAGAGGCTGTCTCTCCATCTCACTCTCCGATATGCCACATTAAAACATTATTTTTGCAGCCAAGCCATGACTGTGGGTGGGGAGGGGCTGGGGGAAGTGTAGTGGTGGAATGGGTTACTGTTGGGTGGGTGGCAGTGGGGAAAGTGAGGATAGTTGGATATGTGAGTGGGGCTACTGGGTGAAATAGTAGGACGCGTGTGGTATTTGGGAGTTTTTGGATGGTTGGGTGGAGGGGGGAATTGGTGTGAGGTGTGGAGTCATTTTTGCGGCTGTGAGTTAGGAGGTTGGGGGTGGGGGTGAGAGTTAGAGCTTGGGGATAGGGCGAGTTGTTGAGGAGTGGGGTCATGCTTGCGCTTGTGAGGTAGAATTGTCAAGCTGGGAGTTGGTGGGGGATGGGTGAGGTTTGCAGCTATTTCCCTAGAGCGTTGTGAAGGTTCACAAAGTCATAGGGGGCATGGATAGGGTGAATAGTCAAGGTCTTTTCCCCAGGGTAGGAGAATCCAAAACTAGAGGGTGTAGGTTTAAGGTGAGAGGGGAAAGATTTAAAAGGGACCTAAGGGAGAACTTTTTCACACAGAGGGTGGTGCGTGTATGGAGTGAGCTGCCACAGGAAGATGGAGGCTGGTAAAATTACATTTGAAGGGTATCTGGATGGGTATATGAATGGGAAGGATTTAGAGGTATATGGGCCAAGTGCTGGCAAATGGGAAGAGATGAAGTTAGGATACTTTGTCCACATGGACGGGTTGGAGCAAAGGGTCTGTTTCCATGCTATACAGCCCAAAGGCTCTATGAGTGGCTGGTCGATGGAGTGGGAGAGGTTGAACTGTGGGGATGAGGCCTAGCAGGGAGAATCCCTCTGTAAGTTGGCCTTCAGCTCCAGGCAAATAGAGAGGGTCTTGAGATTGGCGGGAATGTTAAGGATCTCCCCACCTGTCACTGTCCCGGATAAAACCCCTCCACCACCATCAGGACTCCAGACAGACATTTTCTTCACCAATCTGGTGGCGATCCTTAACTTGGCCTAAAATGCGGTTCAATTTCCACCCCATTGGGGGCGCTCCAGGTGGCACATAAGGAGAAAGTTTCCCTAAAATTCGGGGATCTGTCATGCCAGAGTTTGGACATTAACAATTGGGGAAAATTGGTGTGGTTGGCATGCACCAGAGCCCCAAGGAAAAGGTTTGGAAGAAGACGTACAACATCCAAATCACTCATCTCTCATCCAGAAACGGTGAGTATTTCTGTGTTCAGAAAGATCCGCCAGAGATATCATTCACAATACTGGCTTATAATTTTTTTGTAAAACCCCATGCCACTGCCTAACATCAGTAGTGTTCATTTATTTGATCTCTGGTTATTTTTTTTTTAAATAAAGCCCACACTACAGTCAAACAGCAGTTGAGCTTATTTTTCCCCAGCACCCATGTCATGTGTGTGCAGGTGTCGGACACAGTGAAGGGTGTGCAGCTATATTGGACACGACAAGTGCAGAAATCTTTATTCATAAATTCTGGCTTATATTGGCACAATGCCAACCCATCGAAATTAGATCCGGTATCCACCCACTGGGTTGAGTTTCATTCATTTATTTACTTATTGTCACATGTATCTTGCTACAAAATATGTTGTATGGTGTTGCCATTCTTGGACACCATCTTAAAGTACAGAAAAATAAACCAAAACATAGAATGTAAAGGCAGAAAAATTCCAATATAAAGAAAATGTCCAACCTTACAGTTCATCTGGTTAAGTGCTCTGCCATGGGCCATGGGCCTGGTTGCCAGGTACCAATTTCCTTCGCCATGGCGATAATGGAATGAAAGTCCCCCACTCTTTGATGCCATCTCTCCTCCACCGATGCCTTCGCAGCTGAGTCCTCACTGGATCTCACCAATCCAGATGCCACTGATGCCGCCGGGGACCGCACCAGCCTAAACGGGACTCCGCTACCGCTGTGAGTCTATTTCGGGCCCACCTTGCCTCCTGCCTCCATGAATCTGCATCAGTCACTGCCAGGCACCCAAACACACCTCCACCACTGCAACCACGAGTACTCACTATGGGGCCTCCTTGACCCCTCGCTACGAGGTCTCCTCAAGTCGGTGCTACTGAGACAATTTGAGTCATCAATCCAGGGCCTACTTGAGTCCTCGCTGCTGGGCAACTCGAGCCCTCATTATGGGACCTACTCGAGTTCTCACTGCTAGGCCTACTTGAGTCTGTGCCACTGACCTGATTTGAGTCCTCATTATGGGGTCTACTCAAGTCCTCACTGTTGGGCCAACTCGAGTCCTCATTATGGGGCCTACTCGAGTCCTTGCTGCTGAGCCAACTCGAGTCCTCATTCTGGGGCCTATTCGAATCCTCGCAGCTGGGCCTACTCGTGTCCTCATTGTGGGGCCTACTCAAGTGCCACTGCTGGGCCTACTCGAGTCTGTGGCACTAAGCCTACTCGAATCCTCACTACAGGGCCTACTCAAATCCTTGCTGCTGGGTCTACTCGAGTCCTTATTATAGGGTTTACGCAAACCCTCACTGCTGGGCCTACTCAAATCTATGCCATGGAACGTACTCGAGACCTCACTACAGGGCCTACTCAAATCCTTGCTGCTGGATCTACTCGAGTCCTTGCTGCCACCCCTACTTGAGTCTATGCTGGTCGGAGTACTTGAGGCCACATTGCTGGCCCTACTTGAGTCCTCATCACAGGGTCTACTTGAGTCCTTGTTGCTGAGCCTACTCGAGTCCACACTACTGGGCCTACTCGAGTCCACACTGCTGGACCTATTCGAGTCCACACTGCTGGATCTACTCAAGTTCACCCTGCTGGATTTACTCAAGACCACACTAGGCCCACTTACTGCTACTGATGTGGTCGCCATGATGAGTCCTTCACCAAGAGGTAAGTAAAACAAAATCAAAGATTTTAATAAACTGAGAGAAGTAAAGAAACAAAATGAAAAGGGGACAGAACGGACCAGCCGGGCTCAGAAGCCCTACCCTCCTGCTAACTTACCAAACGTTCTCAGTCTGTTGCCAAACTCTAGTTCAATCTATGGGAAGGGTCACTGATATTACTTTAAGAGCAAGTTTGGTTCCTTGTCATTTCTCCCTGATCCTATTGATTAGATTAGATTACATTACATTACATTACAGTGTAGAAACAGGCCCTTCGGCCCAACAAGTCCACACCAACCTGCCGAAGCGCAACCCACCCATACCCCTTACCTAACACTATGGGCAATTTAGCATGGCCAGTTCACCTGACCTGCACATCTTTGTGACTGTGGGAGAAACCGGAGCACCCGGAGGAAACCCACGCAGACACGGGGAGAACGTGCAAACGCAACACTGTCAGTCGCCTGAGGTGGGAATTGAACCCGGGTCACAGGCACTGTGAGGCACTGTGCCACCGTGCCGCCCACTGCATTCTGAGAGGAAAACATATTTCCTTCTTAATTCTAGCCCGAGTTGCACCCGAGTGATTGAAAGGTGAGCTAGTTGACTTTTTGTGTCTGGCCAACCACATCCCCAGTTGCCAAGACATGAGACATAAGAGCTACCCAAGTTATTGAAGAACTGTCCTTCAGCCATCCATGGGCCATCTGCTAGATTGGTTCATCAGCCAAGTCCCATATCTAACATTCGGTGGGAATTCTACCAGTTAATACATCACTAACTATATGGAAATACATTGTCTTTTGCAAATTATTTCAGAGTACATTGCAAGAGTAAATTTATCAACTGGGCACAGCAGATTTCTGATAACAGAGCCATCTGTCTTCTCTGAAGGTTCCAAGTTTTTAAAGAGTTGTCAATTAGATCGTTCATTGAAAAAACTGAATGTACTGTAAAGGAGACAGGGCAGAGGGATTCTGGGTGTTCAAGGGAGCTGGTGCGAACTAAATAGGCTGAACATACTCCTTCAGCGCGGTACCAATTCTGTGATTCTTTGGGATGAGTCATTTTAAGTGCACTGTGGAGTCAATGTGGAGTCAGTGGCTGTCCACAAATCTTTTTAATGGATTGGACCTTTATTACACAAGAACGGGAGGATAGAGATAATGTGTTAAAAATGTCAAATGCAATAATGCTGCGCTTTGAGTCGTATCTGCCTCTGAAAACTGTTGTGTCTATTAGGCCACTCTCTGTCCTCCAACACATCTCATCACGTCCTGCATCTGGGATTAGATTAGATTAGACTTACAGTGTGGAAACAGGCCCTTCGGCCCAACAAGTCCACACCGACCCGCCGAAGCGCAACCCACCCGTACCCCTACATTTACCCCTTACCTAACACTACGGGCAATTTAGCATGGCCAATTCACCTGACCCGCACATCTTTGGACTGTGGGAGGAAACCGGAGCACCCGGAGGAAACCCACGCAGACACGGGGAGAACGTGCAAACTCCACACAGTCAGTCGCCTGAGTCGGGAATTGAACCCAGGTCTACAGGCGCTGTGAGGCAGCAGTGCCACCGTGCCGCCCGTTAAAACCCACCACTCCAACAGCAACAAGGATAGAACCCCTCCACCCTCCACCCCAGTCCTCACCTTTTACCCCACCAACTTCTATATAAACCACATCATCCGCCGACATTTCCGCCACCTACAAACGGACCCCACCACCAGGCATATATTTCCCTCCCTACCCCTTTCTGCCTTCCGCCAAGACCGTTCCCTCTGTGACTACCTGGTCAGGTCCACGCCCCCCTACAACACACCCTCCCATCTGGCACCTTCCCCTGCCACCGCAGGATTTGCAAAACCTGTGCCCACACCTCCCCCCTCACCTCCATCCAAGGCCCCAAAGGAGCCTTCCACATCCATCAAAGTTTCATCTGCACATCCACTAATATCGTGTATTGTATCCGTTGCTCCCGATACGTTCCCCTCTACATTGGGGAGAGTGGGCACCTCCTAGCAGAGCGCTTCAGGGAACATCTCTGGGACACCCGCACCAATCAACCACACTGCCCCGTGGCCCAACATTTCAACTCCCCCTCCCACTCTGCCGAGGACATGCAGTTCCTGGGCCTCCTTCACCATCGCTCCCTCACCACCTGACACCTGGAGGAAGAACGCCTCATCTTCCGCCTCGGAACACTTCAACCCCAGGGCATCAATGTGGACTTCACCAGTTTCTTCATTTCCCCTCCCCCCACCTTACCCCAGTTTCAACCTGCCGGCTCAGCACCATCCTCATGACCCGTCCCACCCGTCAATCTTCCTTCCCACCAATACGCTCCACCCTATTCTCCAACCTATTACCTTCATCCCCACCTCCATCCACCTATTACACTCTTAGCCACCTTCTCCCTAGCCCCACCACCCCTCCCATTTATCTCTCCACCCCGGAGGCACCCTGTCTCATTCCTGATGAAAGGCTTTTGCCTGAAATGCAAGCATTTTCCTGCTCCTTGGATGCTGCCTGACTTGCTGTGCTTTTCCAGCACCACTCTAATCTTCACTCTCTGATAGGAGCTGACTGGAAATAAGCTGTCAAGCTTTTCCTGACATACCTCATGATGTTAATCTCTAATAAATACAGAATTCTGGCAATTAGGAAATAGGTCATTCGCGTCCACACCAACCCATACCATCCCTTTAACGCTGCATTGACCATGAATGACCCATCTAGCCTGAACACCATGGGGCAATTTCCCATGGCCAATCCACCCAACCTGCACATCTTTGGACTGCGTGAGGAAACAAGAGCACCAAAAGGAAGCCCACACAGAGAATGTGCAAACTCCACACAGACAGTCACCCAAGGTGCCTGGAATTGAACCTGGGTCCCTGGTGCTGTGAGGTACCAGTGCTAACAACTGAGCCACCATGCTGCTTTGACTCTCCATGAATGAAAAGTCACTATTGTAGACTCTCAAAGAGTCTTTGCTGGCTGTTATAGCAGGAATTACTTTCAAAATTGAAGAGAACCCTTTACCTTGAGCAGCTGGGGTGGGTTTGTGGGGATAGATAAATACAATGTGCTAATGTGGTGAGATATGAGACCACCCCCTCACCCCTCACAAGATCCTGCTCCTGATTATATTGGACCTGTCTTATTTGACCAGGGTTGAGCAGATGGAATGAAAACTGGGTCCCAATTAAGGATGGGTGAGCGTTGCATGGTCACTGGTTGGGTTGGGTCGGGGGCTGAAAGTTGGTTCTGGGATGAGGCAACAGACTGAGCTGTGGAGGAGACAGAAGGGTGGGAGAATCTCTGGCACAATTCTCTCTTAACTCATCTACTTTAATGCGGGTGACATGATTTTGCCCGTGGGATGATGCTAGCTGCCTCAAAATGAACTAATCTCAACGACAGAATATCAAACCGTGGGGCAGTCCACTAATCAGCTTAACCCCTGTTTCATGTATTATGGACTAGGCGAGACCCGTCATTAACCTCTTTAAACAGGTAGCCCAGACTGTAACTTTGCTATTTGTTTAGCTAAGTATATACTGGATATTCCTGGTGTAAATTAGCTAGGTCAACTGTCAAGTTTTTTGATTAGATTCCCTACAGTGCAGAAACAGGCCCTTCGGTCCAACCAGTCCAAACCAACCCTCTGAAGAGTAACCCACCCAGACTCACTTCCCTCTGACTAATGCACCTAGCACTGTGGGCAATTCACCTGACCTGCACATCTTTGGACTGTGGGAGGAAACCGGAGCACCCGGAGGAAACCAACACAGACAAAGGGAGAATGTGCAAACTCCACACAGACAGTCACCCAAGGATGGAATCGAACCTGGGACCCTGGTGCTGTGAGGCAGCAGTGCTAGTCACTGAGCCACCGTGCCGCCCCAATAAACAAAATTTATTTACAAAACTATGGAATGAAACACAAAGAACAGAAAACAGAATACTGCATAACTTATCCTATCCAAACCCGACTTAATGATGCTGTTCTGAAAATACGTGCAACAGTCCCAGTACACCCATCCCTTAGCACAGAAGGTAAAATCCGCCAAAGGCTTACAGTTTGCAAGGACAGAGAGAAGTCCAACAGCTTGTTTCATACATCCCCTGCTTCAACTGAATCAAAAAACCTCAGCTGCCAGGACTGGCCACTCTCCTTTCATTAGACAAATGATTTCTAAAACAGAAAAGCCTTTGCCCTAACCATCTGTTTAGGGGTAAACAAAAAGGCCCCCAAATTGGGGGCCTTTGCACCAATTCAGCCATTTCAGAGCCTGGGCTGTTTCCTGATCCATCTGAAAAAAAAAATCAAGGACATAGTCGCTTTGAGAAAAAGGTCCAGCTTTGTGACACTGCAGAAAATGAGAGCAGACCATGCATGCCCTCATCGATAAATAACAGGAAATGAAGGAGGCCATTCAGCCCTGCTTCACCATTCAATAAGATGATAGCTGACCCGGTTGTAGTCTCAACTCCACTATTCTGTCAGACCTTCAAAACCCTCAACTCCCTTGTCAAACAAAAATCTATGTAACTCTGTCGTGAATGATTGTAAGGACCCTGACTTTGGGATTTTCTGGTAGGTCACGTAAAGTCTGTCAAAGTTCGTAAAATGAAATACTGTGAACGTCAGAGATCTGAAATAAAACCAGAAAGTGCTGGAATATTTCAGCAGGTCAGCTACTTTTGTTGGAGAGATATAGCAAGTTAATATTTCTCATCCAGTTTGACTCCTGTTCTGAAAACCTCAAAACATGCATTTTGTTCCCCTCTCCACAGGGGCTCCCAAGCATTTCCTGTGAAAGACAGGTTGTGTTCCCAATTTGTAGCCCAGACTGGCTTCAATTACAAATTTAAAAAAACAATTATTTGCAGTGTGTTGTTTCAGATAGTTCACGATGGCTCAGTGTTTAGCATTTGTGCCTCACAGTGCCAGGGACCGGGGTTCAATTCCTGCCTCAAGCACCTGTCTGTGTGGAGTATGCACATTCTGCCTGTGTCTGGGTGCTCTGGTTTCGTCTGAAGATGTGCAGGTCAAGTGTGTTGGCCATGCTAAACTGTTAGGGGAATGGGTCTAGGTGGGTTTCTCTTCAGAGGGTCAGTATGGACTTGTTAGGCTGAATGGTTTTTTCCACACTGTAGGGAATCTAATCTCATCCTCCTTTATCTTTGCTGAGTCTAGGGACTGTCAAACTATCACATTTGAGAACAGATCACTGATGAGTTCAGATAGAAGATGGGCTTGTCTCAGATAACAGGGGTAGTTTAGTAATAGATACAGTTTACATTAACTTGCAAGGATAGTTATTCAGCAGGACAACAGCTGCTCCTTTCAGGTACTTATGCAGATCCTCCACCCAAATAGAATTTTAGAGTCAGACAGCATGGAAACAGACCATTTGGTCCATCCAGTCCATGCCAACCATCATCCCAAACTAACTAGTCCCACCTGCTTGTATTTGGTCCATGTCCCTCCAAACATCACTATTCATGTACAGTTGGTTCTGCTATAATGCAGTATATATAATCATATATAACATATAATCCCCCGTTATAAGAAAATCGTGCAATAGCAGCACCATTTAAGCTAATGGGGCCAGAATCGCGTTATAATCAATCCACGCTTTAAAAGTTCGCGCTTTAGCAACAGTGTCCCCAATTTGTCAATCGCATTACAGTGAATTCGCTTTAACAAAATACGTGTTACAGCAGAATGACCTGTATTGATCTAAATGTCATTGTAACAGTCCCCACGTCCACCACTTCCTGTGGAAGTTCATTCCACACACTCTCTCTACAAAACAATTGCCACTCATATCTTTTTTAAGTCTTTCTCTTCTCACCTTCAAAATATGCCCCCGGTCTTGAAATCCTCCACTCGAGGGAAAAGACACCTGATATGCAACTTATCTATCCCTTTCATGATTTTGTAAAATCTCTATAAGGTCAACCTCATACGCTCAAGTGAAAAAAAGTCCCAACCTATTCAGCCTCTCATTATATGTCAAATCCTCCATTCCCAGCAACATCCTGGTAAATTTCTTCTGAACCCTCTTCAGCATAATAATATCCTTCCTATAACAGGGCGACCAGAACTGCACACAGTATTCTAGAAGAAGAATATAAAGGAAGTAGGGGTATACTTGAGAGGGAAATCAGGATGGCAAAACGGGGACATGAGATAGCTTTGACAAATAGAATTAAGGAGAATCCAAAGGGTTTTTACAAATATATAAGGGCAAAAGGGGGAGAATAGGGCCCCTCAAAGATCAGCAACGTGGCCTTTTGTGTGGAGCCACAGAAAATGGGGGAGATACTAAATGAGTATTTTGCATCAGTATTTACTGTGGAAAAGGATATGGAAGATATCGACTGTAGGGAAATAGATGGTGACATCTTGCAAAATGTCCAGATTACAGAGGAGCAAGTGCTGGATGTCTTGAAACGGTTAAAGGTGAATAAATCCCCAGGACCTGATCAGGTGTACCCGAGAACTCTGTGGGAAGCTAGAGAAGTGATTGCTGGGCCTCTTGCTGCGATATTTGTATCATCGATAGTCACAGGTGAGGTGCCGGAAGACTGGAGGGTGGCAAACGTGGTGCCACTATTTAAGAAGGGCGGTAAAGACAAGCCAGGGAACTATAGACCAGTGAGCTTGACCTCGGTGGTGGGCAAGTTGTTGGAGGGAATCCTGAGGGACAGGATGTATATGTATTTGGAAAGGCAAGGACAGATTAGGAATAGTCAACATGGTTTTGTGTGTGGGAAATCATGTCTCACAAACTTGATTGAGTTTTTTGAAGAAGTAACAAAGAAGCTTGATGAGGGCAGAGCAGTAGATGTGATCTATATGGACTTCAGTAAGGGATTTGACAAGGTTCCCCATGGAAGACTGATTAGCAAGGTTAGATCTCATGGAATACAGGGAGAACTAGCCATTTGGATACAGAACTGACTCAAAGGTAGAAGACAGAGGGTGGTGGTGGAGGGTTGTTTTTCAGACTGGAGGCCTGTGACCAGTGGAGTGTCACAAGGATCAGTGCTGGGTCATTTACATAAATGATTTGGATGCGAGCATAAGAGGTACAGTTAGTAAGTTTGCAGAAGACACCAAAATTGGAGGTGTAGTGGACAACGAAGAGGGTTACTTCAGATTACAACAGGATATTGACCAGATGGGCCAATGGACTGAGGAGTGGCAGATGGAGTTTAATTCAGATAAATGGGAGGTGCTGCAATTTGGGAGAGCAAATCTTAGCAGGACTTATACACTTAATGGTAAGGTCTAAGGGAGCGTTGCTGAACAAAGAGACCTTGGAGTGCAGGTTCATAGCTCCTTGAAAGTGGAGTTGCAGGTAGATAGGATAGTGAAGAAGGCATTTGGTATGCTTTCCTTTATTGGTCAGAGTATTGAGTACAGGAGTTGGGAGGTCATGTTGCGGCTGTACAGGACATTGGTAAGGCCACTGTTGGAATATTGCGTGCAATTCTGGTCTCTGTCCTATCGGAAAGATGTTGTGAAACTTGAAAGGGTTCAGAAAAGAATTACAAGGATGTTGCCAAGGTTGGAGGATCTGAGCTACAGGGAGAGGCTGAACAGGCTGGGGCTGTTTTCCCTGTACCGTCGGAGGCTGAGGGGGTGACCTTATAGAGGTCTATAAAATTATGAGGGGCATGGATAGGATAAATAGGCAAAGTCTTTTCCCTGGGGTGTGGGAGTCCATAACGAGAGGGCATAGGTTTAGGGTGAGAGGGGAAAGATATAAAAGAGACCTAAGGGGCAACTTTTTCATGCAGATGGTGGTACTGCAACATTTAAGAGGCATTTGGATGGGTATATGAATAGGAAGGGTTTGGAGGGATATGGGCCAGGTGCTGGTAGGTGGGACTAGATTGGGTTGGGATATCTGGTCGGCATGGATGGGTTGGACCAAAGGGTCTGTCTCCATGCTGTACATCTCTATGACTCTATAAGAAACCTCATAAACATCCTGTACAACCTCGACATAACGTTTCAATGTCCTGTATTCAAAGATCTGAGCCATGAAGGCAAGCATACTAAATGCCATCTGAACCACCCAATCTGTCTATGATGCACATTTCAAAGAATTATGTACTGAACCCCCTCAGTCTCCCTGTTCTACAGCACTACCCAAGCTCCTACTTTTAATTGTATGACCTTGCCTTTGTTTGTTTTACCAAAATGCAATACTTCACATTTATCCAAATTAAACTCCATCTGCCACTCTTCAGCTCATTGATCTAATTGATCAAGATCTCTTTCAAATCTTAGGTAACCTTCTTCACTGTCCAGGAAAGTACCAATCTAGGTGTCATCTGTTTGGATGTCATCAGATTGGCATGACCAGATTGGGTGGAGCTTAAGGCATCATGAATATGAACTCCTTCAGAATGTGTACTCCATGCAACATCATCCATGGCATTAAACAAAGAGGTCCAAGATGAATTATAAACTTCATAAGCTGAGAAGTTTGAAGCTATGGGCACAAGTGGCACAGAATTTTGTTCATTCTTTTAAATCCTGTGTTCTGTCCTTTTATTGCATATCTCACTGAGTGTTCTCCTGTCCAATTGTATAATGGGAAATTGTGTAAAGTACAGTGCCTCCATTAGGGGAAAGTGTATAACTACAGGTTTATACAACTTGAGTTTAATCCGGGTAAGTGTGAGGTGCTGCACTTTGGGAAATAAAACATTAAGGAAAAGTTCACAGTTAATAGCAGGACCCTGAACAGCATTGATGTACAGAGGGATCTTGGGGTTCAAGTCCATTATTCCCTGAAAGTGGTCACGCAAGTAAATAGGATGGTAAAGAAGGCACATGGCATGTTTACTTTTATTGATCGGAGAATTGAGTACAAGAGTCAGGATATCATGTTGCAGCTTTAAAGACTTTAGTTAGGACAGACTCAGAGTATTGCGTTCAATTCTGGTCACCACATGACAGGAAGGATGTGGAGGCTTTGCAGAGGGTACACAAGAGGTTGACCAGGATGCTGCCTGGATTAGAGGGTATGAACTAAAGAAGAGGCTAGAAAAACTGGGGGTGTTTTCTCTGGAGTAGCAGAAGCTGAGGAGAGACTTAAAATTATGAGATGCATAGATAGGGTTGACGGTCAGAATCTTTTTCCCAGACTTGAAATGTCTAATACTAGAGGGCATGCATTTAAAGTGAGAGGGAGAAAGTTCAAAGGAGATGCGAGGGGCAAGTTTTTTACCCAGCGTGTGATGGGAGCCTGGAACACACTGCCAGGGGTGGTGGTGAAGGCAGATATGACAGGGACATTCAAGGGACTTTTAGATAAGCGCATGACTAAGCAAGGAATGGAGGGCAGGCAGAAGGGATTAGTTTAAGTTGGCATCATGTTCAGCACAACAAGGTGGACCGAAGGGCCTGTTCCTGTGTTGTATGTTCCTGTGCTATGTTCTATGGTTCTTAATTCAAATGAGTCTGGGTGCATATATAATGATAAAAGTGAACAAGACTTGTAGACATAGGTAATATACTTATTGAAGGTATATATTTAAAATATTTAAAACTACACTTTTAGCATGAACAATCCCACCTGTGAGGATTGTCAATTTAAAATGTTCTATTAAGGTCTGATGTTGAACCTAAACACAAAACCAATTCTGAATAAAATCTAACTCCAAACAACGGCATTACTTGACAGATAATCCTTAATGAGGAGTCAGGAGTTTGAAAAATAGATCTTGCCAGAAACTGACTTTTAAAAGGAACTGGGTATAGTCCATTTGGGACATTCTTGCGAAACCTTTAAAAACCACTAGTGTCGGGGGAGTGGGGCTGGTGAGGGCAGAAAATGCACACGCAGCCGATTCGAGCAAAAATTAATCATTAAGTGCTTTCGGGGTTGATTATTATTTAAAGATTCCGATGTTTATTGCATGACCGCCCAACTTTAATGGAGAGCTGGGCCGGTGCAGAGCGTTCTTTCCAACTCACAAACATTCCTGCTCACTGGAGCTGAAATACAGTGCAGTGACTCCTAGCCTCCCTCTCCAACCAGGGCTGTCTAATTAAGATGCCTGATGAAATATGTGAGGTTACTTTGCACAAACTGTCAGGTTCCATCACGGTCAAGTGGCCCAAGTACGAGCCAGCTGTCTTCTGGAATTAGGAACACTTCTAATTTTGTTGCTATTATTTATGTATGTGTTTTATTCTATATCCCATGTGTGCATTAAGTGCACTATGTTTGCTGTTTGCACAAAACCAATCCACATCAATGTGATGTGTGTTGGCGGAAGGGAAAAGGACAGCGTCTTGTTACTGAAGCCTGCAGGAGTGGAGCCACCTTGAGGCGAATTCCTCTCCACGCTAATGTTTCTTGAAGCCCTTTTGGAAGAAACATGCATTCACCACCTCATGACATCCTGAGCAACCAAAGAACTGCATTCTGAGCATAGTCGCTGTTGTAATATAGGAAGCGAGGCTGCCAATTTACGTGCAGTGCGCTCCCACAAATAGCAATGCGAGCAGATATTCTGCTGATCGAGGGATACATTATGGTGAAGGCAGCAGAGAGAACTCAGCCTGTGCACCTTTGTAATACAACCACCCGAGAGAACAAACAAATCCACTATCTATTCCCTCATTTACGGGCGGCAGGGTGGCTCAGTGGTTAGCACTGCTGCCTCACAGCACCAGGGTCCCAGGTTTGATTCCAGCCTCAGGCGACTTGTTAGGAATTGAATCCTGCTCCCTGGCACATTCTCCCAGTGTCTGCGTGGGTTTCCTCCGGGTGCTCTGGTTTCCTCCCACACCCCAAAGATATTCGGGTTAGTTGAATTGGTCATGCTAAATGCATAGTGTTAGGTGCATTAGTCAGAGGGAAATGGGTCTGGATGGGTTACTCTTCGGAGGGTCAGCATGGACTGGTTGGGCCGAAGGGCCTGTTTCCACACTGTAGAGAATCTAATCTAATCTAATCAAAATCTGAAAGAAGGCATTTCCAACTGTGCAGCATTCCCTCAGTGTCACATTCTGTTTAATATGCAGGTGCTGGTGTTGGACTGGGGCAGTCAAGGTCAGAAGTCACATGACACCAGGTTATAGTCCAACAGGTTTACATTAAATAACCATGATTTGGAGATGCCGGTGTTAGACTGGGGTGTACAAAGTTAAAAATCACACAATACCAGGTTATAGTCCAACAGCTGTTGGACTATAACCTGGTGTTGTGATTTTTAACATTAAATAGCAAGCTTTCAAAGTGCGTCCCTTTGTCACTTCACCTGACCAAGGGGCAGCGCTCTGAAAGCTTGTGATTTCAGATAATTCTAACCTGGTGACGTGTGACTTCTGACATTCTGTTTGGGATCTTTTGCTTTATAAATTCATTCTAAATTATGGTTGCTGTTGTACTGCAGAAAATATAATTGTTTGAGTCTGAGCCTTAGGATAATGGTGAGAATTTCCTAAATGGATCTGTTTCTAGCATTACCATCTGAGAACGTTCAGTGTTTCTTCGGGTTTATGTATTCCTCTAATTGGTTGAAGCTGATTTAATTTGCTTTATTATTGTCACATGTACCTAGGTGCAGTGAAAAGTGTTGTTTTGCATGCAGTACTGGCAGATCATCCCGTACAAAGATCACAGGGTGAGTGAACAAAGCAAGAAATACATAGTTACAGCTGTAAACAAAGTACACAAAAAGCAAGATCAACCTTAGATTTGAAATTTGAGTTAAGGTTGGAAGCTGTTCATTTCTTTGTGTGTGTTCCCACTTTGACAGGGAAGAGGGGTTGGTGGGCACTGACAATCCTTCGACTGTCACCATCAAGGGGCATGGGGAGGACACTATTGGTTGGGCCATCCCTGCAGGCAAGGTCTGAGATACCATCCATATCCATCAAAGATCATAATTGCAGACCACCGAAGGGAGAGTGCCCGTCTCACCCATCGTGCAGGTGAAAGGCTGAAGTGGCAGAAATCTCCACCAATCATGGTTGAGTCTTTGGCCAGGATCCAAGCACCCAATCCACCAATATCGTGTGGACAATGTAACGTAGAGTCATACATAACAGAAACAGGCATCCAGAATGAGATCTTCGATTTACCACTAGACTCCCCATAGTTGAAGGTGTTAATGAAAGCTCCTACCCTAACCTTGATGGAGTCCTAGTTGCCATCACAAGAAATGAAAGAATCTTCTGAGGGGGGACTTGAATGCCCCAAGTTGTCCTAAGCTGAATAGACAATGGTGGGATAAACAATTGCAAGTAATATCATCCTGCTGAGGAAGTCTCCACTATCCCATATCTCACACAGGCTATTCACCTCCAAACTCCAACTGCCTTGGTGTCTGTGAGCTTGAGAAATACCTCAATCATTTCTGTGCCAAAACTGAATTGACATCCATGGTGATACCACTGAAGGGAGAGTGCCCGTCTCACCCATCATGCAGGTGGAAGGCTGAAGTGGCAAGAAACCCTGGCCCCACCCCCCTGCCAATCGTGGTCGAGTCCTTGGCCAAGATCCAAACACAGACCCACCAAGTTTGTGTGGTCAATGCAACATAGAGTCATACAGCGCGGAAAGAGGCAGCCAGAATGGGATCTTCCATTCACAGCACATGGAGGACTGCAGTTTTGTTGTTAGTATCAGACTTGAGAGTCACCCTTAATCTCTTCAACGACTTGGCCTGTCTTTAAATGTTGCCAAAACAAAACTCATATCAATCCACAATGAAAGAGTAGCACGGTGGCTCAGTGGTTAGCACTGCTGCCTCACCACGCCAGGGACCCGGCATCAATTGCACCCTCGGGTGACGGTGTGTGTGTGCGTGTGTGTGTGTGTGTGTGTGTGTGTGTGTGTGTATGTGTGGAGTTTGCATATCCTCCCCATGTTTGTGTAGGTTTCCTCCCACAGTCTGAATATGTGCAGATTAGGTGTGGGAAATGCAGGGAGGGTGTGGTCTGGTTAGGATGCTGTTCAGAGGGTCCGTGTGCACTTGATGGGCTGAATGGCCTGCTTTCACACTGCAGGGATTCTGTGACAAGCTAAATATCTCACCTCCCTTATATGTTGAAGGAGTGACGCTGAATTATGTTTATATATTCTATCTAATCCATCTATTTGGAGAAATTACTGCATACCTCTGGAGCAAGTGGGACTTGAACATGAGCCTCCTGGCTCAGAGGTATGGACACCACCACTGTACCTCAAGGTAAGTGTCAATTCATCAAAGTCTTACCAGACCATAGGGCTGCTCTTTCATTAGACAGAGATAACTGGTGGCGATTTAACCTGAGTGGCCTCTATACCTCAGGGGAGGAGAGAGATTGAGAAGGAGAGTCCTTCGTGGTAACCTCAGTCAGTGCAAGAATTGAACCCATGCAGTTGGTATTATTGTGCATTGCAAACCAGCTGTCCAGCCAACCAAGCTAACCAGCAACCCTAATTGGAATATGTTGTGCCTTTCCCATAATCGATGGCCAATTCTTCCTCATGCCATTAATGAGTGGAACCAACTTCAAAGATAAGCTTCACCCACTCCCACAACAAAGTCCTCTATAAGTCAACAAAGGTCCAGAGTGATCATCACCACCTCACTCCTAGGGGAAGTCACAACCACTATCAGATATCATTTTAAGTCCAGGTTTTAAAAATTTCACCATCTGCTACAGTGGGGCTTGAACCCATGTCCCCATGTTTCCCCTGGAGAGCTGTAACGGCTAGTCCAGTGACCACAATCATTAGCAGCAGTAGTACAGAAATATTGTGACAAATGGCCAATTGTTTGGTCTGGATTTTAGAGTTTCAACTTTAGACTTGAAACATTTAATCTCTTTCTCCCCACGTCCCCCTCCCCCCCCCACCCCCCCAACCCACCCCCCAACCCACCCCCCACCATGATTGTTGCTCGACCTGCTGAATTTCTCCAGCACTTTCTGGTTTCGTTTCAGATCTGCCGCATCTGCAGTATTTTGCCGTCAGAGTTTGGGCAGCGTCTTATAGTAGCAGCGACAGGTAGCAAGGCAGAGAAAGTCAGCGAGGGAATTCCAGAACTTTGTGTCTTTGGAAACTGAGAATTCAAACCGAATCTTACAGCACAGAAACAGACCTTTCAGCCCAACTCGTCCATACTGACCAGGTTTCCTGGCCTAAACTAGTCACATTTACCTGCATTTGGCCCATATCCCTCTAAACCGCATATCTGTCCAATTAAATGTTATAATTGTGCCCACCTCTACCATTTGCTCTGGCAGCTCATTCTCTCATAGCATGCTGGCCTTCATAACAAGAGGAATTGAGTATAGAAGCAAAGAGGTGCTTCTGCAGCTGTACAGGGCCCTGGTGAGACCACACCTGGAGTACTGTGTGCAGTTCTGGTCTCCAAATTTGAGGAAAGACATTCTGGCTATTGAGGGAGTGCAGCGTAGATTCACAAGGTCAATTCCTGGAATGGCGGGATTACCTTACACTGAAAGACTGGAGCAACTGGGCTTGTATACCCTTGAGTTTAGAAGACTGAGAGGGGATCTGATTGAGACGTATAAGATTATGAAAGGATTGGACACTCTGGCAGCAGGAAACATGTTTCCGCTGATGGGTGAGTGCCGAACCAGAGGACACAGCTTAAAAATACGGGGTAGACCATTTAGGACAGAGATGAGGAGAAACTTCTTCACCCAGAGAGTGGTGGCTGTGTGGAATGCTCTGCCCCAGAGGGCAGTGGAGGCCCAGTCTCTGGATTCATTTAAGAAAGAATTGGATAGAGCTCTCAAAGATAGTGGAATCAAAGGTTGTGGAGATAAGGCAGGAAGAGGATATTAATTAGGAATGATCAGCCATGATCATATTGAATGGCGGTGCAGGCTTGAAGGGCTGAATGGCCTACTCCTGCACCTATTATCTATTGTCTATTGTCTACTTGCACCACCCTCAGTGTGAAAAAGTTGCCCCTCAAGTCCCTTTTAAATCTTCCCCCCCTCACCCTAAACCTATGCCGTCTAGTTCTGGACTCCCCCTCCCCGGGGAAAAAACCTCGTCTATTTACCCGACTCATGCCCCTCATCATTTTACAAAGTTTAGATATCATTAAACTAAGAGAGGGTGCAAAAAGGATTTACAAGGATGTTACTGGTCTGGAAGGTTTGAGTTATAAGGAGAGGCTGGATAGATTAGGTTAGATTCCCTACATGTGTGGACACAGGCCCTTCAGCCCAACAACCCTACACCGACCCTCTGAAGAGTAAGTCACCCAGACCAATTACCTCTGACTAATGAAACTAACACTATGGGCAAGTTAGCACGGCCAATTCACCTGACCTGCACATCTTTGGACTGTGGGGGTAAACTGGAGCACCCAGAGGAAACCCACACAGACACGGGGAGAATGTGCAAACTCCACGCAGACAATTGCCTGAGGCTGGAATCAAACCCGGGTCCCTAATGCTGTGAGGTTGTAGCGCTAACCACTGAGCCACCGGGATGTCAGAAAGAAATTCCCGGCCTATTCAGCTTCTCATTATAACTCAAACCTACCAGACCCAGTAACACCCTTGTGAATCCTTTTTACACCCTCACCAGTTTAATAATATCCTTCCTATAACAGGGCGGCCAGAACTGTATGCAGTAATCCAATTGGCGGATGTGCAATTCTCTGTCTGCTAACTCAAAGAACTTCTTCAAATTTTGTTTTAAGTGTAACTGCTCTTAGCTTATCAACATCTGAGCTGGAAATCAGCACGCCATCAGGGACATGCCAACTAGAGTGGGCGATGCATTTCACCAGCTAAACAAACATTCCCTTATCGCTATGGATTAAGGAGAGGCTGGGCATAACAGCTGACGTCCGGCACTATGAAGAAAGTATTGGTGGTTACTATGCAATGTTGCCAAGCTTCAGAGAGCCTAACCCCAACCTTATCGCTTTATATTCAGGCTGTGATATTCAGAAGAGCTCCCCCAGGAGCTTTCATCGCCAAAGTCATTAGTATCTGCACTGTGTGTCACTAACAGGTCAAGACAGCATTTGCACCTCATTGTGTGGCAAGGTAGACTGAAGTTCTTCTTTTGTTGTTGCTTAGTGCTTAGATTTCCCAATGCTCATATTAAGACACTGTGCAGTTGAGGCTTCACGTTACATCTGAACGAAAATACACACTCCACTCTCATTCCTGTACTTTGCTTCTCTCTAATGTGAACTCCAGTTAAATTTGCAATCAAAGCACGTTTATGATTTGGAGTTGGACTAGGGTGTACAATGTTAAAAATCACACAACACCAGGTTATAGTCCAACAGGTTTAAATGGAAGCACTGGCTTTTGGAATGCTGCTCCTTCATCAGGTGGTTGTGGAGAATCCATAATCTCCACAATCACCTGATAAAGGAGCAGTGCTCCGAAAGCTAGTGCCTCCAATTAAACCTGTTGAACTATAACCCAGTGTTGTGCGATTTTTAACAAAGCACTTTTAGGTTGGATTCCCCTTCTGGCTTTTAATCACGAAATGCTGAATGCGGGAGAAGATGTTAAAAGGCAGTTGTCCATCAACCTGGTGTAACTCCTAGGCTTTTGTGTAGGAGATACATTCACATTTCTCCCACCGGGGCCAAACTGAAATGCTGCAGAAGTTGAAGCAATAAAAACATTTCTTTTTGCAATTAAAAGTGTCAATACCATTTCTAACTCAACAATTATAACCTCTTCCATTCTCTTCTGTCAAACAGAAGATACAAAAGTTTAAACACACGTACTAACAGATTCAAGGACAGCTTCTTCCCTGCTGTTGTTAGACTTCTGAATGGACCTGTCAAATTTCAAATCTAATGTTGATCTTGTTTTTTGAGCATCTTCTCTGCAGCCGTAACTTCGTATTCCTCGTTTTGTTCCATTACCCTAATGCACTTTGTATAGTATGATCTGCCTGTACTGCACACAAAACAAAACTTTTCACTTTTCAACAATAATAAGTCAAATCAAATCAAACTATTACTTTTAGATTAGATTACTTACAGTGTGGAAACAGGCCCTTCGGCCCAACAAGTCCGCACCAACCCTCCAAAGAGCAACCCACCCAGACCCATTCCCCTACATTTACCCCTCTACCTAACACTACGGGCAATTTAGCATGGCCAATTCACCATTTTTGGACTGTGGGAGGAAACTGGAGCACCCAGAGGAAACCCACACAGACACGGGGAGAGCATACTCCACACAGACAGTTGCCTGAGGCAGAAATTGAACCCAGGTCTCTGGCGCTGTGAGGCACCACTGTGCCACCATGCCACCCACAATACCAATTGCTATTAATTGTGCTAATTTGAGGAAAGTAAACAGGCAGAAGGGGGGATGAATACGGCAAGCCAGGCAGCTTTCTTTCAGTCGACTGAAGAAGAATTATAACTGAAACATTGACTTCTCCACCTCCTGACGCTGCCTGCCTTGCTGTGTTCTTCCCCCCTTCTGCCTGTCTACTTTGGTTTCCAACAGCTGCAGTTTTTTTCTCTCTAACCTAACTTGAGGGAAGGCAGGTTTGGGAGATTGGTTAGCAGTTCCCGCTCTTTCCCATCTTAGTCAATATTCACCTTTACAAATGAGTGGATACCTCACAGGAAGGAAGGTGGGACGCTGTTAAAACTCCAGGATCAGATCTGAGTGATGATCCCAGAGCTCCAATATCAGAACACTTGCTTAAATTAAGCTCATGCTCAATGGGCACTTTGTCAAAAATTGGTATAAGATATGGGGATGAGCTGGATGCAAAATTAAGTTTCCACTTTTCAAGAGATTGTTGGACAGGAGAGTTGAAGAGACCCACGATTGTCTGTTTAATCTCATCAGATTAGTGTCAACAATCCAGTCTCATAGCCAACAGCCATTCATTGCGGACAAATTCAGCTTTAGCCTCAATAATGAGCGAATCAATCATTTGCTGTCAGGAAGCAGGAGACCGAGAAGCACCAGGGGATTCCTGAACACTAGCAAACCGCATTCATATAGCGCCTTTAAAAGCATCAGGTGAGTCAAAACACAACAAACATCAGTAATTTGACACTGAGCACATGTAAATCTAGGTCAGAGGGGAAGGGTACACTTTTTAGGAGCCTCAGAAAAGCAGGAGATGCAGAGAGGGAATTTCCACAACTTTAGCTGAAGGCATTGGCTGCTAATGTTGGAGCAATTACAGCGGGGGGGGGGGGGGGGGGGGGGTTGGGGAGGGGGTAGGTGGTGCTGGGGTCCGGCAGGGGGTGGGGTGGGGGTGGGGTGTCGGCAGGGGTGGGGGGAGGCATTTAGACTTGTAGCAGAGATGTCACAGAGCTGGAGGTTACAAATAATCGGGAATGGGGGCAGGCATTGATGTAAATCCATCTTTATTTGGAGGCTTGAACGTAGTTTGGCACATCAGAATAAAAATGAATCAATTAACTGTGTGAAATGCTTTATGAATATGAGATTTACCCCAATTAGTAATGATTAAACAGATTGATGGTAAATAGTCATGTGTGGCACTCTTTTGAAGTGAACGAGCAAGTTATGTCTCCAAGCTATTGTTTACAGAGGAAATGCAAATTAATGAAGCTAAATAGACTGAGCTCAGTACAAAGGCAGTTTAAGGATTGGAAAACAAATCAAGTAAGCTGAGTGGATAGATTCTTACAAAGAACAGCAACTGACCTTCCTGCTTTTGAAAATGGCTCTCATCTGTGCTGCTTTCAAGTCATTTGCAGATGATTTTTAAGCTTAAGTTTTAAGAAATACAAGCAGGAGTAGTTATTTTCACCATCAAGCCGACTCCACCCTTCCATGAGATCATTGGTGATCTGACTGTAGCCTGACTGAAATTCCTGAAGAAGGGCTTATGCCCGAAACGTCGAATTTCCTGTTCCTTGGATGCTGCCTGACCTGCTGCACTTTAACCAGCAACACATTTTCGGTTGAAATTTCTGTTTCTCTTGGAAGTCAGAAATCTGTCCAACTCAGCCTCAGACATATTCCATGACCCAGCCACCACTGTTCTCCAGTAAATATTTTAGAATTCCATGAAGAGGGATCAGGTAGAATAGATACAAGAAAACCGGTCAATGAAGTATATTTGGATTTTGAAATGGCAGCTGCACTACTGGACTACTGGGGGAGGTGATGGCCTAGCAGCATTATTACTAAGCAATTAACCCAGATAATATTCTCTGGACACATGTTCGAATCCTCTAGTGGAATTTGCATTCAACAAATATCTGGATTGAAGAGTCTAATGATGTCCATGAATCCATTGTTGGAAAAGCCCATCTGGTTCACTCATGTCCTTACCTGATCTGGCCTACATGTGACTCCAGACCCACAGCAATGTGTTTGACTCTTAACTGCCCTCTGGGGCAATTAGGGATGGGCAATAAATGCTGACCTGGGCAGTGGCGCCCTCATCCCATGAATGAATAAACACAAACATAAGGTTACTTAATAAGATAAGGGGCTGTGGTGTTGGGAGCAATATATTAGCATGGTTAGAGGATTGGATAACTAATATAATACAGAGAGATAGGATAAAGAAGGCATTTTCAAGCAAACTAAAATTTGATTCATTATTGTCACATGTACTTAGGTACAGTGAAAAGTTTTGTATTGTGTGCAGTACAGGCAGATCATTCCATACAAAACTAACGGGGTGATACAACAGGGTGAGGAATGGAATGTTACACTTGCAGAGAAGGTGCACAGAGAGTGAGATCAACATTAGATTTAAAATTTGAGAGGTGTAGGTTGCCTGATTAGCAAGTTTGCAGATGACAGTAAGATTGGTGGAGTAGCAGATAGTGAAGGGGACTGTTAGAGAATACAGCAGACTACAGAAAGATTGGAGAGTTGGGCAGAGAAATGGCAGATGGAGTTAAATCTGGCTAAATGCGAGGTGATGCATTTTGGAAGATGCAACTCCAGAGTGAACTATATAGTAACTGGAAAAGTCCTGGGGAAAATTGATGTACAGAGAGATCTGAGTGTTCAGGTCCATTGTTCCCTGTAGGTGGCAATGCAGGTCAGTAGTGTGGTCAAGAAGGCATAAAGCATGCTTTCCTTCATTGGACGGGGTATTGAGTACAAGAGTTGGCAGGTCATGTTACAGTTGTATAAGACTTTGGTTCAGCCACATTTAGAATATTGTGTACAGTTCTGGTCACCAAATTACCCAAAGGATGTGGATGCTTTGGAGAGGGTGCCTGGTATGGAGGGTGCTAGCTATGAGAGGAGGTTGAGTAGATTAGGAACATTTTCATTGGAAAGAAGGCAGTTGAGGGGGAGGACCTGATTGAGGCCTACAAAATCATGTGAGGAGTAGACAGGCAGGACAACAAGAAGCTTTTTCCAGAGTGGAGGACTCAAATACTGGGGGTCACGAGTTCAAAGTGAGAGGGGAAAGGTTTAAGGGAGATATGCATGGAAGGTTCATGAAGCAGAGGGTGGTGGGTGCCTGGAACACATTGCCAGTGGAGATGGTAGAGTTGGGAACAATAGCATCATTTAAGATGTAGTTAGACAGATACATGAGTGGGCAGGGAGCAAAGGGATACAGATCCTTAGAAAATAGGCAGCAGGTTTAGATAGAGGATCTGGATCGGCACAGGCTTGGTGGGCCAATGGGCCTGTTCCTTTGCTGTAATGTTCTTTGTTGTTTATTCTAGGTCCCTTCTGGAATCTAATAATAGCAGGGAAGAAGTCGTTCTTGAACCATTTGTACTCGTGTTTAAGCTTTTGCATCTTCTGCCAGATGGAAGAGGTTGGGAGAGATTATAACCGGGGTGGAAGGAGTCTTGGATGATGCTGGCTGCTTTCCTGAGGCAGTGAGAAGTGTAGATGGAGTCAGTGGATGGAAGATTGGCTTGTGTGATTGATAAGGCTGTGTTCACAACTCCCTCCAGTTTTTTATAATCTTGGACAGAGCAGTTGCCATACCAAGCTGTGATGCATCTGGATAGAATGCTTTCATTGGTGCATTTATAAAAATTGTTAAGAGTCATTGTGGACCTGATGAATTTCCTTAGCCTCCTGAAGAAATAGAGGCATTGTCGTGCTTTCTTGACCATCGCATCAATGTGGGGTGGTCCAGGACAGAATGTTGGGAATCATCACTCCTAGAAACTTGACGTGTTTGACCATCTCCACCACCTCAGCTCTATTGGTCGAGCTATCAGAACTAATGAGGCACGTATTTACAATATATATGTTAATTACTGGGATGAGGCAAGCGAGTGTCCTCTAGCCAAGTTTGCAGATGACAAAAACCTCGATGGGAGGTAAGGATGACACAAGTTTACACAAGGATCAATGATTAGGTAGAAACGGCCGATAAAATATAATGTGGGAAAATGTGAGTTTCTGCACTTTGTGTTGAAGAGTGAATATTGCTCAAATGGAGAGAAACTGGAGCAGAGAGGTATTTGGGAGTCCTTGTACATGAATTATAAAAGGTTACCATCCACATTCATACAGAAGGAATATTTGATGAGCCCAATGGCATTTTTAGATTAGATTACTTACAGTGTGGAAACAGGCCCGTCGGCCCAACAAGTCCACACCGACCCACCGAAGCACAACCCACCCATACCCCTACATTTACCCCTTACCTAACACTACAGGCAATTTAGCAGGCCAATTCACCTGACCCGCACATCTTTGGACTGTGGGAGGAAACCGGAGCACCCGGAGGAAACCCACACAGACACGGGGAGAACGTGCAAACTCCACACAGTTAGTCACCTGAGGCAGGAATTGAACCCAGGTCTCTGGTGCTGTGAGACAGCAGTGCTAACTGCTGTGCCACTGTGCCGCCATTTTTCTTCAAAAGAATTCCAAAGACTATTGATCCTCAGAAAGAAATAAACCATCCTGATCTCTGTGTAACTGGGCCACACCCTGACTCCAGTTCCGGACTCCCACGGTCTCCCGAATTGCGCCAGATCCCATTGACTGGTCACCCATTGCAGTGGCTGAGCTGTCTTCCACCTGCTGTGGCTGCTCCTCCATTCCAAACCTCACATCACAGTCTCCTGATCCCTCGATGGCACAATCTGGCAATATTCCCGTGACGTCCCCAGCACCCACCCCACTGCCCAACACCTAGCCCCCCAGCTTCGCGATCATCACACTCCTTCCGTCCTTCCACTTCCCGAACACTTTCACCCTGCCTCTGTTACAGCGAGGGCAATGGCCACTCCCAGCAAACACCAACAACAGACTTAAAATGCTTCATACTTACTGCGCCCTTTGGAAACATCTTCCGTGGAAATTATTTGTAACCATTAGGCACCAGCTCAATCAAGCGATGATGTATTTGAAAGCAAGTTAATTTGAAACAGGGAGATGTTTCTGATCTTTAAAATGGGAGTACTCACTGTTTACTTTAGTAATATATAGACTGAGATTTGAACTGATAGACATTTATAAAAGAATGAAATTGTCATATTGGATATGGACAGGGGAATCATTACAGTCTGATAGATTGGGGTTGAGGGGGAGTGTAGTTGAGGTTTGCCCTCAAACCATCCAAAATTAGGAAACACTGCCCACTGAATGGACAGTGGGTCCTTTTCTAGATGGTAATGAGCCTCTGGAATATAGATCCAGCTGTTGTGGTAGCTACTGAAACTCTGCAGCTCCATGTAACCACTTGACCTGGTGTCCATCACCTTATCTCCCCACCCTTCCTGTCAGGCTCTTTTGCTCTCTGAGGAGATGAGTTGCTTCTGGGGGTATCTAGTAGATTCCCTGTCATGACTCTCCATCCATCGAGTAGCAGCTGCTTTTCTTCCAGCTGGATATGCTCATGAGTTTTGTTTGCCTCAGTCAGTGATGGAAGACCAGATTTACTTTTTGAATTCGCGTGCAGGATGTAGGTGTTGCTGGCTGGGCCAGTTTTATTGTCTATCCCTCATTATGCTGACGAATATGGGGGTGACCACCATCTTGAACTATTGGACTGTACGACATTACCTTAACAACATCACCCGCAATGGCACAGAATGTAAATGGTCCACAAGAAACTCTCTGCCTTGGTTCACCCAAGCCTATTAATATTCTTCCCAATCTGTTTAAGTCCATAAGACATAGGAATGGAAGTACATTCGGCCCATCAAGTCCACTCCGCCATTCAACCATGGCTGATGGGGCATTTCAACGCCACTTACCCGCACTCTCCCCGTAGCCCTTAATTCCTTGCGAGATCAAGAATTTATCAATCTCTACCTTGAAGACATTTAACATCCCAGCCTCCATTGCACTCCATGGCAATGAATTTCACAGGCCCAACACTCTCTGGCTGAAGAAATGTCTCCTCATTTCCGTTCTAAATTGACCCCTTGTATATCTAAGGCTATGCCCACGGATCCTAGTATCCCCTCCTAATGGAAACAAATTCCCAGTGTCCACCCTTTCTAAGCCATGTATTATCTTGTAGTTCAACTTTTAACTTTAGCTTCAGCATATGGTTGTATCAATGCTGTAGAGCTTGGTGGCAACATGTTATCAGATAATACATCAGGAAAGTGGAGTTTGCACATTCTCCCCATGTCTGTGTGGGTTTCCTTTGGGTGCTCCGGTTTCCTTCCACAGCGACAGCGTTAGGTTGGAGAAGCTGGGATTCTCCTTGAAGATTAAAGTGATACTTATTCAACAAGGACAACATTAAGACAGGCTTAGACAACGTTTTTAAAGACATTTGGACAGTGTACATGGATAGAGTCAAAAAGTGTGGCGCTGGAAAAGCACAGCCGGCCAGGCAGCATCTGAGGAGCAGGAGAGTCGAAGTTTTGAGCATAAGCTCTTCATCGGGAATGTCATGCACAAAACGTCGACTCTCCTGCTCCTCGGATGCTGCCTGGCCGGCTGTCCTTTTCCAGCACCACACTTTTTGACTCTGATGTCTAGCATTTGCAGTCCTCTCTTTCACCCAGTGCACATGGACAGGAAAGATTTAGAGGGATATGAGCTGAACACAGGTAAATGTGACTAGTTTAGCTTAGGAAACCTGGACAGCATGGATGAGTTGGGCTGAAGGGTCTGTTTCCGTGCTGTACGGCCCTATGACTCTATAAAGCAGACCAAGGTGTTCCACTCAGGTGATGAAAGAAGGATTGCCAAGGAACAGACTCTGGAATTGAGATGTGGAGTTGAGGATGGATTGTGAGGAATTTTGAGTGCTAACATTTTTGAAAAGTGCCTTAGAAGCTTTTACAATCAAAAGAGCTATATACAGGCAAACATGATTAACCAAGAGAGAGCAGATTTTGCAGCAGCTTCACAAAATTGACCAAATTTTCATGTTTTTACTTTCAAAGTATTGTGCTCTGTGGCGTTCAGATATGATGTCTCTAGTTCAAGGTATTAAGGACGGGAGGCCTTAAAGACTGATAAATGGCAGAGACCAATAAATGTGTGGGTGGTGACTTAGTTTTGAGAAGTTTATCATTCCAAATGACTTACGAGTATCACCTGAATTGGCGAGTTGGATTAGTTGAAACCACTCTTGTATTTTTAACATGATAAAATATATGGTTTTAATTTCCTATTGGGATTTTATTTGGTTGGGGGTCTGTTTTGTGCTTGTAGCAGCAGTTCAGTGTGTCTGCCAAGGGTCAGCATGTTCTCAATGTCTGATCTTAGACAGGCAATTGACATCAGATGATTAATGACTGTGTCTTATTATCAAAGAGTAGTCTGTGCTTGAGTCCTTCGAGATTTTCGGTGTTTCTGAGTTATTGTGTCGACTTAAAACAGGCAGGTTTCTTGGAATTACTGAATAGCTCAGTAGGTTGAGGAGTCTTTCAGGAACCTCTGAAGGTGATTGCTGTGAACTGGAGACAAAGCTGAAACTGCTCTCAAATTTTGTTTTTACATTTTAAATGAGACATTTCTGTTACTCAAGGCATAGTGTCATACAGTCATACAGCACAGAAACATACAGTCATACAATCATACAGCACAGAAACATATAGTCATACAGTCATACAGCACAGAAACATAGTCATACAGTCATACAGCACAGAAACATACAGTCATACAGTCATACAGCACAGAAACATAGTCATACAGTCATACAGCACAGAAGCATACAGTCTTACAATCATACAGCACAGAAACATACAGTCATACAGTCATACAGCACAGAAACATAGTTATACAGTCATACAGCACAGAAACATACAGTCATACAGTCATACAGCACAGAAACATAGTCATACAGTCATACAGCACAGAAGCATACAGTCTTACAATCATACAGCACAGAAACATACAGTCATACAGTCATACAGCACAGAAACATAGTTATACAGTCATACAGCACAGAAACATACAGTCATACAGCACAGAAACATACAGTCATACGGTCATACAGCACAGAAACATGCAGTCATACAATCATACAGCACAGAAACATACAATCATACAGCACAGAAACAGACCCTTTGGTCCAACCAGTCCATGCTGAACATAATCCCAAAATAAAATGATCCTACCTACCTGCACTTGGCCGATATCCCCCAAACCTTTCTTATTCATGTACTTATCTAAATGTCTTTTCAATTTTGTAACTGCACTTGTACCCACAACGTCCTCAGCAAATAGAATGAATAGCCACGGCCTTTTTCCCAGGGTGGAGGAGTCCAACACTAGAGGCCATAGGTTTAAAGTGAGAGGGAATGATTTAAAAGGGACCTAAGGGGCAACTTTTTCACACAGACAATGGTGCGTGTATGGAATGATCTGCCAGAGGATGTGGTGGAGGCTGGTACAATTACAAAAGTTAAAAGGCATCTGGATGGGGATATGAATAGGAAGGGTTTAGAGGGATGTGGGCAAAATGTTGGCAAATGGGATTAGATTAATTCAGCATATTTGGTTGGCATGGACGAGTTGGATGAAGGGTCTGTTTCCGTGCTGTACTCTATGACTCTAATACTCTAACCACTCCACTATAAATTCATTCCACACACAAACCGCCCTCTATGCAAATAAATTCCCCTCATATCTTTTTTATGTCTTCTTCCTTTCATCTTAAAGATACAGCCCTAGTTTTGAAATCTCCCACCCTAGGGAAAAGAAAGCTGCCATTCAAGTTATCTATACCCCTCACAATTATATAAACCTCGATAAGGTCACCTCTCCTACACTCTAGTGAAAAACATCCCAGGCTATCTGCCTCTACTTAAAACTCAAACCCTAAATTCCCAGCAACATCCTGGTAAATCTCTTCTGAAACCTCTCCACCTTAATAATATCCTTCCTACAACAGGACGACCAGAACTGGACACATTATTCCAGAAGAAACCTCATCAATGTCCAGTACAACTTCAACATGACGTCCCAACTCCTCCACTCAAAGGTCTGAGCAGTGAAGGCAAGTGTTCTAAACGCCTTCTTAACCATCCTGTCTATGTGTGATGCAAACTTCAAAGAATTGTATACTTGAACCTGTTGGTCTCTGTTCTACAACACTCCTCAAAGTCATACTTTTAATTGTATAAGTCCTGCCTTTGTTTGTTTTACCAAAATGTAATACCTCGCAATTATCCAAATTAAACTCCATCTGCCACTCTTCAGTCCATTGATCCAATTGATCAAAATCTCTTTGTAATCTTAGATAGCCTTCTTCACTGTCCATTATACCACCAAACTTGGTATCAAGTTAAAAATCACACAACACCAGGTTATAGTCCAACAGGTTTAATTGGAAGCACTAGCTTTCGGAGCACTGCTCCTTTATCAGGCACAACTACCTGATGAAGGAACGGCGGTCAGAAAGCTAGTTCTTTCAATTCAACCTGTTCGACAATAACTTGGTGTTGTGTGATTTTTCACTTTGTCCATCCCAGTCCAATACCGGCTCCTCCACATCAATCTTGGTATCATCCACAACCTTACTAACTATCCCTTCTATATTCTCACCTGTAAATCACTGACAAACAAAAGTAGATCTTGCATCGATATGCACTTCAGGGTCTCTCAACGTATCAACAGACAATAACCATCTTTTTTGGAAGGGTGGTCACTGTTGTGATTTTGGAATCACAGCTTCCGACTTGTGTACTGAGAGTTCCCACAAATTGCAATATGACTGAATAATCGCTTTTCGATATTGGAAGAGAGATTAATATTGACCAGGAGGGTAGTGAGATAAGTTCACCTATTTTCCTTTGTAACAGTACCAGGCAATCTTTTAGCACCTGCAACCTGTAACTATACAGGACATTGGCAAAATGTCCCATCTGAAGATAGCATTCAAGTTAGGATTGAATGGATATAAATAAAGTTCTTGAACGAATTAAAGGATTCGCTTTCATTCAGATGGAATGGACACCTGGGGAAAGTGATGGCCTAGTGGTATTATCACTGAACTATTATCACCCTTCATATGTTAAGGGTGTTGTCTTTATAACTGCTCTAGACTGAGGTAGCTTCTGTTGTGGTGATTTCTTGTCCTTTCGCTAATATAGTTATCTTACAGCTGGTCTAATTTGGGAGTAATAGAAATCTGCAATCATGATGATCATAAATTGATTGTTGGAAAAACCCGTCTGGTTCACGAATGTCCCTTCAGGGAAGGAAACTGTCATCCTCACCTGGTCTGGCCTACATGTGACTCCAGACCCATAGCAATGTGGTTGACCCTTAAGTGCCCTCAGGGTAATTAGAGATGAGCAATAAATGCTGCCCTCATCCTGTGAATTAATAGGAATATTGTTGACCTGTTAAATAAATACTTTGTGGTGTGGAAGGGTAGCTGGACCCGAAACATTAACTCTAATTTCTCTTCACAGACGCTTTCAGACCTGCTGAGCTTTTCAGCAACTTCTGTTCCTGTAAAGGAAGGAATTATCTTATTAATGTTCATGTTACTCATACACACTGGGTTAGAGAGATGCTATACTTTCTTAAATAAGAAAACATTAGATTATCCTTATCTGGCTCCTCTAACAAACTTACAAAAATCTGGAACCCTTTTCTTTCATATGTTAAGGGTGTTGTCTTTTTAACTGCTCTAGACTGAGGTCGTTTCTGTTGTGGTGATTTCTTGTCCTTTCGCGAATATAGTTATCCTGCAGCTGGTCTAATTTACTATGGCTTTGTCCTTAATATATTAGATTCCCTACAGTGTGGAAACAGACCCTTCGGCCCAACAAGTCCATACTGACCCTGCGAAGAGCAACCCACCCAGATTCATTCCTCTACATTTACCTCTGACTAAAAGTCATACTTTTAATTGTATAAGTTCCACCTTTGTTTGTTTTACCAATACCTCACAATTATCCAAATTAAACTCCATCTGCCACTCTTCAGTCCATTGATCCATTTGATCAAAATCTCTTTGTAATTTTAGATAGCCTTCTTCACTGTCCATTATACGACCAATCTTGGTATCAAGTTAAAAGGTTATAGTCCAACAGGTTTAATTGGAAGCACGAGCTTTTGGAGTGTCGCTCCTTCATCAGGCAGAACCACAGAAACTAGCTCAGAAAGCTAGTTCTTTCAATTAAACCTGTTCAACTATAACCTGGTGTTGTGTGATTTTTAACTTTGTCCACCTACACATCCCTGAACACTATGGGCAATTTAGCATGGCCAATTCACCTGACCTGCACATTTTTGGACTGTAGGAGGTAACTGGAGCACCCAGAGGAAACCCACACAGACACGGGGAGAATGTGCAAACTCCACACAGACAGTTGCCCATGGCAGGAATTGAACCTGGCTTCCTGGCACTGTGAGGCAACAGTGCTAACCACTGTGCTACCCATGTATGTCTATATTTATTGGGGTTGTTTGTCATATTCTTCTTTGCATTTTTGGGGGTGGTATATGCCTTGGGGAGGGTGTTCAGGAGTTTGTTTACAGTTGTTTATCCCTTGTGATTGCACCTTGTCCTGCTGTCATTTTTTGGAGAAAAATCAATAAAATTTTTTTAAAAAACTGATATTCCAGAGTTATCTAGATTCAGGTATCCTACCAAAATGTTTGGAAAATGGCAGGTTAGGTGAATTGGCCATGCTAAATTGCCCATAGTGTTCAGGGATGTGTAGGTTCAGGGCATCAGTCAGGGGTAAATATAGAGTAATGTGTAATGGGTTTGGGTGGGAGACTCTTTGGAGGGTTGGTATGGACTTATTGGGCCGAATTTGTTTCCACACTGTAGTGATTCTAAAAAAAGAAGGGCAAATAGAATTGGAGATCATTCCAAAGTTCTGGTTGGATTTTGCTTGGAAAGTCAGAGACAAGTGCCCTGTTAAAGGGGACACATTTTGCTTGGTGAGATGATCATAGTCTGAAGACTATGGGTGGCATGGTGGCTCAGTGGTTAGCACTGCTGCCTCACAGTGCCAGGGACCTGGGCTTGATTCCAGACTCAGGTGACTGTCTGTGTGGAATTTGCACATTCTCCCCGTGTCTGTGTGGAGTTCCACCGGGTGCTCCGGTTTCCTCCCACAATGCAATGATGGGTAGGTCAGGTGAATTGGTCATGCTAAATTTCCCATAGTGTCAAGCATGTGGAGCTTAGGTGCATTAGTCAGGGGTAAATATAGGGTAGGGGGAATGGGTCTGGGTGGGTTTCTCTTCAGAGGGTTGGTGTGGGCTTGGGCTGAAGGGCCTGTTTCCATACTATAGGGATCTTATTCTATGTTTAGTGCAGGGCATTAGGTTTTCATAATATACATGAACGCCTTGGAAGAAAAAACATTTGCAGGCTGCACTAAGCTGGGAAGCATAAAAGCTTGGGGAGCTGGGAGCACCAAGTTACAAAATGAGTGGAGAGACCCAGTGAGTGGTTAAGCCTGTAGCAGAATTCCATTTGAAGAAGTGTGATTTCATCTATTTTAGATTTATGAAAGATTTCTTATTGGTGAGAGACTAGTAGCTGTGAAGTTGCAAAGGGATTTAAGTGTTCATGTACTCAAAGCCAGTGCACTCACAGAAAAAATACAATTTCAGCAGCTAATGGAACATTGGCCATTTCTCAAGGGATTTGAATGCAGTTTTGAGGAAGTGAAACGTCAATCTGATATAGAGCAACACCCCCCCCCCCCACCTCCACCCGCCGCCCCCCCCAGAGTTCTGTGCTCCTCGGTTTTTAAATCTTAGGAAAGGGTTTGGAATCATGGTGTCACTGGAATTAGCCTCCGTTGGTACAAACTCTGTGGACGACACCCCTCCCAACTTAAACCATCTGGAGGGAATGAAAACAGAAATCGCTGGAAAAGCTCAACAGGTCTGGCAGCAACTTCAGAACGGTTCTGAAGAAGGTTGACTGGGCCCAAAATTTCAACTGTGCTTTCTCTCCACAGATGCTGCCAGGCCTGCTGGGTTTTGCCAGAGCTTTCCGTCTTTCTGATTTCTGACTGGAGGGAAGCTGATGAGATTGGGAATACTGTTGTAGTCAACCTTTCTCAATGTTTAGTACAAGGTCTTTGAGCTAGCTAGGAAACAGATGTCAGACCCAAAGTCTTGCACACATCTGATTAGATTAGATTACTTACAGTGTGGAAACAGGCCCTTCGGCCCAACACGTCCACACCGACCTGCCAAAGCGCAACCCACCCATACCCCTACATTTACCCCTTACCTAACACTACGGGCAATTTAGCATGGCCAATTCACCTGGCCCGCACATCTTTGGATTGTGGGAGGAAACCGGAGCACCCGGAGGAAACCCACGCAGACACGGGGAGAGCGTGCAAACTCCACACAGTCAGTCACCTGAGTTGGGAATTGAACCCAGGTCTCAGGCGCTGTGAGGCAGCAGTGCTAACCACTGTGCCACCGTGCTGCCCACAGTTAAAACTCATCTGTTTTGAACCCAACACAAGAGTGTTACTGTTCAGCCAGGGCTAAATGTTTCTCTGCAATTTTGAACAAATTCATCTTCGCAAAAAAATCCTGAAGATAGAAATTATAACCAAATCAAAGCTTCCTTCCACATTTCAGAAGTGTTTAGCCTCCCAACAAGCTCTCCTTAAAACAGAATTGAAAGTTGACCTTTGATCCAGAAATGAATCGTTTTTTTTGGTCTCTGTCAGACAAACTCTTTCTCTCTGCAGCGCTGAGATGCATTTCTACTTTTGACACTCAAGTGACAGGAAACATCACCGTGAACTTTCACCCCACGCAGACAGAACCCAGCAGCCGCATCCTTTTATCTGACATTTTCAAACTGCATTGGAGATCCCTGTGAACTTTGACATTTAGCATCAAAGACTCCTGACTGTGATTGATGGCTTTCACTTCAATAGATGACAGACCCAGCTCTGAAAGTGTGTGTGTGTGTGTGTGTGTGTGTGTCTGTGTGTATGTCTGTGTGTAGGTGTGTATCTGTTTGTCTGTGTGTGGGTGTGTGTGTGGGTGTGTGTATGTGTCTGTGTGTGTGTGTGTGTCTGTGTGTCTGTGTGTGTGTCTGTGTGTCTCTGTGTGTGTGCATGTATGTGTGTGAGGGTCTCTACTTGGAATTATAAGTGAATACTCCTTGACTTTAAAAAAATGTGGTTTTCATTAAGCAGACAATTTAGTTTGGGATCAGCTTACTCAAACTGCAATTTAAAACATTCAGATAGAGTGTCGTTATAACACAATGTCCTCTCTACTGCACTCTGACTGGGCGTGCCAGCACTTAGCAGAAAATTAAGGGAAAATTTAGCACTAAATGTCATGAGTAAATATTTTGCTCCATTACGGTCATTTCAAAGTGATTCCACATCCAGACCTTTAAAGTTCATTGTTTAAGAGATTCATGACTCCATCTGCAAAATGTCATCTATTTATAGACTGAACAAATTGTCCACTTACTCCAATCATGAGTGGATGTCACAAATTGCTATCACGGAATTTCGACAGCACAGGAGTCCATTCGGCCCACCGTCTCAGCTCCAGCTTTCAGAACGAGTGCTGTTCTCCTGCTTTCCTTGCATCTAATGTAATCTGAGGAGGTTCCAGGTGCTTTACAGTCAGTGAGGTTCATTTCAAATGTGGTTTCTATTTTGGAGGCAATGGGCCCTGGAGAGGTGATGGCCCAGTGGTTTTATCACTGGACTGTTAATCCAGAAACCCCAGGTAATGCTCTGGGGACCTGGTTTAAATCCTGCCATGCCATATGGTGGAATTTATAGAGTATAGGGATGCACAGCACAGAACAGGCCCTTCAGTCCAATTTATATGTGCTGATCTGATATCCCAATCTAATTTAGTCCCATTTGCCAGCACTTGGCCCACATCCCTCTAAACTCTTCCTATTCATATACCCGTCCAGATGCTTTTTAAATGCTGTAATTATATCAGCCTCCACCACTTCCTCTAGCAGCTCATTCCAAACATGCACCACCGTCTGCATGAAAAAGTTGCCCCTTAGCTCCCTTTTAAATCTTTCCTCTTCCACCTTAAACTTATGTCCTCACCTTGTCGAAAAGATTTTGTCTATTTATCCTATCCACACACTTCATGATTTTATAAACCTCTGAATTCATTACACTTCTGAAATGAATTTATGAAATATCTGCAGTTGACTCCTGGGCAATGAGGGATGGGCAATTAATGGTGGCCTAACCAATGACACCCTATCCTGAGAATGAATAAATTTTTATAAAACACAGGAAACATGACAATCAATTTGTGCACGGTAGCCTCCCACAAACAATAAAAAGGATAATGAGTAAATCATTATTTTCAGAAACAAGTTGCTTGAAAAATGCAGTAGGTCTGACAGCATCTGTGGAGAGAAAGCAAGGTTAACGTTTCGGATCCAGTGATCCTTCTTCAGATCCTACTGTTAATAAGTTTCAGTGCCCTTATCCAGGTGCTACTGTACTTGCTGAGATGAGGAGTGAATGTCTTCACCCAGAGAGTGGGGAGCCTGTGGAATTCTCTGCCACAGAAAGTGGTTGAGGTCAAAGCATTTAAAGTTTTCAAGAAGGAGTTAGATATAGTTCTTGGGCTAAATGAGTCAAAGGGTAATGGGGAGAAAGTGAGAACACGATTCTGGGTTGCATGGTCAGCTATGATCACAGTAAATGACGAAGTAGAGTGTGGTAGTTGGGTGGTCATGTTGCAGCTGTATAGGACATTGGCTCGGCCCACCTTAATAATACTGCATTCTATTCTGGTCTCCCTCCTAGAGGAAGAATGTTGTCAAAATTGACAGATGAAGAATCAATTTACAAGGATGTTGCCAGAGTTGGAGGGTTTGAGCTACAGGGAGAGGCTGAACAGGCTGGAGTTATTTTCCCTGGAACCTCAGAGGCTAAGGGGTGACCGAATAGAGGTTTATAAAATCATGACGGGCATGGTTAGGGTAAATAGACAAGGTCTTTTCCCTGGTAGTGGAGTCCAAAACTAGAGGGCATAGTTTAAGGTGAATGGGGAAAGATTTAAAAGGGAGCTAAGGGGCAACTTTTTCACGCAGAGGGTGCTGTGTATATGGAATGAGCTGCCAGAGGAATTGATGGAGGCTGATACAATTACAGCATTTAAAAGGAATCTGGATTGGGTATATGAATAGGAAGGATTTAGAGGGATATGGACCAAGTGCTGGCAAATGGGACTCATTTACTTTCAGATATCTGGTCAGGTTGGACCAAAGGGTCTATAAACGACTCTATGATCGAATGGCCAATGGTCTATAAACGACTCTATGATCGAATGGCCTACTTATTTTCTTTGTTTCCATGTCAATGTTATTTGTTGAGGAATGGCTATTGGCCAAAACACAAGGAAGAATTCCCCTGCCATCCTTTGGAACATTATCCTCTCCTGTGGAGTTTGCAGTGAGGACCTGGGCCCGTTTATTTCTCAGTGCTGCTGTGTTGTCACAGTGAGCTGCACAACGGAATATACTCCTCAATATTGGAATGTTAATGCCACTCCCTCACCCCCCCCCCCCCAACAGGTACCAGTCTAGGCTGGTCAGGGTGCAGGAGGAGACCTTTGCTGATGCTCTCTCTGAGGCCCTGGTCCTCAGAGGTCGAGGAGTTTGCCTCTGGAGGAGACTGGTGTTTCTCTGCAGAGTTGGTTGGTGTTGGTACCTGTAAGCCACAGGTGGGAGAACATAGAACCACAGAACGTTACAGCGCAGTACAGGCCCTTCGGCCCTCGATGTTGCGCAGTCCTGTCATACTAATCTGAAGCCCATCCCACCTACACTATTCCATGTATGTCCATTTGCCTGCCCAATGACGACTTAAATGCACTTAAACTTGGCAAATCTACTACCGATGCAGACAAAGCATTCCATACCCTTACTACTCTCTGAGTAAAGAAACTACCTCTGACATCTGTCTTATACCTATCCCCCCTCACTTTAAAGTTGTGTCCCCACATGTTTGCCGTCCCCATACTTGGAAAAAAGCTCTCCTTGTCCACCCTATCTAACCCTCTGATTATCTTGAATGCCACTGGATCCAGGGAATGACACTGACTGAGAGAGTCGCAGTGGAATGGAGTTTGGGAGCTCCTCAATTGGTGGGACACGGACCTCCCAGCATCCCGCAGGAACAATTCCAATCTTCTTCTGGACGTGATCGAGTTGCCTTCCTTGTAGGGGGTGAGGAGCCTAATGTCTGGCGGCCCTCCACCCACCTGAGCTCTTTGTACCCCATCGTCATTGGCTGGGATAAGAGAAAGGGGGCAGGGGTGAAGGTGGCTGGCATGGCTGGTAAAGATTGGTGAAAGGTGGTGAGGTTTTCAGAGAGTGAGGTAGCAGCATGGAAGGCATGCAGGGGTTAGTAGTCTGTGAGTAAATTGAGAGTGAGCGAGTGAAGATGTTGCAGAGAATGGTAACAACGATAGAGCCTTGGGGGGAGGGGGAGATAGAGTGAGTGTGAGGTAGCAGACAAAAGAGGGCGCCATTTCCATGTAAACGGGGCTTTCCAGGGCAGCTGGTGGGGATGCTGTGAACCCTCACTGCTCTCTCTCTCTATGGCAAGTATGTCCTTTTTACAACAGGGTGGCCAAAACTGCACACAACACTCCAGGCGTGGTCTCACCAAGGGCCAGTACAACAGCAGTAAGGCATCCCGATTTGAAATATGGGTGAAGAAACCCCACAGAGGCTGGTATTTTGTTATCAAATCACCCTCTATTTACACCACTCAGAGTCAAGAGTTGTCCAGCTCGGAAACAGCCCCTCCAGTTCAACTCGTCCATGTCAAGCAGATATCCTAACTTAATCTACCCCCATTTGCCCGCATTTGGCCCATATCCCTCCAAACCCTTCCTATTCATATACCCATCCAAATGCCTCTTAAATGTTGTAATTGTACCAGCCTCCACCACCTTCTCTGGCAGCTCATTCCACACACGCACCACTCTCGGCATGAAGACGTTGCCCCTCGGGTCCCTTTTAAATCTTTCCCCTCTTGCCTTAAACATATGCCCCCTAGTCTTGAACTCCACTACCCTGCGGAAAAGAACTTGTACTCACCTATCCATGCCCCTCATGATTTTATAAACCTCTATTCAGTGACCCCTCAATCTCCGGTGCTCCAGGGAAAACAACCCCAGCCTATCCAGCCTCTCCCTATAACTCTCCTTCCAATCCTGGCAAGGTATCACCTGATGAAGGAGCTTCGCTCCGAAAGCTAGTGTGCTTCCAATTAAACCTGTTGGACTATAACCTGGAGTTGTGTGATTTTTAACTTTGTAAAGCTTTTTTTATGTCAGCCAGGGCTCCCTGATTGGACCAGATAAACAACCTCAGTGAGGGAACGCTTATCCTATGAGGGTCCAACTGGCTGTCCTTGCCCAATCACTAGAATGGGCAAGGTTAATGGACAATATTTACTGCAGTTATGAGATGTTTGGTGGACTGAGTTTAATCCACCTGTCCATTGTACAGCACTGCAGAAGCTTGCGGCATGGAACAGGCCCACTCAGTCTATCTTGTCCGCATAGCCCAATCCCACTTTTCACAGAGATTACAGTATTTCATGTACATAAGCACATACTCAGTCATAGAATAGAATGAGAATCTCTACAGTATGGAAGCAGGCCATTCAGCCCATTGAGTCCACACCGACCATCCAAAGAGCATCCCACTTACCTGGACTACCCCAGTAACCCTATAATTTCACATGGCTAAATCACCTAACCTACTCATCCCTGAACCTTGTGGGTAATTTAGCATGGTCAATCCACCTAACCCGCACATTTTTGGACTGTGGGAGGAAACCAGAGCACACCCACACAGGGAGAATGCGTAAATACCACACAGACAGTTGCCCGAGGATGGAATCAAATCTGGATCTATGGTGCTGTGAGGCAGCAGTGCTAACCACTGAGACACCGTGCCTCCTGAGTTACAGATCAACACCACCCTCTGGTGAATAAATTGAATACATTTCCTCTTACCTCCAATCCATCTGCCCTCAGTGGACTCTGCTAGTCAGGTGAATATTTCATATTCTGCTGCATATAGAGATCATGGAACCTTATTGTGTACAGTCATTCCTCAGTATCCATGAGGTTAAAGTTCCTGAGAAATCCCCCAAATGGTGAAGCCATGAGTGCAGAGGTTGTTAAAAATGAGTGACAAATATTGTGGATGTGCAAATTGTGCCGAGGGATGTTGGTACTTTTTTTTGGAGTGAATTGGCAATTTGGGATTTTGCTTACCCGATGGATTTACTGCATTTCTGTCTATTTGGAAATAGGCTTAACCTTCCCCTGAACTTGTAAAATACAATAGAGGGAGGGATGAAAGAAAGACTTTTTAAAAAGGCACAGACAGCAGACCAAACAAAAGGAAAGGAAGTGGGAGCAATCGTAACATTTGGAAAGGGAACTGGATGGACATTTAAAGTAGAAAGATGTGCAGGGCTTCGAGGGAATGGAGAGAGAACAGGATTACTCTGATAGCTTTTTCAGTAGGTTCACTGAATCTGCTGCGTGGCAAACAGTGTCATCGAGTCACAGAGCTGCACAATACAGAAACGGACCCTTCAGTCCAATTCTTCCATGCTGGCCAGATATCTTAAATTAATCTAGTCCCGTTTGCCAGCATCTGGACAATATCCTTCCAAACTCTTCCTATTCATATACCTATCCAGATGCCTGTTAAACGCTGTAATTGTACCAGCTTCCACCACTTCCTCTGGCCGCTCATTCCATACACGGACAAAACTCTGCGTGAAAAAGTTGCCCCTCAGGTCCCTTTTATATCTTTCCCCTCCTACCCTAAACCTATGACCTCTAGTTCTGGATTTCCCCAGCCTAGGGAAAAGATCTTATCCATTTACTGTTTCTATGCCCTTCATGATTTTATTAACCTCTATAAGGTCACCCCTCAACCTCCATGGAAAACAGCCCCAGCCCATTCAGCCTCTCCCTGTAGCTCAAACCCTCCAACCCTGACAACATCCTTGTAAAGCTTTTCTGAACCCTTTCAAGTTTTGCTCTGGCTTTCCTTTAGATCCCATCAAGCTCCAACTTTGGAGATGAGAATGAAAGGACAGACAGACAAATGAACCGACAACAAATTAGATGGCTCTTAATCTTCAATGCTGTGTGAAAGCTACTTATTTCACAGAGTAGGGAGTTGAGACATCAAGGAATTAAAATGTTGTTAGTCGATTTTCATGAAGATACTGCAAATTAAACTGAGTAGCGTCCATAATTAATTCAGTAAGGACTTTTCATTTCAAAGTTTGGGAGAAGATTTGTAGCTTGGGTGCTTGTTGTTGTGGTTCTGTTCACTGAGCTGGGAGTTTTTGTTGCAAATGTTTCATCCCCTTTCTAGGTGACATCCTCAGTGCTTGGGAGCCTCCTGCGAAGCGCTTCTGTCATGTTTCCTTCGGCATTTATAGTGGCTTGTCTCTGTCGCTTCCGGTTGTCAGTTGCTGTCCGCTGTAGTGACCCAATATACCGGCGAACAGAACCACAACAACTTTTCATTTATATAGCAATGCTTATGACTTCAAAAGATCCCAACATCCATCCCAAACAATGAAATACTTTGGAATTGTATTCACTAGTAATATCAGAAAACATTGTGATAAATTATCATGGTGATAATTGGGTGGCACTGAGGCTCAGTGGTTAACACTGCTGCCTCTCGGGACCAGGGTTCAATTCGAGCCTCAGGTGACTATGTGGCGTTTGCACATTCTCCCTGTGTCTGTCTGGGTTTCCTCACAAAGACCATCCCAAAGAATCCATGTTCCTGTACAACATTCTGGCATAGCCTAGAGTCAGGTAGAATGTGGATGGGTCGGTGTGGACTTGTTGGGCCAAAGGGCCTGTTTCCACACTGTAAGCAATCTGAGCTGACCAGACATCTCTCCTGCTGTACTCCCTTAACTGAAGGTAAAGCCTCCTCTACACTGTTCCCATGAAACACTCCCAGGACTGGGACAGCACGGGTTAGATTCAGAGCAAACCTCTTTTGACACTATCCCCATTTAACACTCCCAAGATTGAGCAATAAAGCTTAGATGCAGGTGAAAAACTATTTCCCTGCTTGTAAAGCATCCTAGTCACTGTGCAATCAGGAGGACTTGTTACAAAGTATTCACAACATAGAAGCAGGCCATTCAGCCCAACTGGTCAATTCTCTTTTAAGCTGAAAGTAAAGCTGTCTCTACAATATTCCCCATCAAACACTCCCAGGACAGGCACAGCACGGGGTTAGATACAGAACAAATCTTCCTATAAACTATGCCCAACAAACACTCCCAGGTCAAGGACAGCACAGGGTTAGATACAGAGTAATTCTTCCTCTGCACTGTCCCCATCAAACACTCCCAGGGACAGGGACAGGGACAACACGGGGTTAGATAGAGAGTAAACCTTCCTCTACACTGTACCCATCAAACACTCCCAGGGACAGGGACAGCACGGGGTTTAGATACAGAGTAAAGCTGCCTCTACACTGTCCCCTATCAAACACTCCCTGGACAGAGACAGCACAGGGTTAGATACAGAATAAAGCTGCCTCTACACTGTCCCCCATCAAACATTCCCAGGACAGGGACAGCACGGGGTTTAGATACAGAGTAAAGCTGCCTCTACACTGTCCCTATCAAACACTCCCTGGACAGAGACAGCACAGTGTTAGACGGAGAGTAAAGGAAAAAGAAAGTGGAAAAAACAGTCAGTATCAAATACTCCCAGTACATGGACAGCTTGGGTTAGATAAAGAGTAAAAGTCCCATGACTCTTTTAAACAGAAACTGAATCTCCCTTGACCCTGTGTCCATCAAACACCCCCTGGAAAGGAACAGCCTGGGGTTAGATAGAGTAAAGCATGCTTGACCCTGTGCCGATCAAACACTCCGAGATAGATTTCGATGCAGAGGAAAGCTCTGCCTGCCACTGGGGTGTGGGGAAAAGATTTATAGGTTGATAATGCTTGGCCACATTCTGAATGTACCTTCCCTGGGCCATCGAGCCCTGAAGTGGCCCTCAAGCCCAGGAAACCCTGGTTCAGAGACAGAGCTGCTTCCAGGACCCCAGGAGCACCCAGGTTGACCCATAGTAACCTTGGGCTCGCAAGTTCCACCTTCTCACATTGTCTGGGCAAAGACATTCCTGCGGAATTTCCTGTTGGAATTATCATCATTATTTCATATTTACGTTTCCCCTAGTTCAGGTTTGTCTGCTTCCGTTAAATTTTTCTTTACTCTTGAATACCTCTATCCCAAAGCTTCTGATTTCTGTGAGGCATGAATTCCAGTGTTTGCTACTTGTATAAACTCTTTTAGTTAACACAAACCTTTCTTTTCAATTAACTAGTGTTCTCTACGGAGGCTCATAAGATCGTCTCATATGCTGAAGCAAAGCACCACAATTGAAATGACAGGCATTACTGCAAGACTACAGTGCAGGAGAAAAGGCTAACTCCTTTCATTAACAACACATACTTCAGCTGCAATACTCCACTGATAATCACACATAGCTCTCATATTACTCAACGAATTTTCCATACCAGGGAACAATAAGGTGGAAATGCAACTGGGTTCACAAAAAGCAGGCTCCGTGATTAACGTCGCCTCTGCACACACACTGATGAGATTAGTCACTGCACATTAAAGTGTAGATACTCACAAAATCAACTGGCAGTTTTCAAAATCAAATCAAACCAAATTCACTTTGAAGGGAGGCTGGATAGACCTGGGTCATTTTCTGGAAATCGAGAAGGCTAGTGTGGTGGGGGGGACCTGATAAAGGTGTCTAAGATTATGAGGGGCACGGACAGCGAGGATAGAAAGCAGCTGTTGCCAGGGTCAATAATGAGGGGGTCTCATTGTAAGGTGAAGGGAAGGGTTTTTACAGGGGACTTGAGAAAAAACGTTTTCATCCAGCATTCGGTGGTAATCTGGGAATGTACTGTCTGGGAGCATGTTTGAGGAGGGAAACCTCACAACCTTGAAAGGGTAGGTGGATGAGCCGTAGAAATATCATAACATTCAAGGCAATGGGCCGAGTGCTGGAAAGTAGGATTAACATAGATAGGTTGGTATAGAGCTGATGGGCCAAAGGGCCTCTTCAGTTTTGCATGACACTGTAACTCACACCTCCCCACCATGTTGAACCGACAGACTCTATCCTGACGTACCGTACAATATTATAGGGCTTACTGAATAATTCCTGTCGCGATTATAAAGGTGCTAGCAAGGTGGACCTCATAGAATATGAGTTCCCTGATTGGGGCTGTTCCAATCAGGGAGTCCTGGCTGACAGATATGAACAGAGTCAGAGTTTCTGCTCACTCTGAGAGCTGGTTAGGTCGGTGTCATGTATAACGCATGTGTGAATAAAGGAGGAGAAGGTGAGGATTGCAGATGCTGGAGATCAGAGTCAAACAGTGTGGTGCTGGAAAAGCACAGCAGGTCAGGCAGCATCTGAGGAGCAGGAGAATTGATGTTTTGAACATAAGCTTTTCATCAGATATGTGGGGGGCTGTCCAAGGGGGCTAAGAGATAAATGGGAGGGGGTGGGGGCTGGGGTGAAAGTAGCTGAGAATGTGATAGGCAGATGAAGGTGGGGGCTGATGGTGATAGATCGGAGCAGAGGGTGGAATGGATAGGTGGGAAGGATGATGGACAGGTAAGATAGTTCAAGGGAGCAGTTGGAGGTTTGGATCTGGGATAAGGTAGAGGGAGGGGAGATGAGGAAACAGGTGAAATCGATATTGATCCCGTGTGGTTGGAAAGTCTCAAGGAGGAAGATGAGACATTCTTCCTCCCTCCAGGTGGCTAGAATGTGGTGGTGGAGGAGGCCCAGGACTTGCATGTCCTTGGTGGAGCGGAAAGGGGAGTTGAAGTGTTTGGGCACAGGGTGGTAGGATTGATCAGTGCGTGTGTCCCAGAGATGCTTTCTGAAGGGTTCTGCAAGTTGGAGTCCTGATGTGTGACTAAAGGATGACTTGGTGACGGGATACTGGCTTTGGTGGAGCTATTTCAGTTTCAGTGGCTGCTAGCCAATGTAAAGGCTTCAGGCAATCTGACTTCTGCTGTTATTTATTGAGGGGGGGGGGGTTCTATCTTAACAGATAAACAACAATGCAATGTGCCACGGGAGGGCTGCAGGAATAGTCATTTGGGAAGAGTCACAATGTTAACTCTTTCTCTCTCTCTCTCCCCCCCTCTCCTCACCTCCCCAGTTCTGGCATACCCGCTGACTTCCTTCAGCATTTCCAGTTTTTATTTCAAATCTCCAGCCTCCAGAGCATTTTGCTTCTATTGCCGGGTTTAATGTTTTATTGCCATTGAAATGCCACGTGGCACATAGACAGTGAGACTGCTCGTCCAGAGAGCCAGGCTCATGTTCTCAGGGCACCATGGGAAAAATGGGGAAACTTTAGCTCAATAATAATTTATGGCTGGCACGGTGGTACAGTGGTTAGCACTGCTGCCTCACAGCACCAGGCACCCGGGTTCAATTCCTGCCTCAGGCAACTGTCTGTGTGGAGTTTGCACATTCTCCCTGTGTCTGTGTTGGTTTCCTAAAGTTTCCTCCCACTGTCCAAAAATGTGCAGGTTAGATGAAGTAACATGCTAAATTGTCCGTAGTGTTAGGTGAAGGGGTAAATGTAGGGGAATGGGCTGCTCTTCGGAGGGTCGGCGTGGACTTGTTGGGCTGAAGGGCCTGTTTCCAGACTGTAAGCATTCTAATGACTGGAATTAAAAGCTTGCCTAATGGTGACCATTTCACATTGACAGTAATATTCTTTTGGGAAGGAAGTCATCACCCCTTTTTTAGTCCAGCCTACATCTGACTCCTGACCTACAGCACTACTTAAATTCCCACTGAAGTGGCCTAGAGACACAATCTTTTCCTGGGCAACCAGTAGCCATGCCCACTTCCCATATCGAAATAAAAAAGACAGCCATGGGACACATTTTCAAGGTGAGAGGAGAAAGATTTACAAAAGATATAAGGTGCAACCTTTTTACACAGAGAGTGGTTTGTGTGTGAAATGAACTTCCAGAGGAAGTGATGGATGCAGATTGAGTGATAAGGAGAGGCTGGACAGGCTGGGTACACCTGAAACCTTGACTTCTCCACCTCCTGCTGCTGCCTGGCTTGCTGTGTTATCCCAGGCTCCTGAATGATTTCTTTCACTGGAGCGTAGGAAATTTATATAATCACGAGGGGCATAGCTAAGTTGTCTTTTCTGTAGGGTTGGAGGTTTCAAGTCTAGGGGGCATATTTTTAAGGCAAGAGGAGAGAGATTTGAAAATGATGTGAGGGGTAATTTTCCTTACGCAGAGAGTGGTCAGTGTGGAATGAACTTCCAGAGGAAGTGGTGGATGTGGATACAGTTAAAACATTGAAAAGACATTTGGATAAGTTCATAAATAAGAAATGTTTGGAGGGATATGGACCAGGAGCAGGCAGATGGGCCTAGTTTAGTTTGGGATTCTGTTCGGCATGGACTGGTTGGACCGAAGGGTCTGTTTCCGTGCTGTAAGACTCTGTGACAAAGGGGATACAGGTAGACGGAGGTGGGAAGAATAGAGAGACCACATGAATAAGAAGTGGCAAAGACACATTTCCGTTTCCTCCATGCTTTGTTGTACACCTCAGATATTTGAATCTTTGCTGTTGTTGCATGGATAAGTCTAACAGCTATCTTGTACGCTGCAGGGTCCCAGAAACAGCAAAGGCCAGTTTGGAAGGAGAGTGGGCCAGCACATAGGAAAAGGTTCTCGTCCTCCTTCGAGATCAGCTGAGCTCCTCAGTTTAACATTTCATGCAAAGGATGCCCCCATTTGACCCTGCAGTACTCTATCAGTCCTGCAATGGACAAAGTTAAAAATCACACAACATCAGGTTATAGCCCGACAGGTTTAATTAGAAGCGCGCCAGCTTTCAGAGCGTCGCTCCTTCATCAGGTGGTAGTGGAGTCCTCCACAACCACCTGATGAAGGAGCGTCGCTCCAAAAGCTAGTGCTTCCAATTAAACTTGCTGGACTATAACCTGGTGTTGTGTGATTTTTAACTTTGTACACCCCAGTCCAACACCGGCATCCCCAAATCATAACAATGTTGATAGCTAGACAATATGTTGAAGGTGTTAGCCCCCTGTGTTCTCTGTCTATGCCATGATGTTTAGATTTATTCTAATCTAAAAAGTGAGATAACAGAGTTTTACATGAATGCATGCAGTTTTTGAACGAAGTATAATGTAACCCAGCAAGTACAAATTCATCCCATAAAATATATATGGGACATGTGGGTCTTTGTCTGTTTGTGTGTGTGTGTCTGGGTTGGGGGTTGTGAGTGTGAGAAAGTGTATGTGTGTGTGTAGTGAGTGCAGAGTGTTTTAAGTCTGTGAGAGGGTGCATGTGTGAGTGTGGGAGTGTGTGTGTCTGTAAGGATGTGTCTGGGTGTCTGTATACGCGTCTGTGTATATGTGTGCCCGTGTGTATGTATGTATAGGAGTGCCTGTATGTGTGTGTGTGTGAGAGAGTGTGTGTGTAGGAGTGTCTGTGTGTGTGTATAGTGCAACGGTGGTCACCTGTAATGTGACATGAACCCAAGGTCCCGGTTGAGGCCCTCCCTATGGGTACCGAACTTAGCTATCAGCCTCTGCTCGGCCACTTTTCGCTGCTGCCTGTCCCGAAGTCTGCTTTGGAGGGTGATGTTGTACCAAGCCTCAAGGTCGGACTGTGAGGCCACAAACTGTTCAGCAGAGGGTGCTGCTGATTGCCAGTCTGAGCTTCCGGCACTTTCTCCCAACTCGGGTTTGCAGAGCTAACTCTAAAATCCAGGATAAAGTTAAAATCACCTGGACTCCAAAGTTCAGTTCAAAAAGTTCTCATTGTGCATCATGGCCATGCTAAAGACATATAGTCATAGAGTCATACAGACCCTTCAGCCCAACCAGTCCATGCTGACCATAATCCCAAAACTAAACTAGCCCCACCTACCTGCTCCTGGCCCATATCCCTCCAAACATTTCTTATCCATGTACTTGTCCAAATGTCTTTTAAACCTTATAACTGTATCGGCATCATCTGGAAGTTCATTCCACACACCTACCACTCTCTGTGTAAAATAAAATTGCCCTTCATGTCATTTTCAAATCTCTCTCTTCTTACCTTAAAATCCTGAAATCCTGAACCCCATATCTATGCTCCTCACGATTTAAAAAACCACTATAGGATTTGAGCTACAGGGAGAGGCTGAACAGGTTGGGGCTGTTTTCCCTGGAGTGTCGGAGGCTGAGGGGCAAAATCATGAGGGGCATGGATAGGATAAATAGACAAAGTATTTTCCCTGGGGTGGGGGAGTCCAGAACTAGAGGACATAGGTTTAGGGTGAGAGGGGAAAGATATAAAAGAGACCTAAGGGGCAACCTTTTCTCACAGAGGGTGGTACGTGTATGGAATGAGCTGCCAGAGGAAGTGGTGGAGGCTGGTACATTTGCAACATTTAAAAGGCATCTGGATGGGTATATGATTAGGAGGGGTTTGGAGAGATATGAGCCGGTTAGTGGCAGGTGGGACTAGATTAGGTTAGGATTGGGTTGGCTGTCAGGTGGGATTAGATTGGGTTGGGATATCTGGTCGGCATGGAAGGGTCTGTTTCCATGCTGTACATTTCTATGACTCTATGACTTTATAAGGTCACCCCTCCTACTCGCCAGTGAAAGTCCCAGCCTATCCAGCTTCTCCTTATAACTCAAACCCACCATACCCAGCAACACCCTGGTGAATCTCTTCTGAATCTTCTCCAGCTCTAATAATATTCATATAGCAGGGCGACCAGAACTGGACACAGTACTCCAGAACAGGCCTCATCAATATGATGTGCTGAGATGGGATAAGAATTTTCCACAAAAAGACTGTGCAGTCATGTACGCACAATTATTGCTCAAACAAACTAGATTAGACAAACACCAGAAAGGAGATGCTTTGCAGTGCTACAGGGCCATGGTAAGACTAGCTGGTCTCCACCTACAGACAGTCAGAATGCACACTGCGGGCTGAATGGACACCTGTTTGTGACTATCTTCATCATTTTAACAACCAATTGCTAAAGTCTCACTGTCGAGCTAAAATCTATTTAATGCATAAGGAGTTATTTAGCTTGGGGTTCTGACTTGCATTTCTCACACCGGCTAAGGTTACTATTAAGGACCCTCCTACTCAACCTTTCCCACCACCAGTCGCGACCCCTTCATGAGAGGAGAGACCTATCATCTGGTACACAGCTTAAAGAAACATTAGAATTGCCTACAACATGACCTACTTACATTGAGTATCTTGCAACATGACGGAGTATCTGCAGAAGAACTTATCCACATTGTATTCCTCTTCAGGTGGACAATGAAGGCCAATGTTGGGATAAAATGCATTGCCTTGATGGGCCCCTGCATTAGTAGTGCCGCCATATTTGTAAAGGAAACACTAGAGGTGTGCCACAAGGATTGGTGCTGGGTCCACTGAGTTTTGTCATTTACGTACATGATTTGGATGTGGACAGAGGAGGAATGGTTAGTGAGTTTGCAGATGACACAAAAATTGGAGATGTAATGGACTGTTTACCTCAGAGTATGGGATAGTGATCAGATGGCTGAGGAATGGCAGACGGAGTTTATTTAGATTTTGAAAATGCAGATGAGGGCAGGACTTATACGCTCAACGGTAAGGTCCTGGAGAGTGTTGCTGATGGCAGGTTCATAGTGCCAAGAAAGTAGAGTTGCAGGTGAAAAGGGTGTTTAGTATGCTTTCCTTTATTGGTCAAAGCATTGAGTATAAGAAGTGGGAGGTCATGTTGCAACTGTGCAGGACATTGGTTAGGCCACATTTGAAATATTGTGTACAATTCTGGTCTCCATCCTATCAGAAGGATGTTTTGAAACTTGAAAGGGTTCAGAAAAGATTTACAAAGACTATGCCAGGGTTGGAGGGTTTGATCTCTCAGGAGAGGGTGAATGGGCTGGGGCTGTTTTCCCTGGAGCATCGAAGTCTGAGGGGTGACCTTAAAAATGTTATTAAAATCATGAGGAGCGTGGATAGGGTGAATAGACAAGGCCTTTTCCTTGGGGTGGGGGAGTCCAGAACAAGAGGGGCATAGGTTTAAGGTGAGAGGTGAAAAGTTTAAAAGGGACGTAAGGGGCAACGTTTTCACACAGAGGATAGATAGTGTATGTATGGAATGAGCTGCCAGAGGAAGTGGTGGAGGCTGGTACAATTACAACATTTAAAAGGCATTTGGATGGGTATAGAATAGGAAGGGTTTGGAGGGATATGGGCTAAATGCTGGCAAATGGGACTAGATTGGGTTAGGATATCTGGTTGGCATGGACCAATTGGACCAAAGGGTCTGTTTCCGTGCTCTACAGCTCTATGACTCTATGTGTCTTCGCTTACCATTTCTAACAGAGAATAGGCCCTGACACCTATTGGAGATGTCTGCTAGAAATATGGTGTGGCTGGCCTGAGATCTCCCTTTTGTGGGTGCAGCCTAATCTGTGGTCCATTGGAGGCCCCAACTATTCATAATTCGCTCATGCAGAGCCTGCAGTCGAAGGCTTAGCCCTCCCAGTTCTACCTCAATACTACAGGCCCCTGCCAGCTACACCAGCCTTTCCCCTCAACTCCATCCTCTATGACTCAGTACCTCCATCATTGTATCGAAGGGTGTGGTGCTGGAAAAGCACAGCCAGTCAGGCAGCATCCGAGGAGCAGGAGAGTCAATGTTTTGAGCATAAGCTCTTCAAATGAGGTGGTGTCCCAAGGGGGCTGAGAGATAAGTGGGAGGATTGAGGCACAGTGGCAGCTATGTGTACCATCGACAAGATGCTCTGCAGCAAGTTCACCACCTTCCAAGTCCATGATGTCGACCACCTGAAAAGGTAACAGCAGCAAACACGTGGGAACATCACCCCCCTGCAGGTTCCCCTCCAAGCCACTCACAGATTTGAAAATATATTACCGTTCCTTCAGTGTCACTGGGTCAAAATCCTGCAACTCCCTCTTTATTAGCACTGTGGGTGTCCCCACACCAAATGGAATGATGCGGTTAAAGAAGGCACATCACCACTACCTGGTTCATTCAATAAATTGTGGTCGAGCCAACGTCACCCACCCCCCATGAGTGAACAAATAGCAGGTGTAAATTGGGTGCGGCTGCCATTGATGGGTCATATTGTTCACACTGTGACAGACTCTCCGTACCATGAGGGGATTTGAGGCGAAAGGCTGGTGTAGCTGTCAGGGGCCTGTAGCATTGAGGTAGAACTGGGAGGGCAATCCTTCTACTGCAGGTTCTGCATGAGCTAACCATGAAAGGTGGGGGCCTCCAATGGACCACTGACTAAGCCCACTCCTGATGAAGGGCTCTTGCCCGAAACGTCAATTTTCCTGCTCCTCCGATTCTGCCTGACCTGCCGCACCTTTCCAGCACCACTCTAATCTTGACACTGACTAGGCTCAACCCAACTGGTCACCAGCCAGATATATTCCCATCCACTTTCCCATGAAGTCAATCGAGAAGCCAATCCAGGCGACCTGAGGGCCTCTGGGAACACATTCGACTCATCTTGATGGAAACTTGGACTGGGGACAGTCTACGTCACAATTGTCGCTGCTTTAACGCCGGTCTTAGCATCCATCGGGTCCATTATTCCATTCAAACCTACAAATACTGACACAGCCTAATGGCATTCCATTGTTCAAAGCATCTAGCTGCACAGTGTTAGCCAGAGTCTCAGGTCAATTATTTAGTGTGTGCAGGAGGAATTGGGTCTTGTCTGGTCCCATCTCTCTTGATCTACACTTTCAATCTTTCCTATGAATACCAGATAGCCAACCCTCCCTCCTTCCCCCTCCCCATATATTCTCTTGGATGAATCAGAGAATGATACAACATGCAGGATTAGCGTTAAGCTCATCATTCCCGTTTCATCCCCACCCTCTTGAAATTGGTCAGAGTATTGAGTACAGGATTTAGGAGGTCACTTTTGGAATATTGTGTGCAATTCTGGTCTCCTTCCCTATCGGAAGGACGTTGTGAAACTTGAAAGGGCTCAGAAAAGATTTACAAGGATGTTTTGGAACATAGAACATAGAAAAATACAGCGCATTACAAGCCCTCCGGCCCTCGATGTTGCACCAATCCAAGCCCACCTAACCTACACTAGCCCACTATCCTCCATATGCCTATCCAATGCCTATTTAAATGCCCAAAAAGAGGGAGAGTCCACCACTGCTACTGGCAGGGCATTTCATGAACTCACGACTCGTCAGGGTTGGAGGGTTTGAGCTATAGGGAGAGATTGAACAGGCTGGGGCTGTTTTCTCTGGACGCTGAGAGGTGACCTTATAGAGGTTTATAAAATCATGAGGGGCACGGATAGGATAAATAGACAAAGTCTTTTCCTTGGAGTGGGGGAGTCCAGAGGCATAGGTTTAGGGTGAGAGGGGAAAGATATAAAAGAGACCTAAGAGGTAACCTTTTCATACAGAGGGAGGTACGTGTATGGAATGAGCTGCCAGAGGATGTGGTGAGGCTAGTACAATTGCAACATTTAAGAGGTATCTGGATGGGTATATGAACAGGAAGGGTTTGGAAGGATATAGGCCGAGTGCTGGCAGGTAGATTGGGTTGGGATATCTGGTTGGCATGGACGAGTTGGACCGAAGGGTCTGTTTCTGTGCTGTACATCTCTATGATTCTATAGGCAACTCTATTCGAGGCATGATTTCCCTCAAAATCATGGGGTGGGGGAGGTAGGGTGGGGTTGGGCAGTAGTGAATGGGTGTTAAGATACTGAATTGGTCTCAGATTTAATGTGCAGTTATTGAATCGTGTACAAAAAAATGGAAGAGACAGATTTGTTTGTGTTTGTCCTTCCACTTTGGGAGCAGGTTAACAGGCAGCAGCAGTGGGGATCTAACCATGTCCTCATATTCCTGAGTGTCAACCCTTCTACTTCTCTGCTACACGGTTATGATCAATGCACTAACACAGACATTCGCTGACCACACCATCATGTATTTCCAAGCCTCCCGTTCCCATTCTTTGCTTCCGTAATTACAACGCAGCACATCATAACACAAATTCCCCCCCTGTACACTAAATGAAGACATCAGTCAGGAACATATTCAGTTCTGAGGGTCACTGGATCTGAAGTGTTAGTTCTACTTTCTCTCCACAGATGCTACTAGTCCTGCTGAGTTTTTCCAGCAATTGTTGGTTTTGTTTCTGATTTCCAGCATCTGCAGTTGTTGTAAGGATAGCAGGTTTCCTTCCCTGAGGACTTTGGTGAACCAAGTAAGTTCTTGCACCTATCAATGCTAGGACTGGAGAAAACCTGTGTGTCTTTGTGTGTGTGTTGGTGAATGTGCATGTGAGCGTGTGTGTGAATGTGTATGTGTGAGAGCATGTGTGTATGAATGTGTGTCATTGTGCGTGTGTATGTGTAAATGTGTATGTGAATGTGAGTGTGAACGTGTGTGTGAACGTGTGTGCGAATGTGTGCCTTTCTTCGTGTGTGTGAGCATTTGTGTGTGTGTAAATGTGTGTGTGTGTGTGTGCATGCGAGTTTGTATATGTGTGTCTGTGTACCTTTATGTATGTAGCATCTTTTTTATTCATTCACAGAATGTGAGCATCATTGGCTAGCTCAGCATTTATTGCCCATCCCAGACGACAGTTAAGAATCAACCACATTACTGTGTGTCTGAGTCACATGGAAGCAGTTTCCTTCCATAGAGGACACAGATGGATTCATTAGACTTTGAATGCTGCATTTTCAATGCATTCGAATTCCCATGATCTGTCATGGTGGGATTCCAACTCAGGACCCCAGAACATTACCTGGGGTCTCGGGATTAACATTCCAGCAATAATACCAGCAGACCATCATGTGTGTTTGTGTGTGTGTGTGTGTGTGTGCGTGTGTCTGTGTGCACGCGTGTGAGTGCATGTGTGTGCACGCACGTGCATGTGTATCATGTAATTGGGAAGATGCTGAATCTGTGGAATACTTTACCCTAGATGACTGCAGTAACTCTGCCATCAAATACGATCAAACTGGAGACTGATAGATTTCTGATTATTAACACACCACATGACATGGGGATAGTGTGGGAGAAATGGCATCAAGATTGAAGATCTGCTAAATGGCGATGCAGGGATGGACCAAATGTCCTCCACTTGCTCTTGTTTCCTTGGTTCCTAATGAACAGCACCGTGCTGTCTGTGGAATCCTGCTGTGACCTTGCAACATTGACAATGCTTCATTAATTACACAGTGCACACAGGGTGAGGCTGGGAGAGGCACAAGCCAGCACTTCTATAAAACACCAGGGGGCGTCTGACTCCAGTTGGGTGACCTTTCATTGTGTGAGGCTTCTCACGGAAAGCTGGGACACAGAGGGAGGGCACCCTGCGCCGTGCAAACCGTACTGTTCCACTCCGGAACTACTGGGTCATTAGTGGAAACTGCTCTGTGAGCTATCTCCTGCAGCCAATGCTTGGAATGGCAGCGTCTGTGGAAACGCAACAAGCATTAGCATTTGAAAAGGCCTCTGTGCAGTACCCACCTGCTGGGAACTTTGAAGGGTTCAACCTGGTAACTGAGTCATGCCCACAGCCACCTCAAGAGAAATAAAGAGCTGTTTCATCTCCAGGAGTTGTAACAGCCACTTTCAATTAATCTTCGCGGTCATTCCATATGTGTTGTTTTCCTGTAGACGCTGGTTTGAAGTTCCCCATTGGCTGTTCACTCTACTGCAACATCTAGGAATGGCAGTTTGTTGTGTGAGTGTGAGAGAGAGAGAGAGACTGTATGGGAGAGACAGAATGTATGTGAGAGAAAGTGGAAGTGAGAGAGAGCGTATGTGAGAGAGAGTGTAAATGAGCGAGTGTGCTGAGAGTGTGAATAAGTGAGTGAGAGTGTGTGAGTGTGCGTGTGCATGCGTGTGATTGCAATTGCACATTCGTGTGAGAGCGCAGTTGGGAGTGTGTGCCCTTGTTCCGAAGTCCTTTGCCAGGTCATATAGTTCCTCCCAACCTATTCTCAAATTCCTGAATTATTGTTGTCAGCTCAATTGGCTCATCCCTCAAACCTTGAATGCAAGGGATTCCCAATCTAGTCCATGTGATCTGCAGCCATCATTTAACCCTATTGGTCCTGATGGCATTCACATTGAGACCAATATACCCTTCCAGCTTCGGGCTCGTGTAATAGTGTTCCTACCTCTAGGCCAGAAGGCCTGGGCTCACATCTCACTTTGCCCACCAATGTGTCATAAAATGTGATGAGGTTGATCCAAACCATTCTGAGCTTAAGGTGCATTAAATAAGGTGCCTGATATTCCACAATGCACTCTATTAGCCTCATCCTGTTATCAACATGGATTAACCTCAGTCCAGGGACCTCCAATCATTCCCCAACATCTGCATCTGGAAAAGACAATCCGAGATTTCTACTTTGTGTGAGATGATGGTTGTGTGACTGGCCCCTGAACCACTGCACTGACCTCAGTCAAAGTGATGCTCTCCATTGTTCCTACAACATCCACCTCCAGTACAGCTGAGCCGAGAGGGGCCATTGGCTATGGATACACACTTGTATTTCATTCAAGTCAACAAATGAGAAAAAAAAACAGAGGCTGAAGGGCACACCTCTGACTCCAGGTCCTTTGAGCCTGCTCTGAGCATTCAGTACAGATCGGGGCTAATCGGATTGTGAATCCAACCAGGCCCAGGGAGAGACACCCAGTGTGAGCTCCTGGTCTGAGCCACTGACATAGGTACAGGATCCCTAGCCTCAGCCCAGACACTGCTGGCCCCCAAGAGGCCTGGGCAGTGATTTTTTTTCATTCATCGTGGGACGAAGGCATTACTCACTCGGCCAGCATTTATTGTCCATCCCTAATTGCCCCACAGGGCAGTTAAGAGTCATCCACATTGCTGTGGGTCTGGAGTCACATGTAGGCCAGAGAAGGGGAGGTGGTGGTATAATCGCTGAACTGTTAATCCAGAGACCCAGGTAACATTCTGGGGACCTGGGTTCAAATCCTTTCACAACAGATGAGGGAATTTGAATTTAATAAATATCTGGAATTAAGAATCTAACGATAATCATGAATCTATTGTCAATTGTTGGAAAAACCCATCTGGTTCACTAATGCCTTTTAGGGAAGGAAACTGCCATCTTACCTGGTCTGGCCTACATGTGACTCCAGACCCACAGCAATGGGGTTGACTATCACTGGGCAATTAGGGATGGACAATAAATACTGAGTCTCTAGTGATGCTCGCATTCCGTGCATAAATAAAGGAAAGAAAAAAGGACGGCTAAAAGATATTAGTGAACCAATGAACTTTTTCAACTATCAACTTTGGAGTCACGATCATTATAAGACCCCGATTTGAACCTGTATCCTCAGAAAACATTAGTCTGTCTGTATTAGTCCAATGATAGTATCACTAGTCCACTGCCTCCTCCATTGTAATGCAGTCAGCCAGATTGACCGAAGAAAATATAAGTTCCCTGATTGGGGCTGTTAATCTGGTCCAGTCAGGGAGCCCTAGCTGACAGATAAATAGGAGTTTCCCCCCCCCCAACTCTATTTTGATTTAGGCCCTGCCCTCCCCTTCACTGTTTTGATCACACAGCATTGCCCTTTGATGTGAAGGGCACTGCTCGTCACAGGCCACTCGGGTGTTTTCCTACTTTTCCTGGTGGTGGAAATTGAATAAAGATTTGTACACCTTGTCTCTCACTGTGTCTCACACCTGCACACACACACCATGGGTGCTGGGGATAAAAATAATAAGCACTAAAAGAAAGAAAAGAAAAAATAAATAAAAAAAAATATAACCAGGACAAGCATTGCCCTTTGAAAAAAAGAAAAAAAAATAAAAGAAAAAAAAAAGGAAGAAAAAAAATTTGGAGTTTCCCCCCCCTCCAACTCTATTTTGATTTAGGCCCTGCCCTGCCCTTCACTGTTTGATCACACAGCATTGCCCTTTTTGATGTGAAGGGCACTGCTCGTCACTGGCCACCCGGGTGTTTTCCTATCTTCCTAGTGAAAAAAAAGGGAACAGAGAGAGAGAAAAAAAAGAAAAAAAAAGAAAATAAAAAGAAAACAAAAATAGGAGTTTCCCCTCCAATTCTATTCTGATTTAATCCCAACTCTCCCCCTTTCACATTCCTCATGTAAGCACTGTCCTTACTGGGCTTTCCTTGTTACTGGCTCACTGGCCATTTGGTGTTTTCCTGGTGGTGGAAATGTTTGGAATAAATCTTTTGCACAATGGTGTCTTTGTTCTGAGCCACTACACACAGACACAGACACACACACAACACGCGGAAAATATAAGCACTACCGCTGTGAAATGGTAGTATCGGGGATTTTAAAACAAAATGATAAAAAAAAAGGAGTGTCAGAGGTTCAGTTCAATCATGGAGCTGACTCAGACTATGGTCATACTAAAGTCAAGGTGGTGGTGGAGGGTTACTTTTCAGACTGGAGGCCTGTGACCAGTGGAGTGCCACAACGATCGGTGCTGGGTCCACTACTTTGACATAGGATGTATAGTTAGTAAGTTTGCAGATGAGGTTTAGTGGACAGCAAAGAAGCTTACCTCAAAATGCAAAGGGACCTTGATCAGATGGGCCAATGGGCCGAGGAGTGACAGGTGGAGTTCAATTCAGACAAATACGTGGGGCTGCATTTTGGAAAGGCAAGTCTTAGCAGGACTTATACACTTAATGGTAAGATCCTGTGGAGTGTTGCTGAACAAAGAGACCTTGGAGTGCAGGTTCATAGCTCCTTGAAAGTGGATTTGCAGGTAGATAGGATAGTGAAGATGGTGTTTGGTATTCTTGCCTTTATTGGTCAGTGTATTGAGTAGAGAAGCAGGGAGGTCATGTTGCAATTGTACAGGACATTGGTTATGCTACTTTTGGGATATTGTGTGCAGTTCTGGTCTCTAAGCTGTAGAAAAGATGTTGTTAATCTTGAAAGGGTTCAAAAAAGATTTGCAAGAATGTTGCCAGTGTTAGAGGATTTGAGCTAAAGGGGGAGGCTGAATAGGCTGGGGCTGTTTCCTCGAAGCGTTTGAGGCTTAGGGGTGACCTTATAGAGGCTTACAAAATCACAAGGGGCATGGACAGGATAAATAGACAAGGTCTATTCCCTGGGGTGGTGGAGTCCAAAACTCGAGGGCATAGGTTTAGGGTGAGAGAGGAAAGATTTAAAAGGGATCTAAGGGACAGCTTTTTGACAGAGGGCGGTGTGTGTATGGAATGAGCTGCCAGAGTAAGTGATGGAGGCTGGTACAATCACAACATATAAAAGGCATCTGGATGGATATAGGAATGGGAAGGGTTTGGAGGGATATGGGCGGAATGCTGGCAAATGGGACCAGATTAATTTAGGATACCTTATCTGCATGGACGAGTTGCATCGAAGGGTCTGTTTCCGTGCTATACATCCCAATGACTCTATGACTGTTTGTATACTGTTTGTAAATAAAGGGAGAGTCAGGAGCAGGTCTCTAGCCTCTGAGGAGTTATTTCAGCCTGGACCTCAGTTAATGGAGTCTGATGTCCTCTACTGCACCCCCCTCCCCCTCCCCCCATCCTGAACTCCACTTTCCCGCCTGCCCCCACCAAAATTTGCCACTTTCCCCTTGTAAGACTGTCCCTCCAAACCTGGTATCAGTCCTGTGAACTTCCCCTGGTCTGTCTTCAATGCTAATATATCCCTCCTCCAAAACTGTTCACAATAATCCGCTGTGGTCTGACTGGTGCTAAGTGCTGACTGGATTGCTAAGTTATCCTCATCACTGCCTTACAAACCTCTTGTCTTTAACCCCTGCCATGATTCTAGATATCCCAACATGAGGAAACCTCCTGTCAGCACCCACCCTGTAAAAACCCCTCAAGGTCCTTAACGTTTCAGTAAGATTGACTGAGCTGCAAATAATCTCGGCCCAACCTATTCAACCTTTGCTCAAAAGTCCTTCATCTCAGGAATGGGTTGAGTGAACATTCTACAATTATATCCTTTTACAAGGAGACTAAAATTGTAAACAACATCCTCTGTCTGGTCTCACCATGTTCCTGGGATTGAAAAGTAGGGTAATAGGGAAAGCCAATGGGCTGTTGGCCTTCATTTCAAAGGGAATGGGGTATTCAAGGAGAGTGGGCGAAAGTAAGTACTGCAGATTAGAGTCAAGAGTATGGTGCTGGAAAAGCACAGTAAGTTCCAAGGAACAGGACAGACAATGTTTCAGGCAAAAAGTCCTTCAATGACTCTCCTGCTCCTCAGATGCTGCCTGACCTGCTGTGCTTTTCCAGTGCCACCCTTTTCAACTAGTTAAACCACAGCTGGATTACTGTGAACAGTTTTGGGGCTCATTATCTAAGGGAGGATATATACTGGCATTGAAGGTAGAACACAAAGTTCACTGGACTGACACCAGGTAAGGAAGAACTGTCTTATGAAGAAAGCTTGAGTAGGTCGGTCTTGTACTCGTTGGAGTTTGGAATGAGAACTGAACTTATTGAAACAGACAGGACTCTTAGCGTAGATGTGGAGAGATTATTTCTCCTTGTGGGACATTCTTGGTCCACAGGGAATAATCTCAGAGTAAGGAATGGTCCATTTAATACAGAAATGAGGAGGAATTTGTTCACTCAGAAGTTAATGAATCTGTGGAATTCTTTGCTGCAGAGGGCTGTTGAGGCAGGCTAACTAAGTATATCCACCGCTGAGACAGACAAGTTTATCATCATTAAGAGTTACAGCAAATAGGCAGGAAAATGGAGTTAAAGGTGATCAGTTCAGCCATGACCTTACTGATTGGTGGATCAGACTCAATGGGCTGAATGGCCTACTCCCTTTTCTCTAACCGAGCTGCGAAGGAATTTATTCTCTGTGATTATCTGGAATTTTCTTCCCAGTGAGTTTTAGCAACTACATCACCGAAAGAATGTTAAAGGAGCTGGATAGATTTTGGAAATATCAGGGAGATATAGATTCCCTACACTATGGAAACAGGCCCATCGGCCCAACAAGTCCACACTGACCCTCTGAAGAGTAACCCACCCAGACCCATTCCTGCATTTTCCCCAGACTAATCCAGCTAAACCTACACATCTCTGAACACTATGGACAATTTAGCATGGCCATGCACATGTTTGGACTGTGGCAGGAAACCGGAGCACCCAGAGGAAACCCACACAGACACGGGGAGAATGTGCAAACTCCACACAGACAGTCGTCCAACGCTGGAATTGAACTTGGGTTCCTGGTGCTGCGAGGCAACAGTGCTAACCACTGAGCCACCATGATGGCGATATAAGAGAGTTCAGGCCTAGGGCAGGCCAGCAACGATTCTATAGAATCATAGGGCTAGCCTTGAGGGGCCAAATGGACTACTCTTGCTCCTATTTCTTCTTCTCCACATCTGTAGTAATCCTTCTGCATTTTATATTCAGTTCCCCTTACAATAAACCATCTTTGCTTTTCTAAGATGTGGCTAAGTTCTGACAAACTCCTGAAGTGATCAGTAACAAATGTTTTGCATATTCACTTTAGAAACATGACCACACTTTTTCATTAAAACACGGATGAGAATTTATTCCAGTTAAAAACAAAACTAGATCTTCATTTAAAAAATAGAATGAATTGTTTTTAAAAATCACTTATTCTTTAACAAGGTTCACTCGATGTATTCCAAAGGGGGTGCAGGGAGCAGTGAACGGGTAGGACAGGTTGCCTGGAAACCAGAAATATCAGGAATTGTCATCTCCTGAGGAACATATCCCCACAGACACAACGGTGCAAATTAACTTCTGCACTACTTGCTGATACGATCTGCTTTCTCTGCACTTCCTTATTCAAGCTTATGTATATTTGTTGCGTAATAAAACCACTCTAATCCAAAGATTCTGATTTTACAAGAGAGCCTGAGGCCTGCTTCCTCGATGTGGTCCTAGTTCTCCTTGGTCGTTTGTTTAGGTTTTCAGATTCTGCTGACAGAGAGAGAGAGAGAGAGAGAGAGAGCAAGAACAATGAATTCGCACAATAGAGTCATAGAGGGCTACACCATGGAAACAGCCCTTCCTGATTAGATTATATTAGATTACTTACAGTGTGGAAACAGGCCCTTCGGCCCAACAAGTCCACACCGACCCGCCGAAGCGCAACCCACCCATACCCCTACATTTACCCCTTACCTAACAACTACGGGCAATTTAGCATGGCCAATTCACCTGACCCACACATCTTTGGACTGTGGGAGGAAACTGGAGCACCCGGAGGAAACCCACGCAGACACGGGCTTATGCCCGAAACATCGCCTCCCCTGCTCCTCGGATGCTGCCTGACCTGCTGTGCTTTTCCAGCACCACAGTCTTCATCCTGACAGATCCATGCTCCCTAGTATTCACCGATTCCAGGTTTTATTAATTAAATTCAAATGCCATCATCAACTAACTTAAGGGAATATTTTAAAATTCACTTTTTTATGGGATGAGGACATTGCTGGCTAGGCCAGCATTTATTAAGAGTCAACCCCATCGCTGTGGGACTGGAGTCACACGTGGGCCAGACCAGGTAAGGATGGCAGATTCCTTCCCTAAAGGGCATCAGTGACCCAGACGGGTTTTTCCTGACAAATGATAGTGGATTCATAGAATTCTTACAGCAAACAGGCCATTTGGCCCAACAATACCACACCGACCCTTCCTCTACCCTATTAGTCTACATTTATCCCTGACTAACGCACCTAACCTACACATCCCCGAACACTATGGGCAATTTAGCACAGCCAATTCACCTGACCTGTACATCTTTGGACTGTGGGAGGAAACCGGAGCGCCACATTTGCCCGAGGCTGAAATCAAACCCAGGTCCCTCTAGGGATCAGCAATAAAGGCCGGCCTAGGCACTCAAACAAGTTTGAGTTTAATCTCTTGCATTTGAGAGATTTCCCGGAGAAGCTAGTTGCCCACTGTTCCTGGCTATTCTTCCGGAATTTCCCAACATGCTTTTCTGTCGGACAGCTGACAGTTTGCCTCATCACCTGCCGGAGCCTCCGGGGATTTGGCTTCCGAACTCTTCCCACGCCGAGCAGCTGTTTTCCTGGTTCCCTCCCGAGCCTGTACTGTCACGGCAGTCTGCCCTCTATCCGCCTTGCAACTCCGGCCTCTCTTCCGGGAAGGATCCGCGGGGACTCTGCCGGTTCTCCGCTGCTCCGATTTCACCCTCCCTTTGCTCGATTCGGAATCCTAGTGATGAAACATAAACGGCGCTGAACCGAAACAAAAAGAAATGCCGCAGTTGTCGGAAATCTGAACTGGACCAGGAATTGCTGGAGAAACTCAGCAGGGTCTGGCAGCATCTGTGGAGAGAGAAACAGAGTTAACGTTTCAAATCCAGTGACCTGTTTGGAATTTTGCCACTGGGCTCAAAATATTAACTCTATTTCTCTCTCCACAGACGCTGCCAGACCTGCTGACTTTCTCCAGCACTTTTCTGCATTTGTTTCAGATTGTTATGTTTTAACATTTCCCCAGTTTGTCAATGTCCTTCAAAAGATTGTTAAGAGCTCCTCATTTTTCATTAAATTTGTGTTTTGTGTCACCTGCATATTCGATGTTTAAGAGACGTTTGGACAGGTATGTGAATAGGAAAGGTTTACGGAGATATGGGAGGCAAATGGGACTAACTTAGTTTGGGAAATTTGCCATGGACAACTTGGACCGAAGGGTCTATTTCCCTGCAGTATGACTCCATGACTCATACTATCTATACATTGTATATTCAAGTTCAGATCCAGGATATTATGGTGTTCCAAAAGACCAGTGCTGATACAAATATCACTACAAAAACATTGTTTGGAATACTGCATTCAATTCTGGTCTCCCTACTACAGAAACGATGCTGTTAAAGTTGAAAATGTGCAGCAAGCATTCACAAGGTTGTTGCCAGGGTTGGAGGGCTACAGGGAGAGGCTGAATGAGACTATTTTCTCTGGAACCTCAGAGGCTGAGAGGTGACCTTATAGAGGTTTATAAAATCATGAGGGGTATAGATAGAGATTTTTAAAAATAACCCACAGACTTTTTTCAAGGGAAGGGAGTCCAAAACTAGAGGACATAGATTTAAAGTGAGAGGGGAAAGATTTAAAAGGGACCTAAGGGGCAATCTTTTCACGCAGTGGGTGGGACGTGAATGGAAACAGAAAGTGGTGGAGCCTGGTACAATTACAACATTTAAAAGGCATCTATATGAGTATATGAATAGGAAGGGTTTAAGAGGACTACGGGCCAAGTGCTGGCAAATGGGGCTAGATTAATTTAGGATATCTGGTCGGCATGGATGAGTTGGAGTGAAGGGTCTGTTTCCGTGCTGTACAATAGTGTTAGGGTGCCCTTGGAAAAGCAACATGAAACACTAGACTCCATTTCCAATCCACACTGTCTAGGTTAGAGCGGTGCTGGAAAAAGGCTTTTGCCCGAAACATCGATTTTCCTGCTCCTCGGATGCTGCCTGATCTGCTGTGCTTTTCCAGCACCACTCTAATCTAGGCTCTGGTTTCCAGCATCTGCAGTCCTTGTTTTTACCTAGTTGATTCCAATCCACACTGCCCTATCCCATAATTCCAACCGTGTTAATGATGCTAAGAAACCAGGCAACAAACATCAGCCTTGCAAATGATAGCTTTGGCCCACGAACGCATTTTAAAAATGTGTTAAGAAAACGGCATTAAATTTTCTACAGCACAAAAGAGAGTTAAATAAACTTTCACTAGCCACTGAGATTATTTTTGGGGGCTAAAACATATTTACAAACATGTTTTGTTAATGGCTTCATCTGCAGCATATCTGGGAGCCATTAGCAGTGTGAGCAGTGTCAGATATTTGTAGTATCCAAAGCAGAAACCACAAGTAAAAGATGGAGTCAGTCATTCCCCACACATACAGGATCCCCCTGATCAGACACACCAGGATTGAGAAACTGGAATACTGCATAAACTCTCAAGCAAGAGTCAATCACTCAAGTATCAACCCCATTCAGGTTTTGATCTGCTTTTATTTAAAAAGAAAAAAGCACTTTTTCATACATCTTGTATAAAGTCGCCCTAACCATTTTCAGAACCAAGGGCTGTGGGGAGTTGGGAAGACAGAAGCCATCCTTTTAAATCTTGTGTTATAATTGTTAGCGGAATCTAGGACAGCCTCAGGTGATTGTCTGTGCGGAGTTCACACATTCTCTCCGTGTCTGCGCGGGTTTCCTCTGGGTGCTCCGGTTCCCTCCCACAGTCCAAAGATGTGCGGGTCAGGTGAATTGGCCACGCTAATTTGCCCATGATGTCCACAGATGTGTAGGTTTGGTGTATTAGTCAGGGGAAAACGTAGAGTAATAGGGTAAGGGAATGGGTCTGGGTAGGATACTCTTCAGAAGGTCGGTGTGGACTTGTTGGGCCGAATGGCCGGTTTCAACGCTGTTGGGGTTCTATGTGGACTGGGAGTTAAAAGTAAAGGGTCTCCCATTTAAGAGACAGGTGAGGGAATTGTTTCTTGGAGGGTTGCAAAACTTCTTTTTATTCACAGGATGAGGGTACACCTTGCCAGATCGTCATTTATTGCCCATCCCTAATTGCCCAGAGGACAGTTAAAAACCAACCGCATTGCTGTAGGTCTGGGGTCACACATAGGCCAGACCAGGTGAGGATGGCAGTTTCCTTCCCTAAAGGACATTCGTGAACTAGATGGATTTTTCCTGATAATTGATCATACTTTCATGATCACCATTAGACTCGTAATTCCAGATTTTTAAAAACTGTGTTTTACTTCTATCATGGCAGGATTTAAACCCAGGACATTAGCTGAGATTCTGGATTAATAGTGTAGCAATAATAGCACTAGGCCGTAGCCTCCATTTTTGAAATTCCCTTCCTCAAAAGGGAAGGGGAGGCAGAATCTTTGCAATGTTTCTAAGGCTGAGGTAGATAGATTCTTGATGATGGAGGGGTTGAAAGATTATTGGGGGTCTACAGGAATGTAGAGCTAGGATTACAATCAGATGAGCCATGATTTTATTGAATGGCAAAACAGGCTTGAAGGGGCAAGTGGCCTTATTTTTTGTATGGTTGTAATTGAAATGGCAAGGAGCAAACTAATTAAATGTTTTCTCATGGGTAACAGTAGCAAAACAGTAAAGCCCCATTGTTGGAGAGGTTGCAAAGCTATCATGCCTCAGTCAACAAAGTGCAGGGGGTAGTGCCAATATCTCTATTCCAGAAGAGCTGAGCTTGAATTGGGAAGTCATGTTGGGGTTGTACAGTACATTGGTGAGGCCTCTTCTGGTCTCCCATAGGAAGGATATTATTAGGCTGGGGAGGGTTCAGGCAGATTTACCAGGATGTTGCCGGGTATGGAAGGTTGGACGTTTTCGCCGGAGCATCGGAGGTTGAGAGGTGACCATATAGAGATTTATAAAATCATGAGGGGGATAGACAGGGTTAATGGTAACTGTCTTTTCCCTAGGGTGGGGGATTTCAAGATCAGGGGGGCACATTTTCAAGGCAAGAGGAGAGAGATTTAAAAAAAGACACGAGGGGCATTTTGTTTTTACACAAAGAGTGGTTCATGTGCAGAATGAACTGCCAGAAGTAGTGGCAGGTACAGGGACAGTTACAACATTTAAACAACATTTGGATAAGTACATCAATAAGAAATATTTGGAGGGATATGGGACAAGTGCAGGCAGGTGGGACTAGTTTGATTTGGTATTAACGTCGGCATGGACTGGTTGGACCGAAGGGTCTGTTTCTATGATGCATGACTCTATGACTCCCCAGTACTTAAAAGCCGAAGAAACTGCTTTCATAATGGAGCTAAATAAATTGATTTTTAAGCTGTGAATCCTTCTGACATATGGCTATGGCAGGTAGTAAGAGTGAGACAGTCTCCTAGACAGCTACATTTGCTATGGACTGGGGTTTGTGAAAGCTAAAGTCTCTGGTGAAAGATTAATTTAAGGCTTTGGACCACCCACCATCAGTGGGAACCATGGGGGGGGGGGGACTGGATCAATCCTCACCATGATATTTTAATATCAATTGACTTACAGAGGAACCTTGATTATCTGAAGGACACTGGTGGGGAATATTTGTTTCGGTTAATCGAATTCTGGATAACCGAATGCCGGATAGCACAGTTTAACCATACATCGGGACCTTGCGGTCTTGCTGGATAATCCAACATTTGGATGATCGAATGCTGGATAATTGAGGTTCCTCTATATTCCCTTCCAAATTTTGATTTTCTGTGACGGAGACCCTTAGGAGACTGTCAATCCTAATATGCCTGAAATTAGTTAATTTGGTTTATTTAAAACAGGAGAAAGAAGGACTCTTGGCAACCTTCTTTTGTGACCACATCCCAGTAGCAGTTACTCCGTTACCGCCATGGTGAGGTATTTACTCGAACCACTGCAGTCCATGTGCTGTAGTTCCACCCACAATGCTGTTAGGGAAGGAATTCCAGGATTCTGATCTAGCGACACTGAGGAACAGTGAATGGCCTAGTGGCATTATCGCTCAGCTATTGATCCAGAGCCCCAGGTAACATTCTGGCGAACCTGGGTTTGAATCCCGTCACGGCATATGGTGGAATTTGAACCCAGTAAAATCTGGAAATAAGAGTCTAATGGTGACCATGAATCGATTGTTGGGAAAAACCCATCTGGGTCACTAATGTCCTTTTGAGAAGGAAACTGCCATCCTTACCTGGTCTGGCCTACATGTGATTCCAGAACCATAGCAACCCATTGGGCAATTCGGGCTGGGCAATAAATGCTGGTGACATCCTCATCCTCTGAACGAACCTAAAGACAGTCTCACCCTTATGCCCACCGTGCCTTTGCTCCACGTTTTCTATAATCTCCACCCCCCCAAACTAGACAGTCCTCCGAGATAGGTCAGCCAGTCCCCCTGGATTGGCTGGAATTCTAATGGAATTGGCACCTATTTCCCAGTCAAAATGACAAAGCAGGTAGCTGACGTTGAGTTGGGAGTGAGTTTAAGCCCAGAGTAGGGGAAGTAGAGCCCAGTGTGGCCAAGCGCTTAGGGACTGTGGTTGAATCATGGAATCCCTAAAGTGTGGAAACAGGCCATTTGGCCCATCAAGTCCACACCGACCCTCTGAAGGGTAACCCCCCAGACCCATTTCCTTACCCTATCACTTTACATTTCTCCTGACGGATGTACCTAATCTACACATCCCTGGACACGATGGGGCAATTTAGCCTGGCCAATCCACCAAACCTGCACATCTTTGTGCTGTGGGAAGAAACCAGAGCACCTGGAGGAAACCCACACAGACACAGGGAGAATGTGCAAACTCCACAGAGACAGTCACCCGAGGGTGGAATCAAATCCAGGTCCCTGGCGCTGTGAGGCAGCAGTGCTAACCACTGAGCCACTTTGTGGTGTTGAACTGTTCACTGAGTTTCTTTGTTTTTCTACTTTTCAGTAAGAAAAGTAATGTTTAACTTTTTAAACTTAGTTTTCCTTATTTTTCTGCCTTGCATCCAGATTCCATCCCTAGATTTTGAACCCAGAGATAGAGCTGACAGTGGGAACTTGAAACCCTTTCATGGTACTCGTGACAATTTAGCCATTTCAATTCAATTCATTCAGACAAGTGGAGAGTGTTCCATCTCACTCTCAATTTGTGACCCGTTCCAGGGAAAATAAGCTCTGGAAAACAGACTGCAAGGATGTGGTTCCGCTGCCTTTGTGTGTCTCGAGATGCAGAGAGGAAGAAATTGCTGACCGGGATTGTAAACACTGGTTAGGTTTTCCTTTTCTTTAAAAAGAAAATATTGTTGGAACTTTGCGTAGTATCACAGTAACTGAAACTTGTTGGCACATCACTCAAACGTGCAGCTAAAGAATTTCTTTTAGGAACTCCAATCTAGATATCATGGCCCACACCCTGCTGGATCTCATTGCACCATCACATGGGTCAGAACATTGAACAAACAATGGGGTCTGTTTTACAATACACGATTCCCTCGAATAATTAGGTATAAAAGTGTTTAAATTCACAACGCTTCCCTGCCACCAGAGGGCACCTGACTCATCCAACATTCAAAAAGCCCTAACCCGTGACGCCACGTTTAAAACGAACAGGTTTTTAAAATCTGACTTTTTCACAAAAGTAGGAAGTAGAGAGTTTGACTCTGAAAGCCAGCTCAATCTCAGAACTTCGCCAACAAGTTTCATTTCCCTAAAATCCCAAAGTCAATCCTTAATTCCGATGCCCAACTTTGACAACCTTTTTCTTTTAAAACAAAACTTTCATTTCTGATTTGGAGACGCTGGTGTTGGACTGGGGTGGACAAAGTTTAAAAAAAAAATCACACAATGCCAGGTTATATCCAATAGGCTTATTTGGAAGTACTAGCTTTCGGAGCTTTGACAACAACCTGATGAAGGAGCAGCGTTCCAAAAGCTAGTTATTCCAAATAAACCTGTTGGATTATAACCTGGTGTTGTGTGACTTTTAACTTTCATGTGGACTTCCCACATCCCGAATGCCTTCCAAACAATTAATTCCTTTCTAAATGTATGGCAATGGTTGTAATGTGGAAAATGCAACATTTGCTTTGCAAAAAGCAAGTTCCCACAGAGAATAATGACAAAGATGACCAATAGACAATAGGTGCAGGAGTAGGCCATTCAGCCCTTCGAGCCTGCACCGCCATTCAATATGATCATGGCTGATCATTCCTAATCAGTAACCGCTTTCTGCCTTATCTCCATAACCCTTGATTTCACTATCTTTGAGAGCTCTATCCAACTCTTTCTTAAATGAATCCAGAGACTGGGCCTCCACTGCCCTCTGGGGCAGAGCATTCCACACAGCCACCACCCTCTGGGTGAAGAAGTTTCTCCTCATCTCTGTCCTAAATGCTCTACCCCGTATTTTTAAGCTGTGTCCTCTGGTTCAGCACTCACCCATCAGCGGAAACATGTTTCCTGCTGCCAGAGTGTCCAATCCTTTCATTTACTTATATGTCTCAATCAGATCCCCTCTCAGTCTTCTGAACTCAAGGGTATACAAGCCCAGTTGCTTCAGTCTTTCAGCGTAAGGTAGTCCCACCATTCCAGGAATTGACCTCATGAACCTACGCTGCACTCCCTCAATAGCCAGAATGTCTTTCCTCAAATTTGGAGACCAGAACTGCACACAGTACTCCAGGTGCGGTCTCACCAGGGCCCTGTACAGCTGCAGAAGCACCTCTTTGCTTCTATATTCAATTCCTCTTGTTATGAAAGTCAGCATGCTATTAGCCAGGGCTGGGTCGGGGGGATAAATATGAAAACAGGAAAGTTCTGTTTTTAATCCAGACCAGCACCATATGGGGGTCTTTAACATCCACCTGAGGGGATAGCAAGTTTAGCATCTAACTGTATGGAGAGTATCTCTGCCAATGCTGCACTCCCTCAGTATTACAATGGAATGTTTGGTCTGGATTGCGTGCTTTTTACTGGGGCTCGGATGCACAAATCTGTGGGTCACAGGCAAATGCACCACCACAGACACAATTATAGGGCATCTGGAGGTGAATCAGGGCCAGGTATGGCCTGATCAGTAAACCAGGTCCTCTTTAAACTGTAGATGCCAAAAGGGTAGCGCAAACCTCGGACACACGGCTAACAGCAAAAAGGGGAAAATTCTGGGAATGCACAGCAAGGTACATCCAAACAAATGAAAAGCAAAACCAGACATTGCTGGAAACACTCAGCAGGTCAGAAGCATCCCTGGAGAGAAAGCGTGTTTCAGGTGCAGTGACCCTTCCTCAGACCCTTTCACCCATGCCCCTCGTGATTCTATAAACCGCCATGTGGTCTCAGCCTCTAAGGCTCCAGGGAAAACAGCCCCAGCCTATTCAGCCTCTCCTCTAACCTCTCACAGATTATTCAGTAACTTTTGTGCAAACACTCATCACATTCACACGGCTGGGCTCAGCCGCTCGTTTTCGGGTCGCTGAGGGAACCTCACCTCAGATGTGGATGTCTTCTTCCCATCTCCATCCGTTGTCTTTCTGCCCCGGGATTTGGGCTTGGGAGTCTTGGATCCTTTAAGAGACAGTGATTGGGGATGATTTGGTTTCAAGAAAAAAGAACTGCAATTGTCACAAAAAAATCTGCGGAGCCCCACAATCTTTGATAAAATACTTACCTTGATAAAGGCTGGCACTGGAAAAGGCACTGGAACAGTGGTGTTGTAAGAGGCACAGCAGGTCAGGCAGCATCTGAGGAGCAGGAGAGCAGACATATTGGGGAGGAGCTCTTCCTGCTCCTCGGGGGCTGCCTGACCCGCTGTGCTTTTCAGACACCAAGCTTTTCCACTCCGATTCTCCACCATCTGCAGTCCTCACTTCCTCCTAAGATACTTGCCTTACACAGTCACCCACTGCACTGATGCTCACACCAAGCTGGAGCAGAGGGAGGCCATTCAGCCCACGTCAATTGGGCTGCACGGTGGCTCAATGGCTAGCACAGCTGCCTCACGGCGTCAGTGACACTGGTTCGACTCCACCCTCGGGCGACTGCCTGTGCGGAGTTTGCACATTCTCCCCGTGTCTGCGTGGGTTTCCTCCCACAGTCCAAAGGTGTGCAGGTTATGGTGGATTAGCCATGGTTAATTGTCACAGAGATGTGCAGGTTAGCCATAGGAAATGCAAGGTTACAGGGGTAGGGTTGTGGGTGGGATGCTCTTCAGAAGGTCAGTGTGGACTCGAAGGGCCGAATGGCCTGCTCCCACACTGTAGGGGATTGTACAATCAAGTCTCCTCCACTATTTAAAGAGATCGCGACAGATCTGATAATTCTCATCTCCACTTTCCTGCCCTTTTCCCAAAACCCTCGATTTCCACTGACTGATTAGAAATCTAACGCAGCCTTGAATATACTGATGACCCAGCCTCGACAATCCTCTGCGACATTGAATTCCTCACAGTCACTACACTGAGAAATTCCTCCCCATCTCCACCTGAATGGTGCAACCCGTCACTCTGAGCTTACACGCTCTGGTACCAGACTCTCCCAAAGGCAGGGGGAGAGGGGTTTGGAGGGTTTGAGCTATAAGGAGAGGCTGAATAGGCTGGGACTGTTTTCCCTGGAGCGTCGGAGGTGGAGGGGTGAACTTATAGGGGTTTATAAAATCATGAGAGGCATGGATAGGGTAAATAGTCTTTTCCCTGGGGTGGGGGAATCCAGAACTAGAGGGAATTGGGTTAGGGTGAGAGGGGACTTAAGAGGCAACCTTTTCACACAGAGGGTGGAATGAGCTGCCAGAGGAAGTGGTGGAGGCTGGTACAATTACAGCATTTAAAGCATCTGGATGGGTATATGAATAGGAAGGGTTTAGAGGAATATGGGCTAAATATAGGTAAACAGGATGAGATTCATTCAGGATATCTGCTCAGAATGGACGAGTTGGACTGAAGGATCTGTTTCCGTGCTGTACATCTCTAAGACTCTAGCCTCTCCACATCTATCTCTGTCAAATCGCCTAAGAATCTTCAAATAAGGTCACCTTTCATTCTTCTAAGCTCCAATGGGTTAAGGCCCAACCTACTCAACCTCTCCTCCGAACAGAATCCCTCTAGACCCCGGGATTGACGGAGTGAACCTTCTCACGAAGAGGAGTTGGTGGATAATCAAGTCAGTCCCTCATGATACTCCTACATTAATTCCAACGAAAGCCCTGAAACGCTGACTTTCCTTCCCTCTCCACCAATGACGTCAGACCAGCTGAGTTTCTCCAGCGTTCTCTGCCTGTGTTTCAAGATTCCCAGCACCCACAGTATTTTGCCCCTATGAAAATGGAAAACGCAGGAGAAAGGTCAGCCTGCCTCTGAGGAGAGTGAGCAAGGTGGAGAGGGGGCGAGAGACAGCATGAGAGAGAGAGAGAGAGAGAGAGAGAGAGAGAGAGAGATCAATGGAGCGAGAGAGAGAATGAGATGGAGAGCGAGATGGAGAGAGAGACCTTCTGTCAAGATCCGGGCAAGATACTGACACAAAACGCACACTGTTGGAATCCTAGAATCCCCACAGTGTGGAAACAGGCCCTTCAGCCCAACAAGTCCACACCGACCCTCCGAAGAATATCCCACCCAGACCCATTTCCCCTACCCTATTACTCTACATTTACCCCTGACTAATGCACCTAACTTACACAACCTTGAACACTATGAGCAAATTAAGCATGGCCAATTCACCTAACCTGTGCATTTTTGAATTGTGGGAGGAAACCAGAACAGCCAGAGGAAACCCACGCAGACACAGGGAGAATGTACAAACTCCCCACAGACTGTCGCGCCCAAGGCTGGAATCGAACCCGGGTCCCTGATGCTATGTGGCAGCAATGCTAATCTCTGAGCCACTGAGTTGCCCTCAGAACATGAACAAAGGGGAAGGTCTGCAATAGGGTAGCTGGCAGGAGGGATGAAATGGTTAAAAGCTGTTCTGAATTTAAGTGAGAGAACAAGAAAATGAAACAGTAAACTGAAGGGGCGGGAGGGGTTAAGGTGTAAAACTATTGACAAAGTCAGATGTCACACGACACCAAGTTATAGGAAAATGTGAGGACGGCAGATGCTGGAGAGTCAGTCAAAACTTATGGTGCTGGAAAAGCACAGCAGGTCAGGCAGCATCCAAGGAGCAGGAGAGTCGACATTACGCCATCATCTCAGAACATTATATTTTTTATTCATTCATGGCATGTAGGCATTGCTGGCAAGACTAACATTTATTGCCCATCCCTAATTGCCCAGAGTGCAGTTAAGATTAGATTAGACTCCCTACAGTATGGAAACAGGCCCTTTGGCCCAACAAGTCCACACTGACCGTCTTAAGAGTAACCCACCTAGACCCATTCCTCTACCCTACATTTCCCTCTGACTAATGCGCCGAACACTACGGGCAATTTAGCATGGCTAATTCACCTGACCTGCACACCTTTGGACTGTGGGAGGAAACCGGAGCACCCAGAGGAAACCCACGCAAACAAGGGAAGAATGTGCAAACACCATACAGACAGTCGCCCGAGGCTTGAATCGAACCCAGGTCCCTGGCGCTGTGAGGCTGCAGTGCTAACCACAAGTTAAGAGTCAACCTTGCTGCGGGTCTGGAGTTACATGTAGGCCAGACCAGTTAAGGATGGCAGTTTCCTTCCCTGAATGACATTACTGAACCAGATGGAGTTTTTTCCCAACAATCAGCAACAGTTTCATGGTCATCATTAGACGATTCATTCCAGGTTCATTTATAACAGAGCACTATGAAGATGATAATACAGTGGTGAATGCACAAGTTTATTGTCACATGCTGCATCCCTTACATCCTGACCAGACAGAGAAGACAGCACAGCAGTTTAAAGTCTTAGAGTCACACACAGCACAGCATTAGATCCTTAGGTCCAACTCGTCCAAGCCAAGTTTCCCAAACTAAACTCGTCCCATTTGTCCCACATCCCTTCAAACCTTTCCTATTCATATACTTACCCAAATGTCTTTGAAATATTGTAACTGTATCTGTATCTACCACTTCCTCTGGCAGCTCATTCCACACACGAACCACTGTGTGAAAACATTGCCCCTCAGGTCCCTTTTAAATTTTTCTCCTCTCACCTTAAAATTATGCCCTCTAGTTTTGGACTCCCCTCACCTAGAGAAAAATTTCCTCTCGCTCAATGTTGGCAAAACTAAATTACTGATCATTGACTTCAGAAAGAAAGGAGAAGGCCACACCTCTATCTACATCGATGGAGCAGAGGTTGTAAGGGTGGAGAGGGTAAAGAGGCAAGAACACCATCTATTGAGACACAACTATCACTTTCTTAGGGACTAAGGAAGCAGCTCTTCCTTTTACCTGCTTCCCTCAAGTTACTTTTTTTGTCTTAATGAGTACTTCTGAATTGAGAACAATGATAACCTACAAATATGTAAAAACTGAAAGAACTGTGGACGCTCCAGTTCTGATACAGAAACAGAAATTGCTGGAAAAGCTCATCTGTTAAGAGAAATCAGAGTTAACATTTCGGGTTGAGTGACCCTTCCTCAGAAATGGCGGTAGATAGGAAAATGTCGGTTTATATGCAGAAGGTAGGGTGGAGAGGAGGGGGTAAGGAGTGATGGTTGAGATAGAGCCCACAGTTGGGCAGGAAAAGGAATGGATCTGTCTGGGAGGGTAAATAGCTGCTCATGGAGATAGTTAGTGGCTAACATCGGGTTGTGTGTAATGGCAGACTGTGTGATAACAAGGCCTGGTGTGTGGGGGTTGGGGTAAGAACATGGGAGAGTTCAAGCCCTAAGGCTGTTGAACTCGATACTGAAACCTGAAGGTTGCAGGGTCCCCAAAGTGGAAAATGAGGCGCTGTTCTTCCAGCTTACGCTGAGTTCGCTGGAACACTGCAGCAAGCCTGAGGCAGGGATCATGGACAAGGAAGAGGATGGGGTGTTAAAGTGGTAAGCAGCTGGAAAGGTCAGGATCTTTTTTTGAGGGCAGAACATTGGTGGTCTGCGAGGCGGTCACCCAGTCTACGTTTCCCCAATGTTACACCTGTATAGCATATTGAGAAATCCCAAGCTGCATAAATCACAGAGATAACACACACAGTGCAGCAGGTAATCAAGGAAGGTAAATGGAATGCTGGCCCTTATTTCAAAGGGGTTGGAGTATAGAGTAGGGAAGTCTGACTGCAACTGTACAAGCTGCTGGTGAGATCACATCTGGGCTACTGACAGCAGATTTGGTCCCCTTATTTGAGAAAATATATCATTTTGTTGGAAGCAGTTCAGAGAAGATTCACTAGGATGGTGGGAATATCTTAATGAATTGTCTCCTTGGAACTCTGCTCACTGGGGTTTAGAATGATAAGATGTGATCTCATTGAAACATATAAGATTCTTAAGGGGCTTGGCATGGTCAATACTGAGAGGATGTTTCTCCTAATGGGAGAGTCTTGGACCAAAGGACAAGGTCTCAGTATAAAGGGGTGCCAATTTAAAACTGAGATATGAAGAAATTTCTTCTCTCAGAGATTTGAGAGTCTTTGGAAATCCTTGCCAATGGACAGCCTGGAGGGCAGCGTCCTTCTGTATGTTTAAGGCTGAGGTAAATTCTTGATCAGTCTGGGAATTAGGGTTAGAGGGGAAGGGCAAGAAAAGAGACTTGTGAGATGTCCCATCAGCCATGCTCCTATTGAATGGCGGATCAGGCTCAAGGGACTGAATGGCCAATTCCTGTCCCTATTTCTTCTGGTGTTATGCTTCACAGGAGCGTAAATAAACAAAATATAGTTTTGGAAGGACACGTGACCTGGTGGAAGCACTAATTGTTAAACGAAGGTGGAAGGATTCAGGGAAGGAACTGTAGTGGCTAGGGCTCAGGCAGCTGAAAACATGGCTGCCAAAAACATGGCTGCCATAGCAACGAAGGATGGAGAGTAACCCAAGGCCACATCACCACAGCAGCACTCTGAAACTATTGCTTCCAATTAAACCTGTTGGACTATAACGTGGTGTTGTGTGATTTTTAACTTGCTACAGGAAGGATGTCATTAAACTTGAAAGGGCTCAGAAGAGATTTACAAGGATGTTGCCAGGGTTGGAGGATTTGAGCTATAGGGAGAGGCTGAATAGGCAGGGGCTGTTTTCCCTGGAGCACTAGAGGCTGTGGGGTGACCTCATAAAGGTTTATACAATCATGAGGGGCTTGGATAGTGTAAATAGACAAGGTCTTTTCCCTGGGATAAGGGAGTCCCAAACTAGAGGACATAGATTTATAGTGAGAGTGGAAAGATTTAACAGGGACCTAAGGGACAACTTTTTCACGCAGAGGGGGGTATGGGTATGGAATGAGCTGCCAGAGGAAGTGGTGGAGGTTGGTACAATTGCAACATTTAAAAGGCATCTGAATGGGTATATGAATACGAAGAGTTTAGAAGGATATGGGCCAAGTGCTGGCAAATTGGAATAGATTAATTTCGAGTATCTGATCGGCATGGACGAGTTGGAACATTTCTGTGCTGTACATCTCTATGAAGTCTCCATCAAATCTCACCTTAACCTTCAAGGAATCGCAGAAACAAAGTCAGTTTTTGACCTCTTTACTTCCCCATCGACTCACAGGATTTTGAATGACTTAAAGCGAAGCTTATAAATGCACTCAGTAAACCAGGCAAGCAAGACCCTGGCAGTCAGACCCTGTACGAGAGCAGTGACATTGGATGGCCAGGTCAGAGAGCTGAGGCTTAGACAATACAACAAGCGAAGGGTAACGGCAGCAACAGCAGCAAAGTCCAGTTCAGATGACATGAATCATTAACATTTTTCTTTAAATAAAAGGTCTAAAATTGAGATGAACCCCCCAAAAAATGTCACACTCACCTTTCGGTGCCATGGGTCCTGGGTTTCCCTAAAATCAATAGACAAAGATGTTGAAGTTTGTTAAAATACTGACAGGTTATTCAGCCCATCAAATCCCTACTGTTTCACACAAGTCATTTAGTTCAGATTCTTTCACTGGATTGGGTATCATAAGACCACAAGGTATACAAGCAGAAATTAGGCCAGTCAGCCCATCAAGTCTGCTCCGCCATTTAATCATGGCTGAGGAGTTTCCTGACCTCATTCTCCCGCTTTCTCCCCGTGACCCTTGATCCCCTTGGTAATCTAGCTACCTCCGTCTTAAGGTGTCTCTGGCAAGGTTACCATCCATGGCCAAGCCTCATGATCCTGAAGGGATGGGTTGTTCAGCCACTTCAGTTAAGAGTTGCCCACGTTGCTGTAGATCTGAAGTCATATGTAGGCCAGACCAGGTAAGGATGGCAGATCTCCTTTGCTACTGGGCATCACTGAACCAGATGGGTTTTACAACAATTGATGATAGTTATGATGATCTTGAAACTGAAAACTAGCTTTTAACCTCAGATTAATTAATTGAACTCGAAATCAAGTGAGCAAGCAAGCAAGCACCTCAAATTATTGGTTGAAAAATCCATGACTGGATTTTCTACTAATATCAGCTGGAAGCCTATGTTTAATGGTCAATATACAATGGGCATTCCTACAGTCCCACACACTAGCAGATTGATCTTATCGGCAATTTTGTGAATAGTGCCTCATCCTCTGCTCACCGTCGAGATATTTTCTATTCACCGTCTATGTCCAGAGACAGTAGTGTGCTGTAAAAATTTGATTACTTACAGTGTGGAAACAGGCCCTTCGGCCCAACAAGTCCACACCAACCCGTTGAAGCGCAACCCACCCATACCCCTACATTTACCCCTTATCTAACACTACGGGCAATTTAGCATGGCCAATTCACCTGACCTGCACATCTTTGGACTGTGGGAGGAAACCGGAGCACCCGGAGGAAACCCACACAGACACAGGGAGAACGTGCAAACTCCACACAGTCAGTCGCCTGAGTCGGGAATTGAACCCGGGTTTCTGGCGCTGTGAGGCAGCAGTGCTAACCACTGTGCCACCGTGCCGCCCACAATGCCACCATGCCGTCCACACGGTGCTGGGTTCACTGTTGTTCCTCATTTATATAAATAATTTTGGATGAGAAATATAGGAGGCATAGTAAGTTTGGGGATGACACCAAAATTGGTGGTACGGTGGTCAGTAAAGAAGTACAATGGGAACGTGATCAACTGGGCTAGTGGGCAGATGGAGTTTATTACAGATAAATGCGAGTTGTCACAGTTTGGTAAGACATACCCGAGCAGGACTTATACAGTTAATAGTAGGGCCCTGGGGAGTGTTATTCAACAAAAAGACCCAGAGATGCAGGTACATAGTTCCTTGAAAGTGGCATCACAGGTAAATAAGGTGCTGAAGAAGGTATTTAGCACGCTTGCCTTCATTGGTAAGGGCACTGAGTATAGGAGTCGGGATGTCACATTACAGCCGTACAAGACATTGGTAAGTGCACATTTGGAGTACTGCATACATCTCGGATTGCCCTGCTTTAAGAAGTATGTTATTAAACTGATTTGGAGGTGACTGTGTTGGATTGGGGTGCCCAAAGTTAAAAATCACACAACACCATGGTTATAGGAGAAAGTGAGGACTGCAGATGCTGGAGGTCAGAGCTTAAAAGTGTTGCTGGAAAAGCACAGCAGGTCAGGCAGCAAAGGAACAGGAGAATCGACATTTTGGGCATATTCCTGAAGAAGGGCTTATGTCCGAAACGTCGATTCTCCTGTTCCTTTGATGCTGCCTGACCTGCTGCCCTTTTCCAGCAACACAGTTTTAAACACCACAGTTACAATCTAACTATAGCTGATGCTTCCAAATAAACTGTTGGACAATATCCCTGGTGTTGCGTGATTTTTTTAAAACGTTATTAAACTGGAAAGAGTGCAAAAAAAATTCACAAGGATTATAAGGAGAGGCTGGGAATTTTTTATTCTACCATATAGGAAGTTGCAGGGTAACGTTATACAACTGACAGTCATGGATAAGGAGGATGGTGTTTTCCTGAGGGTAAGGGAGTCCAAAACGAGGGGGCATAGGTTTAAAGTGGGAGGGGAAAGATTTAAAATTGTTGTGGTTCTGTTTGCCGAGCTGGGAATTTGTGTTGCAGACGTTTCGTCCCCTGTCTAGGTGACATCCTCAGTGCTTGGGAGCCTCCTGTGAAGTGCTTCTGTGATCTTTCCTCCGGCATTTATAGTGGTTTGTATCTGCCGCTTCCGGTTGTCAGTTCCAGCTGTCCGCTGCAGTGGCCGGTATATTGGGTCCAGGTCGATGTGCTTATTGATTGAATCTGTGGATGAGTGTCATGCCTCTAGGCATTCATCCACTGATTCAAACAAGCACATCGACCTGGACCCAATATACCTACCACTGCAGCGGACAGCTGGAACTGACAACCAGAAGCGGCAGATACAAACCACTACAAATGCCGGAGGAAAGATCACAGAAGCGCTTCACAGGAGGCTCCCAAGCACTGAAGATGTCACCTAGACAGGGGACGAAACATCTGCAACACAAATTCCCAGCTCGGCGAACAGAACCACAACAACGAGCACCCAAGCTACAAATCTTCTCACAAACTTTGAGATTTAAAATTGACCTGAGGGGCAACGTTTTCACGCAGAGAGTGGAGCATGTATGAAACACGCTGCCAGAGGAAGTGGGAGAGGCGAGTACAATTACAACATTTAAAAGACATTTGGACAGGTACATGGATAGGAAAGGTTTAGAGGGATATGGACCAAACACAGGCAAATGGGAATAGTTCAGTTTAGGAAATTTGGTCAGCATTGACAAGTTGGGCTGAAGGGCCTGTTTCTGTCCTGTGTACCTTTATGATTATGTAGCTGCATACCTTGGGAGCAAGTGGAATCTGAACCCAAGGTCTACTGGCTCTGAGATATGGATGCGATGTCTGCATCTCAAAAGCCCCTGACTTCTGACAGATACTGACATGGGGCTTGTCAAAACTCTGCTGTGGGGTAAGAGTTACCCCAATTAATTGAAAGCAATTTCCACCAGCTGCTGTAGTGGGATTTGAATCCCTGCCTCTAGAGTATTCACTTCTGCCTCTGGTTTACCAGTCCAGTGACATTACCACCATCTCCCCTATTAGCGACTCGTCCCACTCGTTTGCCTCTGTCCCTTATCCTATTGGATGTCCATCTTTCCAAGTGGCCCAGCTCATTCCCTATGAAGACAATACTGAGCAGGCTCCCTGAACAGCCAATATACCCCTCCAGCAACATCATTAGTGTCTATGTCAAACCAAGAGGAGGGGGTGTGGACACAACACAGGTGATGGAATTGTCTCCATTGGCAGAAGCGTTAAAGTGATTAGCAAAAAGTGACATGAGGAAGAACATTTAATTTTTTTCAAAAATGTAGCCAGTAGATGGATCTCAGAATCCCTACCATGTGGAAGCAGATAATTCGGCACGTCGCATCCACTCCAACCCGCTAAAGAACATCCCAGCCACACCCTACCCTATCCCACGTAACCTTTGATTTCCACCTAACCTACACATCACAGGACACTATGCGGCAAATCAGCATGGCCAATCCACCCTAACCTGTACATCTTTGGACTGTGGGAGGAAACTGGAGCACCCGGAAGAAACCCATGCAGACACGGGGAGAATGTGCAAACGCCACACAAAGGCTGGAATCAAACCTGGCGCTGTGAGGCAGCAATGCTAACCACTGACACACCGCACCACCCACAACCACAACTGCAGCACAAACACTGATTTTACGCAGTGGAGGCAGCTTCTATAAATCACTCCCACATGAGAATTAACTGAATAAGGAAAACAATTGCACGGCCACAACAAAAGTGTGGGTAAAAGGGGCTAAATGCACTGCTCTTGCAGAGGGCCACTACAAACATGATGGCTTGAATGGCCACCCTTTGTCTTCTAATCAAATTACAAACAGCAAGTCATCTCTTGGCCCACGTGTGGCTGTCTTCTTCGGTACAGAGGTATCTGGGCCACACAAGATGATTGGATCGAGTCGCTCTCTCTGGTTCTGATGCCTCTACACCATGTGGGCACCCACCTGAAGGGGGAGCTACCTCTGTCGCTCAGTGGTTGGCACTCCCGGCCTCCGGGCCATGTCTCCGAGGCCTGGTCCAGGAATGTTGGCCCGTGATAGAGGCCGGGTGCAGTGCCGAGGGAGCACTGCACGGTTGGAGGTGCCATCTTTCAGAAGTCCACATTAAACCGAGACCAAGCCTGCTGCTTTCAGGTAAGTTTTTTTTAAGAAACGCCATAGGGTGATATTTTGAAGACAATTGGGGTTAAATCGCCCAGTGCCAAGGTCACAATCATCCTTCACTCAGTTCCGTAGCAGGAGGTCCACCCAGTTGTCACCACGCTGTTTGTGGGATCTTGCTGTGCTGTGTTTCTGAGATTATTCAAGCGATTACACCTCAAAGAAGTACTTAATTTCTTGCTATGCTAGTAATTGCTGCTTGATTTGCATCACATCCACTCCCTCCACCACCAATATGTGCACTACCTACAAGATGCACTGCAGAAATTCACCAAAGATCCCTCAGACAGCACCTTCCAAACCCAAGATCATTTTGACTTGATTTATTACAGTCACTGAGGTACGGTGAAGAATGTTGTCTTTTTTTTTTAGATTAGATTTACAGTGTGGAAACAGGCCCTTCGGCCCAACAAGTCCACACCGACCCGCCGAAGCGCAACCCACCCATACCCCTACATTTACCCCTTACCTAACACTACGGGCAATTTAGCTTGGCCAATTCACCTGACCCACACATCTTTGGACTGTGGGAGGAAACCGGAGCACCCGGAGGAAACCCACGCAGGCACGGGGAGAACGTGCAAACTCCACACAGTCAGTCGCCTGAGTCGGGAATTGAACCCGGGTCTACAGGCGCTGTGAGGCAGCAGTGCTAACCACTGTGCCACCGTGCCGCCCAACAAGTCCACACCAACCCGCCGAAGCACAACCCACCCATACCCTACATTTACCCCTTACCTAACACTACAGGCAATTTAGCATGGCCAATTCACCTAACCTGCACATTTTTGGACTGTGGGAGGAAACCGGAGCACCCAGAGGAAACCCACGCAGACACGGGGAGAACGTGCAAACTCCACACAGTCAGTCGCCTGAGTCGGGAATTGAACCCGGGTCTCTCAGGCGCTGTGAGGCAGCAGTGCTAACCACTGTGCCACCGTGGCGCCCACCACTCATGCTTACATGCTTTACAGGCAGATTGTACTAAACAAGTGCTTCAGGGTAAAGGGACACAGTGCAAGACACCATGTTATAGCTGCTGAGAAGTTGCAGAGAGAGATCAACATTAGTGGGTGGCATGGTGGCACAGTGGTTAGCACTGCTGCCTCACAGCGCCAGAGACCTGTGTTCAATTCCCGCCTCAGGCGACTGACTGTGTGGAGTTTGCACGTTCTCCCCGTGTCGGCGTGGGTTTCCTCCGGGTGCTCCGGTTTCCTCCCACAATCCAAAGATGTGCAGGTCAGGTGAATTTGCCCATGCTAAATTGCCCGTAGTGTTAGGCAAATGTAGGGATATGGGTGGGTTGCGCTTCGGTAGGTCGGTGTGGACTTGTTGGGCCGAAGAGCCTGTTTCCACACTGTAAGTAATCTAATCTAATCTAAATAAGTAATCTAATCTAATTAACGTTAAAGACATCCACTCAAAATGAAGTGAAGAATCTGCTCTTGACTCTCTTTGCACCTGTATAAAAACTGTTATACCTTTGATATCTTGTAAATCTTCCATCTCGAAGGACAAGGGCAGCAGATACACGGGAACACCACCAATTGCAAGTTCCCCTCCAAGCCACTCACAGGCCTGACTTGGAAATAGTTCTGATGAAGGGTCACTGGACTCAAAACGTTAACTCCCTGACTTTGAAATTATCCCGCTTTGCTTCACTGTCGCTGGGTCAAAGTCCTGGAACTCCTTCCCTCAGGGCATTGTGGGTCTACCCACAGCACAGCAGTTACAGAAGCCAACTCACCGCCCACCCTCACAAGGGCAACTGGGCATGGGCAATAAAAGCTGCCCCAGTCAGTGATGCCCGTGACCCATCTAGGAATTTGATAGGAGTTGTCTTTTCCCTAACATGGGGAATTCCAAGGCTTGGGGATACATTTTTAAGGTGAGAGGAGAGAGATTTAACAAAGACATATGAGGCTTTTTTTTTACACAGACGCTGGTTCGAGTGTAAAATGAACTTGCTGAGGAAGTGGTGGATGTGGGTACAGTTACAACATTTAAAAGACATTTGGATAAATAAATGAAGAGGAAAAGTTTGGAGAGATATGGACCAGGAGCAGGCAGATGGGACTAGTTTGGGTTATGTTCAGCATGCACTACTTGGACCAAAGGGTCTGTTTCCATGCTGTATGACTCTATGCCTCTATGGAACATCCTGAGATTGTGGCAGGTGCTATATAAAAGCACTTTATTAAACTGGACACACAGGATGGCTCAGACTCAGACTGTGTGTTTTTTCACCATACCTCGATACGCATGTCGGTAATAAATCAAATCAAAATGACCTTGGGTTTGGAAGCTGCTGTCTGAGGAGCTTTGGTGAATTTCTGCAGTGCATCTTGTATATAGTACACACTGCTTCTGGATTAGTGGTGCTGGAAGAGCACAGCAGTTCAGGCAGCAGCCAAGGAGCAGTAAAATCGACGTTTCGGGCAAAAGCCCTTCATCAGGAATACAGGCAGAGAGCCTGAAGGGTGGAGAGATAAAGGAGAGGAGGGTGGGGATGGGGAGAATGTAGCATAGAGTACAATAGGTGAGTGGGGGAGGGGATGAAGGTGATAGGTCAGGGAGGAGGATGGACTGGATCGGTGGAAAAGGAGCTAGGCAGGTAGGACAAGTCATGGGGACAGTGCTGAGCGGGAAGTTTGGAACTGGGGTGAGGTGGGGGAAGGGGAAATGAGGAAACTGTTGAAGTCCACACTGATGCCCTGGGGTTGAAGTGTTCTGAGGCGGAAGATGAGGCGTTCTTCCTCCAGGCATCTGGTGGTGAGGGAGCAGCGGTGAAGGAGGCCCAGGACCTCCATGTCCTTGGCAGAATGGGAGGGAGAGTTGAAATATTGGGCCACAGGGCGGTGTGGTTGATTGGTGCGGGTGTCCTGGAGATGTTCCCTAAAGCGCTCTGCTAGGAGGCGTCCAGTCTCCCCATTGTGGAGGAGACCGCATCGGGCGCAACGGATACAATAAATGATATTGCTGGATGTGCAGGTAAAACTTTGATGGATGTGGGAGGCTCCTTTAGGGCCTTGGATAGAGGTTAGGGAGGAGGTGTGGGAGCAGATTTTGCAATTCCTGCGGTGGCAGGGGAAGGTGCCAGGATGGGAGGGTGGGTTGAAGGGGGCGTGGACCTGATCAGGTAGTCACAGAGGGAACGGTCTTTGCTGAAGGCGGAAAGGGGTGGGGAGGGAAATATATCCCTGGTGATGGGGTCTGTTTGGAGGTGGCGGAAATGTCGGCGGATGATATGGTTTATGCGAAGGTTGGTAGGGTGAGCACCAGGGGCGTTCTGTCCTTGTTACGGCTGGACGGGTGGGGTCTGAGGGCAGAGGTGTGGGATGTGGATGAGATGCGTTGGAGGACATCTTTAACCACGTGGGAAATTGCAGTCTCTAAAGAAGGAGGCCATCTGGTGTGTTCTGTGGTGGAACTGGTCCTCCTGGGAGCAGATACAGCAGAGGTGGAGGAATTGGGAATACGGGATGGCATTTTTGCAGGAGGTAGGGTGGGAAGAGGTGTAATCCTGCTGCTACTGAGCATCGGTGGAGGAGGGAATGGATTTATTTACCGAGAGGGAGATATTGCTCATTGCGTTGGTGTTATTAAAGCATTCTGACGGGATTGAGTGATGTCAGATAGATCGGTTCCGAGAGGGGGCAGCGACTGGGGTGGGGTCAGGCAAAATGTGCTCACAATGATACCTTGCTCTGTTGAGCTCAGTTCCCTGGCACCACAATAGCTGGGCTGCAGGCCGATTGCGTGGGGTGGGGGGGGCACTCTGATGAAATCCCGGGAAGTTTCGGATCTGACCTCGAGGATGTGCCAGTGAGTTTATCGAAGATGCAACCCACTCCGGTCAATAGACAAATGCAGGAATTGGAATGAGCACAGAGTTCTCAGAGTGTGGCGTTTCACTGTGGGTTGCAGTTACAGAGATACGGTGCAGAGGGAAAGGTCACAGAGGGAGTTGAACACATGAATGTGAATATTAAACCTCAGGCAATGCCAGTCAGCACAAGGTAAACGGGTGGCAGACAACTTAACCTGCACATGCTTGCAAGCCTCAAAAAGTTTACCCAACAAGGGCATTCTGTCCCTGGACATCATCTGTTAAATAATCCAGACTGTGTTCAGAGTTACATCACGCCTTGAATTGTTCTCCCAGTGTGATGCACATGCACAGGACCCGGTTCTGCCAAGGCAAAAGGAATTTGGACGTACACTGCACTTCAGAAAAAAAAGAACCGCAGAAACAGCCAATCTCTGCCTGGTCCCCACGGCAACACCCTGACCGATCCGAATCTGCGTCACAATTCAGATTGACAGTTAACTGCTCTTAATACATCGCCAGCCAATAGTGGCCTGGCCAGTCAGCATCTTCTTCCCAGGCTGTATCAGATGTCGTCCCTGGCAACCCAGTCCTGACCAGCGGCAGATGAATGTTCACCTTCTTCTCTCGTCTCAGCAATGCAACCGATCTGGCCATTGCTGTCCATGGGAGCTTGCTGTGCACAATTTAGCTACTACTTGGGCATCTGAAGAAGTTCTTCCTTGGGTCTAAGTGCTTTGGGATGCCAGCAGGTGCTATACAAATGGAAGTATTTACAGAATGAATCGTCACTCGGTAGCACAGACATGTGCTGAGACATGATGTCAGAGCAATTCATGTGAGTGATTTGGTATTCTTGCAATTCAGTCCTGATGATACCAAGATGAAAGTCTGTATCTTACAGAATGAAAGCATAAGTGACTGTGACCCGAACCCTATCGCAGGAAAGCTGTAGTATCAGCTGTAGTTAGGTATAATGCACATTCACTTACTAACAGACCTTGCACAGAAGTGTTCTGTTGTGTTATGACACAGCGGTTAACCCCACTGTTAATTAAACCAAACACCCAAAAAAGCTCACTTCACCTCGTATTCTGTTAAAATATGAGTGCCAGAGAACTCCCAAATTCTATTATTTAAAGAAAATAATATCAATGTATTCTTTAACTCTAAAGGTAAACATTAAACAATTATTCACAACTCTAAGCCCTCCCCTTTCTCTTAACTGCTGATTACCTCCCTCCAACTCTATAACAATATGCTGTTCCAATAAAACACTTATTACAATTACATCAACTTAATTTCAAAATCACACAGCTGCTGTCATCTTTGGTATTGGCTTTAGGGAGCGGGGGGGGAAGATTTTGAATTCAACAACATCAAATGGGGCATAGTACAGAAAAGAGTTAGACACCTTAGTGGCATGGTGTCAGGACACTAATCCCTCCGTCGAGGTCAGTAAAGCAAAGGAGCTGGCCATCACCTTCGGGAGGTGGAGTGGAGGACACGCCCTCTGTCTGTCTCAATGGGGCTGAGGTGGAGGTGGTTGAAAGCTTCAAGTTCCAGGGAGTAAACACCATCAACAATCTGTCCTGGTCCATCCATATCAATGCCACAGTCAAGAATGCACACCAATGCCTCTACTTCCTCAGGAGGCTAAGGGAATTCAGCATGTCCACAATGACTCTGACCAATTTTCATAGATGCACCATCACAGCTTGGTTTGGCAACTGCTCTTGACAAGACCAGAAGAAACGACAGAGAATTGTGAACACAGCCCAGTCTATCACGCAAACCAATCTTCCATCTACACTTCCCACTGCCTCAAGAAGGTAGCCAACATTGTCAAAGACCCCTCCCACTCCAGTTAAACTGTCTTTTACCCTCTTCCATCAGGCAGTTTGGAAACAAGCGTCAACAGATTTAAGAGCAGCTTCTTCCCTGCTGTTATCAGACTTAAAATGGATCTCTCATACATTAGAGTTGATTTTTTTTCTAGCATCTTCTCTGCAGCTGTAACACTATATTCTGCATTCTGTTCTATTACCCTGATGGACTCATGTAAGGTATAATTTGTCTGGAAAGCCGTAGAACAATACTTTTCACTGTGTCTTGGTACATGTGACAATATTAAATCAGATCAAACCACTGTAAAGCTGCTCTGATTACCTGGAACCAAATGGTTCTTCCATTACTGTCACGTAGTGACTGCATTCCATCGACATTGTAGCAACGGAGCCAGTCTTCAAAGGCAGAGGATTCACCCACATGCTCGGGATCATAACCCTTGCCACCTGCAGTCGGGCAAGAGGAAGAGTGAGGATTAAAATGAGGGTTGACCTCTGTTTCTTACTTGCCTTATTAAGAAGATCCTAGTCTTCTTTCAAAGACCAAAAACGGTGATCAGAAGACACCTCGGACACTGACAGCCAGTTCACCTTTGTGGGAGAGACTCAATCGATGGGACACGGTCTAACCAGAAGGAGACCCTCCCTTCCCCCACCCCGGCCTCCCCCCAATTAAAGATGGAAGTGAGGACCTTGCGGCTGTGCGGTCCTTTTTCCCACACAGCCACAGGGAGGCACTATGACTGAGTGGGCGAGATTCCTGTCTAACAGGGGAGTTAAAGCATATTGGGACGAGACAGGTGTTATGAAGGTGTAGACGTGTACTGTACCTTTAAGGGAACTAAAATTTCTGGTTGGCACAAAGTGCTCTGAAAGATTTTAAAATGTAACAGTGGGTGAAACAAATAGTTGGAGAACAATCTACAGAGGAAAACCTACAAAAGGAGAATGGACAAAGCTGACTGGTTTTGAAATGTGATTATTTTTCTCTGTAAATCTTAATTGGGTATTTTTAAAATTGGACCAGCATTGGAGAGTGGGAGGTAAAAACAGGAGTTGTGAATGGTTGTGAAGAAATAAAACTGCTAATTTTTACTTTAAATCGTGACCTCTGAGATAGTTCTTTCCCTTTTGAAATTTAAAAGATCAGGGCTCCAGCTGAGCCTCTGTGTGTATGGGGTTTAAATTAGCAAAGGGGTTTACCCCGCATCATAACACAGGAGAGTGGAGGCTATAGTCAGATCAGCTGGAATGTGATCGATTTGTGGACTCCAGCCCAGGAGCTGAATGGCTTACTCCTGATCTGTGCCGATGAGATGGCGGAGTTCACGTTTCACACATTGGGGTCTAAACCTGGAAACGACTCACCCAAATTAACAACCTCCATCGGAAGCATGTGACAAAGTTCCAGAAGATCAGGATTCTCCATCTTTATCTTTATCTTCTTACTCAAAGACACCTCATTCGCCTGAGACTGAAAGATGGGTGAGACGTTAAGAGCTGCACCAGCCATGAAAGCTCCAAAGGTAAGCGCTGGAAGCAATCTACCAATTTACAACAGGATTACTTAGTTGAGAAAGACTACCTCCATTTGCATTGCCATTTTACTTTGAACGGTTTTCTCGTGCGGCATATTGCACAGATGTAATTCATGTATCTTGGGCCTTATTGGCTCCTTTAGCCCGCTCTCATAAGCGGCTCTTGAAGACACAGATTCTGAACGTAGCGGGTTGTAATGCGAGCACTAACTTGACCTGCACAATGTGTAAGATTAACCCATATGGCAAATGTCAAGTGCGTGCTGCAGGGATCGAGCCCCGCTCTATAACTGTCAGCACAAGCAAAAGGCAGACATTCCAACACAGTACTAAAAGAGTGCCACTTCATCAGAGGTGCTGGGTTGGACAGTTCAGAAAGATTCGAGACAGAGGGGGAGAGAGAGAGAAAGAAAGAAAGAAAGAAAGAAAGAAAGAAAGAAAGAGAGAGATTGACTACAAACTGGTGCAGAACATCCTCTGCATGAGACATATAGATCACAGTTCCCGGAGCAGCACTGTATTCTTTTCGATTATCCATGTATTATTCCCAAAGTACAGGGAGGAAGGGGACATTGCAACTACACTATTTCACGACCACAAACTTTTTTCTTGGAATCACTCCTGAAGCCAGCGTTTATTTCCCGCCCCTAATTAAACAAGGTGTTGAGGAGATGTTCTCGAGAATTGAACCAATCAGCTTGTATGGGCATTCCAGAGGCAGTTAGGAGTTACCTACATTTCTGGGAGGCTGGAGTTACATGAAGCCGAGACCGGCTAGGGCAGGCAATGGCCAAGAGGTAATATTGCTCAACTGTTTATCCAGAGACCCAGGTAATGTTCTGGGGACCTGAGTTTGAATCCCGCCATGACAGAATGTGCATTTAATAAAAATCTGGAATTATGAGTCTAATGATGAAGTTTAAAATCTCACAACAATGCAAGGGGTCTAACAGGGAAGGCAGATGAACTCCAGGCATGGTTAGGAACATGGGACTGGGAGATCATAGCAATTACGGAAACATGGTTCAGGGATGGGCAGGACTGGCAGCTGAATGTTCCAGGATACAAATGCTACAGGTAGGATAGAAAGGGAGGCAAGAGAGGAGGGGGAGTGGCCTTTTTGATAAGGGATAGCATTACAGCTGTGCTGAGGGAGGATATTCCTGGAAATACATCCAGGGAAGTTATTTGGGTGGAACTGAGAAATAAGAAAGAGATGATCACCTTATTGGGCTTGTATTATAGACCCCCGAATAGTCAGAGGGAAATTGAGAAACAAACTTGTAAGGAGATCTCAGCTATCTGTAAGAATAATAGGGTGGTTACGGTAGGGGATTTTAACTTTCCAAACATCGACTGGGACTGCCATAGTGTTAAAGGTTTAGATGGAGAGGAATTTGTTAAGTGTGTATAAGACAATTTCTGATTCAGTATGTGGATGTACCTATTAGAGAAGGTGCAAAACTTGACCTACTCTTGGGAAATAAGGCAGGGCAGGTGACTGAGGTGTCAGTGGGGGAGCACCTTGGGGCCAGCGACCATAATTCTATTAATTTTAAAATAGTGATGGAAAAGGATAGACCAGATCTAAAAGTTGAAGTTCTAAATTGGTGAAAGGCCAATTTTGACAGTATTAGGCAAGAACTTTCGAAAGCTGTTTGGAGGCAGTTGTTCGCAGGTAAAGGGACGGCTGGAAAATGGGAAGCCTTCAGAAATGAGATAACAAGAATCCAGAGAAAGTATATTCCTGTCAGGGTGAAAGGAAGGCTGGTAGGTGTAGTGAATGCTGGATGACTAAAGAAATGAGGATTTGGTTAAGAAAAAGAAGGAAGCATATGTCAGGTATAGACAGGATAGATCGAGTGAATCCTTAGAAGAGTATAAAGAAAGTAGGAGTATACTTAAGAGGGAAATCAGGAGGGCAAAATGGGGACATGAGATAGCGTTGGCAAATACGATTAAGGAGAATCCAAAGGGTTTTTATAAATATATTAAGGACAAAAGGGTAACTAGGGAGAGAATAGGGCCCCTCAAAGATCAGCAAGACGGCCTTTGTGTGGAGCCACAGAAAATGGGGGAGATACTAAATGTATATTTTGCATCAGTATTTACAGTGGAAAAGGATATGGAAGATATAGACTTTAGCGAAATAGATGGTGACACCTTGCAAAATGTCCAGATTAGAGGAGGAAGTGCTGAATACCTTAAAGGTTGATAAATCCCCAGGACCTGATCAGGTATACCCGAGAACTCTGTGGGAAGCTAGAGAAGTGATTGCTGGGCCTCTTGCTGAGATATTTGTATCATCGATAGTCACAGGTGAGGTGCCGGAAGACTGGGGATTGGCAAACGTGGTGCCACTGTTTAAGAAGGGCGGTAAAGACAAGCCAGGGAACTATAGACCGGTGAGCCTGACCTCGGTGGTGGGCAAGTTGTTCGAGGGAATCCTGAGGGACAGGATGTACATGCATTTGGAAAAGCAAGGACTGATTCGGGATAGTCAACAAGGCTTTGAGCGTGGGAAATCATGTCTCACAAACTTGATTGAGTTTTTTGAAGAAGTAACAAAGAAGTTTGATGAGGGCAGAGCAGTAGATGTGATCAATATGGACTTCACTAAGGGGTTTGACAAGGTTCCCCATGGGAGACTGATTAGCAAGGTTAGATCTCATGCAATACAGGGAGAACTAGCCATTTGGATACAGAACACTGGCTCAAAGGTAGAAGACAGAGGGTTGTTTTTCAGACTGGAGGCCTGTGACCAGTGGAGTGCCACAAGGATCGGTGCTGGGTCCTCTACTTTTTGACATTTACATAAATGATTTGGATGCGAGTACAAGAGGTACAGTTAGTAAGTTTGCAGATGACACCAAAATTGGAGGTGTATTGGACAGCGAAGAGGGTTTCCTCAGATTACAACAAGATCTGGACCAGATGGGCCAGTGTGCTGAGAAGTGGCAGATGGAGTTTAATTCAGATAAATGCGAGATGCTGCATTTTGGGAAAGCAAATCTTAGCAGGACTTATACACTTAATGGTAAGGTCCTAGGAAGTTTTACTGAACAAAGAGACCTGGGAGTGCAGGTTCACAGCTCCTTGAAAGTGGAGTCGCAGGTAGATAGGATAGTGAAGAAGGTGTTTGGTATGCTTTCCTTTATTGGTTAGAGTATTGAGTACAGGAGTTGGGAGGTCATATTGCGGCTCTACAGGACATTGGTTAGGCCACTGTTGGAATATTGCATGCAATTCTGGTTTCCTTCCTATCGGAAAGATGTTGTGAAACTTGAAAGGGTTCAGAAAAGATTTACAAGGATGTTGCCAGGGTTGGAGGATCTGAGCTACAGGGAGAGGCTGAACAGGCTGGGGCTATTTTCCCTGAAGCGTCAGAGGTTGAGGGGTGACCTTATAGAGGTTTACAAAATTATGAGGGGCATGGATAGGATAAATAGACAAAGTCTTTTCCCTGGGGTGTGGGAGTCCAGAACTAGAGGGCATAGGTTTAGGGTGAGAGGGGAAAGATATAAAAGAGACTTAAGGGGCAACTTTTTCATGCAGTGGGTGGTATGTGTATGGAATGAGCTGCCAGAGGATGTGATGGGGGCTGGTACAATTGCAACATTTAAGAGGCATTTGGATGGGTATAGGAATAGGAAGGGTTTGGATGGATATGAGCCGGGTGCTGGCAGGTGGGACTTCATTGGATTGGGATATCTGGTCAGCATGGACGGGTTGGACTGAAGGGTCTGTTTCTATGCTGTACATCTCTATGACTCTATGGCTCTATAACACCAAGTTATAGTCCAACAGGTTTATTTGGAAGTACCAGCTTTCGGAGCACTGCTCCTTCTTCAAGTAGCTAATGGGGCAGAATCACAGGTCACAGAATTTATAGTAAAAGATCAAAGACTTGATTAAGGACCTAACAGGAATCTCGGTTTGTTCAATATATCGCATTACTTGTATGACACTTTGATTTTTTACTCTAAATTCTGTGTCCTATGATCCTGCCACATAGCTATCTGACAAAGGAGCAGTGCTCCAAAAGCTTGTGCTTCCAAATAAACCTTTTGGACTATAACCTGGTGTGTAATTTTCAACTTTGTCCAGCCCAGTCCAACTCTGGCACCTCCATGTTGAGTCTAATGATGACCAGGAAACCATTGTTGATTATTGAGAAAAACCCACCTGGTTCCCTAATGCCCTTTGGGGAAGGGAACTGCCATCCTTATCTGGTCTGGCCTACATGTGACTCCAGACCCACAGCAATATGACTGACTCTGAACTGCACTCTGGGCAATTAGCAATGGGCAATAAATGCTGGCATCGCGAGCAATGCTCTCATCCTGTGAATGAATAATAAAGTAAATATAGATTTCCATCCCTAAAGATATTATTGAGCCAAGCGTACTCATACAACGATCTAGCAGTTTCCTAACTGGCACCCCAACCACCACTTTAAACGTTCACTCCTTCCAACACCATCGCAGAGTGGCAGCAGTGCTATCTTCAGTATACATTGTGGTATCTCACAAGGCTCCTTCAACAACATGTTCCAAAGTCATGACCATTTCCATCGAGAAAGACACAGGCAGCAGATACATGGAAACACCACCAGCTGCAAATTCCCCTCTCAGCCACACACCACCCTGGCGTGGAAATATATCATCGTTCCTTCACTGTCGCTGGGTCAAAATCCTGGAATTCCCTCTCTACCTGAGCGTCTACCTGCAGCAGCTGAAGAAGGCAGCTCATCACTATCTTCTCAAAGGGGCAACTAGGGATGGGCAATAAATGCTGGGCTCAGCCAGCGACATTTTGTGAATGAATCCTAAGAAAAATGGTCAATTTTATCGAATAGGTTTTTAATAAGTGCCTTGGTGGGACATGAATTTGGATCCAGTTATGAAATCACTATGCTACTGCACCCTGGAGGGGCCTTCAAACATTATACAGCATTCCAACAGTCCGCAAATGAACTGCAATCCCCAAAAAAAAACCTCCTGACCAATGAGACATTTATTACCTCATACTTCTAAAACATATGTAAATATTTGAAAAAAAGACCAAAGACAGCAAGCGAAAAGCTACTTGGAAGTGGGACATAAAGAAATGAAATATCACCACAGAATATTCTGAGGGAGAAACAGGAGTGCAGAAGTGGAGCAGAAAGTGTTGGTGGCGTTTACCTATGAAGAGCCTGTTCGATTTAAGTTGCTACTGAAGGCAGGGTTACTTTACCAAGGAGTGCTCAACATAAATAAAAACCAAAAAACTGATGATGTGGTAAATCAGAAATAAAAAACAGAAGGTGCTGGAAAAGCTCAGCAGCGTCTGTGGAGAGAAATCAAAGTTAACATTTTGAGTCCGGTGACCCTTCCCAATATAAACAAACTGCCGCTGAGACTAAATAGCAAGATCCAGCATTAACACTTGGACACACTGGCTTTGATTAGATTATGTTACTTACAGTGTGGAAACAACAAGTCCACACTGACGTGCATCCACCCATACCCATTCCCCTACATTTACCCCTGCGCCTAACACTACAGGCAATTTAGCATAGCCAATTCACCTGACCCGCACATCTTTGGACTGTGGGAGGAAACCGGAGCACCCAGAGGAAACCCACGCAGACACGGGGAGAACGTGCAAACTCCACACAGTCAGTCGCCTGAGGCGGGAATTGAACCCAGGTCTCTGGCGCTGTGAAGCAGCAGTGCTAACCACTGTGCCACTGAGCAATCTGTTCTTGTTAAAACCATGCTCTGTGAAGTAGTAAGAAATTGACATACTGCTGCAAGATGGGATACTTGATCAAGGTAAAAGCTATCTTGGCTCTCACCCTCTCGCTTTAGTAGAAAAATACCGCTGAAGATAAAGACTGAGTTTGTGTAATTATAATTTGACAAAATATGGGGAGTCTATTATAGGCTCATTAGTGGGGCTGCTTCCTGAGCTCATTAGCTTTTCTGTCCTTGAGCAACAAGGCGATAGCTGCTTATCTTTATCTTGAATTATTGTAAACTGTAGAATGTAAGCAATGTTGTTTGTATCATTGTATAATTATAGGCTGACTGTGCAGCTCGAGCGAGTGCTGTTAGACAGTGGAGACTGTCCCAGCCTCTCCGTGAATTCACAAAATATAAAGCTTCTTGAAACAAAACTCGAAGTCTCAGACAAAACAATTTCCCCGACACTCAGTTTCCCCACAATAGAAACATCATGAAGTGCCTTTACATTTTATTTTTTTACAATCCACTTGGTGCAGGTGATTTCACAACAAAGTCAAATTCCTTTTTATGACTTTAACCTAACATGAACTGATCTGTTAAAAAGTGGTCACTCACTTTTACCGGTCCAATAGAAACTGGTTTGAGTTAGATTAAAAACAAACAAAAAGCCCATAAGATTACATCCACCAAGCTGTCTGGATATCAGAATTACACTTTATCTTCAGAACCTCCCAGGGAGATCAATTTGAGTATCTCATATTGTACTGAAATGAATGCTCCACCCACTCTTGTTGACAGAGAAGTAAATATTGACCTTACAGAAGTCACGAGGGAGTATAGATAAGATGAATGGCAGGTGTCTTTTCTCTCAGGTGGAGGATTTCAAATCTAGGGGGGGGCGTATTTTTAAGGTGAGAGGAGGAAGATCTAAAAAAAGACACGAGGGCAACGTTTTTACACAGGCAGTGGTTCGTGTTGGAATGAGCCGCCAGAGAAAGTGATGGGTGCAAGTACAGTTACAAAGACATTTGGATAAGTGTGTGAATAGGAAAGGTTTGGAGGAATATGGAATGGGAGCAGGCAGGTGGGTCTAGTTCAGTTTAGGATCATGTTCATTATGGACTGGTTGGACTGAAGAGTGTGTTTCCGTGCTGTCTGACTCTAAGTTGCTGACTGTAAAAACATGAGCTTTGTATAAATTTAATTTACAGTTAGTCCCCAATTTATGAAAGTCTGACTTATGAACATTTATACTTACAAACGGGATCCCATACAGGTCCAACATATGAACATTTCCTGTACTTTACATTGTCCTGCTTTGTACTTTGACATGCATACTTGTGACTGGACTCCTGAACAAAACCCATCCCCTACTCGGAGACTGTCTGTATGATGAAATGCCTGACGATGGCTTGCTGAGTGTGTGCTTTACTTGATCCTTGCTTCTCAGTCTAGCTTCACCCTGTAGTTGTTTTTTTTTTGTTTGTGGCAACAGAGACTGAACATTCATCCCTTTAATCAGCACTCAAACAGCACTCTGATGGAAATATCACAGCAGCCGGATTCTCTGCCAAGTCTTGGAATAGAATCCCTAGGAAAAGGCCGTTCGGCCCATTGTGTCTGCAGCTGAAAATGTGTTGCTGGTTAAAGCACAGCAGGCCAGGCAGCATCCAAGGAATAGGAAATTCGACATTTCGGGCATAAGCCCTTCATCAGGAATCCAAGGAATAGGAAATTCGACGTTTCGGGCATAGATTCCTGATGAAGGGCTTATGCCCGAAACGTCAAATTTCCTATTCCTTGGATGCTGCCTAACCTGCTGTGCTTTAACCAGCAACACATTTTCAGCTGTGATCTCCAGCATCTGCAGACCTCATTTTTTACCCATTGTGTCTGCACCAAACCTCCAAAGGGCATCCCACCCAGAGTCATCCTCCTACTCTATCCCTGTAACCCTGCATTTCCCATGACTAACCCACCTAGTCTGCACATCCCTGGACACTATGGACAATTTAGCATAGCTGTGTTGTAAGGACAGGCTGGGGCTTTTTTCACTGGAGTTTAAGAGACTGTGGTGTCACCTTATAGCAGTCTGTAAAATCGTGAGAGGCACAGATAAGGTAGATATCCAACAGCTTTTCTCCATGGTAGGAGAGTCTAAAACTAGAGGGCATAGATTTAAGGTGAGGGGGAGAGATAAGGTGAAGGGACAATATTTTCACATAGAGGGTGGTGAGTGTTTGGAACAAGCTGACAGAGGTAGGTGTGGGGGGTGAGTATGATTTCATCACTTGGACAGGTACATGGATGGGCTTGGCATGGAGGGGTATGGACCAAACGCAGGCAAATGGGACTAGTTCGGTTATGAAAACTGGGCAGCATTGGCAAGTTGGACCATCTTTTTCCATGCTTTAGTCCTCTATGTCTCTAATCCACCTAACCCGCCCATCTTTGGGATGTGGGAGGAAACCAGAGCACCCGGAGGAAACCCATGCAGACACGGGAAGGATGTCTGTGCGGACTGTGTACAGTCACTAACCACTGAGCCACCATAACATTTTTTTAAACTTAAATAAAAATTAAACAGCACATGGATTTAAACCACCCACCATTTCTTCATGAATGCTGGGTCAAATTGCTGGAATTACCTCTCTGAGGAACCACTGACATTGCAGTAATGTTGCTTGACCTAGAGTCCAGAGATTCTGGCTAATGCTTTGAGGACATGGGTTCAACTCTCCATCCCCAACCACCCCCACCCCAATGAGAGCTGGTACAATTTAAATTCAATGATAAAGTATGTAGTATAAAGTCAGTCTCAGTAAGTGTGACCCTGACAACTTCTCCCTGAATGTTGTAAAATCCCATTTGATTCACCAGTGGCCTTGAGAGAAGGAAATCTGCCATCCTTACAGCGTCTGGCCTACATGTGACTCCAGACCCAGAGCTTGGTCACCTTGGACACAGCCGAAGCAGGCGTATTTTTTTAACCCCCAAACAGAAGAGGAAAACTAAGCAAATTAAAACCAAAAGAACTGTGGATGCTGTAAACCAGAAACAAAAGCAGAAGTCGCTGGAAAAGCTCAGCAGGTCTGGCAGCATCTGTGGAGGGAAATCAGAGTTAACGTTTCGGGTCCGGTGACCCTTCCTCAGAAAACTAACCGTTTCTTTGTGTAGCAAAGGTTCCAGCACGGTCCTGGCTTTTTCAAAAGGGGGGACCTTTGACCTAAAGCGAGCGACAAAGAGAGGTGAATCAATCGGGCATTTTCCAGTCAGTTCCAAGTCACAGGACCAACTTGCTCTGAAGCTAGTCTCCCTGATTACAGCCAACTCCTCCGAGTATGAGAAATATTGGCAACATCCCCAGTGTCACCTTTCCACACCATTCCTGCAACAGCCGACCACACCGAGACCTGTCGGCACTGCAAGGGCAGAGGTAACTGTTGATGTTTGTGCTCAACACTAAAACTAAAGCAGTAACAACTCCGAAAACATATTTCCTTTGAAAATAAAACCCAATCACCCTCAAAACCTGAAAGGGTGCAGAAAAGCTTTACAAGGATGTTGCCGGGGTTGGAAAGTTTGAGCGAAAGGGAGAGGCTGAACAGGCTGGGGCTGTTTTCCCTAGAGCATCAGAGGCTGAGGGGTGACCTTATAGCAGTTTATAAAATTGTGGATAAGGTGAATAGAGAAGGACTTTTCCCCAGGGTAGGGAATCCAAAACTAGGGAGCATAGGTTTAAGAAGAGAGGGGAAAGATTTAAAAGGGGCCTAAATGGCAACATTTTCACACAGAGGGAGATGCGTGTATGGAATGAGCTGCCAGAAGAAATGGCGGAGGCTGGTACAATTACAGCATTTAAAAGGCATCTGGATGGGTATATGAATAGGAAGGGTTTAGAGGGATATGGGCCAAGTGCTGGCAAATGGGACTAGATCAGTTTAAGATATCTGGTCGGCATGGACGAGTTGGACCGAAGGGTCTGCTTCTGGGCTGTACTCTATGATTCTATGACCCTCCAACAGATGCAGGATATGAAAACTGAATCCTGAATGGTGGAAATCAGCAACCCCACCTCAAGCCTTGAACTGCCCAAGGACTTGCCAATCGAACTTTAACCCTGGTCCCAGTGTAGGAGGTGGGCCCTGATTGTGTTTGTCCAGTGACTATAGTAGGGACCTACAGGCCTAGCCCATCCCCCCACCCCCCGATGAAGAAGCCTTCCTCGACCTCACCTGAAGAGAATCTCTGCTCGCAGGTAATTGCCAATACCGCTGAAGTATTTCTGATTCAACAGTACCTCACAGATCGGCTTGTCAAAGGCTCTTTCTGATAGGTTTGTCAGCACATTTGATCTGGGATAGATGGCAGGAGAAGCAAACATAGAAATTAAACTCATGCTGCAGAAAAAAAAAATGGATTGTGAGAGAAAAATAAAACACAATGGAAATAATAAAGAAAAAATTTAGCAACAAATAACAGCGGAGAAGTGTGACTGAAAATCGCCAACGGGGTTATTCTTCAATAAGGACCACATATCAGTAATGACCATGTGCCATTAATGGGCAGCATCAATAATGTCCATGTGTCACTATTGACCATGTCAGGGATAACCACGAATCCATAGTGACCACACGTCAGTGATGTTCCATGCATCAGTAATGACTATACACCAATAATGACCACATGTCCGTAACATACATCAATAACGACCATAGAACAGTAATGATCATACAACTAATGACCGTTTTGTCAGTAATGACCATTTGCAATAATGAACATATACTAATAATGACCACACTACAGTGATGACCATGTGATAGTTATGACTGTACGCCAATAATGACCATACGTCTGTAATGTACATCAGTAATAACCGCACGTTAGTAATGACAACTGTCAGTAATGACCACATGTCAGTGATGTATATCAGTAATGACCACACGTCAGTGATGTATATCAGTAATGACAACTGTCAGTAATGACCACATGTCAGTGATGTATATCAGTAATGACCACGCTTCACTAATATATCGTGCTGCTAAAGGGCAATCAGACTGAAACAGAAAAGGACCTATATGAGCCAGTAAAGAGTAAACTCTCTAATAAAGAAGGGAGAGAGAGGAATTGACTAAGAAAGGTTTGCATTTCTATTGGACTTTTCACAACCACAGTCTATCCCAAAGCAATGTACGGGCAATAAAGGATAGTTTAAATTGTAGTCACTATTGTGATGCAGGAAGCAGAGCAGCCAATGGAGCACATGTCACTCCCGCAACCAGCGAACGATCCGACAATCTGGTTATGGCAGAGAGAGCTCCTTTGCTCACCTTCAAAATAGGATCATGGTATCTGCACGACTACTTTGGTTTCATGTCTCATTCAAAAGACAGCACTCCCTACAGTGCAGCACTCCCTGAGCACCGCGCTGTAGGCTGTTACGCTTTTGTGTTCACATTTATAACAGAAACATTTGAAGTCACAACATTCAGACACAGAGGTATAACAGCAACGAGTTGAGCTCTGATTGACACTGTATGCTAAGTAGACAAAAGTGAGGACTGCAGATGCTGAAAACCAGAGTTTAGATTAGAGTGGTCCTCTTCCAGCACCATTCTAATCTAAACTGCATGCTAGGTAGTCATTCTATTGCACGTCCAACTACATTATCATCTTTTAATTAAGGAACAGGAGGTTTAGTGGGGATCGGAGCAAAACATTTTCACCAAAGGGTGGTGGGGAATCTGGAATTCGCTGCCTGTCAGGTTGGGAGAGGCAGAAACCCTCATCACACTGAAAAAGCATTTAGATGTACTGTTGCAATGCCAAAGTGTACAAGGCTATGGGCCAAGTGCTGGAAAATGGGACCATAATAATTATGTGCTTCTCTTTGACCAGCACAGATCCGATGGGCTGAAGGGTCATTTCCTGTGCTGAATTGGGAGGTCACGTTGCGGCTGTACAGGACATTGGTTAGGCCACTGTTGGAATATTGCGTGCAATTCTGGTCTCCTTCCTATCAGAAAGATGTTGTGAAACTTGAAAGGGTTCAGAAAAGATTTACGAGAATGCTGTCAGGGTTGGAGGATCTGAGCTACAGGGAGAGGCTGAACAGGTTGGGGCTGTTTTCCCTGGATCATCGGAGGCTGAGGGGTGACCATATAGAGGTTTACAAAATTATAGGGGCATGGATGGGATAAATAGACAAAGTCTTTTCCTTGGTTTCGGGGAGTCCCGAACTAGGGGGCATAGGTTTAGGATGAGAGGGGAAAGATATAAAAGAGACCTAAGGGGCAACCTTTTCACGCAGAGGGTGGTACGTGTATGGAATGAGCTGCCAGAGGATGTGGTGGAGGCTGGTACAATTGCAACATTTAAGAGGCATTTGGATGGGTATATGAATAGGAAGGGTTTGGAGGGATATGGGCCGGGTGCTGGCAGGTGGGACTAGATTGGGTTGGGATATCTGGTTGGACTGAAGGATCTGTTTCCATGCTGTACATCTCTATGACTATGAGTATGACTTCTATGAGGGCCAGGCAATATGAAACAGAATATCATCGAGAATATAGTTAATGACGTTGGCTATCTCTTTCACTTAAAGCACTAGCTTAAGTAATTTAAATATGAGTATTCGGCTCCTAATGAAAGGAAATCAGACAGTCCTTTAGAACAGAAGTGTGGGTGGATCTCACTGGCTTCCCCGTGCCTCTGGCAAAAACCTGTGACCTCCCCCAAAGACTATTATCCTGAAGTTTCTAAGCTGTGTACAAACAGCCTGTCTGAAAATTTAAAAGTCACACAACACCAGGTTAGAGTCTAACAGGTTTATTTGGAAACACGAGCTTTCAGAGTGCAGGTGTTGTGTGATTTTTAACTTTATACCTCCCAGTCCAACACCCTCACCTGCACATCGTGTCTGCAACGTATGGATGTCTTGTCTCACACGGATTGCCAGTGTTTTGCATTGTCTCCTTCTCCATTGAGTTCCAGGGTTGAGAGAATTCAGCGAGGTGGTTAGATTGACAAGACCTGGCACTGTGCTGCTTTAAGAAGACTAAGAGGGGATTTAATAAAGGCTCCCGTAATCATGAGGGGTCCAGACCGTGGAGATTGGGGAAAAAGTATTAGCTGGAGGTCAAGAACCAGAACAAGATGAATGAAAGTGATTGACGGAAGAATCAGAAGCGACAGGAGTGGAAACCTTTTTTTTAAACGCAGCATCGGGTTAGGGTCTGGCATGCACTGCCTCACAGTGCAGAGGGGGCTGGCTCAATCACACTTTCACAACGAAACTGGGCAATTATCTGAAAAGACTCGCAGAGTTACGGGGAAAAGGCCGGAAAGCGGGACGAGCAAAGTTACAGAGAGGCAGCCTAGGCAATGGGCTGAATGGCCTCCTCTGTGCCACACTCAGACTAATCCAATCATTCAGCTTTCGTTGAACACAGTCTGCACAGCAGATGCTGTCCAAATCAAAATAGCGAAGCATTCGCCCTCAAAGCAGACTGACCTCAACTGAGGTGGAGAGGTTGAGAATGTAAGAAACAGGAGTGGGATGAGGCCATTTGGCCCATCGAGGCGATTCCACCATCCAATATGATAGAGTCCTACAGCAAGGAGACAGGCCCTTCAGCCCAAACTGGTCCATGCCAACCAAAATGTCCATGCATGCTGATTTTAGCTGTTGACTCCTTATTCATCCCCACTCTCCACATCCCTAGAGAGACAAACGTCTGTTCTACCTCAGCCACAGATACGTTCAGTGCCAAAGCGTCACTCCAGCTCAGGTCACTCTGGCTGTTCGGTTAGGACCAAGATGGACAAGATCACCCTCTCCTCTGTCAGCTCTCCCGGAAAAAAAAAAGACAAAAATAGATGAGGGAAACAAAGTGGGGGGGTTGGGGGGAGCACTTTTTTTTTGGTACCTGAACCTCTCGTATTCAAGCATCACGCACGGTCCTCTGTCCGACTGCCAAGTCCCATTGACTTCCCAACTGCCAAACCTTCTGGGGTCAATGAAGCACAGCACCTGCCTAGGCTTCCGTTTGGTGAAGAACTTGAGGTGGGCGTGTTTGGGGATGTCCTCCTCAGTCGTCAGCTTGAAGGACCCAGACATGCCAAAGCGGAAGACAACGTCCATCGGCGCCAACAGCCCGTCATCGCCTTCCACCCCATCTGATGTGATACCCTCTTTCCCATCCTCCTCTTTGATGGGGGTAAGGGTCAGCTTGACCTCCTTCCCTCTCGACACGGCGAAGATCAGGTAGGCGTCACAGCTGAAAGGCACGTCACAGTTTTTGCTCACCGTAGACTTTTCTACTTGCCCTGAGAACACAGTACTGCAGCAGACCTGGTTGACAAACCTGGCAGCCAGGTGGAGTTCGGGTCCTTCAGGCATTTTAGAAGACGATCTAGAATGACAATGAAAACACAAATGATCAGGCCAGATGCAGGCAGATTGAGAAGAATTAGAGTCATACAGCACGGAAACAGGCCCTTTGGTCCAAGCAGTCCATGCCAACCATAATCCCAAACTAAACTAGCCTCACTTACCCGCGCTTGACCCATATCCCTCCAAACATTTTTTATTCATGTGTTTATCCAAATGTCTTTTAAACGTTGTAACAGTACCCGCATCAACCACTTCCTCTGGAAGTTCATTCCACACACAAACCACTCTGTGCTAAAAGGTTGCCCCTCATGTCCTCATAGAGTCATAGAGATACAGCATGGAAACAGACCCTTCGGTCCAACCTGTCCATGCCGACCAGCTATCCCAACCCAATCTAGTCCCTCCTGCCAGCACCCAGCCCATATCCCTCCAAACCCTTCCTATTCATATACCCATCCAGATGCCTTTTAAATGTTATAATTGTACCAGCCTCCACCACTTCCTCTGGCAGCTCATTCCATACACACACCACCCTGTGCATGAAAATGTTGCCCTTTAGGTCTCTTTTATACCTTCCCCTCTCCCCCTAAACCTATGTCCTCTCGTTCTCGACTCCCCCACCCCAGGGAAGAGACTTTGTCTATTTATCCTATCCATGCCCCTCATGATTTTATAAACCTCTATAAGGTCACCCCTCACCCTCCGATGCTCCAGGGAAAACAGCCCCTCTCACCTAAAAAAAAAACACCCTGTAGTCTTGAAATCCCCCACCTTAGGGAAAATACATCTGCAATTCACCTTATCTACAGCCCTCACCATCTTATAAAGCTCCCATGCTCCAGTGAAAGAGGTCCCAGCCTATCCAGCCTCTCCTCACAACTCAAACCTGACATTCCCGGCAATGTGCTGGTAAATCTCTTCTGAACCCTCTCCAGCTTCATAATATCCTTCCCAGAACATGAAGTTCATTCCACACGCGAAGCACCCGCTGTGTAAAACACTTGCCCCTTGTGTCATTTTAAAATCTCTTTACGTATTAGTGTTATATTTTATTTACAGTATAAATACTCAGACATCATCACAGTATTTGAGATACAGTACATAATCTCTGCCCGTTTATTAAAAGTGCAGGTTAAAACAAAACTTGCTGCCCATATATTTGGCATCCTTTTGTGACTATTTAGTCAGGACACATAAAACACTGTTTACTGTCACAATCTAACAAAGCAACTGCAAAGGCCATAGACCCCACTCGAAAGTGATTGATTGAGGGAAAGGGGCTAATGTTGAGGCCTCCTAGTGGGTCCACAAGCTGTATATTTGGGACCATGACCTCTAAACCACCCCTGACTGAGTTACAACAACTGTTACCCGCACCAACTGCAAGTACACAGGACCATCGATCCCCACGGTGTTCTCACAGGTCTCCTTTCCCTACACCAGCACCTCGCAGTTCATGGGGTCAAAAGAAACAGTTGGGGACGTACTGCCACTCAACCGTCAGGAAACCCAAACAGTTACCAATCGTCTGAGATTGTGGAGATTGGTTCTTTGAAAAGGTGTTTCCGTGATCAAAATGTAAAGATCAAGCAGCATTTCACATTCAATAGAAATTCTGACCAGTCACTGGACTCAAAGCTGTAACTCTGCTTTCTCTCCCCAGATGCTGCCAGGTCTGCTGGGTTTCTCAAGAAATTACACTTTTGTTTCATTCTTCCAGCATCTGCAGTTCTTTGCTTTAGTTTAGTGTTTAACTCACAGCTACATCCTTTTTAAAATGAGGTAGATTACCCCCAAAGTTTCAGGTTTAAGAATGCAGCTACACAGTTCCTTGAAAATGGGAGTCACAGATAGACAGAGGAGTAAAGGTTCTGAGGAAAGGTCACTGGACTCAAAATGTTAACTCTGATTTCTCTTGCTGCCAGCCCTTATGTTTATTGGTGAAGGTGTTTGGTATGCTTGCCTTTATTGGTCAGTGCATGGAGTATGAAAATTGGGTTGCTGCTGTACAGGACATTGGTTAGGCCACTTTTGGAATACTGCATTCTGGTCTCCCTGTTATAGAAAAGATGTGAAACTTGAATGGACACAGGAAAGATTTACAAGGATGTTGCGGAGGTTGGAACGTTTGAACTACAGGGAGAGGCCAAATAGGCTGGGAATATTTTCCCTGGAGCGCCTGAGATTGAGGGGTGACTGAATAGAGGTTTATAGAATCATAAGGGGCATAGATAGGGTGAATAGGCAAGGTCTTTTTCCCAGTGTATGGAGTCCAAAATTAGAGGGCATAGGTTTAAGGTGAGAGAGGAACATTTTAAAAAGGGACCTAAGGGGCAACGTTTTCAAGGACAGGCTGGTGTGTGTGTGGAATGAGCTGCCAGAGGAAGTGGTGGGGGCTGGTACAATTACAACATTTAAAAGGTGTCTGAATGGGTACATGATTAGGAAGGGTTTAGAGGGATATGGGCCAAATGTGGGCAAATGGGATTCGATTCATTCAGGATATCTGGTCAGCATGAACAAGTTGAACCAAAGGGATATGGGCCAAGTGCTGGCAAGTGGGATTTGGTCAGTTTAGGATATCTGGTCAGTGTGGATGAGTTGGAATGAAGGGTCTGTTTCCATGCTGTACAGCACTATGACTCTATAAATATCAATAAACAGGCACTTGCATTTATATAGCACCGTTCATGACTTCTGGATGGCCCAAAAATGTTTTACAGCTAATAAAATATAGTCACTGATGATGGAATGATGGGAGTATGGCAACACATTTGCAAACTGCAAGATCCCACAACCAGCAACATGACAAATGACCAGATTACACCAGTTCAGAGAAAAACATGAGAAAACCTCAGGAGATCGACAGAGTGTCTTTTCTTTACGAATGTGAGACCAATACTAACTGAGGAAAAAGCACTATTCTTCGAACAATGCTTTGAGATGAATCATGCTCATTTGTTTAAATTAGATTAGATTACTTACAGTGTGCAAACAGGCCCTTCGGCCCAACCAGTCCACACCGACCCGCCGAAGTGCAACCCACCCATACCCCTATATTTACTCCTTGCCTAACACTATGGGCAATTTAGCATGGCCAATTCACCTGACCCGCACATCTTTGGACTGTGGGAGGAAACCGGAGCACCTGGAGGAAACCCACGCAGACATGGGGAGAACGTGCAAACTCCACACAGTCAGTCGCCTGAGTCGGGAATTGAACTCGGGTCTCAGGCGCTGTGAGACAGCAGTGCTAACCACCGTGCCGCCCAATTATCTCAACTGACATGGCCAGAAGTCACAAGACATCAAGTTAGGCTTATGCTCGAAACGTCGAATTCTCTATTCCTGAGATGCTGCCTGGCCTGCTGTGCTTTGACCAGCAACACATTTGCAGCTGTGATCTCCAGCATCTGCAGACCTCATTTTTTACATCAAGTTATAGTCCAACAGGTTTATTTGAAACTGCAAGCTTTAGGAGTGCTGCTGCTTCATCAGGTGAAGTGTGGCGAAGGAGGAGCACTCTGAAAGTTTGCAATTTCAAATAAACCTGTTGGACTATAATCTGTGTGACTTCTGACCTTGCCCATCAAATTCCAACATCAGCACCTCCACATCATCTCAACCAACAAGACAGTGTAGCACCCCCTTAACACTGCAAGGGGAATCGACAACCTAGATATGGTGCTCTGAAGCAAGTACAGAACTTATTCCAACATTTGAGCACTGCCCCTTTAAGACACAACTGAAATTCAGTAAACACAGGCTGCAGTCCTGCCGACTTCATTCACAAATGGGTTTTGTATCAATCTCAACTGATACAAAACAGCCCAACGCAGGATGCACTCCATCTGGAAGCGGGCCGGATACAATGTCTACACGACAAGGGTTGAGTTGGGTTGAGGATGAACACCTGAAAGGAGAGGCATTCCGGAGTTTCCTCTCCACTTGGAAAATCCCCCCAGCATTTCGCAGCTCCTGAATGTGGAGTGCTCTCTAGGATGGGTTGCAAAATTCCTAAGCATGAACGGAAGGAACAACACACGCACCGACAAGGGGGAAGCAAACTGACACAATTGCATTCAATGCAGAGTTTGCAATGCGGAGGATTTAGGATGCACAAACCCCCAGACAACACGAGTCGATTCCTTCCCTGTTCACGGCGTATTTCACTTCCTCTCATGAAGTAACTTGGATCCTGTAGTCCCCACACTGCACTGACGTCAGTCTTAAAAGGGCAAGGTACATAGATTTGGAGGAGCCCGTGTTGGACTGGGGTGGGCAAAGTTAAAAATCACACAACACCAGGTTACAGTCCAACAGGTTTGTTTGGAAGCACTAGCTTTCAGAGCGCTGCTCCTTTATCTGGGTGAAGTCTGACAAAGGGACAGCGCTCCGAAAGCTTGTGGTTTCAACTTAACCTGTTGGACAATAACCTGGTGTTGTGTGAGTTTTAACAAGGTACATAGAGTCATAGAGATACACAGCACAGAAACAGACCCTTTGGTCAAACTTGTCTGTGCCGACCAGATATCCCAACCCAATCTAATCCCATTTCCCAACACTTGGCCCATTTCTCTCTAAATCAAGATCAGAATGGTGCTGGAAAAGCACAGCAGGTCAGGCAGCATCCGTGGAGCAGGAAAATTGACTTTTCGGGATTCCTGATGAAGGGATTTTGCCTGAAACGTTGATTTTCCTGCTCCTTGGATGCTGCCTGACCTGCTATGCTTTTCCAGCAACACTCTAATCTTGACTCTAATCTCCAGCATCTGCAGTACCCACCTCTGCCAAATCCCTCTAAACCCTTCCTATTCACATGCCCATCCAGATGCCTTTTAAATGTTGTAATTGTACCAGCCTCCACCACTTCCTCTGGCAGTTTATTGCATACACACATCACACTCTGCGTGCTCATTAGATCCATTAAAAAATTTTCACCTTTCACCTTAAACCGATGCCCTCTAGTTCTGGACCCTCCCACCCAATGGAAAAGACTTTGTTTATTTATCCTATCCATGTCCCTCATGATTTAATAAACCTCTATAAGGTCATCCCTCAACCTCTTGACACTTCTGTGAAAACAGTCCCAGCCTATTCACCCTCTCCCGAGAGATCAAATCCTCCAACCTTCCAACATCTTTCTAAATCTTTCCTGAACCCTTTCAAGTTTCACAATGCCCTTCTAATATCTAGGTTTTTGTTCAAATAAGTAAAAGAAAAATATTTTTCTAATCAACTCATTCAGAGATGTTATTACACACCTCTCAGGTAGACAGTACAGTGAAGGCAGTTCTGAGGAACGGTCACTGGACCCAAAACGGTAACTCTGATTTCTCTCCACGGATGCTGCCAGACCTGATGAGCTTCTCCAGCAATTTCTGTTTTTGTTTCTGATTTACAGCGTCCTCGGTTCTTATGGTGAATGTGGCATTTGGTACACTTGCCTTTATTGGTCAGTACATTGAGTATAGGAGTTGGGAGGTCACGTTGCAGCTGTGCAGGACATTGGTTAGGCCATTTGTGGAAGATGGTGTGCAATTCTGGTCTCCCTGCTATAGGAAGGATGTTGTGAAATTTGAAAGGGTTCAGAAAAGATTTACAATGATGGTGCTAGGGTTGGAGGATTTGAGCTAGAGGGAGAAGTTGAGTAGACTGGGACTATTTTCCCTGGAGTGTTGAGGCTGAGACGTCACGTTATAGAGATTCATAAAATCATGAGCGGCACAGATAGGGTTAATAGGCAAGATCTTTTCCGCAGGGTAAGGGAGTCCAAAATTAGAGGGCATAGGTTTAAGGTGAGAGGGGAAAGATTTAAAAAGGACTTAAGGGGCAACCTTTTCATGCAGAGTGTGGTGTGTGTATGGAATGAAGTACCAGAGGAAGTGGTGGACGCTGGTACAATAACTACATTTAAAAGGCATCTGGATGGGTATATGAATAGGAAGGGTTTAGAGGGATATGGGCCAAATGTAGGCAAATGGGATGAGATTCATTTAGGATATCTGGTCAGCATGTTGGACCAAAGGGTCTGTTTCCATGCTGTATAGCTCTATGACAGCTGGAGCAAGGGCTTGAACCCAGGCCACCTAGCTCAAAGGTAGGGGCACTACCACTGCTCCACAAGAGCCCTTAGACCATACCATGCACTGTTGAGTTGCAATGGCAACATGTGTTCTTTTATACATGTGTTAGTCTGGATCTGTAATATGAACACAGCTGACCAGGAATCTCTCCAGCTCTTAATGTTGGGGGGTTGGGTGCGGTGGTAAGGGACATGTTAACAGTAACGCTTAACCTTTTGGCTAGTTTATGAGCCTACCTTACTTACCCAGCCAGAGTGAGGGTAGGGGTCAAACCCAGGGCCATGGGAACTGTGTCACAAGGCCCCCTCATGACACTGAGGAGAAAGTGAGGACTGCAGATGCTGGAGATCGGAGCTGAAAATGTATTGCTGGAAAAGCGCAGCAGGTCAGGCAGCATCCAAGGAGCAGGAGAATCGACGTTTCGGGCATAAGCATTTCTTCAGGAATGCTGCCTGACCTGCTACGCTTTTCCAGCAACACATTTTCACCTCTCATGACATTATTGTGTTATTCTTAAATAACTTATTGTAATGGGAACATATGTCCAGACAGAGAACTTGTTATGGCACAGTGGTAGTGTCTCTACCTCTGAACTAAGAGGCCCAGGTTTAATAACATCTATGAACAAGTTGGTTAGAAAATATCTACATGCAGATTGGCCCATTTATTGCTATACTGTATTTAGGTGCTGAGCAACAATGAAAAAGTTCACCAGCCAACAAGACAGACAGGAGAAAGTGAGGACTGCAGATGCTGGAGATCAGAGTCGAGAGTGTGTTGCTGGAAAAGCACAGGTCAGGCAGCATCCGAGGAGCAAGAGAATCAATGTTTCGGGCATAAGCCCTTCATCAGGAATGATGCTTGGGCAAAGCCGAGTTCAATGGGACAGGAGTAGGCTGAGACAATGGGTCGACTGGGGAAGTCAGGTTGATGAATTTCGGGTGAGAAATAGAATCGGGTGGTTTGAGGTTCACGGACGATGATACTGGAGGCTGTGGATGGGAGATCAGCTGAGGTGAGGAGGTTGTGGATGGTCTGGGAGATGATGGTTTTGGTGATGGGAGGTGAGGCCGTGGTTGTGGTCGAGGGGGCGGTAGGAGGTGGTGTCGGTAAGTTGGTGCCTGGCTTCAGCGGTGTTGAGGTTGGTGCGCCAAACTACCACTGCACCCCCTTGTCCACTTGTTCGATGGTGAGATTAGGGTTGGAGCAGAGGAAGCTCCAGAAAGACAGTCCATGACACTCTAGAATTTTAAGCCTAAATGTGTGATTATTTTGAATTGATGGGAACAAAAGTTTACTGTGTGGGCAAACTTTTCTTTTCTTTACTCATTCGCAAGGTGTCCCTGGCTAAGACAGCATTTAATGCCCATCCCTAATTGCCCCAGCGGGCAGTTAAGAGTCAATCACATCGCTGTGGGTCTCGAGTCACATGTAGACCAGACCAGGTAAGGATAGCAGTTTCCTTCTCTAAAGAACATTAGCGAACCAGATGGGTTTTTCTGATAACCAGTGATGGATTCATAGTGATCATCAGATTTGCTTTAATTAAATTCAAATTCCACAATCTGCCATGATGGGAGTTGAACCAGGTCCACCGAACATTATCTAGATTAGCCGACCTGCAATAATTGCACTAGGCCGTTGCCTTCCTTACCTATAGTGAGTGAGTGTAATATATGAAGATGTGAACTTGTGTATTTTTACAAATATAGAAGGGTAGCATATTATTAAATAAGGAATCTGGAATTCTCACTCCCTTGGTGGACAATTTGTCAATTGGAGTGATTACGATTAAAGTATTTTAGCTTAGGCAAGGTTATCTAGGGATGTGGAGAAAAGGAGTTGTGTTTCAACAGTGATTGGGGTTTCAAGGGTCTAAGATTGAAGATTAATCACCATGTGAATACACCATTGCAATGTAGAAGATGCGGCAGCCAATTTGCAAGCAAAGTGATCATTGTTATTTCAGTTCATGGTTCCTCGTGTTGCAGCTGCATCAAACCTGATGATGCCTTTGGGAGCAGGAGAAGCAGTCTCGCACCACGTCCCAAAAGAGACAGAAGTATTACCTCTCCTGCTTGTTACTAGTTCAATGGCTGGATGGATGCTTTCCTGCTGGTGGAAATATTGAATAAAGTCTTACTGAGTCACTGCGCGCGCGCGCGTGCGCGCGCACACACACACACACACACACACACACACACAGACAACAAAAGATATAAACAAGGGATCCAAAATGTCCTCAGTTTGGCAAAATAAGGCGGCAGGTCCAGGCTTCAGGCTGTGGAGGGAGTCATCGTGACTGACTGACTGCCCCCTCTACACCCACACCGTTGGGATTCTACGATTAGATTTGCGGACACTAAAAGTACTGACCGATGAGGAGATAGGGTGAGACAATGCAGTTTGAGATTAAGATCAGCCAGGATCTAATTACAGAGGAGCCTTGATTATCTGAAAGATACGGGCGGGGAATATTTTGTTTGGATAATCAAATGTCTGATAACAGTTTAGTCAAGCATCGGGACCTTGCTATCTTGCCAGATAATCTGAAATTCGGATAACCGAATGCTGGATAATCAAGGTTCCTCTGTAAATGATGAAGCAGGCTTGAGGGATCAAATAGCCTGCTCCTGCTTTTATGTTAAATTAGGTACAAATACTTCCATCGTTTCCATAGCGAATGACTGAATGCCTTCGACCATTAACCCACAAAATTATGGACAAAGGTACACTTCAGTTCAGATAAACTTTAGATTTTATTTTCACAATTTTTAAGTTTACATGATGCAATTAGTACTTATTTCAGGCCCCAGATTGCATGTCAAAACCTGAAAGAAACTTTAATCTCAGTGCTTCAACCCAAAACAAATCTCTACATCATATATAAACCAATGAGAAAATGAGTACTTGGAAAGGTCTGTGACTGTGACCAAAGGTATATACACTCGTTCCATAAACTGGGCAGCAACACAAACCAGTCTCAATACTGAATTGTTTATTGTCCCTGATTAAGTAAAAGGTACAATGTCATTTTGCTATATTGTCACACTGGTTTCTTCAGGAAGCAGAATATAATATTACAAACTGAAATTAAATCATATACTTTCAAATTTAACTATTTTTCCCCCAAATGCTTCTTTTGTAACTTTATTAGGCATATACATGTAAACAATGACCCACAACACCTATATGTTGTGGGTGGAATGGACACGCTTATTATCATTTCTGATGTTGAGAGCTAAGTTAAGCTTACAAATAGCACAATATCTTGGAGGTACAGAAAGCTCAATGCAACAATGCTCCAATTTATCAGGTACCTTTTCCCTGAAACTCACTGGCAAGTCTCCCCTTCTGATTGTCCCTGCATCAGACTGCCTTTCAAGATTTGATGTGGTGGTCCCAATGATTCCAAGCTGATCTCCAAGTATGGTGGAAAATTATGCTTTTTCTTTATTTGTTTGCGATGCAAAATGTAGACCCTGCCCTCTGGTGTCATAAAGTCAAAGTCAGCAAAGAGAAACACCAAGAGGACTGGAAAACCCATGCTCTGTCGTGAAGAAAACGCACCATTCTTCCAAACCCAACTCTGTGACGCCAGCTGGATCCAATTTTACTTTGGGGAGAGGATCCTCCTCAAATAATTCGGATGAATCTTTCTGCTCATCAATGTGGGAGTAAGAACTGGGATATTCTGTTATCATCAGCTGGTGCAATGGTTTCTTCCATAAGTAGGTGATGTTTCAACATTCCTGCAAACTCATTAGACTCAGCCATACAATATGGGAAAAGGGCAGGGAGCAATTTACACACTGTCTTGACCAGCCTTAGCTGCTTCGGAAAATCAATGTGGTCAGCTAATATATCGCGACAAATGAAAACAGTCAGTCACTAGCTTTTCTAAATATGGTTCTTCCCACAGTTTATGCTTGTTTTTTTTTCCCCTGGGCTAACTTACTCAGAGTTACCACAATGGTTAGACAGAAGCATGGGACTTGGAATCTACTTCCAAGCTAATTCACAAACCAGAGGCATAATGTCAAACAGCCAGAATCAAACACCTTGATCCTTCGAGAGTACACCGGCTTCAAGTTTACTGTTTGCTTCATTTGCTTGGTCTTATTTCTTTCTCAAATGCTTCAACTGGAGGTCAGACCCGGTCCCTCATTTGTCCAAGTATCTGCATGTCCCAAAGTGATTAGTGACTGAAGTGACCAGGTTTTATGATCCAGTTAGATCCAGCTTCACGTGAATGTCAAAATGGACTTAGTGGACAGAGACATGTGCACAAACCTCCACCTTTTGTTAACTACAAAGAATCGGGTGGACAAATAGAAGAATCTGGCATCAGGAAAATGATCGGTGCTCTTGATTGGTTTCAAAATCTCAAGAATAATACTTGTCAGCGTACAAAGAGGCCACTTGCACTGTTCCATTTCCTCTCACGTTCATGAAATGAACTGACTTTTCCATTGGTTGTACCAGGGCCTGCAGCCTGATAAGACATAAATCAGAACTGTTCAATTCTCAACATCATAAATAAACGGAATCTACCAGCTGTGTGAAGATGTGCAACTTAATATCCCCAACAATCTTGCTGAGAGGAGACGTTCACCGGTGTTGTCTTAGTTGGGTTGGAGTCAAGATCCACAGAAAATGGAGGCGAAAATGTTTCAATCCCCTGCACCTTAATTGGTCAATCTCACACAAACCTGTCAGATCAGCCAACTAAAGCAGCCCAACAAAGCGACTCAATTGGCTGTGAACAGACATTAATTTCTCATTGACGTTTCTCAGTGGTAATTCAGTTTGTGTCATTGATAGTCTCAAGATATTGGTGTGCTGAAGCAGCTAAACCATTACAAACAGAGTCATTCTCTAGAAAGTGCTTCATCAAGAGTTGAATTCAGGTTCCGAACACAGCCATCTTTCTGGCGATGTTTGCAGGAATTACTAAATCAAATGTTTAAATACCATGTGATCCACAAGCTGACAAACCTTCTCAACAGAGCGCAAACAAGAGTCGTTGTTCATTTTGTTTAAATATATCAGCTTATCTACCTCTGTCTCTCCAGTTTCCTGTAAATCCAGCAAGCCCACGGAAGTTGATCAACGTATAACATTGTTTAATTCAAAGAATTCATCAGTACTTGTGCTTGTTTGAGCTCTGAGCAGGAAAGAAGAACAAAAGAAACCATCAGCTATAATCAAATCTACTAACAATGTGCATTTATATATTGCCTATCACAGATTCTAAGCTACCCCACAAGATGTAATCAGAGATTGACATCGAAGCCTAAACATAGCTGACCTAAAGCTTGGTGGAAGAGGTAGGTTTTAAGGAGAATCATGCTGGAGATGAGAGAGATGGAGGGGCAAGGACAATCGTGGGAGTAATTTCAGAGCTTAGGAACCCGGTGGCTCAAGGCATACCGCCAACTCTGTGCCAAAGGAAATCATAGCTCTATAGAACATAGATACAGCCCTTGGTTCAACTAGTCTGTGGATGCACAAGACAACGGTTTTGGTGGGACCTAATCTCAAAAAGAAGTGTACCCACAGGTTACAGAGATAGTGAGGGAGGGATTTGAGAAAAGAGAGGATTAGAACGTTAAAGGCAGACATTAAATATCTGCACAATACCAATCAAATGGCCAGAGTAGAAGATCAACTAGGAGAAAGGTGAGGACTGCAGATGCTGGAGAGCAGAGCTGAAAATGTGTTGCTGGAAAAGCGCAGCAGGTCAGGCAGCATCCAAGGAGCAGGAGAATCGACGTTTCCGGCATAAGTCCTTCTTCAGGAATGAGGAAGGGCTTATGCCGGAAACGTCGATTCTCCTGCTCCTTGGATGCTGCCTGACCTGCTGCGCTTTTCCAGCAACACATTTCTCAGAGTAGAAGATGCAAAGAGATGCATTTGTGAGACACAGTGTAATCAGTCAAAGCAAGTGCAATGTAAGATTTTACACAACTTGAAAATGGGTTTAGTTACATTTCTAAATCACACTCCCCCCCCCTCCACCAACAATGTGCCTTAGGTTTGGCCTACCAGTGAGTAAGACTCGGAACTTGTTTGCTGAAACGGAAATGACTGTGGGCTCCACAGCGCCTGTGTCTACATTCCGAACATTTATCTTCAGCTGAACGACAGGTTCATTTACTTCCTTCAGCTCACTGGAACTTAGCGTGTAGTCCACTCTCCATGACACCGAGTCTAGTTTGTTCACTATACACAGAGTACAAGGCTAGTCAGGGTCACACAGTTTAAAACAGAGAAGGAAAATTAAAATCATTGAAACCCTATAGTGTGGAAGCAGGCCTTTTGGCCCATCAAGTCCACACTGACCTCCCCCTCCCCAAAGAGCAGCCCATCTCTGTAACCTTGCATTTCCCAAGGCTAACCCACCAAACCTATACATCCCTGGATACTATGGGCAATTTAGCATGGTCAATCCGCCTAACCTGCACATCTTAGGACTGTGGGAGGAAACCCACACAGACATGGGGGAATGTGCAAACCCTACAACAGACAGTTGCCTGAGGGTGGATTTGAACCTGGATTCCTGGCGCTGTAAGGCAGCAGTGCTAACCACTGAGCCACTGTGGTGCCCTACACACTCCCTCAAGTTTTGTTGTGTTTGGCACCACATTGCATTAAACTGGAGTGAGTCCTTTATCATTAAACCTCAAGAAAGGATAATACAACTTACATCTGAGGCTACTCTCCTTTAATCTGTCCTGAAGGGCAGTCTGTTTGTCTTCATAAGATTTACAGAGTGCAGAGGTGTGTTCTGAAAGGTTAAGCATGAGATGCAGTTAAGGAGGTAAGTTAAGATTCAATATCAAAGGTTATTTAGAGAGGATGGTGTAATTTTCACATTGAGAACGTTCTTTTCAAAGTGCACAGGCAAGAAAAAAATCAAAACATATTACATTCATGAAAACTTTATAACAAAAAAAAACATTTTTGCAAGGCCAGGTTGGAAACTGCTGTTAACTAATGGCTGATCATTGCTGTGAAATGGGAAGAAAAATAGTTGGAAGTTATTAACAGGTCAGCTTGCAAATGGAAAGACAGGTTATAATATTTCACATTTTTAACTTTGCGTGCAAATCTCTTCAAGGGCCTCATCCCTATACTTCAACACTATAATCTCCTTCAGTTTTACAATTACACTCTTGGCTTTTCTGACTGCAGTCTTCCTGTTCATCACCTACTCTCCCTCAATCAAAGAAGCCCCACAGGCCATTCAGCCCGTACAAGGAGCATCCCACCCAGACCCATCCTAACCCTGTAACCCTTCATTTCCCACCTAGCCTACACATCCCTGGACACTGGGCAATTGCCCATGCACTTAATGTGCACATCTTTGGTTGAAATGGAGCAGCTGGAGGAAACACACAGAGACGGGGAGAACTTGCAAATGTCACACAGCCAGTCACCCGAGGTTGGAATCGAACCCAGGTCCCTGGTGCTGGGAGGCAGCAGTGCTAACTATGGAGCCACCATACCACTCCTCAGTCCCATCGCTGGTAAAAATGCCTTCAGCAGTTTAATTCCAAGAGCTGTATTTCATATCCTCTCTATCTCTCCACACCTCCCTCTTCTGCTTGAAGTTTCCCTTTAAAAGGCAACAATCTTTTGGTTCTCCTCTCTAATGGCTCCGTGCTTTGGATTAAAGTTGTCTGATGCCTCTAATACACCTTACAACAGATTTGTATCGTATAGACAAAGGCAACTTACTGACTGTTCTAGAAGCATTAAAAAAAAACTTAGAAGTGGGAGAATCAAAGGATATAATCAATATAAGGTTAAATAATAGTACAATTATCAAATAACATTAAATCAAATCAAGTAACATCAGTGTTATGCAATAGACCTATATAAAAAACCTTTTGTCTTTTATACAAATAATGGAGGCAAAAAGACATGTAGGGAAACGTACAATAAGAAAAAGGTGAAAATAACAGAACAAGTCCATACAGCAACACTAGATTAGATTCGATTACTTACAGTGTGGAAACAGGCCCTTCGGCCCAACAAGTCCACACTGACCCGCCAAAGCGCAACCCACCCATTCCCCTACATTTATCCCTTTACCTAACACTATGGGCAATTCAACATGGCCAATTCACCTAACCTGCACATCTTTGGACTGTGGGAGGAAACCAGAGCACCCAGAGGAAACCCACGCAGACACGGGGAAAATGTGCAAACTCCACACAGTCAGTCGCCTGAGTCGGGAATTGAACCCGGGTCTCTGGCGCTGTGAGGCAGCAGTGCTAACCACTGTGCCACCATGCTGCCCACTATGACAAAACAATTAGCAAGATAATTGTGCGAGATAAAACACTGGCTGAAGTTACCATGAAGGACTCTACTTCTCAACCTCTCCTTCCTGAGGCGTACTGACCCTCAGATTAAACCACCACCAGTCGTCTCTCTCCAAACAGCATTCTGGTCTATGGTGACTTGACTTTTACCTTTCAATTATAAAAATTGCTTTGGTCAGACTGAAAGCTCAAGGAGCACAGGTTGCACACCTTGACGGAAAAAGTAAGCAGTGGTCCAAAGTAATTTCTTGGAATGATTAGGGTCCATTTAGGGCAGCAAGGTGGCTCAGTGTTAATACTGCTGCCCCACAGTACCAGGGAGCTGGGTTCAATTCCACCCTCAGGTGACCGTCTGTGTGGAATTTTCACATTCTCCCAGTGTCTGCACAAATTTTTTCCCACATTGCAAAGATGCACAGGTTAGTTGGATTGGCCATGGGACATGCAGAATAAGGGGAATGGGGTGGGTCTGGGTGGGAGCTCTTTGGTGGGTCGGTGTGTGGACTTGATGGGCCAAATGGCCTGCTTCCACTGTCTAGGGATTCTACAAACAAAAGGGCAGCTTTATCACCGAGTGATAGTTCATTTTGAACAAGAGATGTGAAGCATAAAAGGCAAAGCCACGATAGTCCTAGACAGGATGATTGGTGGTGGTTTAACCTGAGGGTCACTATGTCCTCAGGAAAGGGGAGAAGAGGAGTACTTCATGGTAACCTCAGCAGCTGTGGGAATTGAACCCACGCTATTGATGTCACCCTTCATCTCAAACCAGCCATCCAGACAATTCAGCTAATCAACCCTGTAAGTTGAGAAGTGTACATATGTAGTGTTACATGAAATTACAGACATAGACACAGGCTATTCAGCCAAACTCATCCAGGCAACACACAAGCCTTCACCCATCCCTTGGTTATTTCACTCCATCTTTTCTCTTCCTCATGCATTTATCAAGCTTCCTTGTGAATGGCACCTGCATTATTCACCTTGATCTGTACATTCTGCATTATAATCACTCTTCACAAAGAGGGTTACCATGAACTTCCTCTAGGATTTTTTTGTCGGCAATTGCTAAGTCAGGTTTTAAACAACGACAAAACATTGTTATTATTGCTTCAGGTAGACCAACAGTACCTTTTGGCAGACCAAGTTGTTGTAATTCACTTGATAGTGATTCACCATCAACACCATATTTGGCAGCACTTGATAGAACAAAGTTCAGCACTGCAACGGTTGCCTTTATATCACTGGTTTCTGGAATTAGAAATACAAAAATAAGCCTTTGATCTTTATTTCCAGGAATGTTGACTGTCTTGTGTGCAGCTTTACATAGGTACTCATTCTGCAACAGAAAATCCGGGGGATAAAAATGACTTTGCGAATTCACATTGTGAAAGGAAAATTGGAGACTGTTATGAAATGGAGTTTTTAAAACTCAACAGAAAGCAACACATGCGATCTCCTCATTCAATACAGACTCTCCCACATTAACACGGAGATATGCATCAGCTTTTCTCTAGCCAAGTACATCAGTTCCTTTATGATGTGGAGATGCCAATGTTGGACTGGGGTGGGCAAAGTCAGAATCACACCACACCAGGTTATAGTCCAACAGGTTTATTTAAAATCAGAAAGCTGCTCCTTTGTCAGGTGATGTCTCTAATTTTACGCACGTGCTAATCGCAAATCTCATTACGGTGCAGAGATTGGACGATCAGCAAGTGAATCAATGATAAAATGTCTGAAATGTTTAAAGAAAAAGAGAGAAAGGGGAAGTCAAAGAGCTAGCATGGAATCAATGGGCGGATTGGGCTGTAAAAATCCACGATTCAATGCACATATTGGTTCGTTAAATCAATGATGCATGTGACTGTTGGATGGGCTCGGTGTGGGCCTGTTAGACACAATTTAGAATTTGTCACTAAGTCAGCTGGCAGCCCAACTGCACCTGGACTGTCAGGATTCCTGGTACAAATTCCACTTCGGGGTTGAGCACAAACATCAAGGTTGATGCTGTACAGTAGCATTGAAGGTTTGATGTAATATCAGAAATGCCATCTTTCAGATGAGGCATAAGACGGACACCCCTTCTGGGAGGATAGAAATATTCATGGGGGTGGAGGGGAGGGCGTATTAGCCTAGTGGTATTATCGCTGGACTGTTAATTCAGAGACCTAGGTAACATTCTGGGGATCTGGGTGTGAATCTAGCAACATCAGAGGGTGGAATTTATATTCAAAGAAAATCTGGAATTAAGAGTCTAATGACAACTGTGAATCCACTGTCAACTGTCAGGAAGGAATCCATCTGGTTCACTAATATCATTCAGGGAAGGAATCCACTATCCTTACCTGATCATGGCCTACATGTGACTCCAGACCCACAGTAATGTGGTTGACTCTTACCACCCTCTGGGGGGGCAGTTAGGGATGGGCAGTAAATGCAGACATAGCCAGCAATGCCCTCAATCTCATGAATGAATTAAGAACATTTATTTTTAATGTAACCGGCACCAATTCAAAAAATGAGAGTTATATCCCCAGTGTTCTAGCCAACATTTATTCCTTACTTACAATCACAAAAAGAACTTATCTAATCATTATCACTCTTTATTTTGGGGGCGTTTGCAGTGTTTCATGCTTTACAACAGTGACTACCATTCAAAACTACTTCATTGCTGTAAACTGCCTTCAGATTGTGCACAATGCTACACAAAAATGTAACACTCCTTTTCCTTTTGCATTGTCACATCAACCAGACATTAAGGAGTAACATTTTTCACCTAATGCGTTTACTGTTTAACAATATACTGTGATGCAACAGTAAGTTTGCAAGTACAGCATATTTTCAAAGCACATTTTTAAGCATTGCAAAATTGGAGTGGACGATATGCACAGAAAAGCTTTACGCAGACTTACCAAACTTAGCATCTGAAGTGAGCTTTGCAACTTTCTCATACTAAAGGGGAGAGACAACAGATAACGCATGATTGTTAGTACAATGTGGGATTCGTTGTTAATGCAAAAAAAATTCACAAAACATTTGCACAGCTCTCGCTTACAGGAATATGTACACAATCTGAGTCAAGGCCCAAGCTTGCAAAACTTGTATTGAATTGAATTTCTCGTGACGTGTACCACAGTGAAAAGCTTTGCCTTGCGAGCAATACTGGCAGATCACAGAGTTAAATAGTATAGATAAGTAAATAATAGGTAAATAGCGACAAAAACAAAAACACAGGTACACTGTACAGGCGAATGGTAAGAGTTCGCGAGTGCATTCAGTATTCTAACAGTAGAGCAGAAACTGTTACAAAACCGGCTGGTGCGTGTGTTCAGGCTTCTGTACCTTCTCCCCAATGGTAGAGGTTGTAGAAAAGCATTGCCAGGGTGGGATGGATCTTTGAGAATGCTGGCGGCCTTTCCTTGACATTGGGCCTGGTAGATGGATTCTGTAGATGGGAGGTTGGCCTTTGTGATTGTCCGGGCTGAGCTCACCACACTCTGTAACCGTCTCCGATCTTGAATGGTACAGTTGCCATACCAGGTAGTAAGTCGATTCTGTGTTGCTGGAAACGCACACCAGGGCAGGCAGCATCCGAGGAGCAGGAAAATCAACATTTCGGGCCGAAGGGCGAAATGTCAACTCACCTGCTCCTCAGATGCTGCCTGACCTGCTGTGCTTTTCCAGCAACAAACTCTCGACTCTGATCTCCAGCATCTGCAGACTTCACATTCTCCTATGCCAGGTAGTGATACATCCAGACAGAATGCTCTCGACGGTGCACCTATAAAAGTTGGCAAGGGAATTCTCCATCATGCCAAATTTCCTCAGCTGCCTGAGTTAGAAGAGACGTGGTTGGGCCTTTGTAACCAGTGGGTCCACATGAAGAGTCCAAGAAATCTTGTTGTGAATGACCACTCCCAGGAGCATGACACTCCCCATTCGTTCACCTACGTATTTTGTTGCACATCATGTGCATTCCTGCCTTTACATAGGCAGTCCAGTGGTGAACCATTGGCTGAACTTACTACTGAAGGGCTCTTATGGTACAGTGGTAGTGTCCCCACCCGTGGGCCAGAATGCCCAGGTTCAAGCTCCATCTGCTCACGAGGTGTATGTCTGAACAGTTATTTAAAAGAATTTCTGATCGGCAGGAAAGTGATTACAAAGCACTGAATTGTTATTATGAATATAGGAGATGGGGCCATACGGCATTCCACATCATGGCTGATCCACCTCAACGCCATTTTCCCACGGTATTCCCATATCCTTTAATGTCCATATTCGATCGGTGTCTGTCTTGAACGCTATATCTGCTATAACACGTGTTTTGTTAATGCAAACTCACTGTCACACAGTTGATGAATTGGGGACACTGTTTCTATAGCACAAACTTTTAAAGTATTGGGTATAACACGATTCCAGCCCCATTAGTTTAAATGGAGCTGCTATTACGCAATTTTCTTACAACACGGGGGCTGCACGAGAACAGAATTACCACGAGATAGCTGAGCCGACGGTACTGAGCTTGAGCAGTCGCTTTACCTATTGCTGTTACTTTCTGATCAGACATCCTCCACGTTTCCTTTGCTAACCTGGAGACTCACAGCAAGTGGTCTCCTCCAGGGTGAGACAAAACCTGGCACAATGCCCGCTGCTTCCTCCTGTTTGCCGAGAGTTCATCAGCGAAATACACTCAGAGTTGGGTGAAACTCAAATAGTAGAGGCTGTGGAAGGTTATGTTGACCTATGGCAGGTTTTACATAAAAACAAACAGGAGAAGAACTAGGCCCTTCAAAGTCAAAAATCACACAACATCAGGTTATAGTCCAATAGGTTTATTTGGAAGCATTAGCTTTCAGGGCACTGTGCCTTCATTAGGTGGCACAACTTACTGCTTCCAATTAAACCTGTCAGACTATAACCTGGTGTTGTGTGACTTTTAACTTTGCACACCCCAGTCCAACACTGCCATCTCCAAATCATGACTACTATAGGCCCCTCAAGCTTGCTTCACCATGGAATAAGATTGTGGCTGATCTGATGTGACCTTCCTGCCTACTTTCCGCAACCTTTAACTCCCCGTTTAATTCAGGCCTGAATTTATTCATTGCACCACTGTCTGGATAAAGAATTCCAAACCCTCACAATCCTCAGAGTCTTTTAAAAAATCCTCATTTGTGTCTTAAATCAGAGATACCTTCTTCTCAAACTGTGCCCTAGATTTTTCAACAAAGGAAAACTCAGAGTCTGTCCTGTTAAGGTCCCTTAGAATCTTATGGTTTCAAAAGGTCACCTCTCATTTTTTTCTGAACTCCAATGTGTATAAACCCAACCTGCTCAACCTCTCCTCGCAAGACATACCCTCTGTCCCTTTGTAACCACTAAAGTGGGAGATGGTGAGAAGGGGGAGAATAAAAGTTGTTTAAAATCATAGCATAAAAACCCCATAAACGTATTCTCCTGTGTGATACAGATGAGGAGAAAGTGAGGACTGCAGATGCTGGGTGATGAAGAGAATTCCTGATGAAGGGCTTATGCTTGAAACGTCGACTCTCCTGCTCCTCGGATGCTGCCTGACCGGCTGTGCTGATATTGATGCGGTCCTTATAAGAGCTGAAAATGTGTTGCTGGAAAAGCGCAGCAGGTCAGGCAGCATCCAAGGAACAGGAGATTCGACGTTTCAGGCATAAGCCCTTCTTCAGGAATGAGGAAAGTGCGTCCAGCAGGCTAAGATAAAAGGTAGGGAGGAGGGACTTGGGAGAGGGGCAATGGAGATGTGATAGGTGGAAGGAGGTCAAGGTGAGGGTGATAGGCCGCAGATTTCTCCAGTTTCCTCATTTCCCCTCCCCCCACCTTGTCTCAGTCAAATCCCTCGAACTCAGCACCGCCTTCCTAACCTGCAATCTTCTTCCTGACCCACTCCGGCCTATCACCCTCACCTTGACCTCCTTCCACCTATCACATCTCCATCGCCCCTCTCCCAAGTCCCTCCTCCCTACCTTTTATCTTAGCCTGCCTGGCACACTTTCCTCATTCCTGAAGAAGGGCTTATGTCCGAAACGTCAAATCTCCTGTTCCTTGGATGCTGCCTGACCTGCTGCGCTTTTCCAGCAACACATTTTCAGCTCTGATCTCCAGCATCTGCAGACCTCACTTTCTCCTCACGGTCCTTATAAGACCATAGCAAGTCCTATTAGAATGCTTTTTAAACTTACATCAATTCCATCTCCCAGCAGGTCTTTCAGTACCTGGACACAGAGCAACTTCACTTTCACTGAAGACTAGAAGAGAAATCAAAGACTTTTTTAAGAAGAGGTGTACAAGCAAAAAAGTAACTCTTACATCATGCATAGATTGTGCATTCTCCCATGAGTAAGAAATTGCTGGATGCAGAAATGACAGACTGGAATAAGTAAGGTCGTTATATGTCTTTTAAAACTCATGCATCCGATGGCTAGCCCAGCATTTATTGCCCATCTGTAATTGCCCCAGAGGGCAGTTGAAAGTCAACCACATTGCTGTGGGACTGGAGTCACACGTAGGCCAGACCAGCTAAGGATGGCAGCTTCCTTCCCTGAAGGACGTTAGTGAACCAGATGGGTTTTCTTTAATAAGAATCAACAGTAGATGCAAGAAACAAAAACAGAAGTTGCTGGAAAAGCTCAGCAGGTCTGGCAGCATCTGTGAAGAGAAATCAGAATTAACATTTCAAGTCCAGTGACCCTTTGTCAGTTCTGAGCTCCAGCAACTTCTATTTTTGCTTCTGATTTACAGCATGTGCAGTTCTTTTGGATTTTAACAGTAATTGCCATTAGGCTTTTGCTTTTAATTTCTTTTTCTTAATTGAATTCAAATTTCACCATCTGTCATGGTGAGAGGTGAACCCACAGCCTCAGAACATTAGCCTGGGAGTCTGGATTATTAGTCCAGTGCCATTACTATTACCACCTCCCCATTTCTAAGTATGAATTTGTCAATATTATCATTTACCAAAAATTGTGCATCTGCCCAGTTGGATTAAAATACTAAAATCACACACACTCTATGTGTCACTTTTCAGCTTGAATAAGATCTGGGAAACAAAGGGGAGCAAGTGAAGCGTCAGTTATACAAAGACTTTGCTCAAAGACTGAGACATAATGTCCTCAGTTCTGGAACTGGCACCAGGTCCAAAGGGTAGAATGGCCAGGAGGGGCTGTACAAGTTGAGATTGCATCGGCTTAAGTTTAGAAAGCTGAGGAATGATCTAATTGATATGTTTAAAATAATAAGCTGAAAGTAGAGAAAATCTTTCCTCCGATTAAGGAATCTGCACAAATCTTCATGTTGGAGCCATCCCGCAGTGAAATCAGGAAGGTCACCTTCCCAAATAGTAGCCCTGCTGCAAACATTCCCACGTGGAAACAAACTACTTTGAAACTGATCATCTGCAACAAAACATCACAGAAGCTGGAAGGATATTATTAAGCTGGAGAGGGCTCAGAAAGGATTTATCAGGGTGTTGTCAGGAATGGAGGGTTTGAGATATAATAAAGGCCTGGAACATTTTTTCACTGGAGTTTGAAAGGCGACCTGATAGAAGTTTATAAAATTGTGAGGTGTACAGTTAGAGTTAATGGTGGTTGTCTTTCCCTCAGGTGGGAGATTTCAAGACTCAGGGACACATTTTTAAGGTGAGACGAGACAGATTTTAAAAAGACATGAGGGGCAAATGTTTTTACAAAGGGGGTGGTTCATGTGTGAACTTCCTGAGGAAGTGGTAGATGTGAGTACAATTACAATGTTTAAAAAACATTTGGATAAGTACATAAATAGGAAAGGTTTGGAGGGCTATGGGCCAGGAGCAGGCAGGTGGGACTAGTTTAGTTTGGGATCATGGTCAGCACGGACTGGTTGAATTGAAGAGTCTGTTTCCATGCTGTATGGCTCTGTTTAATGGCCAACTACATGGTGTATCGATCTGATGGGAAGAACTCCGCAAAACGTTGGCATTAGCTGTAAGTAGCCACAGTAAAGACTATTCCCCACGCGCAATTGATGGGACAGTGCCTGAAGCATAACAGCATTCGGACATGCGTAAGGTTTGACACTCAACTAGTTTTGCCAAGGTGCTGATCTCTGCCAGAACCCAGTCAGGGCAGTCCAGGTCGCCACAGAAACGGAACCTCTGCAAAATAAAAGATGACGTTAGTCTCTCTCTCTCTCTCTACATCATACACACGTCAGATGACAAAACACCCGGCTTAAATGCAAACATTTACTTTGCAATAGATCAGTTGAACAATTTGAAAATATTTTGAATAGGCAGCAAAAAAACAACAGAAAAATAAATTATAGCGTCTAACTGTCAGGAATGGAGAGGCTGGGGCCTATTTTCTCTGGAAGGATGAGGGGTGACCTATTGTTTCCTTACAGCAGAGAAGGCTCAGGGAAACCTGGTTGAGGTGTACAAGTTCTGAGGGGCACGGACAGGATAGACAAGGAGAAACACTTCCTTTAGTAGAGTCATAGAGATGTACAGTATGGAAGCAGACCCTTTGGTCCAACCCGTCCATGCCGACCAGTTATGCCAACCCAATCTAGTCTCACCTGCCAGCACCCAGCCCATATCCCTGCATACCCTTCCTATTCATATACCCATCCAAATGCCTCTTAAATGTTGTAATTGTACCAGCCTCCACCACTTCCTCTGGCAGCTCATTCCATACACATACCACCCTCTGTGTGAAAAAGTTGCCCCTTAGGTCTCTTTTATATCTTTCCCCTCTCACCCTATGCCCTCTACTTCTGGACTCCATGATTCCAGGGAAAAGACTTTGCCTATTTACCTTATCCATGCCCCTCAATTTCGTAAACTTGAGGATTTAATATCCAGGAGCCCAGTTTTACAGCGAGGAGGGGATTTTAGGATTTCTTCTATAGTGAGAGGGTAGATATCTGGAACTCTATGTCTAAAAGTGTGGTACAGACGGAAACTCTTAAAACATTTAGGAACTATTTAGATGTCCACTCAAAATCTCAGTTAATAATGTAAATGTACTTAAGGGGGAGCTGGATCAGAAGGCTGTTTGATAGGGCTAGATGGAGTAACACTATCAGATAAATGGATTTTTGTATATTGTTCCTGATATTGTGAATTTTAGGTACCCTGCTTCATAAATGTTTCTGGGTTGGTAAGTTGAGGCTTAACTGTTGGCATTTGTGTAACTGTTTACATTGACGGGGTTAGGCACAAGGGATAACATTTTGCAGGAATCTCGGCAGTTTGGGAAGCTGGAATAATTCAGAAAGACTGAATGGAATTGAGAACAGATTGAAAATACAAAGCCAGAGGCAGGGGGTAAAAAAAAAAGAGAATCTGATGGGTTATTCTGTCTGCACACTACTGATTGTATAACCCAAGGCTCAAAGTGTAAGGAACAATTTAAGCATGTTACAGGGGTGTTATAGATTAGATTACTTACAGTGTGGAAACAGGCCCTTCGGCCCAACAAGTCCACACCGACCCGCCGAAGCGCAACCCACCCATACCCCTACATTATCCCTTACCCCTTACCACTATGGGCAATTTAGAATGGCCAATTCACCTGACCCGCACATCTTTGGACTGTGGGAGGAAACCGGAGCACCCGGAGGAAACCCACGCAGACACGGGGAGAACGTGCAAACTCCACACAGTCAGTCGCCTGAGTCGGGAATTGAACCCGGGTCTCCAGGCGCTGTGAGGCAGCAGTGCTAACCACTGTGCCACCGTGCCGCCCACGACTGTGTTCTAAAGTTTTTAACGGTGGTTCCGAAAATGCATTGTTATCGATCATGTATTAAGGGTTCACTAAAGTAACCATAAAGGCAGCAATGGGAGTTGAAGTAAGTGAAAAACATTGCAGAAGAGCTAGGGAGCTCATAGCCAGCTCACTGCCATAAGAGTATAGGAGGAGCAGCTCTTCTAGTATAGTGGTGGTGTCCCTACCTCAAGGTCAGAAGGCCCCTGGCACAGCTCCCACCTACTTCAGAGGTTTATCATAACATGCTTGGAGAGGGGCATTAAAAATATCTATAAGCACAGAAGGCCATTCAGCCTATCTAACGGGATTATCCATTGAGCCACATTCTGCTCTGCTCTGGTTTTCCCAGCAATTTCCATCTTCAGCGAACATCCAATTCCATTTTGAAAATTACTACTAGATCACATATCATAACAACACCCAAAACTGTCAGACAATCTGAAGTCATTGAACTTGCCCAGAACTTCATTCTAAATATTTTGGTGCATGTCCTGTTAGGAGCTAAATTAGCCACACACAAAAAAAACTAAACAACAGAGGCAATATTTCTTTAAAATAAGCTGCAATAGCATATTTGCATTTCAGACGTCCCACTCACCGTAATTTTTCAAAGTTGCACAAAATGACAACTTAGATGATTAAAAACAAAACTGACTTCTGTTAACAGGAAAACTGACAAAATGCACACATTTTAGTGCCATAAAAGCTAGATTCTAGATGACTGTGCAGCACTTTCAACACAAAACAAAATCGATATACACAGACAAAACATGATCACCACGAACATTCAAACTCAAGGGCAGATGACTATTTATTTATAACAAAACCAAGATACACAGCCCAGACACACACCTGCCTGACATACGAAGCCCGGCACACACATGTACACACACACACGAAGCCCGGCATGCGCGCGCGCGCGTGCACACACACACAGAGCCTAACACATAAACCCGGGCACGTGCAGATGCACACAGTACCCGACACACAAACCCAGGTGCAGGCGCATACACACAGTGCCTGACACACAAACCCAGAGGCGCGCACGCACACACAGTGCCCGACACACAAACCCGGGCACGTACCACACATACACACACACAGTGCCCGACACACAAACCCGGGCACGTACCACACATACACACACACAGTGCCCGACACACAAACCCGGGCACGTACCACACATACACACACACACAGTGCCCGACACACAAACCCAGGCACGTACCACACATACACACACACACAGTGCCCGACACACAAACCCGGGCACGTACCACACATACACACACACACAGTGCCCGACACACAAACCCAGGCACGTACCACACATACACACACACAGTGCCCGACACACAAACCCGGGCACGTACCACACATACACACACACAGTGCCCGACACACAAACCCGGGCACGTACCACACATACACACACACAGTGCCCGACACACAAACCCGGGCACGTACCACACATACACACACAGTGCCCGACACACAAAACCCAGGGGCGTGCGCGCGCGCACACACGCACACACACACACACACACTGCCTGACATACAAACCCAGGCATGCGCACGCACACGCAGGGGAAAGGGGAGGGCAGGAGGGAAGGGGAGGGAGGGGGTGAGGGTGGTGGGAGGAGTGAGGGGGAGGGGGTGAAGGGGAGGGGGTGAAGGGGAAAGCAGAGAGAGGTGGGGAGCAACGTTCAAGGGGCAGCTGGTCGGGGGATGGGCCATTCAGCCCTTCGGGCCATCAATCCAACCAGTCTATCCCACCCCGGCTTTAACCCCTCCCTCCTCCCCCCGACTTGGAAAGGGTTGCTAGTTTAGAGAGGGGGCTGAGTGGGCCGAAGGGCCAGACCCTGTACTGTACACACTCTGGTTGTTATTGGGGGGTAGGAAGCCCAGCCTCCCTGCTAGCCCTCAGATGGGCTGAGCGGCCTTTAACAGCGAGTGTGTCCCAGGGGGTCAGGCTCCCTCCCCTCCCCCTCTGTCTACCCTGCCCTAGGTCGGGCCACACTCACCATGGTGACTCCAGGCCGCACTCCCTTCCCCACCCTCGGGGCACCTTCTGTCTCAATCAGCTGAGCACAGGCTGTGGGCCGACCAGCGGCTTTCCCTGGGAAAGGCACTCCCTCCCTCCCACACCCACCCCCCACCCCACTGGCCGACCAGCAGCTTTCCCTGGTGTTTCATTCTGCTCCTCCTGGCAGCACAGAAACTACATTATTATGTTTTAAAAACCCACCACTCGAATGTCAAGGTTCACCCACCAACAGCAGCACCCACCGAATAAAATAAACACCCCCTTTGTCCCCCTCCAAAGAACTGGAAGCCAGAAACACAATAAAAGATCTGATTTTGTTCAGCTCTGAGGAAGGGTCGCGCTGTCAGGCGTGATGTGAAGGTGCTGGTGTTGGACTGGGGTGGGCAATGTTTTAAAAAATCACACAACACCAGCTTATAGTCCAACAGGTTTAATTGAATGGTCTGTTTACTTTCATAGAGCCTAACACTCATGCAGCACAGATCAGGCTATTTGGCCCATCAAGTCTGCACCAACTAATCTGAATCTACAAACTGGGTGTTGCTGGTTGGGTCAGCATTAATTGCCCGTCCTCAGTTCCCTTGAGATGGTGGGGGTGAGTTGCCTTATTAAACATCGTGAGGTCCCACCTCAACAATTTTCTTTATCCTTCCATGGGATGTGGGCATCACTGGCAAAGGCAGCATTTGTTGCTCAATCTCTCATTGCTGAATAGCTTGATGGGGCCACTTCAGAGAGTAATTATGAGTCAACTGCATTGCTGTGGGACTGGAGTCACATACAATCCAGACTAGGAAGGGACACAATACTCTCCGCTGAAGGGCACCAATGAATCAGACATGTTTTTAAATGACAATTTTTGTCATGGAGCCAGGACTGAGGCTAGCTTTCAGTTCCAAACAATTACATTCAAATTCCACCAGCTGCCCATGGTGGGATTTGAACCCAGGTCCCCAAGGTTTAGCCTGGGTTTTGGGGTGACTAGCCCAGCAACACAACCATCAGGCCATGGATAGTCAAGTGAGACATCAGAGCGAGCAGTAGGCAGGCAGTGAAGATGGCTACTGGTTGGGGAGCCAATGGAGCCTGGTCAGACCATGTGGAAGCCCTGATTAGAAAGACTGTAATGTCAATCTTTTTAGCTTTCTTTCTTAGTGTCCTAACTTACACCATGTATGTCTGTAGTGTAGTGGAACTCTTTTTCTTTATTTTCTCTACTTTTTGTGCCTGGGTACTTTACATCTAGGATGGCACCATGCGTTGGTGACTTTATGTAGTTTTCACAGAACTCCTGTTCTTTTGTTACTTGAGTGCACATGACAACCTAATTTGAACAACTATTTGCATTTATAAAGCACTTATCAAAATCACAATACACATTAAAGCACTTTATAGCCAATGACGCACTTTTGAAGTGTTGTCACTGTTTCAAAACAGGAAATTGGAGAGCACACCAAGCTCCCACAACCAGTAATGTAGTTTAGGGTGGATTCGGAAAGGTCGATTCCCCTTTTTGGAGAGTCAAGGACATAACTTCCAAATAAATTTCACATGTTTTAATCCAGAAATCACAAGGAATTTCTTAGGGTAATGAATTCTTTACCATAGAGGGCTGGGTCCTTAACTACATTTACTGCTGAGATAGATTTTTAATCAGTATGGGAATTGAAGGTTAGTGGGAAAGTGGATTTTACATCAGCCATCATCTATTAAATTGTGAAGCAGACTAATGGGCCAAATGATCTATTTCTGCTCTTGTCTCTTATGGTCTAAATGTGTTTGTAATAATATTATATGGAACTGTAAGAATCTCAACACATACACTGACCAGCACTTCAAAGGGGCCAGGAGACTCTCAGATTTGTCTCTGTTTGGCCTAAGGCGAGGAGGTACCACAATGCTGTACACTTAGAAATAAATTATTTATCTTTATTTCTTGGGGATGGTATTTCCGTTGCCAAATATTATGGAAAACAGTTTCTACATTGACAATACTTTCCATTTTTTTTGGAAGATGGGGCAGTGTTTAGGATGACCACATTGAAAAGGGAGGCCATTCAGCCAATTGCTTCTATACCAGTCAACAAAGATCTGACTACAATAATCCCATTATCCAAAATTTTGGCTGATAGCCCTTCATAAATGTTCCTTTCTAAGTATTTGTCAAAGATATAAAGTCACTATTTTGTCAGCTTCCACCAGCTCTCCAGGGTCAATACCACTTTAACAAAGTCTCCCTCCCTACAGACTACAACAACAACCCTGCTCCTGGAGGTCCGGAGCCTCTTGGCTGGGAGGACCACGCGGCTGCTCGTTGGTGCGGTGCGGCTGCCGTCGGTTGCTCTTGGCTCGGAGGATTTGGTGTCGGCTCTTTGTCGCTGGAGGAGTTACCGGGCAGGCGGGTAGGTGAGGGGTCCGGGGGGAGCCGCCGGGGGTGTATTTTTTTTTGGGGGGGGGTCGGGTCGAGAAAAGAAGAGGGGGAGTGGGGGGAAGGAAGGAAGAAAGAGTGGGGGGTGGAAGAAAGAGTGGGGGGTGGAGGAAGAGGGGGGTGGGGGTGGGGAGGAAGGGGGGGGGGTGGGGAGGAAGAGAGGGGGGAGGAAGAGAGGGGGGAGGAAGAGAGGGGGGGGAGGAAGAGAGGGGGGGAGGGGGGGGGGGGGGGGGGGGGGGGGGGGGGGGGTGGGGGAGAGGAGAGGAGGGGGGGGTGGGGGAGGAAGAGGGGGGGGTGGGAGGAAGCGAGGAAGGGGGAGGAGGAATGAAGGAGGGGGAGGAAGCGACGGGTGAAGGGGTGAGGGGAGTTTGGTGGTGGGGGGAGGGTGGAGGGAGGAAGGGGGAGGGAATGGGGGGAGTGTGTGGGAAATGGGAGGGTGGTAAGCGGGTGGGGAAGGGGGACAGGGAATGAGTGTGGCAGGGAGGGTGGGAAGGGGTGAGAGCAAGGGGAATGGGGAAGGAGCAGTGTGTGGGAAAGGGGGAGGAGGGGAATGGGGGTGGGGAGTGAGGTGGTGTTGGGGGGGACAAGAAAGAGGGCAGGGAAAAGGGTTTGAGGGAATGAGGGGGCAGGGGTTGGGAGGGGGGGAATGGGAGGCTGATGAGGGGTGAGAGGAAGTGACAGTGGGAAGGTGGGGGAAGAAAGGGAGCTGAGGGGTTGCGACGAAAGAGTTTGGAGGAGAGTGAACGGGCATAGGGATAATGAGGGAGAGAGTAGGAGAAGGAAAAGGATGTGGACATATGGAGAACAAGGAACAAAGTGGAATACTATTGAGGCAGGGTAAAGGATGTTGTGTGAATTGGGAGACGGAAGGAGAAAGCGGCAAAGCAGTGGGAAGGGATGGAGGAGATGAGGTCAGAGGGTGAGAGATCTCAGTTACTGATCTGCATTCTATTGTTTTGTCTCTTGACACATTATCAAAGTTATTCTTGCTGTTGCACCATTTCATTTAGAAAAGAATTGTTTCCTCTGGTGTCTAGAAGTTTGTCAGTAAGTGTAAGGAGTCTACCTGCAGAAAGACTTGGAACTCCCTGGTTTAATCTGCATCGATCCTTTTTCATATTACCAAAGTTATTAACAGCACCAGAGGAGACTGGCTTCCTTTTGATTTGCATAGTTGCAAATTTTAAAATTCACAATTTTGAAGTGATTTAATCTGGACAAAATATCTGCCAAGGTTTAACAATTGATCCCAATTTCCCTGACAGAAAACACTCTCAGAAAAAGCCCCAGTTTGTCAGTAATTTTTGGGGATTTTATTTGCAAGGTTATGTTATAACAATGCAGTAGTTCAGGTTCAATTCCAGCCTCGGGCAACTGTCTGTGTGGAGTTTGCACATTCTCCCCGTGTCTGTGTGGGTTTCTTCCGGATGCTCCGGTTTCCTCCCACAGTCCAAAGATGTGCAGGTCAGGTGAATTGGCCATGTTAAATTGCCCATAGTGTTAGGTGCATTAGTCGGAGAGGGGTGGGTTGTTCTTCAGCGGGTCGGTCCTTGTTGGGCCGAAGGGCCTGTTTCCACACTGTGGGGAATCTAACCTATTTTTTAAAAACTGGGCAGAGGGTGCATCTGGCACGGTGGTGGTGTTGGAGCCAGACAATCAGGCTTCATGTCTCATTTGCTCCACTAGTATGGCCACAACATATCTGAACAGGTTAATTTTTTTAAAAAAAACTAGAACTGGCGTTGTTTTCCTTCAGGAAAATAGGTTTTTGGGAGATTTGTTCTGTGTGTCCAAGGTGATGGCAGGTTTTTGTTTATATAGGCAAGGATTTCTGTTCCCATTAACTGTTGGTACAAGGAATAGAGCGTCACATGGATTTAAAATTTTGGGTGCAAGGATGCAGTAGGGGAGATGAAGAAATCGCCAAGACTCCTCTGTTTGCACTTTCAAACCCATGGCCTATACGCTTCAGCAGCACCACATCCTATGGATCATTCAAAATGTATTGTAATGACCTACAGCTTGCTGTTCCAAAGGCTAGTGGAAGCAGAGGCAATCAGTGAGGGAGTTGAATGAACAGCTGAAGGGGAAAAAAGGTGCAGAATTATAGGGGATTGGCTTGTTCCAGGGTGAATCAGCTTGGGTTCAGCAGACGAAATAGCCGCCTTGTGTGCTGTAAGATGACCGGCTGACTATTATTTAGCATGACTGAACCATAAATGTGGAGAAAGAGCTTTTGCCCGAAACATTGATTTTCCTGCTCCTCGGATGCTGCCTGAACTGCTGTGCTTTTCCAGTGCCACTCTAATCTAGACTCTGAACCATAAATGTGTCAGCTTTATCTGAGTTTCTGTAACTCTCCCCTCTGAGTCAGATGGTCCAAATCCCACTCCAGGGCTCAGGCACAAAAATGAAGGCTGATAATACAGCATAGTGCTAACAGAGTATCATAGAGTGATAAAGCACAGAAACAGACCCTTTGGCCCAACTCATCCAAGCCAACCAGGTTTCCCCAACTGAACTAGTCTCATTTGCCTGTTTGGCCCATATTCCTCTCGACCTTTCCTATTCATGTACAAATATCTTTTACATGTAATTGTACCCTCCACCATGTCCTCTGGCAGCTCGTTACATCCCCCTACCAGGATATTGGTCCTCCTCCAGTCCCTCCTGTACAGGTCATTTCTATCCCAGAAGGGATCCCAATGATCCAAAAATCTGAATCCCTGCGCTCTGCACCAGCTCCTCAGCCATGCATTCATTTACCCTCCTATTCCTACTCTCTAGCTTGTGGCATCGGAAATAATCCAGAGATTACTGTCGGAGATGCCATCTGTCAAGTGGCATGTCTACTGAGGCCCATCAGTCAGCTCAGAGGTCAAAAATCCCATGACACGCGTCCCAGCTGATGGTAGTACAGAAATATTTGTTACTGAAATATATTCATATGCAGCTTCAGATGTTCTTTAAGTTTTTTACACAAAAGAGATACAAATAAGCTATGCTTTATACAGAGGAGAAAGATCTTAACGCAAACATCAAACTAAAATTATAGCTTATTTTCTAACTGTTATTAAGAGGAATATCACACCTGTCTCAGCTTCTTAAAATATTTATTAATTTTCCCCAATTTTTCCAAATTTTACAGTTCCTTTCCAAGTTTGCAACCTCTTTCAGTTCTGATGACCCAAACTTTCTCAGTTCTCACAACTTGCAGAGTTTTATCCAAACTCTCCGGGCAAGGAAGCTTTGCAGACTGTGGAACCCCCTCTGCTAAGGTGGCTGCCTTAATTGGCGCGTTGCTCCTGTTGGGTGAATCTGAACTGAACTCCTGGTTCTTCTGTTCTGAAGTCAAAACCAAACCTGTTGATTAGGTCTGTTTACTCTGCCGGTCATAAATTCAACAGTATCAAAGTTGTATCCATTAGCACGGCAGGGAATCAAGAGGGCTGTATTTACATGCTCACTTTACTGTCCAAATTACTTTCTGACCTGTTTTTTTTTTAAAATCCTTCACATAACCCGTGCGTGGGAAATCATGTCTCTCAAACTTGTTTGAGTTTTTTGAAGAAGTAACAAAGAGGATTGATGAGGGCAGCGCAGTAGATGTGATCTATAGGACTTCAGTAAGGCATTTGACAAGGTTCCCCATGGGAGACTGATTAGCAAGGTGAGATCTCATGGAATACAGGGAGAACTAGCCATTTGGATACAGAACTGACTCAAAGGTAGAAGACAGAGGGTGGTGGTGGACGGTTATTTTTCAGACTGGAGGCCTGTGACCAGTGGAGTGCCACAAGGATTGGTGCTGGGCCCTCTACTTTTTGTCATTTACATAAATGATTTGGATGCGAGCATAACAGGTACAGTTAGTAAGTTTGCAGATGACACCAAACTTGGAGGTGTAGTGGACAGCGAAGAGGGTTACCTCAGATTACAACAGGATCTGGACCATATGGGCCAATGGGCTGAGAAGTGGCAGATGGAGTTTAATTCAGATAAATGCGAGGTGCTGCATTTTGGGAAAGCTAATCTTAGCAGGATTTATACACTTAATGGTAAGGTCCAAGGAAGTGTTGCTGAACAAAGAGACCTTGGAGTGCAGGTTCATAGCTGCTTAAAAGTGGAGTCGCAGGTAGATAGGATAGTGAAGAAGACGTTTGGTATGCTTTCCTTTATTGGTCAGAGTATTGAGTACAGGAGTTGGGAGGTCATGTTGCGGCTGTACAGGACATTGGTTAGGCCACTGTTGGAATATTGCATGCAATTCTGGTCTCCTTCCTATAGGAAAGATGTTGTGAAACTTGAAAGGGTTCAGGAAAGATTTACAAGGATGTTGCCAGGGTTGGAGGACTTGAGCTACAGGGAGAGGCTAAATAGGTTGGGGCTGTTTTCCCTGGAGTGTCTGAGGCTGAGGGGTGACCTTATAGAGGTTTACAAAATTATGAGGGCCATGGATAGGATAAATAGACAAAGTCTGTTCCCTGGGGTCAGGGAGTCCAGAACTGGAGGGCATAGGTTTAGGGTGAGGGGGGAAAGATATAAAAGAGACCTAAGGGGTAACTTTTTCATGCAGTGTGTGGTACGTGTATGGAATGAGCTGCCAGAGGATGTGGTCGAGGCTGGTTCAATTGCAACATTTAAGAGGCATTTGGATGGGTATATGAATAGGAAGGGTTTGGAGGGATATGGGCCGGGTGCTGGCAGGTGGGACTAGATTGGGTTGGGATATCTGGTCGGCATGGACGGGCTGGACCAAAGGGTCTGTTTCCATGCTGTACATCTCTGACTCTATAACTGATCCACATCCATGTGCCACTATTTTGAAATCTAAACTCCAAAATATAACGCGCTTTCCTAGCATTATTTTGAAGAAGAGTCTGAGATTTCTCCCTGTGGCTATGTTTTGTACGTTCCGGCAATGATTCAGGAGTATTTCTGGCAGTAAAGTTGTGTTATGGTCTTGAAAAGTGCTACATAAAAGCCTTTTTGATTACATTGTCCTGTACAAAACCACAATTTTCTCTCTCTCTCTCTCCAGACTGCAGACGGCTGCAATAATCTGTGCTTGGAAGCCTCAAACGTTGAAGGAACAGAATGCCAGAGAAAGACAGCGCCTTCATCAGCAGCGACAAGATGGGCCACATTTCGAGCGACGTTTGCCGAGACTTCATGCGCAATGTCTGCAAGCGGGGCAAGCGGTGCAAATTCCAGCACCCCGAGGTTAGTGAGGCATCAGAACTCAGCACGCTGAGTGGGGAGATGCCCCTTGGCAAGGGGGAGGTGCCAGTCTGCCGTGACCACCTGTACGGTGGGTGCCAGCGCGGCTCCAGGTGCAAGTTCCTCCACTTTGAGAGCAATGGCATTGGCGCTCCCCGTGATAAGAGCTCGCCGCCCTTCAGCGACGTCCACGACGAGTACAGCCACCTCCTGAAGAGGCGCTGGGCAGAGAGCGTGAGGCCCGACGCCTTTGACCTGGGCGCTCCCCGCCCCTTTCCGGCCGACTACCGCTACCTGGAGGAGGAGAACCTGATGCTGCGCAAGCGGGTGGAGGAGCTCAAGAAGCACGCGTCGACTCTGATGGCCACCAACGAGATCCTGCTGGAGCAGAACGCCCACTACCGCAGCCAGCCCAAGGTGGTGACGCTGACCAGCACTGCCGCCGGCGAGCAGCTGGTGGCGCCCCCCACCGTGGCTGCCGTCACCGCCTACAACCACAGCATCGTGCAGGCCCACAACTCGCTCAGCAGCCAGGCCCTGCAGCCCCGGCAGGAGCTGCCGGTGCCCGCCAGCGCCGGCCCCCCCGCCCGCCAGCACTGCCCCTCCCCCTCCGCCCGGCCCTCACCTCGCCCCCGAGCTGGCCTTGGCCCAGACCATCGCCCAGGGCATGGCCGCCACGCCCGTCTCCATGGCGGCGGTCACTGTTTCCATCACGCAGCCCATCCCTGGCATCACCATGAGCCACGCCACGACGCCGATGGTCAGCTATGCCCTGGCCTCTCAGAGCATGGGGATTACCCCAATCCCACACTGAGGGGGCCCATATCGTGAGGAATTCCGTTCCAGCTCCTTGTGATGTGTTCCGTTTTACCCAGTTGGCTTAATTGCAAACTTTGATTCCCACAACATGAAACATAGCATTCCAGTCTGCCGGATCTTTTTGTTTGAATCCTGGTCTTACCCTACTGTAAACATCAGAAGGGCTAAGAGAATTGACAACTCCATGCTCATTGCTACAAGATTTGCCTATCCTCTCCTTGATTTGTTGGCGGTGAGGTCCTGCCGAAAGAGTCCCCCATTGGTCATGCAGTTGAACTGGACGCTGTTGAAAGCAGCCAGCAAAGAGAGGGAAGGAGCAGTATCTTATCTCCGTGTCCCAACATCCAGAGTCCTCCATAGTACCACAACTGGCTGACAAGCCTGTAATCTGTGCAATACGATGGCTGTGCGGAATTTGTGTACTTCCTATTGGAATTTTGAAAACTCTATGTACAGTTCCATCACTCTAACCCATGGCTTACGAGATTTTAGTTCAAGTGTAATCTTTGGCACCCAGCGTCAGAGAGAAATTCCTTTGTCAAGCTCTTGTGTTTAAGTTATAACGAGTTCAGTGCTGTTTAAGGTGCAAAGTGTTTGTTCTCCTTGAGCGACTGAGACTTTTCTCTAAAGTTTCCGCCTCTATATTCCGCCGCTTTTCAGGATCCAGTTGCAAAAGTGAACCCCAAATTTCAGGATTTAGGTGATGACTTTGTAAATTCTGTGAAAGGTCAGTAAGAATCTCACCTGCAAAAAAAAAACGAGCATGAACTGCCTGTGACTTTTGCCCAAATGGTTTAAAGTTTCCTCCTTCAATAAATCTTGTAATTTGCTTTAAAAGTTGTTTTTCTCAGTGTTTTAACTGATGCATCCAACTTTTAGACCATTGTGGAGAAGACAGGGTTGGGTTTGATTTGGTTGCAACAAATATCTGCCTGCTATTTGTATGACTGTTTTGTAAGCAGTGTGTCTCACCTCCTTGTAAGGCATCTTGTACTCCAGTTATCGGTGACATAAATCGCTCGATTTCTACTTGATGTGGAAACCTGTTATTAACCCACTAGCTAAAGTGGGTGGCACAGTGGTTAGCACTGCTGCCTCACAGCGCCAGAGATCCGGGTTCAATTCCAGCCTCAGGCGACTGACTGACTGTGGAGTTTGCACATTTTCCCCGTGTCTGCGTGGGTTTCCTCCGGGTGCTCCGGTTTCCTCCCACAGTCCAAAGATGTGCAGGTGAATTGGCCATGCTAAATTGCCCATAGTGTTAGGTAGGGGGTAAATGTAGGGGAATGGGTGGGTGCGCTTCGGCGTGTCGGTGTGGACTTGTTGGGCCGAAGGGCCTGTTTCCACACTGTAAGTAATCTAATCTAAAGGGAATTATTGTGAATGAGGGTTGAGTTAGCTAGAGTGGATTGGGCATTAGTGACAGTAAGCAAGCATTGGCAGGCATGTATGGAGGTAATTCATGAGTCAGCAACATATATATCGCAGCAAGGAGAATAGATTCAATGAGTCGGACAAACCAACCATAACAAACCCAGGAGGGTATTAAGTTGAAAACAAACCATATAAGGAGACCAAACTCAGTGATAGCCCTGAAGACTCGTATAAATTCCAAATCCAGCAAAGGAGGACTTAAAAAGATGGGAGAAAGTAAACTACAATGGCCAACTTGTGAGGAATATTGAACTAACAATAAGAGCGTTTTTAAATATACGAATGGCATGGTGGCACAGTGGTTAGCACTGCTGTCTCACAGCGCCTGAGACCCGGGTTCAATTCCCGCCTCAGGCGACTGACTGTGTGGAGTTTGCACATTCTCCCCGTGTCTGCGTGGGTTTCCTCCGGGTGCTCCGGTTTTCTCCCACAGTCCAAAGATGTGCGGGTGAGGTGAATTGGTCATGCTAAATTGCCCGTAGTGTTAGGTAAGGGGTAAATGTAGGGGTATGGGTGGGTTGCGCTTCGGCGGGTCGGTGTGGACTTGTTGGGCCGAAGGGCCTGTTTCCACACTAAGTAATCTAATCTAATCTGAGACAGAAGAGAGAGGTCAAAGTGAACAGAGGCCCTTGAGAAAATGAATCTGTGGCGATGGTCTTGGGCAGAGGAACTAGGCAGATATTTTGCATCAGCCTATATATTGGAAGGTACTTTGAATATCCCACTAATACTAAAGGACATGGAAGGAATTAAGTGCCATCTCTGTCACTAAAGAAGTATTGGACAAACTAATGATTCTAGAGGTAGATAGCATGCAACCGAGGATCCTAAAGGAGGTAGCTATGGAGATAGGGGGTGCATTGGTTATTACTTTACAAAACGTGTTGAATTTTAAGAGAATTAGAAAACTGCCAATCTGACAACGCTGTCCAAAAAGGGACAGAGGCAAAAGGTGAGTAACTGTGGCCAATTAACCTAACATGTATTTTTGGAAAAATATTAAAATCAACTGTTAAAGAAGTAATAGCAAAACATTTGGAAAATCATAATTGAGCTGAGTCTGCTTGGCTAACATGGGAGGGAAATTGTGCCTGACTAATTTAGTAGAGTATTTCAAGGGGGCCTCAACCAGAGTGGATAGAGGCGAACCAGAAGATGTGTTGTATTTTGATTTAGGAGGCACTCTATAAGGTACCTCACAAATGGTTTAGACATAAGATAGGAGCCCTTGGTGTTGGAGGTAGTGCATTGATTTGGGTGGAAAATTAACTCACGGGTAGGAAATAGTGAGTGGGGAAAAAGGGTTCCTTTTCAGGTTGGCAACCTGGGGATGCAGTCAGGTTCTGCAGGAATCGTACAGGGACTACAACTGTTGGAGAAGAAGTTAATGTTCTGGAGGAAGGAAGTGAATGTATTACAGACACCACAAAAATATGTGGGGAGGCAGGTTACGGGAAGGATACAGTTTATAGAGCAAAACCAAAAGAGTTGCAAATGCTATAAATCCAAAACAGCAACAGAAGTTGCTGGAAAAGCTCAGCATGTCTGGTAGCATCTGTGGAGAGAAATCAGTTCACATTTCGGGTCCGGTGACCCTTCCTCAGAACGGTTTACAGAGATTAGATTAGATTAGATTACTTACAGTGTGGAAACAGGCCCTTCGGCCCAACAAGTCCACACCGACCCGCAACCCACCCATACCCCTACATATACCCCTTACCTAACACTACGGGCAATTTAGCATGGCCAATTCACCTGACCCGCACATCTTTGGACTGTGGGAGGAAACCGGAGCACCCGGAGGAAACCCACGCAGACACGGAGAGAATGTGCAAACTCCACACAGTCAGTCGCCTGAGGCGGGAATTGAACCCAGGTCCCTGGCGCTGTGAGGCAGCAGTGCTAACCACTGTGCCACCGTGCTGCCCTCTATTGATAGGTTAAGTAAATGGGCATAAAGTTGGCGCATAATGGAGTATAACGTGGAAAAAATATGAAATTCATTTCGGTAGGGCGAACAAAATAACAATATTATTTAAATGGCGAACAAGTGTAGCACAAAGGGAATACTTGTGCAGAAAGTTCGCACACGGGTACAGCAGGTAATTGGGAAGACTAATGGAATGTTGGCCCTTATTTCAAAGGGGTTGGAGTATAGAGCAGGGAAGTCTGACTGCAACTGTACAAGGTGCTGGTGAGACCATAACTGGAGTACTGTGAGCAACATTTGGTCCCCTGATTTAAGGAAAGATAATTTCATTGGAGGTAATTCTGAGAAGGTTCACTAGACTGATCCCTGGTATGGAGGGATTGTCTTATAAACAGGTTGGGACTCTACTCATTGGGGTTTAGAAGAATGGAAGGTCATCCCAATGAAACATAGAATTCTTAAGGGGCTTGGCTTAAGAGAACATTCTCCTCATGGGAGAGTCTAGGACCTGACAGCACAGTGTGCAAATTAAGGGGCACCAATTTAATACAGACATGAGAAGGAATGGGTTGAGTGTCTTTGGAATTCCTTGCCACAGAGGGCTGGGGTGGGACAGCGTCCTTGTGTATATTTAAGGCTGAGCTAGATTCTTGATCAGTCGGGAAATCAAAGGTTACAGGGAAAACGCAAGAAAGTAGATATGAGGAATGTCAAATTTGCCATGATCCTGTTGAATGGCTGAGCAGGCTTGAGAGGCCAAATGGCCTACTCCTGTTTCTATTTCTTATGGTCTCGAGCAACAGTATATGATTACAACTCCACTTGCTTAGTTAGACTTGGCGCACTAGAACCGATCTCCAGATGGTCAGTCCATTAAACAAATTCTAATGCACGTCTTCCCACCATCAGCCTGTGTCATGCTTCACGTCGTGTTCATGTGGCTGTGGTCATGGCTTATACCCTTTTCTGACCCTGCTCCCTTGACATACAATGCCTGCTCTCTCTAATTGGGTTTTAGTGTCTATTCAATCACACTCTGGCTATGTATGACCACCTGATCGTGAGCATTATCTATTTCCAAGTGGTGTTGGCTCCATGTACTACCAGTAATGGATGTAACATCCTGTGTCTTGATAAGGCAGCAAAAAAGTCATTTATTCATGTCTGGAGAGGCTGTTGTTGTGTGGACTGGGCCACCATTTCAATGTAAGTATAATTACTTGGAAGGTCATGATTTGGAGATGCCAGTGTTGGACTGGGATTGTACAAAGTTAAAAATCGCACAGCGTCAGCTTATAGTCCAACAGATTAACTCTGAAAACTAGTGCTTTTAAATAAACCTGTTGGACTATAACCTGGTATTGTGATTTTTTTTAACTTGGAAGATGCGTTGAAAAATGATTACATTGACAGGCAACTTGACCGCCCAACAGAAGGCTGTTTTCCTGCTGTCTCATTTAGAAGAAAACAGAGTCTTAGAAATGTAGGGAATTTGTTTTTGATACAATCTCTCACACTTCCTGGACAGCACTGTCAAGCAGTGTATGAATTGTACTGACCAAAAAGGACCCAGGTAAGAACATCAGTCTGTGCTGAATTTACCTGTCATCACACAGGTAATTAAATACCACATCCGAATTGAATTAGCTTTATAGCCACATGTGCTCAAATGAGGACAGTGAAAAGTTTACATTACAGTGCCATCTTGGGTACAAAGGTATAGATTCCTAAACTGAAAAATGCATTGCTGGAAAAGCGCAGCAGGGCAGGAGAGTCGACATTTCGGGCATGAGCCCTTCTTCATGCCTGAAACGTCGATTCTCCTGCTCTTTGGATGCTGCCTGACCTGCTGCGCTTTTCCAGCAATGCATTTTTCAGCTCTGATCTCCAGCATCTGCAGTCCTCACTTTCTCCTATAGGTTCCTAAAATCAAATTGTTTTGGGGGAAAGAAACTATAGAAAAGCAAAGAGATAAAGCATTACAGACCAGAGGAATAGATTAGAAAGGTAAAGAAATAAAAAGTTGAGAATAACAGTCTTTCCAACCCAGTCCATGCCAGCACCCAGTAGCTGGTGACACAGCTGGTCTAATGTTCTGGATTAGGAGCAACTCCGAGAGGGTTCCTGCTCCTGAGTTTTATCCAGTGGCTCTTTTATCTGCTGATTTACTGCAGTTCACAATGAGCAACTGGCACATCATGTGTCTGTTTCCTTTGTTTCCCATAAAAATTGTAACAGAGCAACTGCTTTCTTAAGTCTTTTAGGGCATGAAGGAATGGGAGCAACTAAATTAGCACTAACTGACCCCCCCCCCCCCCCACCACCAAAATAATTGGTTCTATATTCAAAGGCAACTGAACAGTAAGTCTGCGGTAACATTATTCTCACTGTGTGTACCTTCACTTATTTTTTAAAAATCTCTCAATACCAGGTTATAGTCCAACAGGTTTATTTGGAAGCACTAGATTTCAGACCGCCGCTGCCCCTTCAGATGGTTCACTTATGTGTTTGTCTAGAGCCAATGATACAGTGGCCCCAAGGGATCCTTCCACATCCGCCACAAATTCACCTGCACCTCCACACACATCATTTACTGCATCCACTGCACCCGATGTGGTCTCCTCTATATTGGGGAGACAGGCCGCCTACTTGCGGAACATTTCAGAGAACACCTCTGGGACACCCGGACCAACCACCCCGTGGCTCAATACTTCAAATCCCCCTCCCACTCCACCAAGGACATACAGGTCCTTGGACTCCTCCATCGTCAGACCATAGCAACACGACGGCTAGAGGAAGAGCGCCTAGGAACCCTCCAACCACAAGGGATGAACTCCAATTTTCCAGTTTCCTCATTTCCTCTCCCCCCCACCTTGCCTCAGTCCCAACCCTCGAACTCAGCATCGCCTTCCTAACCTGCAATCTTCTTCCTGACCTCTCCGCCCTCACCCCCACTCTGGCCTATCATCCTCACCTTAGCCTCCTTCCACCTATCACATTTCCAACGCTCCTCCCCCAAGTCCCTCCTCCCTACCTTTTATCTTAGCCTGCTTGGCGCACACTCCTCATTCCTGAAGAAGGGCTCATGCCTGAAACGTCGATTCTCCTGCTCCTTGAATGCTGCCTGACCTGCTGCGCTTTTCCAGCAACACATTTTCAGCTCTGATCTCCAGCGTCTGCAGTCCTCACTTTCTCTAGAAGATACAGTGGTAGTGTTCCTAGTGAGGTTTAAGTCCCACGTGCCCTAGTGGTGTCTTATCATATGTTCGAACAAGTTGATTTGTTTTTGTTTGCAGACATTGAGTTGTTTGGCAAAACCTTTCTTTTAATTAAAAGGAGCATATTCTTTTGTGGGCATCACTGATTTAGTTGCACTTGCCCTTGGCCATTTTAGAGTCAACCACATTGCTCACATTATATGTTGCCAAATTGGGTGTTGATGGCAGGTTTCCTTCCCTGGGGATTGTTGATGAACTAGCTAGGTTTTCACGCCAGTTGAGTGCCACTGCCTCATTTCTGAGTCTAGCTTTATATTCCAAATTTATTTAATAGAATTTAAATTCTGGTGTGGTGGGATTTGGACTGATTTCCTGGGTTTTGGGATGACTAGTGGGGGCAACAAACCCCATGCCAAGAATCTCCCTCACGTAGGGTATGTGCAGAAGCTGCTGCGTTGAGAGCTCGCAGTGAAATATGGAATCTCGCAGAAGCAGTCATGCAAAGTTAACGTTTCTTAAATGATAATATTTTTAAAAACTTGACTGCTTCATGGATATGCAATTGACTTGAACATGTAGCTACATAAATGCCTGTCTTGTAATTGATTGATATTTGCTCGTAACCAGCAGTGATTTACATTAATGTTAGATGTAACTTTATATTATACCGAACAATATAAATGACTTTCTGTTAGAGGTTTGTGCATTAAGCTGTTTAATAATGCTAAGGATTCATTATGTTTCAGTTGATATCCTGTGAAAACTTCCGATTTGGAATGTATTCAGCTTTTCATTCCTGACCAGCTCAATAATCAGTAGTTGTTAGCTCGCCGAGAAATTCAGCAATATTATTGGGTGTGGTTAACCAGAAAGTAATTGGTTTTGAAAATAAGATACATCTGTATCGCATGTCCTATTGTGATGAAATTGCCTAAGTTTAAAGTGTTATTGGGGATCATTTATTTTCGTTAATCTAGACTCTGTCCCTAGGTGTTGCGAAAAAAGAATGATGAGGTGGGCCAATGGAGAGTTACTGGCCTCATCTCCAACATTAAAAAAAAACCAAGGTCTTTTGGAAAGCTGCTCTTCCCCTTTTTTCTAGTTGGATCCATTTTCCTCAATTCTTTGCATATCAGAGGCCTTCTCTGACCCACGTTCTTTGCCATTAGCTGAGTTCACACGCTCGCTCCCACTCAGTGTGTCAGTCACTGACGTCAGGTGCTGAAAACCTCCCTTCACCATCTGCTGCTTTCGATCATCAACAAGAACTGGGATTGCCAGGAGGAGGTTCAGCCCCATCGACTCATTGAAATCTGGGGTTCTCACCTTGCAGCCTTTCTGTCATGACTGGTTGTCCTGATTAAAGGGTAAATTGGAATGGCTTATGCACCCTTATGGCCTCCATGTTATTTTTTAATTTATTTGTGGCCATTGGTGATTGAGCCAACATTTACTACCTGTCTGTGGTTGCCCTTGGGAAGCTGGTGTCTTGAGTCCATGTGCTATAGTTAGGGAGGAGGTTCCAGGAGTTTGACTTCGTGACAGTAATAACAGCGAGATGTTTCTAAGTCAGAATGATAAATGACTTGGAGGGGAACTTGCATATGATGTTTCCATGTATCTGCTGCCCTTATTCTTCTAGATGGAAGTGATCATGGGTTGGAAGGTGCTGTCTGAGGATCTTTAGGGAATTTCTGCAGTGTAGCTTGTAGATAATATACATTGCTGCAACTGATCATTAGTGGAGGGGAGGATATGGTACCAATCAAACGAGTTGTTTTGTCCTGGATGGTGTCAAGCTTCTTGAGTGTTGCTGGAGCTGCACCCATCAAGATAAGTGCGGAGTATTCCCTCGCACTGCTGACTTGTGCCTTGTAGGTGGTGAACAGACTCGGGAATTAGGAGGGGAGTTATTTGGCTCAGTATTCCTAGCTTCTAACCTGCTAATGTAGCCACTATGTTTGTTTATGTGGCGAGTCCAGTTGAGTTTCTGGTCAATGGTAACCCCCAGGATGTTGACAATGGGGGATTCAGTGATGGTGAGTTTCTCTCTTATTGGAGATGGCCACTGCTTGGCATCTGTGTGAGGCAAATGTTACAGCTAATCTCCAACCCTCACAAAACCATTCCAATATTCATTATGGGGAATCCTGAATCAACCAGCAATGGTGACAAAAAAGGGATCCACTATGCAAGACCATAGCGGTGTAATGAACAACATGACCCAGTCAGAGTGTCATTAAGGGTGTCAGTTAACTCAGTGGCTGGTTAGTGATACAGCATCATGGGTTCAATTCCAATACTAGCTGAGGTTACCACGAAGGACTCTCCTCAACCTTTCTCTTTGCCTAAGGCATGGTGACCCTCAGGTTCCTGAAGAAGGGCTCATACCCAAAACGTCGATTCTCCTGCTCCTTGGATGCTGCCTGACCTGCTACGCTTTTCCAGCAACACATTTTCAGCTTAAACCACCACCAGTCTTCTCCTTCCAAGAGAGTGGTCCTCTGTGACTATGGCAACTTTACCTTTATATAAATGATGTGTAGTTTTATTTGCCATCATCCAAGCAGCATTTCCAGTCTTTTAGCCCTTTGATTTCTAATATAGGTCATTGGAGCTTTTTGAAACTATTGGTCTACTATCAGATGGTTTATTTGTTATTAATACAACTAATCAATAAAAGGCTCATGGGAGTGAGAATATATACTGCAAGTACCTGAACATACAAGCCATTAAGCAGGAACCGTGGAGATGTTTATCAGTATAATTTAGTAAGTAGAATAGTTTACCTGGAATTATGCTGTAATGTGTACATAATTGCATTAAATTAAAAAGAAAATCTGTTTTTTCCTGTGTTTCTTGCCTAATATTTCTTCCTAGGAGTAACTGTCTCAGGTGTACAGAGCTTCACCATAGTATTAACCATGTTCATTTAAGCATAAAATAATCTGCTACCATGATATGGGCTCTGCCTTCAGCAGGCTATTTATAGCTGATGTGGCAATGCTTATGGTAGCTCTCGTAACATATGAGCTAGATGTGAGTAACGTGATATTGAAAGATTCAATAGACCTTTATTACAACTCATTGTGTATAAACGTGTTATAACTGTAAGCCTACCAACACACTTAAACAGCAACTAATGAACCGAAAGGATCTATTAGATACTGCCAGCAAAACTAACGCCATCTACAAGATACCATGCAAGAACTGTTTTAAAAAAAACACTACATTGAACAGACAAGTAGGAAACTTGCCACTAAGATACCCTAACACCAACTACCACCAAAAAAACATGATCCACTATCGCTAGTTTCCATACATATATACAGAGAAGGGCACCACTTTGTCTGGGGCACCACATACATCCTAGGACAGGCAAAGCAAAGACACGAACAAGAATTCTTAGCGGCACGGCATTCTAACCAGAACTCACTCAATAAGTGCATCGGTTTAGATCCTATCTGCCTTCCCTAGCAAGGAAATGACATCACCCACTTCAAGAAACCAAGATCTATAAATAGAGAGGCAGGACCTGCCATCAGTGCTTCACTAGAGACTCACACTGAGGATGTTACCTAGTCGCAGCGACGAAATGTCTGAAAACGAACCTTCTAGCTCAGTGAGCTAACTTACTGATATTGCAGCCATTGACACCTCAGTGTCAGGACTAATATGAAGCTATTCGTGCAAATAGCATACTTTCAACAGCATATGATGCTTCAAGTGGCCTCAGTGAAGATGGAGTTTGAGACCTTTTATCCTCAGATCTATGGTATGATACCATAATATCACAAGCATGTCTCTAAAGTTACATTGATACTGCAGGTGAAACATAACACAACCCATACTGTTTTAATTCTTTGTACATTCACATACATTTTTAATTAAAAATCTGTTTAGATTTCAAGGGATGCAGATAAAGTGCTCCACATTAACGATGTTGAACAATCTAACATTATCGAAAATGGAGTTTCGTCTTTGATACTTTGGAATCAGAAACTGCAGTGAATCTTCATCACTAACATAATAGAAAAAAATCAGTTTTCCCTTCCATCTTGTATTAGCACTCTTGAAGCATAGTTGTAGTTGAATTAGGACAGTGAAGTGCGTTATAGACTGCCGATTAGATTAGATTACTTACAGTGTGGAAACAGGCCCTTCGGCCCAATAAGTCCACACCGACCCGCCGAAGCGCAACCCACCCATACCCCTACCCCTACCCCTATATTTACCCCTTATCTAACACTGCGGGCAATTTAGCATAGGCAATTCACCTGACCCACACATCTTTGGACTGTGGGAGGAAACCAGAGCACCCGGAGGAAACCCACGCAGACGGGGAGAATGTGCAAACTCCACACAGTCAGTCGCCCGAGTCGGGAATTGAACCCTGGGTCTCTGGCACTGTGAGGCAGCAGTGCTAGCCATCGTGTCGCACCAAATAGATTGGTGCCCCATCTATTATATAGACTTACTGTTTTTCTCAATCCTTTTAAAATATTGTGAAGGTGTATGCTGCATTGAAAAGTATCCTTGTTTTTTGGAGTTTGGGAGGTGTATGCATTTCTTGTACATCGAATAACCTAGCATTAGGTTGCACTCGAATGGAAACGCCTGTAAATTACAACACTGGCCGTAATGGTCACATTGTTGCTGTTAATCTTGTCCCTACAAATAACAATAACCTTCTGCAGGTAAGAAATGCTGTTATTTCTCATTAACTGCCCTTTTTGGTATCCAAAGTAATGTTTTAAATAAAACTAAATGTTTGAACAATTGCGCATTTCAAAGGAAAGTTGCAAGGAACTTGTTTAAATGTAGCCGGTGAAATGTCATCGGTGTGTTTTAAAGCCTTCATTGAAGTTGCTTATTAAAGACCCCAGCCTTGTCCCAGTGTACTCATTGATCTCGTGAACAGTTTGTGGCCACACTATTGCAAAAACGCATACTCCTCCGCCCCACCCCCCCCACCCCCACCAATGTATTTCAGTTCAAATCGAAGCAGATAAGAAAGAAAGCAAATGGAATGTTGGCTTTTACAATGAAAGGAATAGAATATAAGGGTAAGTATTGTTGCAACTCTACAAGTTACTGGTGAGAAAAGTCCCTCCTCCCTAACTTTTATCTTAGCCTGCTTGGCTACTCTCTCTCATTCCTGATGAAGGGCTTATGCTCGAAACGTCGAATTCCCTATTCCTGAGATGCTGCCTGGCCTGCTGTGCTTTGACCAGCAACACATTTTCAGCTGTGATCTCCAGCATCTGCAGACCTCATTTTTTACTCAGAGTTGAGGAGAACCTAGTTCTCCCAAAGGGTTGTGAATCTGTGGAGTTCACTACCCCAAAGTGCAGTTGATGCTGGGACAGTGAGTAAATTTAAGCAGGAGTTAGACGGTTTTTAATTGGTAATAGGGCGAAGGCAGAAAAATGGAAGTGAGAAGCATATTAGTCACAATTGAATGGCGGAGCAGACTCGATGGGCCGAATAGTCAAATTCTGCTCCTATATTTTATTAACTTTGCCTCTGTTCATTTGCAATCGTGCAATCATTCCAATGCACTGCTGATGAGCTGCTCAGATTTTAATCTCTGCCAACATGTGCTCAATCAAAACGACAGCATATGTCCTTTGTTGCACTAAGCTCGATTCACCCATGCAGTTGAGGTCTCACCTGTCAGAAAATGCCTCCTGCTTTAAAATTGCCATTCCCCCATTTCCAAAATACTCCATGCCTCATCACTCCCTATCTGGAACCTCCTCTTGCCCCATAATTCTGGAAGATCTGGGTAAGTCAGAGTCATTGGGCAGGCAGGGTCTGAGTGCCTTACAAAAGGGGTATGCCTTAAAGCCCAGATGGGGAGGAGGGAAGGTGATGGGTGGTTACTATTTTGTGTTCATGTGCAAAGGATGTCCCATCCAGAAATACTCCCGCCTTCCCATCCTTTTAGATATTTTCCCATAAAAGCTGTTACTATACATCGTGACATACATTAGGACTTTGAAAGGAAATTTGGGCGGCACAGTGGTTAGCACTGTTGCCTCACAGCGCCAGAGACCTGGGTTCAATTCCCACCTCAGGCGACTGACTGTGTGGAGTTTGCACGCTCTCCCCGTGTCTGCGTGGGTTTCCTCCGGGTGCTCCGGTTTCCTCCTACAGTCCAAAGATGTGCAGGTCAGGTGAATTGGCCATGCTAAATTGCCTGTAGTGTTAGGTAAGGGGTAAATGTAGGGGTAAGGATGGGTGGTGGGTCGGTGTGAACTTGTTGGGCCATAGGGCCTGTTTCCACACTGTAGGTAATCTAATCTAATCTACAACGAAATTGTATGGGCACTTGAATGAAATAAACGCATGGTGTAACGAGGAGTGGAACGGCTGGATTGCTGAATGGCCTGCTGTGCTATATGTGACTTTTTCTCATCAGTGTCTTTCCTCCCCTCTTTATACGGCTAGTCCAGCCTTTAATGGGGATAATGACTTGGTGATACTGGCTTCGATTTGATCATCGAAGAAACCCAGGCTGATACTGTATCAGTGTGGTTTCAAATCCTGCCATGACATGGTGGAACATGGATTTAATAAATTTGGAATTTAGAACTAGTGATAATTTGGAAATTATGAAAACTTGCCTGGTTGGCTTTAAGGAAGCTGGGGGCTGGCCTCTGTGACTCCAGACCCACACCCTTCTGGTTTACTGTTAACTGTCCTCTGAGCTGGCTGAGCAAGCCATTCAGTTTATGGGCAATTGCAGACAACCAATAAACTACCTACAATACAAACATTACACGGAAAGAACATTTGACCCTCCCTAAAATTTGAGTCGTCAAACTATTGCCGTGTCTCATCAAGTTTTCACCTACTACTGCTGTGTTTGTATTGCTTAGTTCTCCTGATTACCCAATTGTAAACATTCTCAGTGTGGTTACAAATTCCTATCTGCCCCATACATTTAAGCCCCATGTCAGTCAGGTGTCTGCAGTCTCCAAATCTATATCTTTTGCGCAATTCTGATTTCAAATTCTCCCCATTGACTATCTGCCTACAGCTGTGTAGCTGTAAGGATTTGTATTCCTCCTGTATCGCTATTTGCTCCTTAGTCCCACCAGTGTGATAGCAACTCTGACCAGGTTGATTGGATCTATACAGTGTGGAAGCAGGCCATTCAGCCCATCGAGTCCACACTGGTTCTCTAAAGAGCATTCCACCCAGACCCACCACAGCTCTGTAACCCTGCATTTCCTATGGCTAAACCACCTAACCTACACATCCCTGGACACTATGGGACAATTTAGCATGGCCAATCCACTAACCGGCACATCCCTGGACCTTGGGAAGAAGCCAGAACAAACCCAAGTGGATAATGTGCAAACTTCACACAGTCAGTTGCCTGAGACCAGAATCGAACCTAGCTCCCTGGTGCTGTGAGGCAGCAGTGCTAACACCACTGTGTCACCTATGGTAAAACGCTTTTATTTTGATAGAAATGTTTGTTTTTAAACCCTACTTTTTTTGACCAAGTTTTTGGTTTTATACCCTAATATTTCTTTATGTGGCTCATTGGCAAATTTTGCTTAATGATTGTCCTATGAATTTAGCTTGGATGTGTTATGTTAAAGGTGCTGCACAGACACAGGAATTCTGGGAGGAAGGGGAGAGTGTGAGGGTGGTGGGAACCACTAAGGGAGGGTTGAAGCACATCCCTTAAAGATAGCAAAGCAATCTTTCTGGTCAATTAAACAGTTGGGAGAAAATATAGACTGCCTACTTCCATCCATTTCAGCTTCATTATGGTAAGGGCAATGTAGTATTGGGCTCAGTTCAGCTTTTACTTAACAGGTTCATTCAACTCAATTATTTTCTTGTTATTCGTTCATGGGATGAGGACATCGCTGTCTAGACCAGTACATATTTTCTAGGGGAGAAAGTGAGGTCTGCAGATGCTGGAGATCAGAGCTGAAAATGTGTTGCTGGAAAAGAACAGCAGGTCAGGCAGCATCCAAGGAACAGGAAATTTGACGTTTTGGGCATAAGCCTGATGAAGGGCTTATGCCCGAAACGTCGAATGTCCTGTTCCTTGGATGCTGCCTGACCTGCTGCGCTTGTCCAGCAACACATTTTCAGCTCATATTTTCTAGGGGGCAGTTAAGAATCAACCACATTACTGTGGCTCAGTCACACTCAGGCCTTATGAAAGTAGTATGTTTTTAACTAAAAGACCTGCACATTCCATAGAAAGTTTGCTTTTTATTATTTTCAAAAATATACTTTATCCATAAAACATAGCTTGATACATGCATATTTGCAAACAAAGTTCAGTTTACCAAAGAGCATTTCTTATTTGAACCAGATTATATACATTTGAGGGGTCAGGTGGGTCCGAAAACTGGATGGACCCCCATTTGCCTTCAGCTGGAATATCTCAGACAGTGGTCTTACCCAACTGAGCCTTGGCAGCAGCTGCCCCAAGCTTTAGTGCATCCCCTCGCGTTTTGGAAGGACTGCCTGAAAGAATTAAAGTGAGCGAGGCCTAGTATTTCAATGTCTAAAGGCTGGATTTCACCTCTACCAACAACTGTGTTTTTGGTAGGTTGGGCTATACAATGAATTATTTATAAACACTCGAGGGACGCTGCCAATTTTGGCAGTAGCTAACCCTTTAAAACAACAAGGGGGAGGGGGTTGCCGATTGGTAAAATGGTGAAACTGGGTACCCTCCCTACTTTATGTGCCCCTCACACCTTCCCTGGTCAAACCACAGTCTAGTGGCTTCATGGAATACCCGGCCCAAAGTGTCCCCTCTTGTAGGCAAAAGTGAAGACTGCAGACACTGGAGATCAGAGTTTAGATTAGAGTGTTGCTGGAACAGCACAGCAGGTCAGGCAACATCCGAAGAGCAGGAGAGTCGACATTTCGGGCAAAGACAAACTATAACTGAACAGCATATCTTTATTTCCTTAATGACTTTGCAAATGGAATTAGAAGCTGGGAAAGCACAAGATTCTTTGGAACAACAAAAGATAAATGTCACCAGACTCTCCATGTCCTGCCAGTGATAGAGGCAGGAGAACTTGCACAGAAGCTAATCTATTGGAGTTCAGCTGGTGTCCACTAGATGGCACAGTTATCAGTTTTTGTAAATCACCAAATAGTTTCAAGTAGTTCAACAAATACTTTCAGTGAATGAATCAGATATTTAGAAGCTCAGGAACAGCTTTGGATTGCTGCGTATAGTTCTGGTCGCCACATTACCAAAAGGATGTGGAAGCTTTGGAGAGGACGTTCCACCAGGATGTTGCCTGGTCTGGAGGGTGTTAGCTGTGAGAAGAGGTTGAGTAGATTAGGATCATTTTCATTAGAAAGGCAGGTGTTGAGGGGGAACCTTATTGAGGGGTACAAAATCATGAGAGGTATAGACAGGGCGGATGGCAAGAAGCTATTTCCCCCGAGTGGGGACTCCGTTACCAGGGATCACGAGGTTTGAGGGGAAAAGCTTAAGGGAGATCTGAGTGGAAAGGCATTTTTGCAGAGGGTGATGGATGCCTGGAACATGTTGCCAGCTGAGGTGGGCACGATAGCAATATTTGAGATGTACCTGGACAAATACATGAATGGGCAGGGAGCAGAGGGATATAGATCCTTAGAAAATAGGCAACAAATTTAGATAGAGGATCTGGATAAGCGCAGGCTTGGAGGGCCGAAGGGCCTGTTCCTGCGTTGTAATTTTCTTTGTTCTTTGCTGTTTCAAATTATTCCTGCTGAATTTAGCTAACCAATTTAGATTTACTTTTCAGGCACATTTGGAATGTCTATGTGCTTCTTGAGTGCCAGCTGTTGCTCCTATGATTATTCTTAAGGTAGCAGGAGGATTCCAATCATATTATAGGTGTTGAGTATTGTACTCATGGGAGCTTCAGTGGCACAGTAGCAGTATCCCTACTGTTGGATTGGGAGGTTCAAGTCCCACCTGCTCCAATGGTATGTAATAACATCTCTGAACACTTTGTGTAGAAAAGTAAGCTGAATGTTGTACTGCAGGGTCACTGTATTTGAAAGAGCTAGTTTTCAGATAAGTGATGAGCAATGGCCCTCAGAATTTGCACTTAAAAAGATCCTGTGACAGCATTCGGTGCCTTTGTCCGTATTTATGTTCCAGACATCTTCACGTAAGCAGATAATCTTGACATTCTCACATAGCTGACCATCACGATAAGCTCCTGTGCCGTTGCATAAATGGGTTGCCACATCCCCAACATCATTGCTGACACAAATCAGAAGTATTACATAGGCTGTAAACTGCTTTGGAGCGTCCTGTGACTGTGAACAGCCTGACGTAAATGAAGATATTTTTGTTAGAGAATATGCACAGTTCATGAGCAAATGGTTCTGATGTAGTTGGATGACTGGTCACCAGCCCTTCCACCAAGCCGGGCACACTATCAGCAATATTTTTTTGCAATATTCAACCTCCATCAGGACAGGACCTCCAACAGTGCAGCATTCCAATTCTGTTACATTGGGGCCGTCAGCCTGGAGTTTGTGCTACTGTTTCTGGAGCAGAATCACAGGAAGCAGGCCATTCGGCCCATTGAGTCCACACCAACCCTCCAAAGGGCATCCCACCCAGAACCAGCTCCCTGTTCCTCCCATGACTAATCCACCAAACCTATGCATCCCTGAACGCGATGGGAAATTTAGCATAGCCAATCTACCTAACCTGCAAATCCTGAGACTGTGGGAGGGAACTCTCACAGACGGTGGAGAATGTGCAAACTCCACTCGGATAGTGACCTGAGGGTGGATATGAATCCAGGTCCCTAGCAATGTGAGGCAGCTAACCACTGAGCCACTGTATCCCTCCTAAGGACTCTGACCTTCCTACTCAGAGATGGAACAGAGACCATAAACATGAGAACACAAAATAGTCCTAATAGATGAAGAAGCTCACAATCGGCTTCATTGTCAGTGACTTGTGTTTGAAAATGATTTCCTGAACAAGAACTAAACAGATAATCATTACTTCTTCCTTGTTGAGTGTAATTTAAGGAGTTATGTGACATTCAGAAATGTTTGTTTGATTGTGGTAAATCCAGGGGAAGCCAGAATAAATTGAGTTTTTTTTCTGTTGACTAAGGAAGTGGAGGAACAATGCTTACAGTGCAGAGCACCCTCGAGATTGACAGAACTTTAACTTAGTTGAAAAATGTGGTGCTGGAAAAATACAGCAGGCCAGGCAGCATCCGAGGAGCAGGAGAATCGATGTTTCGGGCATTAGCCCTTCTTCAGGAAATTTTAACTTAATCAGGAAATAGTCATTAATTGGAAAAAAAATAGACTCTCAAAACAATGGAGACAGATAGGTTTGTAGGTGTTGAAAGCTAGAGTCAGTAGATGTTAAACTGGTAAAGCACAGCAGGTTAGTGTCAGAGGAACAGGAAAGACAACATTTCTGGCTATAAAATCAGGGATACAGATGGGATTAATGGCAGTTCTCTTTTCCCTGGGAAATGGGATTTCAAGACTAGGGGATACATTTTTAAGGTGAGAGGAGAGAGATGTAAAAAAAGAGACATGAGCGCATTTTTTAAACAGTGTGGTTCGTGTGCTCAGTGAACCTCCAGAGAAGGTTGTGGATGTGGGTACAACATTTGAAAGACTTTAGGATAAGTACGTGAATAGGAGTGGTTTGGAGGGATATGGGCCAGGAGCAGGCAGGTAGGACTAGATTAGTTTGGGATAATTTTCACATGGACTGGTTGGCCCGAAGGGTCTGTTTCCGTACTGTGTGACTCTGTGATTGTTTGTGCTGAGTTTATACGTTATCCCCGGGTCTGTTTGGGTTTCCTCCGGGTGCTCCAGTCTCCTTCCACAGTCCAAAGATGTGCAGGCTTGGTGGAGTAGCCATGGGAAATGCAGAGATGGGGTTGTGGAGGTGGGTCTGGGAGGGATGCTCTTTAGAGGTTCAGTGTGGACCCAAAGGGCTGAATGGCCTGCCTCTACATTTCAATGATTCTGTGAAGCCTGATGACTGTAGAATAGAAGAATAATCAGGAGCTTAGGTTATGGCCAGGAATGAATAGGACACTGCACAACCAGTCTTCACAGCAACAACATGAGAATATACGGAGGGAGCTATAATAAAATGGTAACATCCCCGGACTAATAATCCAGAAGCTAAGTTAATTGGCCGGATGTGTGAGTTTAAGGAATTGGAATTTGTCACAAGAGGTATTTAAATTATTACTTTTAGAGTCTGAAGCCAGTGTCAGTAACATTGACCACAGCAATGATTGTCATTTCAATGCATCTGGTTCACCAAAGCCCTTTAGGGAAGGAAATCTTCCATCCTTGATTGGTCTGGCCTTCATGTAACTTCAGAATGTGATTGACTTGCCCTCTGGAATGGCCCAACAAGCCAATCAGTTCAAACATAATTCAAGACAGGCAGCCAACACTGACCTTGTCAGCCCTGGCCTCGTCCCTGAAGTTAAAAAAAATCACACAACACCAGATTACAGTCCAAACATAACACCAGGCAAACACAACACCAGGTTACAGTCCAAACACAACACCAGGCTACAGTCCAAACACAACACCAGATTACAGTCCAAACACAACACCAGATTACAGTCCAAACACAACACCAGGTTACAGTCCAAACACAACACCAGGTTACAGTCCAAACACAATGCCAGATTACATTCCAAACACAACACTAGATTACAGTCCAAACACAACACCAGGTTACAGTCCAAACACAACGCCAGGTTACAGTCCAAACACAACACTAGATTACAGTCCAAACGCAACACCAGGTTACAGTCCAAACACAACACCAGATTACAGTCCAAACACAACACCAGATTACAGTCCAAACACAACACCAGGTTACAGTCCAAACACAACACCAGGTTACAGTCCAAACACAATGCCAGATTACATTCCAAACACAACACTAGATTACAGTCCAAACACAACACCAGGTTACAGTCCAAACACAACACCAGATTACAGTCCAACAGGTTTATTTGGAAGTACAAGCTTGTGGGAGAGCTTTTTATCGACCTGACAAAGGAGTAGCACTCTGAAAGCTAGTGCTTCCAAATAAACCTGTTGGACTATAACCTGGTGTTGTGTGATTTTTAACTTTGTCCATTCCAGTCCAACACTGGCTCCTCCATATCATCGCGTCCCCAAAAAGTAAAGGAAGCCTGTCGGACTGATGAAGGGCTTATGCCTGAAACGTCGATTCTCCTGCTCCTCAGATGCTGCCTGACCTGCTGTGCTTTTCCAGTGCCGCACTTTTTGACTCCGTAGGACAGTCAGTTGGTAGCTTCGAAAGTTATGGTGACCATGATCAGAGAGAGATTAACGAAATATGGGGAGAGGCAAGACTGAAAAGGAAAGAGTGAATGATGCAGATGAGAGCAACTGCACTTTCTGTTTCACATTTCTGGCACAGCGAAGTGACAGAAGTATGTGGGAAGTGCAGTCACTAAAATAACATCAAGGTCATTGACTCATATGAAGTGGAACCACTTGCATGGGAACAACTTGTAAAGGGTTCTTTGTAATTTCACTTCCCTTCCATTTCACCTTATTAACCTATATGGAAATTTGTTTTGGGTACATTGCTCATTCATTGGTAAATTTACAGGAAAGGAAATAATAATATTGAAGAGACAGAACAATTCTATCACAGAAATCTAACTTCAGTTAGAATATGCATTTAAACTATTTTATTGTAGTTGGAATAATCAATCAGTCTCATCCTGAGTACAGATTCTTCTTACAACTGGCACCTCCTATTAAAAGATTCCTCTGCAGAATGAGTTCAGCAGGTGATATCCCCCCCACCCCAGGTAAGGGTTTGTCACATTTACCCTGACCGCATCTAGCAGGAATACTGGCAGGTCCTTGTTTTCACTGCTCACGGTATTCTTCACATCTGTCAAAACTTTTTGTGAGGCGATTTCAATCAAAAGGATCAGCTCATCAAAGACATTTCCGTCCTGCTTTAGTAATCTCTGTACCCTTACAAGAGTCTGCTTTCCAAAGGCAATGTTGTCATGGTGGCAGAGGACTAGAGGCGTTGCTCTCTCGTTAGAGAGAGAGACAACTGGTGGGGGTTAAGGTCTGAAGGTCACCAAGCCTCAGACGAAGGGTGAAGATGAGATCATGGCGTTCATTGGTGATGCCAGCTGGGCAGACTCATCAGGCAAAGGTTCTCAATAGGACAGCACTGCAGCCCAAATAAAATGGTTTCACGATTTTAGGATCTATTATTTCTGCAATATCTTGAAATCATAGAATCATCCAGTACACACAAGGCCCATTAAGTCAGTACTGTTAAAAAATACACTACTGCCAGCTCTAGTCTCTCTTTCCACCTCCGGATTCATGGCCTATAAATGTCGTGACACTTATGCTCATCCAAGTACCTTTTAAAGGTTGTGAGTTTTCCCACCTCAACTACCCTCCCACACAGTGTATTCCAAATCCCGCACCACCCTCCAGGTGAAAGGATTTTCCTGAAATCCCCTCTAAACCTTTAAAACTCTGCCCCTTATTATTCACCCTTCGATTAAAGGAAGTAGCTGCCTCCTCTCCACTCTATCCATGCCCCACTTAATCTTGTGCACCTCCAAAAGATCGCCCCCTCAACCTTCTCTGCTCCAAAGAAAAGAACTTGAGCTTATCCAGCCTCTCTTCATTGCTGAAATGCTCAATCCCAGGCCACATCCTGGTGAATCTCTGCACCCCCTCCAGTGCAATCACATGCTTCCTATTGGAACTTCACACAATACTCCATCAGTGGCCTAACCAAAATTCTGTGCAGTTCCAACATAACCTCCTTGCTCATATAATCTGTGCCACGACTGATAAGGGCAAGCAATCCTTCTGCCTTCTTAATCATCCAATCTGCCCTGCCGCCTCAGGGATCTGTGGGCAAGCATCCCAAGATCCCTCTGTTCCCCTGAAATGTAGGCAACTTTAAGAGTAAAGCATACTCCTCTTCCTTCAAACTGTAACGCACTGATTACTTTTCGCATTGACTTGCAGCCGTTCCGTTTTCGCATTGCTTATTTAAATTTATTTGAATAATTTGCAGTAAAAATAAACTGACTTTGAAGTATTAGCAGAACCGATTCTGAGTCACATTAATTCTGCACGATTTCATGCAAGTTGATTGTAGTCAGATTTTGCAAAATTAGTCCAGAGTTTGTTAAAACAATGCACTGTTGTTCATTCTATTGTAATAAATAGCTAGGAGCCATGGGGCATGGCTTGTTTGGAGATCAGACTGTGTTAGTTGCACGTTGAGACATGAAGGCATGCTTGTTAGTCAACATTCTGAAAATAGAAGCAAGAACTATATGTTTAGTATGTTTGTATATATGTTATCTTTGGAAATGGCCTAGTATTGAGTCAGATATTACGAGGGGGCATAGCTTTAAATTAAGGGGTGGTAGGTATAGGACAGATGTTAGGGATAGATTCTTTACTCAGCGAGTCGTGAGTTCATGGAATGCTCTGCCAGTAACAGTGGTGGACTCTCCCTCTTTATGGGCATTTAAATGGGCAATGGGTAGGCATATAGAGGATAGTGGGCTAGTGTAGATTAGGTGGGCTTGAATCGGCGCAACATCGAGGGCCGAAGGGCCTGTACTGCGCTGTATTTTTCTATGTTCTATGGTATTATTGTTGGACTTTTAACCAGGTCATGTTCTAGGGACCTGGGTTCAAATCCTGCCACGATAGATGGTGGAATTTGAATTCAATAATAATCAGGAAATAAAAATCTAATGATGTCCATGAGACCATTGGCAACTGTCAGGGGAAACCATCTGGGTCACCAGTGTCCTTTAGGGAAGGAAATCTACCATCGTTACCTGGTCTGGCCTATGTGTGACTCCAGACTCGCATCAATGTGGTGACTCCTAACTGCCCTCTGGTCAATTAGGGATGGGTAATAAATGCTGGCCTGGAGACACTCACATCCAGTGAATGAATTTTTTTAAAAACCTGACAGAAACCCCAACAAATTGCTTGTTTAAAACCATGCTGCATTCACATGAAAAACACTTCTGCTTAGTCATTGTGAAGTCAAGGAAATTCATGTGATGATATGTATTTAACAGCCACACCTGAAGGAAGGACATTTTCAGAAAGGTTCAAGCATTGAGTATTTTCAGAAATGTACAGGATGGAATTCACCGAAAAAAATGAGTCATAGCGTCATACTGCACGGAAACAGACCCTTCGGTCCAACTCGTCCATGTCAACCAGCTTTCCTAAACTGAACTAGCTCCATTTGCTTTTGGCCCACATCCTCTCCATGTACCTGTCCAAATGACTTAAATGTTGCAGTTGTACTCACCTCTATCATTTGCTCTGGCAGCTCGTTCCATAGACCCTCCACCCTCTGTGTGAGAAAGTTGTCCCTCAGGTCCTTTTTAAATCTTTTCCCTCTCTCCTTAAACCTATGCCCTCTAGTCTTGACCTCCCCTACCCTAAGGCAAAGACCTTTGCTGTTCACCTTATCTATGATTTTGTAAACCTCTATAAGGTCACCCCTCAACTTCCTACACTGCAGGGGAAAAAAAAGTCCCAGTCTTTCCAGTCTCTCCTTACAACTCAAAGCCTCCAGTCTTGGTAATATCCTTGTAGATCTTTTCTGCACCCTTTCCAAATGAATAATATCCTTCCTGTAGAAAAGTTGAGCCTCACCAATGTCTTGTACAGCTGTAACATGACCTCCCAATTCCTAAACTCACCAATAAGGCAAGCGTACCAAATGCCTTCTTCATTATCCTGTCTCAAGAAAGATTAAAAGCAATTTCATGCCTTCGAAAAGAAGGAGTTGAGTGAGTTTTGAGAAGATTTGTAGCACAGATTGAGGTTTTGGATGTAGCTTTGTTTGCTGAGCTTGAAAGTTAATTTCCAGACATTTCGTCACCCTACTAGGTAACATCTTCAGTGGGCCTCAGGCGAAGCACTGCTGAAAATCCCTGCTTTCTATTTATATGTTTGGGTTTCTTTGGGTCAGTGATGTCCAACCGGAACTCTATCAACAAATACATCGAGTTAGACCCCCATCTACTACCCCCTGAGAAAAGGAACAAGATGCAACTTCACCACCACAGGAAATAACATCACCACAGGAAATGACATAATCAATCCAAAGAAACACAAATATTAATTCAGCAATAGCCAAGTTGAGTTGTCAGGTTTAACTTGCTTACTTGAGGGGTCTTATTTTGGTTGCGAGAGGCAATAAAGTTGAATCATTGTTCCAGTGCTTAATTGTCTATGAGATTTCTTAATGAGTAACTGAATTAAAAGTAACTTGTGGTGATTTACCCACAAGGGGTGGTGAGTTGCTGGTACACGTCGACAGAGGAGTTGGCTGAAGCAGACACAACAGCAGCATTCAAGAAACACCCGAACAAAAAGTAAGGGAAGAGAGGGATATGGATCCTGTGAGTGAAGGCAGTTTTAGTATGGAAGGGCAAAATGTGGCAGCCCCGGCTTGGAGGGCCGAAGGGCCTGTTCCTGTGCTGTATTAGTCTTTGTTCACAGCTGTAACTTCAACCAGTACAGGAATCAAACCCACTCTGTTGCTATCACTCAATAGTTGTCTCACCAACTAAGCTAAACTGACCCCTTTAATGCCAAAAATAAATCCTGAATGGACTTTTCATGATACAGATTGATGAACTCTCTGTCATTCTGTTCTTCCTCTCTCTCCTCCATTCTTCTTCCTCACCAATACACACACGTGACCCCACCACCCAATCTCAATCATAGCCACTGTGCCTTATACAGTGATCAGGAGAGTATTTCTGAACTGAGTGGTCCCTGTCAGGAGCAGCATTGTACCAATGAGTGCAACTACTGAAGCTGTAATACAGGACCATAGCACAAAAAATGGTGGCAGCAGCTTGCAATAGTCAGTGCAAAGCGATCCTGCAACCGATGGGTCTACCGTATCCAGTGGTGAAAGATGGAGGATAGTTAAATCAGTAACAGAAGGGTCCACCAGCATCTGTATCATCAAATGATGGCAGAGCCCAACCCATGAGCGCCAAAGACCAGACTGAATTGATTTCAAGCACCTTCGGTCAGAGATGCTGCTGGGATGGTTGTCATGGACACCCACCCCCCTCCATTGCAGAAGACGGTCTTCAGCCAATTCAGTTGCCCCTGCTTTGATATCAAGAAGTGCCTGGAAACACTGGCCATAGCACAGACCTCAGGTCCTGACTTATTATCCTGGACTGTTTTATTGGAGAGACGTGCTGCAGAACTAGCTGTGTCCCTGACCCAGCTATTCCAGCAAATACCCGTGCCCACAGGACAGGGACTGCAACCTTTCAAGAAGCCAGCTTATCACCAAGTCATCAAAGACAATTGGGAACGGGTAACAAATGGTAACCCAACAATCACAACCATGACAATTTTTATTTTTAGACATATCACCACTTAAAAGTTCACTCTTTGTCCAACCTTTCCCAATATTTAATATGGCTTAGTGGCATTATTGTTTCTCGCTTCTGCTTTGAGTCAGTTTATGTTGTGAAATATAGGTTGCTGTCGTCATTACTGAAGCTCAACGAAGCAAATGAGGTGCAAGCAGAAGGTCAGTATAGGCACCAGGAAATGAGAGCTGTGAAAACAGCCCAGATCATAAACAGGCCCAAAAGGATTGGTGCGTTACGTAGCTGGATACTGATGGGCGCAGGCTAGGAATGAGAGTGTTCTGTCAGAAAGTGAGGGCAAGGCAGCAATTACAGCTGAGAAATTGCAATGCTCACTTCGTGGTTTGGGATCGGGGAGAAACCAGGAAAGTACAGAGGGGGCGGTATCAGCTCATCTCTGGAAAGTCTCTGGTTATCATCACGCTGACAGCATTTGAACTTGCTAAAGAGGGACGCAAGTATGGAACTATTGTCTTGTGCCGATCAAGAGAAAAAAAAGAGAATATCGATTTATAACATTTAATACAGGAAGGCATTGTTGATCTCTGTAGCTCCGTAACCTCACAGCACCAGGTTTGATTCCAGCCTCAGGCAACTGTGTAGAACATAGAACAGTACAGCACGGTACAGGCTCTTCGGCCCTTGATGTTGTGTTAACCTTTTATCCTACCCTAAGATAAAACTAACCTACATACTCTTCATTTTACTATCATTCATGTGCCTGTCCAAGAGTCGCTTAAATGTCCCTAATGTATCTGACTCTATTACCACCATTGGCAGTGTATTCTACACACCTACCACTCTCTGTGTAATGAACCAACCTCTGACATCTCCCCTAAACCTTCCTCCAATCACCTTAAAATGCTGCCCCCTTGTGATAGCCATTTCTACCCTGGGAAAACATCATGGACTATTCTCTCTATCTTATGCCTCTCATTATCTTGTATACCTTTATCAAGTCACCTCTCACCCTTCTTTACTCCAGTGAGAAAAGCCTTAGCTCCCTCAACTTTCCTTCATAATGTATGCCCTCCACTCCAGTGAGGCATCCTGGTAAATCTCCTCTGCATCCTCTCCAAAGCTCCCATATCATTCCTATAATGAGATGACCAGAACTGAGCACAAAATTCCAAGTGAGGTCTAACCAGGGTTTAATAGAGCTGCAGCATAACCTTGCGGAGTTCGCACACTCTCCCCGTGTCTGTGTGGGTTTCCTTGGGGTGCTCTGGTTTCCTCCCACAGTCCAAAGATGTGCAGGTTAGAGTGGACTGCTAAATCGCTCGATATAGTTTAGTGATATGCAGGCTAGGGGGTTAGCTGTGGGAAATGTGGAGTTACAGGGATAGGTGGGGGAGGGGAGGTGGGCTGGTCTTCCGAGGGTCAGTGTAAACTCAATGGGCCAAAAGGTCAGCTCCCACTCTGTGGGATTCTACGACTCTATATAATTAGCTAATTCTTCAGAATTGCAATTGTTGCATGGTGGAACATATAGCTATCCTCTGTGGTAATGGGGAAAATGAGGCTGCAAGTGCCGTTTTTAATGAGGTGGAGTTATGGTGTTGTGGACTCCTGCAGTGGCATTCACATACAGGCTATCATCGTAAGTTAAAGATGGTAGAGATTCCTATCATGTGGATGACCAGGCTTTTGCTGTATGCCATCAGTATGTCTTGGAAGGAGTTGCAGGTTTACACTCAACACATTTGACCACATTGAATCCATACAGAAGCAGGCCATTCAGCCCATCAAGTCAACATCGACCTTCCAAAGGGCACCTCACTCAGACCGTCCCCACCCTATCCCTGCCTTTCCCTAGCCCACGCAGTCTGCATATCCCTGTGTCACTGTGTTCTCACCCCCACCCCCCACCATGTTGAAGCAAAATGCTCAGAGACACAGTATAGTTTTACCTCCTTCATCTTTATTCCTAGCCCTGGAGGGAGCGGGAACGATCGCCCATGTGCACAAAGACATGAGTTCACTGTTTTCTCTGGGAGAACAGTTTCTCAATGAATTGTATAGTCATTTTACAGGGAGGAGCATCCAGATGAGGCAACATACATATTGATTGGATGACTGTTACAATCAGTGAGTGTCAGTAGTAAAGATAAAACCATCTGCTGTTACACAATGAATAACTGGCTTCACATAATAAATACTTTTCACCTTGTTAAACTGACCTCACATACTGAATACTTTCAAAATTGTTAAACGGCTCTACATAGTGACTGCTTTTCCAATTTGTTAACCCATTACCCTTGCTTCCAGCACCCCATTGTTAACTGCACGTTCTTATCTGATCTGAGTCATGCTCAGCTGAACCTCTTGTTTCACAAACTCAGAACTTAACTCTTTCCCAGCCTGCTTATATCCTACATACATTCTCACCTGGACACTATGGGTAATAGATCATGGCACATCCACCTAATCTGCACATCTTTGGACTGTGGGAGGAAGCCTAGACAGACATGGGAAGAGTATACAAATCCTGCACAGACAGTCACCTGAGGCTGGAATCAAACCCGGGTCCCCTGGTGCTGTGAGGCAGCAGTGCTGACCACAGAGCCACTGTTCTGTAACACAAAGCAAGATCCTTCAGTCTATCACAACCAGTCACCTAACTATTCTAATCCCATTTTCCAGCCAATAGCTTTAGCATTGCAAGTGCACAGTTAAATAGTACTCTAATATGATGAGGGTTTCTGCCTCTCCCACTCTTAAAGTTCCAGATTCCCACCATCCTCATGTCTCCTCTAAACCTCCAGCCCCTTTCCTTAAATCTATGCTCGATGGTCATTGATTCTTCCACCAATGGGAAAAGTCTCTTCCTCTATGCTGCTCCCTATTTTATGCATCTCAATCATGTGCCGTCTCAATCCCCAGATCTCCCCTTGTGATCTCCAGATCGCAGCGCTGTGTTCCTCCTGCCTGTGTTACAAGCAGAAGCTGAAATTGGAGGACCCTTTACAAAAGGAGGTACAATACTGGTCCAAGGCTGTGTAAGGCCATCTCTGGGACTGCTTGGAATCAGTGGACTGTTCACTCAGCGGAAAATCTAGACATGTATCACTATCACGGACTTCATTAGCAAATATGTGGAGCACTGCGCTCCAAAGGAGTCAACCCAAGTGTTCCTCAACCTTGGATGAACCAGAAAGTCCACTCCCTACTGAAGACCAGGTATGCAGCATTCAAGTCAGATTGACCCAGACCTATATAGGAAGTCTAGATGTGACCTCCACAAAATGATCAGAGATGGCAAGAGGCAGGACTGGACCAAGTTAGAGGCCCAAACCTACCAAACACACTCCCACCACCTGTGGCAAGGCCCGAGCAACATAACAGAATACAAAATGAAACAGAGCAAGATGTTGGACAAAGACACATCCCTCCCTGATGCGCTTAATGCTTTCTATCCTCAGCTTGAGTAGAATGCCAGCAGCATGGTGACACCTGCTGTGACAGTGCCAGACACGCCTGTTCCCTCGGTCACCGCTGCAGACGTCAGTTCACTCTTCCTACGAGTCAACCGAAGGAAAGTGATGGGCCCGGACGGCGTCCCTGGCTGAGCACTCAGATCTTGTGTGGACCAGCTGACGGAGGTATTCACTGACATCTTTAACCTCTCCCTCCGACAAGCCAAAGTTCCCAACTGTTCGAAGAAGACCACATTATCCCAGTCCCGAAGAAAGCACATGCCTTAATGAGTACCACCCAGTGGCTCTGATCTCAATAATAATGAAGTGCTTCGATTGCCCACATCCACTCCAGTCTCCCAGCCTGCCTTAATGCCCTACAATTTGCCTACAGATGTAACAGATCCACAGCAGATGCCACGTCCCTAGCCCTGCACTCATCCCGGGAATATCTGGATAATAAGGAGACCTACGTCAGACTCCTACTCATTGACTACAGTGCCACCTTCAACACCATTATCCCTTCCAGACTGATCTCAAAACTCCATGACTGGTCTTGGCCTTGCCCTCTACAACTGGATTCTCAGCTTCCTGATCCACAGACCACAATCAGTGAAGGTAGGTAACTGTACCGCCTCCACAATTACACTCAACTCAACCCCACCGAGGATGCATTCTCAGCCCCCTACTGTACTTCCTGTACCCCCATGACTGTGTTGTCAAAGTCCAAACGATCGCCATCTACAAGTTTGTGATGACACTACCATGGTAGATTGGATGTCTAACAATGATGAGTCAAAATTTAGGAGGGAGGTAGAGGGCTTGGTGTTGTGGTACAATGATAACAACTTCTCTCTCAACATTAGCAAAATTAAATAACTGATCATTGACTTCAGAAAGAAGGGAGGAGGTCATGCCCCCATCTACATCGACGGAGCAGAGGTTGAGAGGGTGGAGAGCGCCACGTTCCTCGGAGTGACGACAACTGACAACCTGACCTGGACTTCCCATGTAGATGCAACGGTCAAGAAGGCACAACACCTCTTCTTCCTCAGGCAGCTCAGGAAATTCGGCATGTCCATAAGGACCCACTCCACTTCTACAGATGCACCATTGAGAGCATACTGTCCAGGTGCATAATGGCCTGGTATGGCAGCTACTCTGCCCAAGACCGTAAGAAACTACAGAAGGTTATGTGCAGAGTTCAGACCATCACAGAAGCCAACCTCCCATCTATGGACTCCATTTACACGGCTCGCTACCGCGGAATGTCTGCCAATAACATCAAAGACCCCTCCCACCCGGTAATGCTCTCCTAAACCTTCTTCCCTCTGGCAGAAGAAACAGAAGCTTGAAAACACACACACACACACACACACACACACACACACACACACACACACACACACACACACACACAAACACACACACACACACACAAACACACACACACACACACACACACACACACACACACACACACACACACACACACACACACACCAGGTTCAGGAACAACTTCTTCCCCTGTTACTAGACTGATGAATGGGCTGTCCAGTCTCAAACAATGCTGACTTTGTTAACATTGATCTCAGCTAGTGCACATCCTGTGCAATTTAACCTGTATGCCTCTATCTAAGTCTTTTTTGATCTGTACCTCCTTGTGATCTGCCTGTACTGCTTGTAAACAAAGCTTTTCACTGCACTTTGGTACATGTGATAATCAATCAGTCAATCAGCCCTGAGGAAAACAACCTCAGTCTATCCAATCTTCTTTATAATTTAAACTCTCCCGTTCAGGCAACATCCTGGTAAATATCCTCTTTATTCTCTCCAGTGCAACTACATCCCTCCTATAAAGTGGGTTCCAGACTACACACAGTACCTTAGCTGTGGCATAACCAGCATTTTGTACAGTTCCAGCATCACCTCCCTGCTCTTCAACTCTATGCTTTAGCCAATAATAGCAAGTATACTTGATGCCTCCTTAACTGCTTTATCCACATGAGCAGGCATCTTCCTTGACTGTGAGGTCTTGGAGTGGGACTTGAACCAGAGCACCTGGCTGTGAGGCAGAGACAATACCCACTGCGCCACAAGACCTGCAAGCAGAGTTTTAGGAGAGGTTGAATTTGTACCAGAGTGTAATCTGCTTGTGTAGGTGTATAGTGTTGGAGATATGATTACATTCAATCTGACCTAGCAAGCTCCCAATAACAGCAGTGTAATAATGTTTGGATAATTGGCTTTGGTGTGACATTGATTAATAGAAAATAAATTAGTCCAGAGTCTGGGAATAGTTCTGCTACTCTTCTTCAAAGTAGTGACTGAAGGTTCACAGTTCTTTGACATTGGAATCACAAGTAGTCAGGGTAATGAAGTTTAGTACACTTGCCTATATTGGTCAGTACATTGAGTATACGAGTTGGGATGCCATTTCATAGCTGTACAAGACATTGGTTAAACTGCTTTTGGAACATTGTGTTCATTTCTGGTTTCCCTGCTGTATGAACGGAATGTTGTTAAACTTGTAAAGATACAGGAAAGATTTACAAGGATGTTGCTGGGGTTGGAAGGTTTGAGCTATAGGGAGAGGCCAAATAGGCTGGGGTTGTTTTCCCTGGAGTATAGGAGGCTGAGGGCTGATCTTATAGAGGTTTATAAAATCATGAGGGGTGTGGATAGGGTGAATAGTCAAGGTCTTTTCCCCAGAGTAGGAGAGTCCAAAACTAGAAGGCATAGGTTTAAGGTGAGAAGGGAAAGATTTATAAGGGGCCTAAGGGACAACATTTTCACGCAGAGGGTGGTGTGTGTATGGAATGAGCTGCCAGAGGAAATGGTGGAGGCTGGTACAATTACAACAATTAGAAGGCATCTGGATGGGTACATGAATAGAATTGAATTGAATTAGCTTTATTGTCACATTTACTCTCGTGAGTACAGTGAAAAGTTTACAAGCCATCTCTTATGGTGCCATCTTAGGTACCAAGGACAAATTCTTGAGTACAGTAGGAAGGTTTTATAGGGCTATAGGTCAAATGCTGGCAAATGATACGAAATTAATTTAGGATAACTGGATGAGTTGGAGATTCTGAGCTGCATAGCCCTATGACTCTAAGATCTTTTACATTCACTTGAGAGAGCAGCTGGGGCTGTTGTTTGCTATTTCATCTGAAAGGCAGCATCTCTGACAGTGCAGCACTCCTTCAGGATTCTACTAGGTGTGCCAGCGTTTAGTTCGGTGCTCACAACTTTGGAAAGGGATATGAACACACAACTGTAAGACACAGGAGAGAGTGCTACCCACTGAGTCAGCCACTGACACAACTTATAGTTTCTTAGATATGGAAATTTCGTAACGGAGATGTGTGCAGCGTGAAATTTGTTTGAGTTGATCGATATAGTTTGTTCATAAAAAGGAACATTAGGATTGAAGCAGAAGTGCTTTGGTGTGTACACAATGTATTTACATCTCTTCCTCGGACAGATACCAGGCTCAAATCTCATTTTAAAAGGTGGCCTTTAATTGAAATTTAAGCATGCAATGTTGCAGATTTGGTTTTCACAATGATATTGTGTAATATTGTTTATCGTGTAAAAGAAATGAAGATAAAATAAAATAAACCAAACTATTGACTCATGTCACATGTTTAAAGATTTCAAAACATATAGTAAATATAGAGTTACAGAGTCCTAGTGCATGGAAACAGACCCTTCGGCCCAACCAGTCCATGCTGACCATAATCCCAAACTAGACCAGTCCCACCTACCTGCTCCTGGCTTGTGTCATTCCAAACCTTTCCTATAAAGATGTCTTTTAGATGTTGTAATTTTACCCACAGCCGCCACTTCCACAGGAAGTTCACTCTATACATTCTCTGTGTAAAACAATTTGCCCCTCATGTCTTTTTTGAAAATCTCTCTCCTCTCACCTTTAACCTGTGCCCCCAGTCTTAAAATCTCCCATCCTAGAGAAAAGACAACTAGTATTAACTCAATCTATACCCCTCATTATTTTATAAACTTCTAGAAGGTTGTTTATCAACCTCCTAAGTTCTAGTGTAAATCATTCCAGTCTAAAGACTTTCTTTATAATTCAAACTTTCCAAACTGGCAACATTCTGGTAAATCACTTCTGAAACCTCTATATCTTAATAATTAATCCCAAAACCATCCCTTTACAATACTTAGACCAGAGAGAATTCCTGTTATCCCCATTGGGCTTAGTTTAACTATGACTTAAACTCTCTGTCTTCAGTGTCTAAAAGCTTCCTCTTGGCACCTTCATATGTATGAGCTTAAACTTTCTCAGCTTCAAAAAATCTCTTCAGTGTTTTAGCCAAACACTTTTGTTCTGGGACTTTGACTAGACTCCTTTTACTGAAATAATTGATTTCTTAACCACTCCAACAGACTTCTTTTCTCTAGAGGCATTGCTTTACTTATTCAGCTTCAGCCAAGGCCCTGTGAGTGTACCCAAACTGAAACTAAAAAAAAACTTCCGTCTTTCCCAATCAAAAGGAAAAACAAATCAACCCCTGACCTCTAAAACTGGAGACTAGTGCATAAATTTCTCCTAGTAAATAAAAACGCATTACTCTTTCTCACGTGCTGTTTAAAAAAAAGGGAGGTGATGGCCTGGTGGTATTATCACTGGGTTATTATTCCAGAGACCCAGATAATGTTCTGGGGGCCTGGGTTTGAATCCTGCCATGGGCAGATGGTGGAATTTGAATTAAATTAAAAATCTGAAATTAAGAGTCCAATATGATGACTCATTGTTGAATCCCATTGTTGGAAAAATCCATCTGGTTCACTAATGCCCTTTAGGGAAGGAAACTGCCATCTTCACCTGACTGCTAATTACTCTCTGGCAATTAGGGATGGACAGTAAATGCTGGTCCAACTGGTGATGCCCTCATCTTGTGAATGAGTTTAGGAAGACTGTAGCAGGAATACTCAGAAATTAATCATTAAATGCCTTCAGAACCATAGAAAACCCTTATGCCACCTGTTTAAAAATTGAATAATCCAAATTCAGAAATAATTAATATTAAAATATATACAAAACGCACACCTTATGTAAAAATACTGAAAGGCACACAGGAAAGCACATGCCTGTGTGTTACAGGCTGCAGCTTGGGGAAAAGGGACAATTCAGGAGGACCTATGTCACACAGTAATGTTTCACTGAGGAAGACCACAACTGACATGTAGTCAATAGATGTGGAGCTGGAAAAGCAAAGCAGGTCAGACAGCATCTGAGGAGCAGAAAGGTCAATGTTTCAGGCCAAAAACCCTGGACTGGGGAGGAGGGGTTCCCAGAAATATATAGAGGGAGGGGGCTGGGACTGGAACCCCACCCCCCCACCCCACCGACCAGCAGCACCACCAACAGTCAGTGGAAAATTGAGAAACAAATTTGTAAGGAGATCTCAGTTATCTATAAGAATAATAGAGTCGTTATGATGGGGATTTTAACTTTCTAAACATAGATTGGGACTGCCTTACCGTTAAGGGTTTAGATGAAGATGAATTTGTTAATTGTGTGCAAGAAAATTTTCTGATTCAGTATGTGGATGGACCTACTAGAGAAGGTGCAAAACTTGACCTACTGTTGGGAAATAAGGCAGGGCAAGTGGCTGGGGTGTCAATGAGAGAGCACTTTGGGGCCAGCGACCATAATTCTATTAGTTTTAAAATAAACTAAATAACTTAGAGGTGCTGGTATTGGACTGAGGTGGACTAAGTTTAAAATCACACAACACCAGGTTATAGTCCACCAGGTTTATTTGGATGCACTAGCTTTCAAATATTTTCACTAGCTGCTCCTTCATCAGGTGGCTGTGGAGGTTAAAATCATGCTCTCAGAATTTATACCCAAAGGGGTCCAGTGTCATGGAGATGTGATACAGCAAACAATCTTAGATTAAAACTTTCATCTTTTATCATGGGATACGTTGGTTTCTGTTCTTTGACATGTAAATCCCAGAACTTCTTTCAAATTGCATTCTCAAGTTAGCTCAGCTTTAAAAACAATATCAGATAGTTTTAAAATAGGGATGGAAAAGGATAGACAGGATCTAAAAGTTAAGGTTCTAAATTGGAGGAAGGCCAGTTTTGACAGTTTTATGCAAGAACTTTCAAAAGTTGATTGGGTGCAGATGTTCACAGGTAAAGGGATGGTTAGAAAATGGGAAGACTTCAAAAAATGAAATAACGAGAGTCCAGAGACAGTATGTTCCTCTTACGGTGAAAGGCAACACCGATAGATGTTTGTAATGCTGGATGACTAGAGAAATTGAGGTTTTAATCAAGAAAAAGAAGGAAGCATATGTCCAGTATAGTCAGCAGAGATCAAGTGAATCCTTGGATGAGTATAAAGGCGAAGATCCAAGATGGCGGCAATCTAGTAGGTGTGCCCTGCTCAGAAACCCAGACAAAGTGGAGTTTTCACCCTCCCTTTTTACCCATTATGATGTAAAGCACGGTTTTAGAGCTGTTATTTATTAGTTTCCGTGCTTTTTTTCAAGGAAACGAAAATGACTAAGGGAAAAGGACCACGAGGATCGTGACAAGCAGCGCACACCCCTGCAGTACCAGACACGCCCGAAGCCGCGGCCTCCGCTGACACCCTGGGGACTTATTTGAGGAGCGGAGTCTGGTCTCAGAGTTCGTGAAACTCTGAGAGAAGATCAATTCAGCGATGGAGGAGACCCAGACCAGACTGGAATCGATCTCGGCCAAGCTGCAGAAGCATTGCCAGGAGATCCAATGTCTCAGGAAGTGCGTCGTGGAGGTGGAGCAGCAGGCTACGGTTTCCAAAACCACGGTGGAATCTTCAGAGGGCCGGGTCCAGGCCCCGGAATGGCAGGTACAGGCCTTAGTCGAACAGGTCGATGACCTCGAAAATCTAGGCCGTCGGAAGAATATCCGACTGATCGGGCTGCAGGGGCAGGAAAAGGGAGGTAGGCTGATCAGCTTCTTGAAGCAACGGCTCCCGCAGTTTTTGAAGCTGGAAATCGGAGGGGGGGGGCCGAGTGTGGGTGGAGCGGGCGAACCGGGTCGCAGTGCACAGGCCTGGGTCGGACCAGTGCCCCCACCTGGTTCTAGAGCGACTCCAGTGTTACAGAGACAAGTAAATGGTACTGGGAGTTGCTAGAGCATTGAGGAAGGATCCACAGGCTCTGATATATAAAGGATCAAGAATTGTGTTTTTTCAAGACTTTTCTGTGGTCATGATCCATAAGAGGAAGACCCATGATGAGGTAAAACAGAGGCTGAGGGACTTGAATATTCAGTACTCTGTAAGATATCCAGCAATATTACATTTCAGCCATGGAGGGTCCATGTTTAATTTTGACTCATCGGAAGAGGCAAAGGACTTCCTAGACAACTTAAAATAGACTGGATGGCTCAAATAATATGAACAGTCATGGTCACTTTGCTTTTTTTTCTGTAGTTTGCTTGGTTTGCCTGCTTTTGTCTTTTTAATATGTGGGATGTTCTTCCTTTCTTTCCTCTATCTCTCTCCTCTTCCTTTTTTATCCCCTCCCATTATCCTTTGTTTTTCTATCATTCCATTTTCGTTTCTCTTTTTTAGTACGGGATTGGTGGGGTGGGGGATGTACCTTTTCTTAACCAGGATTACCCAGGGGTCAAAGTATGGATGGGATGAGTTGAATTCCCATTTTTAATTTTCTTGTTGTAAGATATGTGTAATTTATATATACTTTGTTTTGTCTAGGTTTGGGGAGCAGCTTCAGCTAGAAGGAACCATGGAGGGATTAGTGGATAGTATGAATACCCCTTGTGGGCAAGGGGGAAAGTCCCTTTTTTTGTGTTATATGTTTGTTCATTGTAGAAGTGGTTGTTAGAAATTTTGATTTGGTAGTATTTGGAGTTGCATTTTCAAGTTTATATGACCTATTTACTGTTTTCACTCAGCACGCTATAAATGGGGTTCTTCCTCCTTGGGGGGGAGCACACGCTGTTTCGGACAGCTATGGCTAACCGCTGGTTTAAATGGTGCACCTGGATCATTAAGGGCAGTCATTCACCGATTAAGAGAAAAAAATACTTTCAAGTCTTAGAAAGGACTGGATCGATGTAGACTTGCTGCAAGAAACACATCTAACCGATTGGGGCACTTAAAGCTACAGCAGGGAAGGTTTGGCTGGGTGTTATTTTCTTCCTTTAATTTGAAAAGTAGAGAAGTAGCTATACACTTTCAGAAGAATCTACCACTTCAGTTGTTAGACCAAATTATGGATGAATGTGGGTGGTTTCCAATCCTTAAAGCTTTAATAGATGGAGAGGAATATGGGATCTTGAATGTATATTTCCCTCCCACCCCGGCACACCCCATCAAATTCTTAATGGATACGCTCTCCAGGTTGATGGCCGTTGGGGCACATCAGACAATTATAGGGGGAGACTTTAACCAACTTATGGACCTTGAGGTGGATAGAATGCCTAGAGGTCTCGCATGTATATCCCCGCAATCCAGGTAGCTGCTGGATCTGAACAGGGAGCTGGGTTTGGTGAATGTGTGGAGATGTCTTCACCTTGAGGGTAGGGACTTCACCTTTTTTTCTAACCCACTTAAGTACGACACTAGGATTGACATGTTTTTTGCCCCATTGGCCTTTTTGAATTCGGTGCTGTCCTGCAGAATTGGGAACATAGCCATTTCAGACCATGTGGCAGTGTAAATGGAGGTTAAGACCAGTGGTGATGGGACAGGCTCACGGCATTAGCAAATGGATCCTTTCCTCCTGAAGGATAGCATCTTCATTGAGTATTTTTTATGGGAATTAAACATTTTCTGTGACTTTAATTCGAGTATGGCCAGTAGTCTGTTGGTGCCCTGGGAGACTGCCAAGGGCTATGCAAAGGATTTGATTATTTTTTACTCAGTGACTCGGAAGTGGCAGAGGGGAGAGCAGCAGTGTATGCTTGAGGCTCAGCCACAGGCAGCTGAGATGGCATACTTTGACAGACAATCTGTAACTACATTGCAGTGGATTACAGCCCTCAGGGCTGCTCTGAATGCTGTGCTCACCCAGACGGCAATGAGGGAGATTTCCATTGTGAAACAGAGGTTATTCGAGTATGGTGATAAACCAGATAGGTATCTGGTGTATTTGGCCAGAAAGAAGAGTGCCTCCCATCTATCATATTCATTAGTGAGTGTGCTGGTACTATCACCTGCAATCCCAGAAAGGTTAATGCAGCATTCAGGAAGCTCTACCCTGGGTTGTACCGGTTGGTGGTTGTGAGGACAGATTGACGAAGATGGAGTCCTTTTTTAAGACCTTGGACCTCCAAGGTGTCTTTTGAAACCCCCTTTAACTATCCAAGAAATGCAAGACGTGGTGAGGCAGCTCCAGAGTGGTAAAGCGCCCTGCCCACTTGGCTTTCGGTGTGAGTTTATAGACATGCTGGCCGGGCCAACGTTGGATATGTACAATTATTCGTACAGTCAGGACTGCCTCCCATCCTCTCTGAGAGACGCATATATTCTTATTCTCAAGACAGGGAAAGCCCCAGAGGATTACACTTCGTATTGGCCCATATCATTATTAAATGTGGACTTTAAAATTTTGTCGAAAATGCTGGCGTTGAGGCTGGTGAAGTTCTTGCCGCTCATTGTAAAGGAGGACTAAACAGGTTTTATTAGGGGTCGCAGATCCTCTAGTAATACTAGGAGAGTGCTAAATATGATTCAGATATGCCAGCAAGGGTCGATTCCAGGCTTGGTAGTCTCCCTAGGTACAGAGAAAGCATTTGACAGGGTGGAGTGGCCGTACCTCTTTTATGTCCGGGAATGGTTTGGTCTTGGAGAGGTATTTGCCAGGTGAGTGGCAGTGTGATATAGTGACCCGAAAGCAGCAGTTCTCACTAATGGTATAAGGTCTGACAATTTTAGCACTAACAAGGGTGCCCTCTCTCAATGTTACCATTTACTTTGATGATTGAGCCATTGGCAGAGGCCATCCGGAGGAACCCCAGTCTAACTGCCCAAAGGTAGGGTCAGGAGGGCATAAGTTCACCTTTTACACAGATGATGTTCCTCTCTTTCTAACTAACCCGGCGATACCTGTGTCCTGTTTAATACAAGTGATTAATTTATTTGGCCCTTTCTCAGGGTATAAAATCAATTTGATGAAACTGAGGCCATGCCTGTCAGGGGTTTTGTTCGAGTACCTGATCTTGGGGGTGGAATCCAATTCCCTTTCAGATGGTCGCACAGAGGTTTTCTCTATGTAGGCATTTTTACCAGCCCAGCCTTCGATCAATTATATCAAGCTAACTTTGTGCAGTTGCTAGAGAAGATAAGATGGGACTTTCAGTGCTGGGAGGATCTTCCAATATCCTGGTTGGGTAGAATAGCTCTGGTTAAAATTAATGCACTTCCTCATTTATTATATCCCATGCGAATGCTCCCTTTGATGCTGCCCAGGCAGGCGCTATAGAGGGTTAATAGTTGGCTCGGCTCTTTAATCTGGCATCACAAACGGCTTCTTATGAAGCTCGCCAAGTTGCAGCTTCAGCAAGGGATGAGGGGTGTGGATTTTCCAGACTCACCAACTAAGTTCTCTACCATCCTATGTGGCTGATTGGTCTTACCAGGACCCACGGTCAATTTGGCTGGACATCAAGGCCTCCCAGGCAAAATGTCCCCTCATCAATCTGTTGTTCAGGGACAAGATGAGGGCTGTTATGGACCATTGCAGAAATCCGATTGTCCTTAACATGGTTAAAGCATGGAGAATGATGTGACAATTTACAAAAAAACTTCCCCTTTTATTCCCATAGTAGGATCGGTAAGATTCCGACTGGGATTGACGGATTCCGGCTTTAGGCTCCGGGAGTCCAGAGGAGTTTCCTGTTTGAGAGACGTATTTGATGGGGAGGCCATGATGTCTTTCGAGCAGCTGAGCCAGAAATATGAGCTCTCTAGGAGGGGCCTCTTTTGTTACTTTCAGATTAAGCTCTTTCTACAGAAATAGACTACATTACTGGTCAGTTCCTATAAGTCTGACGTGGAGAGGAGGTCTATGGGAACTCTCTCAGTCAGCACCCTCTATCATTTATTGGAAGGTAGTGTCTTGAAGGACATTGAGTGATTGGGTGGAATCTGGGCTCAGGAATTGGATGTGGAGATCTCGCCAGAGGAGTGGGTGGATATTTAGGAGAATGTAAGGAAGATTTTGATTTGCAATAGGACTCAGGCTATGCAACTGAAGGTACTCCACAGGATTTATTTGGCACGGAGCAACTTGCGAAATTTAAGGCAGGAGCATCCCCAGTGTGCCCCATATGTAAAATAGATGTTGGCACCCTTACTCATTGCTTGTGGTCATGCCACAAGCTTCCTAGGTATAGAGGTGTTATAACGAGTGTTTTGGAAGGGGTCTTGGGAACCGAGGTCAAGGTAGATCCGGTGTCCCTCCCCTTGGGTTTGCCGAATCTTCCCTCTTCAGGAAGAAGCTGTTTAAAATTCTTTCATTTTGTGCAAGGAAGAACATTCTGATGAGTTAGGTGTTGGAACATCCCCCAGGACTCTTGGTCAGGGTAGGTCAGTCATGGAGCACTTCCCCCTGGACTTCTTCACAGTATGGGGCACCAGAAAATGGAACTGTTTTGTAGGATGTGGCTGCCATTTATGAACAATATAGACGCGGACTTATTGGCTATATTGGTCAGGTCCTTTGTGTGGCCATAAGAGATGTGCCTGGTACCTCAGTGACCCCTGGGAGAAAGAATTCTTAATAAATACGGGTGTGGCAACTGATGCTACTGGTGATGGAGAGCTTTGGTGGGATTGTGCTGAGTGTTGTAATTAACGTAATTTGCCTTGGTTCAACTCGGTTTAATTTAGTTTCCTTTTGTTTTGATTCAATTATTCATTGAATTGTAATTTGTGTAGAGTTTTTGTTTCCTAGATTGTTTGTGGTGTAGAATTATAGTTTGTTTATGGTTATTGTTGTTATATTGTGAGATTGTTCTATCATTTTGCAGTAATTTTATATTTTTGTGTAAAAAATTCAAAATCTTTTCCTCAATGAAAATATCTATATATAAAAAAAGAGTATAAAGGCAGTAGGAGTATATTTAAGAGGGAAATCAGGAGGGCAGAAAGGGGACGTGAGATAGCTTTGGCGAATAAGGTTAAGGAGAATCGAAAGGGATTTTATAAATACATCAAGGGCAAAAAGGTAATTAGGGAGAGAATAGGACCCCTAATGATCAGCAAGGCAGCCTATGTGTGGAACTGCAGGAGATGGTGGAGATACTAAACAAGTATTTTACATTAGTGTTTTCTGTGGAGGAGGACATGGAACATATAGAATGTTGGGAAATAGATGGTGACATCCTGAAAAATGTCCATATTACAGAGGAGGAGGTGCTGGGTGTCCTGAAATGCATAAAAGTGGATAAATCCCCAAGAACTGATCAGATGTACCTTGGAACTCTATAGGAAGCTAGAGAAGTGATTGCTGGACACCTTGCTGAGATCTCATGGAATACAGGGAGAACTAGCCGTTTGAATGCAGAACTGGTTTGGAGGTAGAAGACAGAGGGTGGGGGTGGAGGGTTGCTGTTCAGACTGGAGGCCTGTGACCAGTGGAGTGCCACAAGGATCAGTGCTGGGTCCACTGTTTTTTTGTCAATTATATAAAGGATTTGAACTTGAACATAGAAGGTATAGTTAGTAAGTTTACTGTTGATACCAAAATTGGAGGTGTAGTGGACAGTGAAGAAGGCTACCTCAAATTACAATGGGATCTTAATCAGATGGACCAATGAGCTGAGGAGTGGCAGATGGAGTTTAATTTAGATAAATGTGAGGTGCTGCATTTTGGAAAGGCAATTCAGGGCAGGAGTTATACACTTAATGGTAAGGTCCTGGGGAGTGTTGCTTGAAGTGCAGATTCATAGTTCCTTGAAAGTAGAGTCATAGGTCGATAGGGTAGCGAAGAAGGCTTTTAGTATGCTTTCCTTTACTGGTCAGAGCACTGACCACAGGAGTTGGGAGGTCATGTTGTGGCTGTACAGGACATTGGTTAGGCCACTTTTGGAATATTGTGTGCAATTCTGGTCTCCCTCCTATCGGAAAGATGTTGTGAAACTTGAAAGGGTTCAGAAAAGATTTAGAAGGATGTTGCCAGGGTTGGAGGGTATGAGCTATAGGGGAGAGGCTGAACAGGCTGGGGTTGTTTTCCCTGGAGTATTGGAGGCTGAGGGTTAACTTTATAGAGGTTTATAAAATCATGAGGGGTATGGATAGGATAAATAGACAAGGTCTTTTCCTTGTGGTGGTGGAGTCCAGAACTAGAGGTTAAAAATGTGTTGCTGGAAAAGCGCAGCAGGTCAGGCAGCATGAAGGAGACTTCTTCAGCGCTTATGCCTGAAACGTCGATTCTTATGTTCCTTTGATGCTGCCTGACCTGCTGCGTTTTTCCAGCAACACATTTTTAAGCTCTGATCTCCAGCATCTGCAGTCCTCACTTTTTCCAGAACTAGAGGGCATTGGTTTAAGGTGAGAGGGGAAAGATTTAAAAGGGACGCAAGGGGCAACATTTTCACGCAGAAGGTGGTGTGGATATGGGATGAGCTGCCAGAGGAAGTGGTGGAGACTGGTACAGTTACAGCATTTAAAAGGTATCTAGTTGGGCGTGGTCCTGGCAAATGGGACTAGATTAATTTAGGGTATCTGGTCAGCATGGACAAGTTGGACTGAAGGGTCTGTTTCCATGCTGTACATCTCTATGACTCCCTGACCCTAAGTGCGGCAGATGGAGGACATGCGATTGAGGGGATCCTCAATAACTGAGGAGGGGAACCTAAAGTAGGAGGATGTCTGGAATATCCTAAAATGGAACGGCTCATCTTGTGAGCAGATGTGGCGGAATTGGGAGTATGGGATTGTATTTTTGTAGGAAGGTGAGTGAGAGGAGGTGCAGTCAAGGTAGCTGTGGGAGTCGGTGGGTTTGAAATGGATGTCAGGAGTGAGTCGGTTTCCGGAGATGGAGACGGCAAGGTCCAGGAAGGAGACGGAGATGTCGGGAATGGTCCAGGTGAGTTTGAGGGTGGGTTGGAAGGTGTTGGCGGAGTTGATAAGATGCTTGAGCTCCTCACGGGAGCGTGAGGCAGCACCAATGCAATGATCGATAAAGTGGAGGAAGAGGTGGGGGACGGTGCTGGTGTAGTTACAGAAAAGAGACCGTTCCATGAATCCTACAAAGAGGCTGGGCATAGCTCAAGCCCAGGCAGGTACCCATGGCCACCCCTTTGGTTTGTAGGAAGTGAGAGGAATCAAAAGAAAAATTGTTCAGGGTGAGAATCAGTTTTGCCAAGTGCATGAGAGTGTCAGTGGAGGGGGGGCTGGTTGGGCCAATGGGAGAGGAAGAAGCAGAGGACTTTTAGGGCCCCTCCATGTGGGGGATACAGGTGTAATGGGCCTATACATCCACGGTGAGGATGAGGTGTTGGGGAGCAGAGAATTGAAAGAGAAGGCGTGGGTTGTGTCATGAATTGACTTGCAAACTGTTCCATTTCTCCACTGTCGTTTGTCACTTTAAGATGCATTGAATTAGTAACAGTATTGTCTTTTGACACATGATTCATGCGTGACCTATATTCACCTCACAATACTCTGGGTGAGTTGTGACAGTATTGTTTATATTAGCCATTGTGTTTGAGCCATTATGAAAGGATATTTGAGAACGTCTGGGCTGTTGAAACTTGGCACTGAATTTCCTGTGGTGCTATGAGGCATTATTCACACAGAAACAGGCAGTTTTCTTTTCTGTGGAAAAAAAAGTATGAAAATTTAACTATGCTCTTTTCACAGGATCGACACAACTCATGATAAAATCTCTACTGTGTGGAAACAGGCCGTTTGGCCCAACAAGTCCACACTGACACTCCAAAGAGCAAGCCACCTAAACCATTCCCCCAGGCTAATGCACCTAACCTATACAACCCTGAACACAATGGCCAATTCACCTAACCTATACATCTTTTGACTGTGGGAGAAACCCACATAGACATGAGGAGAATATGCAAACTCCACACAGACAGACACCCAAGGCTAGAATTGAACCCGTATCCCTTGGTTCAGGTAGCAGGACTAACCACCCAGCCACCATGCCACCCATAGGGCTATGGGTAATGTTGTAGAACAGAGGAATCTCGAGATTCAGTTATATAACTCTTTGAAATTTGCATCATGGTTAGGCAGGATGGTTATGAAGCTGTTTAGCACACTGGTCTTCACTTAGTATGGGAGTTGGGACGTCATGTTGAGGTTGTACAAGATGTTGGTGAGGCCTCTCCTGGAGTATTGTGTGCAGTTCCGGTCTCCCTGTTATAAGAAGGATATTACTAAACTGGAGAAAGTTCAGAAGCGATTTCCCAGGATGTTGCCAGGAATGGAGGGTTTGAGTTACATGGAGAGGCTGGAGGCTTTGGAGTGTAGGAGGTTGAGGGGTGACCTTACGGTGGGTTATAAAATCATGAGGGGTCTAGATAAGGAGAATGAGAAGAATGTTTCCTTTGGAGGGTGGGAGAGTTTAAAACTATGGGGTATGTTTTTAAGGTGAGAGGAGAAAGATTTAAAAAGGACATGAGGAGCAACATTTTTACACAGAGAGTGGTTCATGTGGGGAATGAACTGCCCGAGGAAGTGGTGAATGTAGGTACAGTTACAATGTTGAAAAGATATTTGGTTGAGTACATGAATAGGAAAGGTTTGGAGGGATATGGACCAAGGGCAGGCAAGTGGGACTAGTTTTGTTTGGGATTATGGTCGCCATGGACTGGTTGGGCCGAAGGGTCTGTTTCCATGCTGTAGGAGTCTATGATTCAGCACTCACTATTGCAATGGGCAAGCAGATGTTAAATCCAACCCCCGGTGAATGTTGACAGGTCTGACCAATTACTGGATGGAGCAGCAGCTGGAAAGTTGAGGGGAGCACTCATTCAAATCTACACATTGGGGAATGTTGTTACCGAACTAGCTCTCTGTGCCATTCCTGACCATGTTGCCCTGGAGGAGCATAGATTGGGAATCTACCAAAAGCTGGGGCAGAACATTGGCTGTTGTCCCAGTAGCGATGCATTGAAAATGATGAATTCCAACTGAAATATCAAAATCCGACCCTGCACCAGCATCCATGTAAAACTCTGTCTTTTTATGTGTCTCTGTGTTTTTATTCAAGAAGGAGATAGATATCCTTCTTGGAGCTAAAGGGTTCTAAGCGTATCGGGGTGAATGTGAAAACAGAGTACTGAGATAGATGATCATATTGGATGGTAGACTAGGCTTGAAGGGCTGAATGGCCTACCTGTGCTGCTATTTTTTATATCTCTACAGGAAGGAAAAATGACCGTTTCAAGAGGTGTGACCTTTATATAGTAACCTTTAAGCAAAGCAGAAGGGATCATGGTGCTGTAACAATGACCGAGACATCTGTTTGTTACGAACTCTGGGGTAGATCTCTCATGGTGTTACCATGAGCGGATTGTGGACTCTGACAGTCACACCCAGCCCAAGCGACAGTCTGGTTTCGCAGCCAGCAGATTGACAACTGACGGGATTCTCTCACCTCGGCAGCTGCAGCAGCAACATGGCAAAGACCACAGACTCTTCAACATCATAGAGACCCCACCCCCACCCCCCACCCCACCACCACCAACCACACACACACACGTACACACACACACACACACACGTACACACACACACACACACACGTATACACACACACACACACACACACACGTACACACACACACACACACACACACACACACACACACACACACACACACGTACACACACACACACACACACACACGTACACACACACACACACACACACACACACACACACACACACACACACACACACACACACACACACGTACACACACAATCTTCATCTCTGTCAGTGGAGATGGATTCATCAATCTGCTGTGGGGAATAGGCTGCCCAGACTCCTTGATCTCATTCCTGCCCTCCATGTGGTACAACAAAGCATCAAGATCAGGTGGAGCAGGGCTGAGTCCTGATGCCAACTCTCTTTGGCATATTTGACTCCATAATTTGTGTAGCTGCGTGACAGAGCTGAGAACAAGCTACTCAACTTGAAGGCAAGACTGTGTCAAGACCACAGTGAGTGATGTCCCAATCCATGAGTTGTGGTTCACTAATGGCGTTGTGCTGGTATCCCATATTGAGGTTTGGTGACGTTCCACATTGTTCCTCCAAACAGCATCCCACTCAGACCCAACCAACCCAACTCCATCCCTGTAATCCTGCATTTCCCATGGCTAATCCACCTAGAATGCACATCCCTGGACATTTTGGGCAATTTCCCATCGCCACCCCACCTAACCTGCACATCTTTAGATTGTGGGAGGAAACCTGAGCACCTGGAGGAAACCCACACAGACACAGGGAGAATGTGCAAACTCCACACAGACAGTCACCCGAGGCTGGAATCGAACCTGGATCCCTGGTGCTGTGTGGCAGCAGTGCTAACCACCATGCAGCCCCACCAACATTGACTGTGAGAAGAAACTGACGCCCTCTCCCATGGTAAGTTTGGTGACAGTGCGGCATGTAATAGTGCAGAAGGGTGACATGATACATGCCAAGATTACAGAATTGTTTCGATTCAAAAATAGGCCATTTAGCGCATTGTGTTGGCTGTCTGATCATTTTAATGTAGTGCCAATGCCCTAATACATTGTTTCCAACTGATGCCCTCATGAATGTCACAAGAGAAACTGCCTCCTGTACACTTTCAGGCAGTGCCTTCAACCCGAACCAAAGTCACCCCAATCCTATTGAACCATAGGGCTACTCTCTCATTAGAGAGAGAGAGATGACTGGTAGTGGTTTCATCTGAGGGTCCCCACGTATCAGGTGAGGCACAAGGTTGAGGTGGAGAGTCCTCCTTGGGGACCTTACACGGTGTGAGGAGTTGGACCCTCATTGTTGGCATCACTCTGCGTCGCAAGCCAGCTGTCCAGCCAACTGAGCTAGCCAACACACCCACCCCACCCCACCCAGCAGCCAATTGCTGGATGAGAAAGTGCTTTTCTTGCCTCTCATGATGCCCGTTGATTCTCAATTTGTTTACAAGGATACTCTTCTCCCTGATCACTCTGCCCAGCCCTCTCTTGATTTTGAAAGTTTCTGTCAAATCCTCCCTCAGTCTTCTCTTGTCTGAGAGAAACTGTCCCAGCTTGGGCATTCTATCTTCATCACTCTCATTCATATCAGTCTTGAAATAACTCCACAGAGACTGGTATCCAGTCACCAAGCTCCTCCTCCCCCCCTCTCTTTATTTACAAATGAACAGCCCTTGGCTTTAGCACTGTCTCATTCAGAGCCAACTCACAGAGTGGACAGAACCACTGTCCCTCCTCTTTTGTTTGACACTCCTGTTTATTTTTTTTCTCCTCTTTGATTCGTTTTCAATTTTCCCCCACACTACCACCTAACAGCAGCAGTGCTTATTTTTCCTCAACACCATGTTGTGTGTGACACTCCTCTTTTTATCTGTCAGCCAGGGCTCCCTGATTGGACCAGCTTAACAGTCTTCATTACTGAGACCCTCCAGCCCAGGCAACTTCTTGGTAAATCTCCTCTAGACCCTCTCCAGTGCCAGCACATCCCTCCTACAATGGGGATTCCAGAAATGCACACAACACTCTAACTGTGGTCGAGCCAATGTTTAAAATGCTACCAGCATCATCTCCCTGCTCTTAAACTCTGTACCCCAGCTGATTAAGGCAAGTACATCCTACGCCTTCTTAACTGCTTTACCTACCTGTCTCAGTAGCTTCAGTGACTGGCAGACATGCAACATCTTCTGATCCTCAGTGGGGTCCTATTCTTCATCATGTGTTCCCTTTGCCTTGTTTGTCCTGCCCCAATCTCTGAGATCCAGCTGGCTGACCACATTGCAATCACAACATCCCTCCCCCTCTGAGTCCAAGAACATAGGCCAGTCCTTTTCCTTGGAGAGCCTCTCGGACCGTTGTCGCGCTGGGTCAGGTCCCTCCAACTTGCTGTCCGAAACCGACGGTGTGTAATACACGGCTCGTGCTCCGGGGGCAACTCGGTGAAATTTCATTCTCTTCTTTTTTTAGATTAGATTAGATTACTTACAGTGTGGAACAGGCCCTTCGGCCCAACAAGTCCACACCGACCCGCCGAAGCGCAACCCACCCATTCCCCTACATTTACCCCTTACCTAACACTACGGGCAATTTAGCATGGCCAATTCACCTGACCCGCACATCTTTGTGGCTGTGGGAGGAAACCGGATCACCCAGAGGAAACCCACGCAGACATGGGGAGAACGTGCAAACTCCACACAGTCAGTCGCCTGAGTCGGGAATTGAACCCGGGTCTCAGGCGCTGTGAGGCAGCAGTGCTAACCACTGTGCCACCATGCCGCCCACAAAAGGCTTGGAAACGGTTGCATTCACCACATCCATCTCTGTTTCAGAGGATTCATCAACGCTTGGTGGAGGGAGGGAGATTCCCATTGATTCCGGCAGCCTTTCCAAATCCCCAAGGGGCAGGGCACGTTTGAGATTTTGCAGCTTTGATACAGTCCACCCGCTAGTTCAGCACCGTCCCATCTACCCGCCCGTCCTGACATTCCTGATGAAGGGCTGAAGCCCGACATGTTGATTCTCCTGCTCCTCGGATGCTGCCTGACCTGCTGTGCCTTTTCCAGCACCACACTTTTCGACTCTGACTCTCCAGCATCTGCAGTCCTCACTTTCTCTCTGACCTCACATCAGCCAAGCCTCTTAGCCAGGCGGGGCCATTCCCGTGACTCTTACACCGAGCCTTGTGCCCTGTATGAACCTATCTCTCTCCAGACAGACCCTCTGGAAGGGGGTAGTATTGGAGTCTTCCCAGGCTTCCATTGTGTGGCCAAGACCGGTGACCCTTCCACAACATTCCAGATTATTGCCCAGAGTTTCTACCTCTGGATAAAACTGTGTACAAACAGCCTGTCTGCAATATATAGGTGTCTTGCCTCTTACAGATTGCCTCAGGCCAGTGTTTTGCATTGTCTCCTTCTCCACTGAGTTCCAGGATTGTGAGAATTCAGCGAGGTGGTTAGAGTGACAGACCTGGCACTGTGCTGCTTCAAGAATACTAAGATGAGATTTAATAACGGCTCCCGTAATCTTGAGGTGTCTGGACCGTGGAGATAGGCAAAAAGCAGAGGGGTCAAGAGTCAAAGCTCACCCAATTAAGGAGTTCGACAAACAAGGTGAAGGGGATAGAGTCTGTAAAGACTGTAGAGTCATTGAGGTCTAAAGCACAGGAAAAGGCCATTCAGCCCATCAAGTCTCACTGGTGCAAAACAACCACCTCACAATTCTAATTGCATTTTCCAAAGGTTGGCCCATCCTGAGAGCACATCTAAAAATCTTCCAATGTTATAAGGGTTTTGCTTCTCCCACCTTAACAGATCATTCACACTCACCATTGAACTAAAGCATTTTCCTTTCACCTCTCATCCCGTTCTGAACCGCCCTGTTCCTGGTTTCACATCACACCCTAAATGAAACCAAGGATTCACTTGGCAAAGTATCCCAAAAATTGCAATCGCATTCCAATCATAGATAAATCATGGAGCTGGGCGTAACATGGAAGCAATGTGTGCTAATCTCAAATGGAAACTTCACCGGGCAACGTTTACCTGGGAAGCTGAGAGCCACTGGAAGGTTCTTTAAAATTTTATTAACCCCCCCAACAAAGATTCAATGACAAAATGATAAAATTACTCTGTGTTTTGTTAATTGCTTTCATTTTGTGTTTGGCAAGTGTTGCTGCCAAATTACTATAATCAATTCTATCATGTTGTACCGTCACAATCTAAATTTAGATGTTCTGGATGGAAGAGAGGCCGCACCCTTGTTATTGCAAGTGAACAATATTTATTAATGATTTACTTGGGAAAGCAAGACTCTCCAAATCCAGGTTTCAGTTCCAAATCATCTGACGTCTCTGATGATGCAGGCTGAAATAACTCCACAGAGGCTGGTATCCCATCACCGAGTCATAGAGACATACAGTACAGAAACAAACCCTTCGGTCCAACTCGTCCATGCCCATTAGATATCCTAACCTAATCTAGTTCCATTTGCCAACTTTTGGCCCATATCCCTCTAAACCCTTCCTATTCAAAAACCCATCCAGATGCCTTTTGTTGAAATTGTACCAGTCTCCACCACTTCCTCTGGCAGCTCATTCCATGCATGCACTACCCTCTGCTTGAAAAAGTTGCCCATTATGTCCCTTTTAAATCTTTCCCCTCTCACCTTAAACCTACACTCTCTAGTTTTGGACTCCCCTTCCCTAGGGAAAAGACCTTGTCTACTCTACCTATCCAAGCTGCTCATGATTTTATTAACCTCTATAATGTTACTCCTCAGCCTCTGATACTTCAGGGAAAATAGCCCCAGCCTACTCAGCCTCTCCTTATAGCTCAAGCCTTCCATCACTGGCATTATCCTTGATCTTTGCTATACCCTTTCAAGATTAACAACATCTTTCTGATAGAAGGGCGACCCAGATTTGAACGCAGTACTCTAAGAGTTGCCTAAACAATATCCCGCACAGTCCCAACATGACATCCCAATTCCTGCACTCAATACACTGACCAATAAAGGCATGTATACCCAACACCTTCTTCACTAGGAGAAAGGGAGGACTGCAAATGCTGGAGATCAGAGTAGAGAGTGTGGTGCTAGAAATGCACAGCAGGTCCGGCAACATCTGAGGAGCAGGGGAATCGACGTTTCGGGTATAAGCCCTTCATCAGGAATGTGGAGAGTGGGGAAAGGGGGTTGAGAGATAAATGGGGGAGGGGTGGGCCGGGGGGGGGGGGTGCAAAGGTAGTTGTGAAAACGATAGGTAGGTGGAGGTGGGGAGCGATGGTGATAGGTCGGAGAGGAGGGTGGAGCGGATAGCTAGGAAGGAAAATGGATAGGTAGGACAGGTCAAGGCAATGGTGCCGAGTTGCAGGGTTGGATCTGGGATTAGGTGGGGGGAGGGGAGATAAGGAAACTGGTGAAATTGACATTGATCCCATCTGGTTGGAGGGCCCCAAGGTGGAAATGAGGTGTTCTTCCTCCAGGCATCGGGTGGCTAGGTTTTGGCGGTGCAGGAGAGTCAGGACTTGGTGGAGTGGAAGGGGGAGTTGAAGAGGTGGACCACAGGGCAGTGGGGTTGTTGGGGGCGTGTGTCCCAGAGATGTTCCCTGAAACGTTCCACAACTTGACTTCCTGTCTTCCCAGCATAAAGGAGACCACATCGAGAGCAACGGACACAGTAGATGAGATGTTTGGGTGTGAAGGAAAACCCTCCTCTCCAACCTAACATCATCACCACCCACTTCCATCACCTTCCTAGCTACCCATCCCCATCCCCCTTCCTATTTATTTATCTCTCAGCCCCCTTCCACACCACTCCTCCACATTCCTGATGAAGGGCTTATGTCTGATATGTCAATTCTCCTGCTTCTCAGGTGCTGCCTGACTGGCTGTGCTTTTCCAGCACCACACTCCTTCTTCACTACTCTTTCTAACAGCGACTCCACTTTCAAGGAACTATGAACCTGCACCCGAAGGTCTCTTTATTCACTCAGTCGGAACACCCTGGGTTCATCTGCTCCACTTGCTGCACTTTAACTGCTAATTCCAGGTGTAATGCCTTCCTGAAGTCCATTTGGAATTCAGCCAGTAGACATTTTTAAAATTCTTTCATGGGATGGAGGTATCTTCAGCCATCTGTAATTGCTCTTCCACTGAATAACCAACTAGGCCATTTTAAAGTGGACTACATTGCTGTCGGTCTAGAGACTCATGGACGCTGGATTGTGTAAGTTGGCAGATTTCCGTTTGTAAAATACATTCATGAACCTGATGAGTTTTTACAACATGCACAATATGCTCATCATTGCTTTTAATTGTAGCTTTTTTTCAGTGAATTAAAATTTCAGAGATTTGAACCCGTGTCCCCAGAACATTATCCTTCCCACATCGATAGACACCATCGGAAGGTTCCTACCAGTAGCGAATATCAGGGAATGCCACATATATATATATATGTGGATGAGATGCAGCCACGATGGATAGACCTGCTAAAAAACAGGCCATTGTACAAGCATTGGGTCGGCACGGTGGCTCAGTGGTTAGCACTGCTGCCTCACAGCACCAGGGACCTGGGTTCGATTACACCCGTGGGTGACTGTCTCTGTGGAGTTTGCAAGTTTTCCTGTGTCTGTGCAGGTTTCCTCCAGTTTCCCCCCAAAAATGTGCAGGTTAGGTGGATTGGCCATACTAAGTTGCCCACTAATGCCCAGGGATGGGTGGGTTAGCTATTGGAAATGCAGGGTTATGCCTACAGAGTGTGGTGTCTGGATGTGTTGCTTTTTGAAGGGTCAGTGTGGATGTGATGGGCTGAATAGCCTGCTTGCACACTGCAGGGATTCTATAAACATCTTCCACAGTTGTATATCCTTGTGGCAGTATATCAACAACTTATATTTATACATCATCTTTAAATGTGTTGAAATGTTCCAAGTCAGGGACAGAAGTTAAAATTGTTAAGAGGGAAAGTCTGAAATTTGCATGTAAACAAATTTAATGTGAATATTGTTTGGATTTTACAGTCACTGGGGTTTTAATTCTAACACTAAATTAAAGGGAATCTCCAGGTATGTAGCAAAGCCAAATGTAGCAATCCAAAGATATGCAGGTCAGGTGAATTGGCCATGCTGAACTGTGCATAGTGTTAGGTGCATTAGTCAGGGGTAAATATAGGGTAGGGAAATGGGTCTGGGTGGGTTACTCTTCAGAGGATCAGTGTGGACTTGTTGGGCTGAAGGGCCTGTTTTGACCCTGTAGGGAATGCAATCTAATCAACAGCGGTGATGTTAGGAAGTGGGTAAGCAACTAATCACATTGGAGTATCTAATGAGGAATATAGTGCATTTAAAATCCTTTGATTTTAATTTACAACTTCAAATAGCTAAGTAAGTGTATGAAGGGAGCAGCTAAAATAAAGATAAGCAGCCTGTTAGCAAAGCAGTTTTGAAAAATATAGCATGGGATTTTGGAGTTCACTGCTGGTTGGTTAGATAATTGGGCGTAGGGTCCTCTAAACCTGGCTGCACACTGGTCCTTGACGTGTCTTCTTTTTAATGAGAGTTCTAAAGGCCTCGTTAACATCCTGAAGTGTCCTCCTTGTGCCTCTGAAATAGTTACTTCTGCCTGTGGTCCATCTGAGGATGCCAAGCTGACTTCAGTCCCAGTGACAGAAGTTCCAAGACTCATGTCGAATTCCAGCCGTTATATTATATAAGGAAGATTGTATCTGAAGGAATTAACAGACATCACAAGATAAACTTCACTGATCAGATGTAAAGGGCTGCTCCTAGTACAATCAATGCGCTAATAGTGTTTGCAATTCTCTCTGAATTGTTTTCCTGTGCTAAGCCCTATGTAGCTAAACTTAGGAATATTGCGTGCAATTCTGGTCTCCCTCCTATCGGAAGGATGTTGTGAAATTTGAAAGGGTTCAGAGAAGATTTACAAGGATGTTGCTAGGGTTGGATGATTTGAGCTATAGGGAGAGGCTGAATAGGCTGGGGCTGTTTTCCCTGCAGCTCTGGAGGCTGAGGGGTGACATTATAGAGATTTATAAAATCATGTGGGTCATGGTTGGATCAATAGACAAAGTCTTTTCCCTGGGGTGGGGGAGTCCAGAACTAGAGGGGAAAGGTTTGGGGTGAGAGGGGAAATACATAAAAGAGACATAGGGGCAATGTAAATAGCTATTGAGCATTATGGAATACACCTATTCTATAGGAAAGTTTGGAGGGATATGGGCCAGGTGCTGGCAGGTGGGACTAGATTGGATTGGGATATCTAGTCAGCATGGATGGGTGGGACTGAAGGGTCTGTTTCCATGCTGTACATCTCTATGACTCTAAGATTGAGGCCATCTTAAGATGAGGACTTTGTGTGGATATCCTTCCTCACATAGAATAAGTATCTTAGATCAAAACCAATACGAAGGATTGGTGCAAAGGCAAAATACTGCAGATGTTGGAAATCTAAAACAAACGTAGAAAACACTGGAGAAATCAGCAGGTCTGGCAGAATCTGTGGACAGAGAAACAGAGTTAACATTTCGCATCTACTATAACTCTTCAGAACTGATTGACAGCTATGAAACTAGCAGTCACTAGGATCATGACTGTAACAGCTAGGAGTCTCAACTGAAATTTTAAAAAATGGCACTGTATTCACCTGTGATTAGTTGTTATTTTTCTCCTCACGTGCTCTTCCGTTAGGCTGCCCATCCACGTGACGTCTGTAACTGCTCTAGAAGCTACCTGACATTGCCAATGATATGTGCAGCAGTGTAAGTTCCACCCTGCTGCATTTCATATAAAGCGACTCAGTGGAAAATACACCTCAGAATTTCTTAACCCCTCAGTGCGATTAGTGTGTTTTTAGTAACAGGGTGTGACATTGTGGTTCCAAGAAATTCACTGAAACAGAAAGAAGCCCTGGCGGCACTGATGCAATGTGTTTGCCACACATTCCTGGAGATGGGTGCAGCTCCCCTGTGTCACAACAGGTATGGAGCAACCTGCACATGTCGACTGACAGCAAGTGAATTCAAAGACCTGGAAGCAGCAGGCTGAAATTGAGGCATGTCTACCTCTGGCTGCTAATACACCATTGCAATATCTATTTATTTGTTGCACTTTTAGACATTTGCAAAGAGAAAACATTCTGTGTCCATGCTCTGAGCAGGCTGTGTGGAAATCCAAATTAAAGAACATGAAGAGAGCTGTCCCTCCTCACTTCACCCAGAAATAATTTAATTTTCACAGTCTGTCATTGAACTTCCTATATGTAAATAAGGCAGCTCTGAATCATTGAGGCTTGCTCCATTGCGCGTTAATAACTTTGAAACAATCCAACAATTTTTTTAACTGCTGCTCTAAATTGCCCGCATGCAAATTCAAATAAATTTCCTCTGTAACTTTGTGATATTATTTAATCGATAACTAACTGGGCTAATTGTTCAATTGCATGTTTCTTGCACCTATGAGGGGACATCTATCAGAAACTTTGATGGATCACAGTTCAGTCTGATTTACCGTCACTGAGGCAAATTGTGTGTGGGATTCAGGGAACATCTTAGCTCTGGGAATTATGCATCCACTATTCAGAGAGTTTTCTGAGGAGTTTCACTCAGGACCCCTGAAATAACTGCACAGAGTCTGGTCGCCAAGTCACCCTTTATTTACACGTGCACTGGTTGTGAATTCCCTGTTTATTTTTTTTTGCGTGATTCTTCTGGTTATATTTTTTTTTCCTGTTTTCTCTTATATTTTTTCCCCATCACCCATGGTGTGTGTGTGTGCAGGTGTTAGACACAGTGAGAGACACAAAGTGCACAAATCTTTATTCAATTTCCACCACCAGGAAAATAGGAAAACACCCGAGTGACAAACAGTGCCCTTCACAAAGGGCAATGCTGTGTGACCAAACAGTGAAGGGGAGGGCAGGGACTAAATCAAAATAGAGTTGGAGGGGAATTCCCTGTTTATATCTGTCAGCCAGGGCTCCCTGATTGGTCCGGGTTAACAACCCTAATCTAGGATCTCATAGTCAATAAGATCCACCTGGTTCCAATCACTATGACCCCTCATCCTCGGTGGGACAAATTACTCTGCTGAACGACTCAAAACATTGACCTTGCTTTCTCTCTCCCCACTCATTTGCTGTTACACTGCCATTCATGCTAATTTGCTATGTGAGAATTGGCTGCAATATCTCCAGCACTGCAAGGAGTACACTTCAAAAATACATCATTGACTTGGAAATTGAAAGGTGTGACATAAATGCAAGTTCATTATTTTTGTTATAGATTCATTAGGGATCCATTCATTGTAATTTTTTCTAAGATGCACAATTAGACTGCCAGAATTGGCCCAATCACTCTTCAACCTTCATGCTTCAGTTGTCTTAACTCTGGGGCCACAGTGGATGTGAAAAAAATTATCTTTAAGCAAGGTTTTTGTCCGTGTGACTGACTGCCCCTTGTCTCAATTTGTATTGTGTTCATAAAACCCTGAAAAAGCAGCAATGCAAAAGCCGCAAAATGGAGCTTTGCCTGTTGCAGTTTGAACCAGTCAATTTTAATTCAAGAGTGAACACCAATAAATATTAGCAATATAATCGTGTAACACAGGGGTGTATAGAATGAAACCTAGTGTAGGTATGCTGTCTGTGACACCACTCTATATACTTTCCATTGACTTCACAGGGACAAATAGATTAAATAGAATGTGAGTTTATAATTACTGTCAAATAGGAATTGGCTATACGCACTAGGTTTCTGACCTCTTTGCAGTAAATTAATGCTAATCCAGGATGAAATGTCATAAATAGCTCACTTGCTAACCAAAATGATTCACAACACAAAGATCTTAGGTTTCTACTACAGAATCTAATACCTGTGTTCTAATTTCAGAAGCAGCAAAAGAATCAATGCCTCCAAATTAAAATCTCATTTCAGTTATTGAATGTACCCTCAGTGACAGGCTGCAGGGGCATCTCAATGTTGTGTGTGTGTCTGGGTTTGTCTATGTCTCATGTCTGTGTGTGTCTCTCGGTGTATGCCCGCCTATGTTTGTCTGTGTGTGTATGCGTGGAGGTGCCTGATGTCTGTGTGTGTTTGTCTGCCTATGTTTGTATGTGTGTATCTGTCTGCATATATGTCTGTATGTATCTGTGTGTGTCTGCAGGTATGCACAACTGTTTGTGTCTCTGGGTTTGTCTATGTCTGATGTCTGTGTGTCTTTGTGTATGTTTATCTATGTGTGTTTGTCTGACTGTTTGTCTGTATCTTGTGTATGTGTTTGTCTGCCTGTTTTTGTGTATCTCTCTGTGTATGTTTGTCAGTTTGCCTGTGTGTGTTTGTCTGTCTGTCTTTGTGTGTCTTTGTATGTTTGTCTGTGTGTGTTTGTCAGTCTATGTCTTGTGTGTTTGTGTTTGTCTGTCTTTGTGTGTCTCTCTGTGTATGTTTGTGTGTGTTTGTCTGTGTATTGTGTGTATGTTTGTCTGTCTGTCTTGTGTGTCTCTGTGTGCATGTTTATGCAAGTATCTACTGCATATTCAGTTTCTATAATGTGAACATAGAGTTTTATTTCGCAAATTTGCACAGATTGACTTCACATTAAGATTCAAAAAGCAAAAGCAAATCATAAATAATCAGATCGATCAGTGATTCTGCAGCACCTTTCGATCAAGTGGTTAATTTTCAAGTGATAAGTTATCACGGCATACTCCCTCCTCCCAATTTAGAGGCTGATAGCTTTTAAATAGAACTCGGAAGTTTCCAGTAGCCAAAGGACCACACAACAAGATTTCACATTTAATACTTTAACAATATTAATCAAGCTGAAATCAATAATGATAAAAGGAACTTGGCAAGTGTTTATTTCCTGCTCAAACTAAGAAGATTGAACAGTGATTAACCTCTTCAAGATTACAAGTTTGATTTTGCAGGTCATTGTGATACAAAGTTAAAAATCACACAACACCAGGTTATAGTCCAACTGGTTTAATTGGAAGCACTAGCTTTTGTAGCGCTGCTCCTTCATCAGGTGGTTGATGAAGCTAGCGCTCCGAAAGCTAGTGCTTCCAATTAAACCTTAGACTTAGACTTACAGTGTGGAAACAGGCCCTTCGGCCCAACAAGTCCACACCGACCCGCGGAAGCGCAACCCACCCATACCCCTACATTTACCCCTTACCTAACACTACGGGCAATTTAGCATGGCCAATTCACCTGACCCGCACATCTTTGGACTGTGGGAGGAAACCGGAGCACCCGGAGGAAACCCACGCAGACACAGGGAGAACGTGTTGGACTATAACCTGGTGTTGTGTGATTTTTAACTTTGTACACCCTAGTCCAACACTGGCATGTCCAAATTGTGATATAATATAGACATAAGAATTTAGAGAGTTAAGAGATAGGGCTGGAGAATGGGACTAGTAGAGTAGCTCTTTCAGAGTCTGTAGATATACATGGGGCTGAATGACCTCTTTCTATACTGTAAAGTTCTATAAATTCAGTGATCCTATGACCAAATGGATAACTAATAACCTATGGAAAATATATTCCTCATTAACTAATTATCGCTACTGAAAACCCCACACCTCATCTATACATTACACCACACTCTCAAAAAAAAATGGTCTTGTGTTTAAAGGTCCAAATTGCTTGCTCTTTCCAAAAGATCTTTCCTCCTTGCTCCAAAGATGTACAGGTAGGGATTGGCCATGCTAAATTGATCCATTGAGTCCAGGGATATGTATACTAGATGGGTTAGCCAAAGGAAATGCAGGTTTACAGGGGTAAGGGTCTGGATGGAATGCTCTTTGGAGGGTTTGTGTGGACTTATTGGGCCGAATGGCCTGTTTCCACACTGTGTGGATGCTACAAAAAAAGTAAAAATGATGTCACCCACTGCATAGTGAGCACTTGGAAATGAGTACCTGGAAAGGTGCTAGACGCAGAATCCCTCCATGTATTTCCAAGTACTTGGATGTACACTGAACTGTAAACTACAAAGCCAGAGCTGGAAGGTCGGGTAAAGCTGCTCCAGTTTCCAGCAAGCACAGACACTACGGGCTGAGTGGCCTGGATTTGTCCCTGCCATTTTGTGCAATAGGACCCACACACCGAAACGGAATATGGCGCCCCATCATCAATTAGGCCACATTGGGAGTATATAGAATGTTACAGTGGAGTACAGGCCCTTCAGCCCTCGATGTTGCACTGACCTGAGGAACCAATCTGAAGCCCATCTAATCTACACAATTCCATTTTCATCAACATGTTTACCCAATGACCATTGAAAAGCCCTTAAAGTTAGTAAGCCTATAACTGTTACAGGCAGGCCATTCCACCTCTCTACTACTCTCTGAGTAAAGAAACTACCTCTGACATCTGTCCTATATCTATCACCCCTCAATTTAAAGCTATGTCCCCTTGTGCTAGCCATCACCATCTGAGGAAAAAGGCTCTCACTGTCCACTCTATCTAACCCTCTGGTTATCTTGTATGTCTCAATTTGTTCTGACTCAGTGCGGTATCGCCCTGGAAGTCATGCCCATCATTCACAGAGACGTCACAAAATATAAAGATTTCTATAATAACGCAACATTCCTTAACTGTTAGACCCTGGTTGAAAGAAAGTTGACCAAGAATGATGACAAGTAATTTAGCTTCTACAGGTAAACAGTTATAAACTGTTGGCTTATAAATGCCTTTTTGTCATTCACTCGTGGGGTGTGGGCCTCACTGGCTGGGTCAGCATCTACCGCCCGTCCCTAGTTGCCCCCCAGAAGGTGGGGGGGGGGGGGAGCCGCACCACCCCCCCCCCCCCCCCTCCCCGAACTACTGCAGTCCACATATTCAGGTGCTTAGGTCTATATATATACACACACACACACATACTGAGTGCAGTTCAGGTCACCACACTAAGGAAAGGATGTGGAGGCTTTGGAGAGGGTATGTAAGAGGTTTGCCAGGATATTGCCTGGATTGGAGTGTATTAGCCATAACGAGAGGTTGAACGAACTTGGGTTAGAGTATCAGAGGCTGACGGGTGACTTGATAGAAGTATATAAAATTATGAGAGGATTGGATATGGTGGAAAGTCAAGAATCTTTTGCCCAGTATATAACTGTCAAATATTAGGGGAAGTAGGTTTAAGGTGAGAGGAGATATACAAAGCATTTTTTCACAACGGGTGCTAGATGCCTGGAACACGCTGCCAGGGGAGATTGTAGAACACAGCAAGCCAGACAACATCAGGAGGTGGAGGAGTCAACATTTTGGATGTAACCCTTCAGGACTGGGGATTGGGTATGTGGGGAGCTGCAGATAAAGGGGTGGGGGAACAGGGTGGGGAGGTGGAGACAGGTGCAGATAGGCAGAGGGTATGACCTGACTGGGGGGAGTGAATCCAGTTGGTAGCTGGAAGGAAGGGTTGATGAGAGGAATGGAAGGTGGGGGAGAGGCTGGGAAGGGGATGGGGAGGGAGGTTATTTGAAAATGGAGAACGCAATGTTGAGTCCTCTGGGCCGTAGGCTGCCCAGGTGGAAGATGAGGTGTTGTTTGTCATTCCAGCATCTGCAATTGTTTTGTGTCTAAGGACAGGTGGTAGAAGCAGAGGTGACAGCAACATATAATGGGAGATCAAGCCCGGCATGGAGGAGACCGAGCCCAGCATGGAGGAGACCGAGCCCAGCATGGAGGAGATCAAGCCCGGCATGGAGGAGATCAAGCCCAGCATGGAGGAGATCAAGCCCGGCATGGAGGAGATCAAGCCCGGCATGGAGGAGACCGAGCCCAGCATGGAGGAGACCGAGCCCGGCATGGAGGAGATCAAGCCCAGCATGGAGGAGATCAAGCCCAGCATGGAGGAGACCGAGCCCGGCATGGAGGAGATCAAGCCCGGCATGGAGGAGATCAAGCCCGGCATGGAGGAGATCAAGCCCAGCATGGAGGAGATCAAGCCCGGCATGGAGGAGATCAAGCCCAGCATGGAGGAGATCAAGCCCAGCATGGAGGAAATCAAGCCCAGCATGGAGGAGATCAAGCCCAGCATGGAGGAGATCAAGCCCGGCATGGAGGAGATCAAGCCCAGCATGGAGGAGATCAAGCCCAGCATGGAGGAGATCAAGCCCAGCATGGAGGAGATCAAGCCCAGCACGCAGGAGATCAAGCCCAGCATGGAGGAGATCAAGCCCAGCATGGAGGAGATCAAGCCCAGCATGGAGGAGATCAAGCCCAGCACGCAGGAGATCAAGCCCGGCATGGAGGAGATCAAGCCCAGCACGCAGGAGATCAAGCCCAGCATGGAGGAGATCAAGCCCAGCATGGAGGAGATCAAGCCCAGCATGGAGGAGATCAAGCCCAGCATGGAGGAGATCAAGCCCGGCATGGAGGAGATCAAGCCCAGCATGGAGGAGATCAAGCCCAGCATGGAGGAAATCAAGCCCAGCATGGAGGAGATCAAGCCCAGCATGGAGGAGATCAAGCCCAGCATGGAGGAGATCAAGCCGAGCACGGAGGAGATCAAGCCCGGCATGGAGGAGATCAAGCCCAGCATGGAGGAGATCAAGCCCGGCATGGAGGAGATCAAGCCCAGCATGGAGGAGATCAAGCCCAGCATGGAGGAGATCAAGCCCAGCATGGAGGAGATCAAGCCCAGCATGGAGGAGATCAAGCCCAGCATGGAGGAGATCAAGCCCAGCATGGAGGAGATCAAGCCCAGCATGGAGGAGATCAAGCCCAGCACGCAGGAGATCAAGCCCAGCATGGAGGAGATCAAGCCCAGCACGGAGGAGATCAAGCCCAGCATGGAGGAGATCAAGCCCAGCATGGAGGAGATCAAGCCCAGCATGGAGGAGATCAAGCCCGGCATGGAGGAGATCAAGCCCGGCATGGAGGAGATCAAGCCCGGCATGGAGGAGACCGAGCCCAGCATGGAGGAGATCAAGCCCGGCATGGAGGAGATCAAGCCCAGCATGGAGGAGATCAAGCCCGGCATGGAGGAGATCAAGCCCAGCACGCAGGAGATCAAGCCCAGCATGGAGGAGATCAAGCCCAGCATGGAGGAGATCAAGCCCAGCACGGAGGAGATCAAGCCCAGCATGGAGGAGATCAAGCCCAGCATGGAGGAGATCAAGCCCAGCATGGAGGAGATCAAGCCCGGCATGGAGGAGATCAAGCCCGGCATGGAGGAGATCAAGCCCGGCATGGAGGAGACCGAGCCCAGCATGGAGGAGATCAAGCCCGGCATGGAGGAGATCAAGCCCAGCACGCAGGAGATCAAGCCCAGCATGGAGGAGATCAAGCCCAGCATGGAGGAGATCAAGCCCAGCATGGAGGAGATCAAGCCCGGCATGGAGGAGATCAAGCCCGGCATGGAGGAGATCAAGCCCAGCATGGAGGAGATCAAGCCCGGCATGGAGGAGATCAAGCCCGGCATGGAGGAGATCAAGCCCGGCATGGAGGAAATCAAGCCCAGCATGGAGGAGATCAAGCCCAGCATGGAGGAGATCAAGCCCAGCATGGAGGAGATCAAGCCCAGCATGGAGGAAATCAAGCCCAGCATGAAGGAGATCAAGCCCAGCATGGAGGAGATCAAGCCCAGCATGGAGGAAATCAAGCCCGGCATGGAGGAAATCAAGCCCGGCATGGAGGAGATCAAGCCCGGCATGGAGGAGATCAAGCCCAGCATGGAGGAGATCAAGCCCAGCATGGAGGAGATCAAGCCCAGCATGGAGGAGATCAAGTTTAGCATGGAGGAGATCAAGCCCAGCATGGAGGAGATCAAGCCCAGCATGGAGGAGATCAAGCCCAGCATGGAGGAGATCAAGCCCAGCATGGAGGAGTTCAAGTTTAGCATGGAGGAGTTCAAGCGCAGCAGGCCAGGCAGTATCCAAGAAGCAGGAGAATCAACGTTTCAGGTATAAGCCCTTCTTCAGGAATGAGGAAGGTATGCCAAACAGGTTAGGGAAGAGGGACTTGGGGGAGGGGCGTTGGGAATGCGATAGGTAGAAGGAGGTTAAGGTGAGGGTGATAGGCCGGAGAGGCGGTGGGGGCAGAGAGGTCGGGAAGAAGATTGCAGGTCAAGAAGGCGAAATGAGGAAGCTGGAGAAATCTGCATTCATCCCTTGTGCCTAGGAACCCTCCAACCACAAGGGATGAATGCAGATTTCTCCCTCATTTCCCCTCCCCCCACCTTATCTCAGTCCCAACCCTCGGACTCAGCACTGCCTTGTTGACCTGCGATCTTCTTCCCGATGGTGTTGAAATCCCCCACCCTCCTTGCCATTCACTTTATCTATACCCCTCAAGATTTCATAACCTCTATGAAGTCACCCCTCAACCTCTTACATGCCAGTAAAAAACTCCCAGCCGATCCTAATATTTCAAAAACCTCCTTATAATGAACCCCCAATCCCGTAGCATCCTGGGAAATCTTTTCTGAACCCTCATATATATATCCTTCATATAACAGGGCGACCAGAGCCAGACACAGAGATCCAGAAGAGGTCTCATCATCAATCTCAACGTGGCGTCCCAACTCCGATACTCAAAGGTCTGAGCAATGAAGGCAAGTGTGCTAAACACCTTCTTAACCATCCCATCTACATGTTATGCAAACTTCCTAAAATTAGGTACTGAACCCCCAGGTCTCTCTATTCTATGACATTACCCAAAACCCTGCTGCATTAATTGTATCAGTCCTGGCCCGGTTTGTTTTTTACTCACTTCCTCTGGAAACCACCCTTGTTACCTGTGACGCAAACTTCAAAGAGTTATGTACCTGTACGCCTGGATCTCTCTGTTCTACAGCAGTGTGCAATGCCCTGTCTTTAATTAACTGAGTCAGTGTGAGATTGACTTGGTGCTGTTGGTGTTTAGTCAATTGATCCCCTCAGCTTTAATAGGAGCATGGAGTACATTCCTGATGCAGGGCTTATGCCCGAAATGTCGATTCTCCCGCTCCTTGGATGCTGCCTGACTGGCTGTGCTTTTCCAACACCACACCCTCATACAAGAGTGAAGTATGAGACTGTGCTGAACTTGTATAAAGCACCTGTTTTACCCCAGCTGGACACTTTAGGAAGGATGTTAACATCGGAGCGAACCCGAAAGAGCTTTATGAGAATGGTTCTGAGGTGATGAATTTCAGTCAGGATAGCTCGGAGAAGCTGCACATGTTTTCTCTGAAGGAATAATGTGGAGGACGCAGTTTTGGACTGGGGTCGACTAAGATAAAACACCAGGTTACAGTCCAACAGGTTCATTTGGAAGCACTAGCTTTCAGAGCGCAGCTTCTTTATCAGGTGGTTGTGGAGCAGGAGCATAAAACACAGAATTTATAGCAAAAGATTACAGTGCCATGCAACAAACGTGATATATTGAACACACCTAGATTGAACAATAACCTGGTGTTGTGAGATTATTAACTTCCTCGAAGAAGAGAAAGTTGGGAGGAGATTGAAGAGACGCCTTCAAAACTATAAGAGGTCGGAACAGAGTAAATCATGAGAAAATATCACCACGCTTTAACAGGATGGAAGACAAGAGGTCACAGATTTAACATAGTTAGTAAACGTTGACGTGATATGAGGAAAATGTTTTTCACACAGCGAGTGGTTAGGTTCTGGAAGGTTCTGCCTGAGAATGAGATAGACAAAAGTTCATTCAAGGCATTCAAAAGACCGTGATTTGATTTGAAACAATGCACAGGGTTAGGGGGAGAAGGCAGGAGATTGACACTGAATAAGGTGCTCCTCGTGCAGCCATGATAAACCAAACAGTCTCCTTCCCCACTGTAAAACTCTGTGAGGAAAGGACATGTGCTAAAGTTAAACTCAGCTGATTCTTGTGGGGAGGTGGCGGGGTGGGGAGGGAAGGAGCATATCTTCACATAGGGGTGTGATTTGATTTTGATTTTATTGTCACATGTACTCAAGTACAGGGGTCCAGTGAAAAGTGTATAATGTCACCACATACAGAGTCATCTTAGGTACACGTACCTAAGTACAGAATCTTAAGAACAAGGTAGAAGGAAAGAACAAATTTAAAAGTTAAAAATTGCAATAATTGTAATACAGTGTAAACGTACAAAATAAGGTTAAAGGTTACACATTGCAGACCTTCTTTGTTTTAAGTCAAAAGAAGACATAAACCTACAAGTTTAAACAGTACAGTATGTCTCAAGTGCTTTACGACAGTGAGGCTGCATCTCGAGACTAGAAGTCCACGCTGAGACCACGCCAGGCCAAGAGACAGCCATGTACTGTCAAGAAACCACCACATACCGCTCAAAGACCACCATGTACAGCTGAACAGCCACCACATACAGTTGAAAGACCACCATGTACAGCTGAAAGACCACCACTTTTGGCTGAAAGACCACCACGTATGGCAGAAAGACCACCATGTACAACTGAAAGACTACCATGTATGGCAGAAAGACCACCATGTACAGTTGAAAGATCACCACGTACCACTAAATGGCCACCACTTACCACTGAAAGACCACCACATATGGCGGAAAAACCACCATGCACAGCTGAAAGATCACCACATACAGCTGAACGACCACCACCTATGACTGAAAGACCACCACGTACCACTAAACGACCACCACGTACCACTGAAAGACCACCACATACAGCTGAGAGACCACCACATACCACTCAAAGACTACCATGTACAGCTGAAAGACCACCACGTACATCTGAAAAACCACCACTTACCACTAAACGATCACCGCATACCACTGAAAGGCCACCACGTACAGCTGAAAGACCACAATGTACGGCTGAAAGACCATCACATACAACTGAAAGACCACCACACCAGGCCAAAAGATCGCCACGTTGGCCAGGAGGCCACCAGCCTGTGGAGCAGAAATCTGGAACTTGGAGTCATAGAGTCATAGAGATGTATGGCACGGAAACAGACTCTTCGGTCCAATCTGTCCATGCCGACCAGATATCCCAATCCAATCTAGTCCCACCTGCCAGCACCCAGCCCATATCCCTCCAAACCCTTCCTATTCATTTACCCATCCAAATGCCTCTTAAATGTTGCAATTGTACCAGCCTCCACCATATCCTCTGGCAGCTCATTCCATACACGTACCACCCTCTGCATGAAACAGTTGCCCCTTAGATCTCTTTTATATCTTTCCCCTCTCACCCTAAACCTATGCCCTCTAGTTCTGGACTCCCACACCCCAGGGAAAAGACTTTGTCTATTTATCCTATCCATGCCCCTCATAATTTTGCAAACTTCTATGAGGTCACCCCTCAGCCTCCGATGCTACAGAGAAAACAGCCCCAGCCTGTTCAGCCTCTCCCTGTAGCTCAAATCCTCCAACCCTGGCAATATCCTTGTAAATCTTTTCTGAGCCCTTTCAAGTTTCACAACATCTTTCCGATAGGAAGGACACCAGAATTACATGCAATACTCCAACAGTGGCCTAACCAATGTCCTGTACAGCCGCAACATGATCTCCCAACTCCTGTACTCAATACTCTAACCAATAAAGGAAAGCATACCAAATGCCCTCTTCACTATCCTATCTACCTGCGACTCTACTTTCAAGGAGCTATGAACCTGCACTCTAAGGTCTCTTTGTTCAGCAACACTCCCTAGGACTTTACCATTAAGTGTATAAGTCCAGCTAAGATTTGCTTTCCCAAAATGCAGCACCTCGCATTTATCTGAATTAAACTCCATCTGCCATTCTCAGCCCATTGGCCCATCTGGTCCAGATTCTGTTGTAATCTGAGGTAAGCCTCTTCGCTGTCCACTACACCTCCAATTTTGGTGTCATCTGCAAACTTACTAACTGTACCTCTTATGCTCGCATCCAAATCATTTATGTAAATGACAAAAAGCAGAGGACCCAGCACTGATCCTTGTGGCACTCCACTGTTCACAGGCCTCCAGTCTGAAAAACAACCCTCCACCACCACCCTCTATCTTCTCCCTTTGAGCCAGTTCTTATCCAAATGGCTAGTTCTTCCTGTATTCCATGAGATCTAATCTTGCTAATCAGTCTCCCATGGGGAAGCCTGTTGAACACCTTACTGAAGTCCATATAGCTCACATCTACTGCTCTGCCCTCATCAAGCTTCTTTGTTACTTCTTCAAAAAACTCAATCAAATTTGTGAGACATGATTTCACAAGCACAAAGCCATATTGACTATCCTTAATCAGTCCTTGCCTTTCCAAATACAAGTACATCCTGTCCCTCAGGATTCCCTCCAACAACTTGCCCACCACTGAGGTCAGGCTCACTGGTCTATAATTCCCTGCCTTGTGCTTACTGCCCTTCTTAAACAGTGGCACCACTTCTTCCCATTTAAAAACTGGAGAAGTTGGGTTGGCAATGGAAGATGGGTAGCGAGTGGAAGTCAGTTGAAAATCAAAATACTAAGGTTGATAGGCTTCTATTAACCCAAAGGGGATCTTTTGTTTGTACTTTGAGGAAATGAGGATCATCTGGGATGTTTGCTGGGGACACTCGTGGTTCTAAAAGGGATTGTGAGGCCTAATTTCTTCTAGGGTTCAAAGTGAAGTCTTCATCATGTCCTTGTTTCACATCCTTTGACCACCATGAGGTAACATCCCAGACTGAAGCTCTAAATGGAGGATTTGCTTTGATGAGTGTGTCGGGTACATGGCCCGGCCAACTCAGTTGTGACTGTCTCACTATGGGTGTGGATACATGGCATCCTGGCATACTTGCATTTGTATGGTGTCTTTTAAGATCTCAAAATATTCAAGAAAGATGTCCAACCAAATAATTACTTTTCAAAACTGAGGTAGATTACCTACAGTATGGAAACAGGCTCTTCGGCCCAACAAGTTCACACTGACCCTCCAAAGAGTAATCCATCCAGGCCCATTTCCCCATGAGTAATGAACCTAACACTATGGACAATTTTGTATGGCCTATCCACCCTCGCCTGCACATCTTTTGGACTGTGGAAGGAAACTGGAGCACTCAGAGGAAACCCACGCAGACACAAGGAGAATGTGCAAACTCCACACAGACAGTTGCCCGAGGTGGGAATTAAACCCAGGTTCCTGGCGCTGTGAGATAGCAGTGCTAACCACTGAGCTACCATGCCACCCATAGGAATGGCATCCTGGGATAGTGGGAGTGCCATGTGAGGAGAGATTATGAAGAATGTTGCCTGTGTTCTCTCGAGTTTGTAGTAATGGATGATGACTTCATTAAAGCAGACAAAACGCTTATAGGATTTGACAGGGTAGATGCAGGAAGGTTGCTTTCCCTTGCTGTGGGTGAGGGGGTGTGTGCTGTAGAATTAGGGACAGTCACAGAAGATGTTTCCATTGGTAGGAGAGACTAGGACCTGAGGGCACAGCCTTAAAAGGGAGACCTTTTGGAATGAAGATAAGGAGAAACTTCTTCGGCCAGAAAGTGGTGAATCTATGGAATTCATTGTCACAGAAGACTGTGGAGGCCTGGTCACTGATTATATGTAAGACTGAGATAGATAGGTTCTTGAGTATCATGGGGATCAAGGGTTATGGGGAGAAAACAGGAGGATGGGGTTAAGAAACTTATCAGTCATGATTGAATGGTGGAGCAGATTCAATGGGCTGAATGGTCTAACTTCGGCTTCTATATCTTATGGTCTAATATAGAGTAGAACATTTAGGACTGAGGTAGGGATGTACATCTTCACTCCATGGAGGGTGAATCTTTGGAATTCTTTGGTGCAGAGGCTCCACTCTTGACTATATTCAAGTCAGAGGCTGATAGCTTCCTACTGCTAGAGATAACAAAGGATAATGGGCTAATTTGAGAAAATGGTGTTGAGATAGAAGATTGAAAGAGCAGGGTCAAGGGGCAGAATGGCGTACACTTGCTCTTATTTCCTACATACCTAGGTAAGGGAATAGGGAAATGGCCCATCCTTCATTGTACAGAGGGCTGTTAAGAGTCAGCAACATTGTTGTGGGTCTGGAGTCACATGTGGGCCAGACCTGGTGAGGATGGCAGATTTCCTTCCCTGAAGGACTTTAGTGAGACAGATGGGTTTTTTCCAACAATCGATAATGGTTTCATGGTCACTATAAGACTCTTAGTTCCAGATTCTTTATTGAATTCCAATTCTATCATTTGCCATGGCAGGATCTGAGCTGGGTCCCCAGAGCATTAGTTGAGTTTCTGGATTAATAGTCCAGTGATAATACCATCAGGCCTTCGCATCCCTAGATGCCTAGTTCCCGTGAGTGAATACAAAGACAAAATGCAAATGGGGAATTAAGATGCATGTTATCAATGAACAAACAGAATGATAGAAAAGGAGAAAGTGAGGACTGCAGATGCTGGAGATCAGAGTTGAGAGTGTGGTGCTGGAAAAGCACAGCAGGTCAGGCAGCATCCGAGGAGCAGGAGAATTGACATTTCAGGCACAAGCCCTTCATCAGGAATGAGGCTTTTGCCCGAAACATCAACAGTGCTGCTCCTTGGATGCTGTGCTTTTCCAGCACCACACTCTCGACTATGAATGGTATAAAAGTCTTGAGGGGCCAAATGGCCTCCCCATGTTTCTATACTCCTGAAGATTATTGGCTGAGAGAACCAAAGTATCTCATATAACAAGTAAAAAAAAAACTTACATTAACACAACACTTTGATTTCAAGACAGGCACTAGGAAGATGGTTATTGGGGATCAGTCATCTCAGTTCCAGGACATCTCTGCAAGAGTTCCTCAGGTTCTTTTAAAAATTAACCTATTTTTCCAATCAGCTTGTTCAGAGATATTTTTACACACATCTGGAGCAGCCAGTAGTTGAATTCGGGCCTCTCAGTCCAGAAGTAAGGACACTACCTCTGTGCCACAAGAGCCCCAGAGTACCTCAGGGTCGTGTCCTCAGCTCAATTATCTTCAGCTGCTTCCTCAACAACTTTCCCTCCATCATAAGATCGTAAAAGGTATTTTCATTGATGATTACACGGTTTTGGGTGCTGTTTGCAACTGCTCAGTTCCACATGCAGCAGAGTCAAAAACTGTGGCACTGGAAAAGCACAACAGATCAAGCAACACCCAAGGAGCAGGAGAGTTGACATTTTGGGCATATGTTCTTCATCAGGAATGTGGCAATCAACATTCAGGGTTGGACTGAGAGGTAACATTCATCCTGCAAAATCTCCAAGCCATGATCATATCCAATAAGACAAAATCCAACCACCTCCCTTTGACATTCAACAACATAGTGTTATGGATCAGACCAGAGTTCCTCAAAATATTTGAAGACCCTAACTTTTTCTTATTTTAAAAATAGATGTGAAGTGCTATGTTCCAGGTATGATGCAACTGGTCAAACAACTTGCCATCAAGTGAAGCACAATTTATTTAAACACTATGGTTAAAATACAAACAAAAGAAAAAGGAATTTAGAATAATTTAACTATTGGAAAACTTAAACTGAATAAAGGATACAGTACTCTAACTAATTAACAGTTCCAATATATTAACATCCCATAAGCACACCCCTTGGCAAAGAGACACAGATTCTTACAGGTAATTCTCCAATCCAGGGGGAAACAACATCAAAAGAGATTTCAGAGAAAGTAGCAGCAAGGAATCATTTTACTGAGGCTCCAACTCTTCTGGGACTCAAACAGCTTCTGACTGTTACATGTAGAAAAATACTGGAAAGCCTAGTCTGTGAGAAATGGCCACCTCCTTTCCATTGTTACGAACATTATAAAACAAGCCTAAAGGCTTCCTTTGATCGTTGACCTAGGCCGGCTCCCATAGCCACTTCAACCCCTCTGCCTTTACAACCCTATTACAAAAAAACTTCAGAACAAAATATACTCGAGTAACAGCCAAATTTTTTTTGACTACACTTTAAGGTTAAACTTATGGGTTTGACTATTGCATGGATGCTACTTTTGAGGGCCTGAAATTCATACACGTCAAAATTCATACTGTATCATTAGCAGAACCCAACTGATCTCTAAACGAATAAAGGAATAAAAACGAATAATAGTAATTCTGAAAACCCAAAGTGGAACGCAACAGCCATTGGACTGGAGGACCGGGAGTGGGGTGGAACAACGGACAGACTGGAAACTGGAGCGGGACATGAAGGCTGGCACACTGACTCATAGATGTTGATCTGTTATCTGTGAAGAACTAGGGTCGACCTTTACACGAGATATATGGAAAATTCCAGGTTATTTGGCCAATGATAGGGAGTTGATGTTAACATGAGATCAACTATTACTTAAGTATATACAGTAGCCTTCTGGAAGTGACAGCATCGTCATACATAGCCATCACAGAATCCCAAAGCATTTATGTCCTGGGGGGTCACTGTTGATGAGAAACTTAACTCAACCAACCAGTGTGGCTGCAAGAACAGCTCCAAGCTGTGAGTTCTGCAGCTCCAAACTCAAACCTCCTAGCTACCCAAAACCTATTGACAAAGAGCTTCTTTGGCATTTCAATGGAAAACACAGCCAGATTCCTGGAAATCCCTCCCTATGATTATCTCCGCACCACGTGTTCAAGGAGGCTACTCACCATCAACTTCTCAAGGGTAATTAGGAATGGGCAATAAATAGTGACTGAGTCAGAGATACTATCAATTATTAATTTAAACTGCAAGATCTGAGGAATTATATCTGAGGAAATAAGCTTAAAGGGGAATTGGTTTAATATCTAGTGCACAATCCAGCACTTCATTGTTTGTTGTACGCCAGAGAATCATAAGAATTTAAGAGGTACTAGAGGAAAACGATCAAGGCTCTTCCAGTTTACCCTCCATCCCCTTGCAGCTTCATGATATGGTGAGGGTAGAATTATTAACTAATTATCAGAATCATTTCCTAACAATTGGACCAGACTGAGACAAAAGGCAAATAATACTCCACTGAAGAAAGCTTTCAAAAGCAGTGGTTCAGAGTCACCTGATCCTCCCTATGCTTATCACATGACATTCCTTCAATTAATCATATACTTACGCATGTTTAAAAGGCCGGAGGGTGAAGGATGGAACAGGAGCCAATCTTTGCATATTTATTAGGTTTTATATATGGAAACAAACATCACAAGTATGCATCTCTAAACCCAACCATCAATTACAGGCTACTGCCGTCAATAGGGCTTGAATAGATACAATAAACGTTGACACCAGAATGCAGGAATGAGAGACTGCTTCTTTTGGAGTCTTTTGAGTGATACCCTAAATCAAGGCTCCCCCATCTATTTTTGGTGCTCTTGAAAGATCTCAGGGCACTGCTATGAGCTGAGAGACCGCAGACGATCTTGAAGATGGCACTTGCAGGCCACCATTCACAAAGGTGATCCAAGATCATGAAGCTGACGTCCTCTCAGCCTGAACTGTTAGAGCTTGTCAACCAGCCATTCTTGTACACCGTACGGCCTCTCCTGGAGATGAGAAGACAAGGTAGCAGCTATCATGCAAGTCATTGTGAGACTTGACTTATTCTGCAGTCATTGGAATAAGGTTTTTCTGTCTTCGGTCAGGTGAGAGACTGTCCACCATCCTTCCTGTTGAAGTCCACCAAGTCCCATTCTCTGGAGGAGTATCTCATAGAATCCATACAGTGTGGAAGCAGACCATCGAGTCCACACTGACCTTTCTGAGAGCACCCCACCCAAACCCACCCCATAACCTGCATTTCCCATGGTGAATCCACCTAACCTGCACCTTCCTGGACTCTGAGAGGAAACCCACGCAGACACAGGGAGAATATGCAAACTCCACACGGACAATCACCCAAGGATGGAATCGAACCCAGGTCCCTAGTGCTGTGAGGCAGCAGTGCCAACCACTGAGCCACCGTGCCCACCCACCCCTTCCCCCCAGTGGCTGTCCACTCCACTGTTCATGTCAATGAACTGAATACAGATTCTGTTTGGTTTTTCCTTCTTTGATTTTCCTGTTGCTGAAGCAAAATGAACGTTTGCAACTGTTGAAGACTTTTTAAATATAATGGTCCCAAATTGAATAATGAGAAGATTGTAGACCATAGTGGCCATTACAGAAAGAATCACCCTCAATTCGAATCATAGAGTTATGCATTTTTGAAATGGACCCTTCTGTCCAACACATCACTGCCGACCAGATATCCTGAATTAATCTCGTCCCATTTGCCAACATTTAGCCCCTATCCCTCTAAATTCTTCCTATACCCATCCAGATGCCTTTCAAATGTTGTTATTGTACTATCCTCCACCACTTCCTCTATGCACATTCCATAAATGCACCACCCTCTGCATGAAAAAGTTGCCCCTTTGATATCTTTCCAATCTCAGCTTAAACCTATGCCCTCTAGTTTTGGACTCCCCTACATGGGAAAAAGACCTGACTATTTACCCTACCCATGCCCTTCATGATTCTGTAAACCTCTATAAGGTCACCCCTCAGCCTCTGATGCTCCAGGGAAAATAGCCCCAGCCTATTCAGTCTCTCCCAATAGCTCAAAATCCCCCCAAATCTGGAAACATCCTTGCAAATCATTTCTGCACCTTTTCAAGTCTAAAAACATCCTTCTTGTAGTTTAGAGACCAGAATTGCACACCATGTTCCAAAAGTGGCCTAACCTATGCTTTGTATCCGCAACATGACCTCTCAACTCCTTTTTTTTAGATTACTTACAGTGTGGAAACAGGCCCTTCGGCCCAACAAGTCCACACCGACCCGCCGAAGCGCAACCCACCCATACCCCTACATTTGCCCCTTACCTAACACTACGGGCAATTTAGCATGGCCAATTCACCTGACCCGCACATCTTTGTGACTGTGAGAGGAAACTGGAGCACCCGGAGGAAACCCACGCAGACACGGGTAGAATGTGCAAACTCCACACAGTCAGTCGCCTGAGTCGGGAATTGAACCTGGGTCTCAGGCGCTGTGAGACAGCAGTGCTAACCACTGTGCCACCATGCCGCCCACTATTCTCAATGCACTGATCAATGAAGGCAACTATACCTAAGCAGGAAAAAACACAAAGAACTGAGGAAGTTTGAAATCTGAAATAAAAAAACAAACGCAGAGATAGCTGATATTAGGCTGAGAGAGTGATAAAAACTCTCCTTATCACCCGATCTCATATTTATCGGACTTTCGGCTAGCCATCAGCAATCTCTTTGTTTGCTCTCTTTCTCTTCATCTCCATGTAATCTGTCCACCATCCCCCACCCCAACAGCAGCGTAAATGCCACCCTTCCCGAAGGGTCAGTGAACGTGAAATGCTGACTTTGATTTTCTCTCTCTTTTTCCCAGGGTTGAAGATTCAATGACAAGGGGGCACAGGGTTCAAGGTGAGAGGAGGGAAGTTTAAGGGAAATGTGTGAGAGAAGTTTTCACACAGAGAGGGGTAGGGGCCTGGAGCGCACTGCCAGAAAAGATGGTATAAGTAGGCACTTTGATGACATTAAAGAGGCATCTGGATGGTTCCATGAACAGGGAGGGAGTAGAGGGAGACAGACTGCATAACAGCAGAAGGTTTGTTTTCTCGTTTAGATTAGATTATCTACAGAATGGAAACAGGCCCTTTGGCCCAACAAGTCCACACCAACCCTCCAAACAGCGATTCATTCCCCTACCCTATACTTACCCATGACTAATGCACCTGACACTATGGGCAATTTAGCATGGCCAATTCACCTGACCTGCACATCTTTGGATTGTGGGAGGAAACCCACACAGACACGGGGAGAATGTGCAAACTCCACGCAGACTGTCACCCGAGGCTGGGATTGAACCAGGTCCCTGGCGCTGTGAGGCAGCAGGGCTAACCACTGAGCCACCATGCTGCCCTTAGTTAAGGCATGATGATCAGCACAGACGTGGAGGACCAAAGGACCTAATTCTTGTGCTGTACTTCTCTTTCCTTCATTTGAAGCAAGAATTTGTGACAACACATCAACTGAGAAGGGGCACGGTTTGAGTGTGTGGGGAGGGCTGCCATTCACATGTCCAACTTGAAACCATCTGCATCTATCAAGTAATCTGAAGCTCAACCAAGGTGTGGCAAAAGTACGTCTGGTGCAATGTCATGTTTGGTCGTTTAACAGGTTAGTCCTATTTGACAAGAAATGGTTGAATGAACATCAGGTATGTCTAAAGTCCTTTTTTTAACCACTGTTCACGTCACTGGTTCTTAAGGAACTAAAATAAATTTGTTGTTCATTAGCTGCAGCCTTGATCGGAAAACCGCTGCATGACTAAGGAGTATCATTTCTTCGCTGCCATAATCTGGGTTTACCTAAATGCCTTTAAGCATGTGGTCCAACAAGAACACTTCTGACGTAAAGCTGAAAATGACATCTCTGTTTCTCAATCCACACCAATACTGTCAGAGCTGCCGGGTCTAGCTTGTCTCATTCCTGCAGCAACTGTACCACATCTCTGCTGCATTTTCACCGTCTCCTCTCTGGATTCTGGCAAATCCCTTGTGGAGCTTCAAGCAAGAGAGACATGGACTGCAGCTAGACAGCGAGTAACCAGTCTAAATAACACAGCGACATTTAATCAACTCACACACATGTTAACCACATCAAACAGGCCCTATTAATATTCTTTGATGTGTCTTTCCTACTTTGACTTCAAACAGCGAATGCATAGAGAAGAGTGAAAAGAAAAATAAAAGATATGCATTTATATAGTGCCACTCATGAGCTTAGAATTCCACCCCCAATGTGTTTTGCAACCAAGAAAGTACCTTTTGGACCGGCCACTGTTGTGATATAAAAAAATAAGAGGTAGTAAAGATTGCAGATGCTGGAGAGGCAGAGTCGATAAAGCACGGAGCTGGAAAAGGCACAACAGGTCAGGCAGCATCTGAGGAGCAGGAGAGTCGATGTTTCAGGAATAGACCTTCATCAGGAGATTGAAAGTGCCAACTGGCCCACAGGGATGGGCAATAAATGACAGTGACACCCTCATCCTCTGAATGAATTTTTTTAAAAAAAGAAAGCGATGCATTTTTATAGTGCCTTCCACATCCTCATGCTGTCCCAATGTGGAGAATTTGTTAAAATGTAGCCGCTGTGGAATTGTGGGAAATGCAAGAGTGGGCAGCACGGTGGCACAGTGGTTAGCACTGCTGCCTCACAGCGCCAGAGACCCAGGTTCAATTCCCGACTCAGGCAACTGACTGTGTGGAGTTTGCACATTCTCCCCGTGTCTGCGTGGGTTTCCTCCGGGTGCTCCGGTTTCCTCCCACAGTCCAAAGATGTGCAGGTCAGGGGAATTGGTCATGCTAAATTGCCCGTAGTGTTAGGTAAATGTGTGGGTGGCGGGTCGGTGTGGACTTGTTGGGCCGAAGTGCCTGTTCCCACACTGTAAGTAATCTAATAAGCAAGTTTTCACACAACAATGGCAACACTTCAAAAGTATTACTGTTGCTGTAAAGTATTAAGATTAGAAAAGTAGGATAGAAATCTGAATCTTGCTTAGTTTTCCTGTGTTTCAGAGGAAAATAATACCTGTTTGTAAGAGATAAATATAGGGACAACTCAAGCAATTAGCTACATAGTGTCATGGGATTTGTTCCTGACAGGATGATGGGAGCTTGGTTTAATATTTCATTCTAAAGATGGCAACGCAACGTATTGACTTATTTTCTAGATGTTACAAAACAACCCTGAAGAAGATGAGACTTGAACCTAGCCCTCCTGGCCCAGTGTATTTGTCTGCAATCTCCAACTCTTCCCACCTGTCAGTCTTTTACTTAGGAGAACTTGAACCCCAATTCCTTCCTTTTCCAGAAAGACAATCTTCTTTAATTTTGCATAAGTTCTCACTTCAGTCCCCCACTTAGGACCTTTTCACGTGTACAAGGTGGTTTTGATCTTAGGAATTTCGTCACAGTCATAACACAGGCCAGTGCTAACTGTAAAAGGGGAGTTGACAGCCTAGTAGCAATATCATTGACTGTTAATCCAGAGGCCCAGGTAATGTTCAAGGGAAATACAACCACTGCAGCTGCTGTAAATCAGAAACAAAATCAGAAATTGCTGGAAAAGCTCAGCAGGTCTGGCAGCATCCGTGCAGAGAGAAATCAGAGTTAACGTGTTGGGTCTCACTTGGCCTGAAACATGAACCCTGATTTCTCTCCACAGATACTGCCAGACCTACTGCAATTTCTGTTGCTAATGTTCTGGGGACCTGAATCCTCTTTATTCACCTGAGGGGGGTCTTGCTTTAACACGTTGGTTCCCAAACTGTGGGCCACACAAACCCAGTTGTGGCCATAGTAGGTGGGAGAGTCACTGGAATGGGGGCCTGAGAAATGCCTGGGGATTGCAGTCCTTTCCCGGGTGTCAAATGAAGAAAGTTCCTCAAATATGAACAAATATTTTGCCTTTCGTGGTGATGCTGTTCGGGCAACACAGGAAGTGTAAGTGAGGGCACCTTTTCACGTTGAAGCACGTTGTGATGCTACTTTGCTCCAAAGTGATTTCAAAGCATGGACCTCGGGGTAGAAGGAGACATTCCATCTCCTCTAAGCCCAATATCAACACCCAGCCCCTGCCCTTGTCCTGTTTGTCTCTTACTCCAGGTTCTAGGCTCCTGCCTGTGGTCACTTCACTGAGCCTGACGCTGATCACAAACCTCGTGGTGATGCCTGTGCTGCTGAACTGCAGTTGGTCTGAGAATGACCCTGGCGATCTGGAATGACCTGGGTTCCAACATTACATTGCTTTGATGTCAGCCATATCCCAGTCCTGAGGAAGGTTTACACCTAAACGTCGACTTCTCCACCTCCTGATGCTGCCCGGTTTGCTGTGTTCTTCCAGCCTCCTGTCTGTCTATATCCCAGTTGATGGTGTGAGTTTTGTTCTGTGGCTGTTAGTTCGTAGATTCTCTCCAGACATCGAATGACCACTCTGAGTCAAAATACCAGCAATGTTGAACATTATATATGGAATGTTATTGTATTGCTTTATTGCTTTTGTTGTCACCTGGGGTCATGTTAAAACAGGATCATTTTGGAATATAGTCTGGGAAATGCTGAGTTAATGTTTTGTATGAAAGGATAGCACCTCTGACAATGCATCAATATTTCAGCATTGCTGGTGTGTTGGCCCAGAGTAGTGGTTAGAAAGCTGGAGAGAGTCCACAAACTAATAACCACAGAGCAACACTCGCAGCACCAACTGGGATATGGCTGACATCAAAGCAACATAATTGAAATCCATTTCTCTTCTTTTAAATTTTTCTTCAACTATTGATCCAATTCCCTCAGCAAAGTAAAGGTGGACTCTGTTTTAATATCGTGTGTAATCCCTTCAGGCACACGTAGAGTCATAGAGTCATTCAGCACAGAAACAGATCCTTTGGTCCAACTCATCCATACTGACCAGATATCCTAAATTAATCTAGCCCCATTTGCCAGCATTTAGTCCACATCTCTCTAAACCCTTCCTATCCATGTACCTCTCCAGTATTTAAAGGTTATAATTATACCCACCTTGACCACTTCCTCTGGTAGCTCATTCCACACACGCACCACCCTCTGCATGAAAAGGTTGCCCCCTCAGGTCCCTTTTAAATCTTTCTCCTCTCATCTTAAACCTAGTTTTGGACTCCTCTAACTTGGGAAAGAGATCATGGGCTATTCACTGTATCTATGCTCCTCATGATATTATAAACCATTATGAGGCCACCCCTCAGCCTCTGACTCTCCAGGGATAAAAGTCCCAGTCCATCCTTGTATCTCAAACCCTCCAATCCCAGCAAAATCCTTTGTAAAAACTTTTCAGTACCCTTTCTAGTTTCACAATATCCTTCCTGTAGCAGGGCAGCCAAAATTGTACACAGTATTCTGAAACAGCCTCACCAAATGACTTGTACAGCTGTAATATTATGTCCCAACTCCAACACTCAATGCTCTGACCAAAGAAGGCAGTGGTAAATGCCTTCTTCACCAGCCTGTCGGTATGTGACACCACTTTCAAGGAACTATGTACTGGACTCCTCGGTCTAAAATCATCTTGCACTCATCACTAGCTGCCTCAGATTACTGCCTTTGCAGCATACATGAGCAGTAGTCTTCAATATCATGATACTTTCATCAACTCAGAAGGGCACTCTGTCTACTCAATAAAGGAGTAATGTGGTTTACACAGATGCCAGACTGTGTATCTCAAAGACTAGTAGACTGGATCAAACAACATCCCTCTGATTGTCCACAGTGGGCAGTGTGCCAACAGGTTCTGGATTAGTGATGCTGGAAGAGCACAGCAGTTCAGGCAGCATCCAAGGAGCAGCGAAATTGACATTTCAGGCAAAAGCCCTTCATCAGGAATAAAGGCAGTGAGCCTGAAGGGTGGAGAGATAAGCTAGAGGGGGGTGGGGGTGGGGAGAAAGTAGCGTAGAGTACAATAGGTGAGTGGGGGAGGGGATGAAGGTGACAGGTCAGGGAGGAGAGGGTGGAGTGGATAGGTGGAAAAGGAGATAGGCAGGTAGGACAAGTCCGGACAAGTCATGGGGACAGTGCTGAGCGGGAAGTTTGGAACTAGGGTGAGGCGGGGGAAGGGGAAATGAGGAAACTGTTGAAGTCCACATTGATGCCTTGGGGTTGAAGTGTTCTGAGCCGGAAGATGAGGAGTTCTTCCTCCAGGTGTCTGGTGGTGAGGGAGCGGCGGTGAAGGAGGCCCAGGACCTCCATGTCCTCGGCATAGTGGGAAGGGGAGTTGAAATATTGGGCCACAGGGCGGTGTGGTTGATTGGTGCGGGTGTCCCGGAGATGTTCCCTACAGCGCTCTGCTAGGAGGCGCCCAGTCTCCCCACTGTAGAGGAGAATGCATTGGGAGCAACGGATACAATAAATGATATTAGTGGATGTGCAGGTAAAACTTTGATGGATGTGGAAGGCTCCTTTAGGGTCTTGGATAGAGGTGAGGGAGGAGGTGTGGGCGCAGATTTTACAGTTCCTGCGGTGGCAGGGGAAGGTACCAGGATGGGAGGGTGGGTTGTTGGGGGGGGCGTGGACCTGACCAGGTAGTCACGGAGGGAACGGTCTTTGCGGAAGGTGAAAAGGGGTGGGGAGGGAAATATATCCCTGGTGGTGGGGTCTGTTTGGAGGTGGCGGAAATGTCGGCGGATGATTTGGTTTATGCGAAGGTTTGTAAGGTGGAAGGTGAGCACAAGGGGCGTTCTGTCCTTGTTACGGTTGGAGGGGGGGGCTCTGAGGGCAGAGGTACGCGATGTGGATGAGATGCATTGGAGGGCATCTTTAACGACGTGAGAAGGGAAATTGCGGTCTCTAAAGAAGGAGGCTATCTGGTGTGTTCTGTGGTGGAACTGGTCCTCCTGGGAGCAGATACGGTGGAGGTGGAGGAATTGGGAATACAGGATGGCATTTTTGCAAGAGGTAGGGTGAGAAGAGGTGTAATCCAGGTAGCTGTGGGAGTTGGCGGGTTTGTAAAAAATGTCAGTGTCAAGTCGGTTGCCATTAATGGAGATGGAGAGGTCCAGGAAGGGGAGGGAGGTGTCAGAGATGGTCCAGGTAAATTTAAGGTCAGGGTGGAATGTGTTGGTGAAGTTGATGAATTGCTCAACCTCCTCGCGGGAGCACGAGGTGGCGCCAATGCAGTCATCAATGTAGCAGAGGAAGAGGTGGGGAGTGGTGCCGGTGTAATTACGGAAGATCAACTGATCTACGTAGCCGACAAAGAGACTGGCATGGCTGGGGCCCATACGTGTGCCCATGGCTACAAAGGAGAAATTGTTAAGGGTGAGGACCAGTTCGGCCAAACGAATGAGAGTGTCGGTGGAAGGGTACTGTTGGGGACGTCTGGAGAGGAAAAAACAGAGGGTTTGGAGGCCCTGGTCATGGTGGATGGAGGTGTAGAGGGATTGGATATTCATGGTGAAGATGAGGCATTGGGGGCCGGGAAACGGAAGTCTTGGAGGAGGTGGAGGGCGTGAGTGGTGTCTTGAATGAATGTGGGAAGTTCCTGGACTACGGGGAATAGGACAGTGTCGAGGTAGGTAGAGATGAGTTCCGTGGGGCAGGAGCATGCTGCCTGGATTACACCTCTTCCTACCCTATCTTTTGCAAAAATGCCATCCTGTATTCCCAATTCCTCCGCCTCCGCTGTATCTGCTCCCAGGAGGACCAGTTCCACCACAGAACACACCAGATGGCCTCCTTCTTTAGAGACAGCAATTTCTCTTCCCACGTGGTTAAAGATGCTCTCCAACGCATCTCATCCACATCGCGTACCTCCACCCTCCGACCCCACCCCTCCAACCGTAACAAGGACAGAACGCCCCTGGTGCTCACCTTCCACCCTACCAACCTTCGCATAAACCAAATCATCCGCCGACATTTCCGCCACCTCCAAAAAGACTCCACCACCAGGGATATATTTCCCTCCCCATCCCTTTCCGCCTTCCACAAAGACCGTTCCCTCCATGACTACCTGGTCAGGTCCACGCCCCCCCCACGACCCACCCTCCCATCCTGGCACCTTCCCCTGCCACCACAGGAACTGTAAAACCTGTGCCCATACCTCCTCCCTCACCTCTAGCCAAGGCCCTAAAGGAGCCTTCCACATCCATCAAAGTTTTACCTGCACATCCACTAATATCATTTATTGTATCCGTTGCTCCCGATGCATTCTCCTCTACATTGGGGAGACTGGGCGTCTCCTAGCAGAGCGCTTCAGGGAACAACTCCGGGACACCCGCACCAATCAACCACACCGCCCCGTGGCCCAACATTTCAACTCCCCCTCCCACTCTGCCAAGGACATGGAGGTCCTGGGCCTCCTTCACCGCTGCTCCCTCACCACCAGACGCCTGGAGGAAGAACGCCTCATCTTCCGGCTCGGAACACTTCAACCCCAAGGCATCAATGTGGACTTCAACAGCTTCCTCATTTCCCCTTCCCCCACCTCATCCTAGTTTCAAACTTCCAGCTCAGCACTGTCCCCATGACTTTTAGATTAGATTACTTAGATTACTTACAGTGTGGAAACAGGCCCTTCGGCCCAACAAGTCCACACCGACCCACCAAAGCGCAACCCACCCATACCCCTACATTTACCCCTTACCTAACACTACGGGCAATTTAGCATGGCCAATTCACCTGACCCGCACATCTTTGGACTGTGGGAGGAAACCGGAGCACCCGGAGGAAACCCACGCAGACACGGGGAGAACGTGCAAACTCCACACAGTCAGTTGCCTGAGGCGGGAATTGAATCCAGATCTCTGGCGCTGTGAGGCAGCAGTGCTAACCACTGTGCCACCGACTTGTCCGGACTTGTCCTACCGTCTATCTCGTTTTCCACCTATCCACTCCACCCTCTCCTCCCTGACCTATCACCTTCATCCCTGTGCCACCTTTGGGTGGCACGGTGGCACAGTGGTTAGCACTGCTGCCTCACAGCGCCAGGGACCTGGGTTCAATTCCCGCCTCAGGCGACTGACTGTGTGGAGTTTGCACATTCTCCCTGTGTCTGCGTGGGTTTCCTCCGGGTGCTCCGGTTTCCTCCCACAGTCCAAAGATGTGCGGGTCAGGTGAATTGGCCATGCTAAATTGCCCGTAGTGTTAGGTAAGGGGTATATGTAGGGGTATCGGTGGGTTGCGCTTCGGCGGGTCGGTGTGGACTTGTTGGGCCGAAGGGCCTGTTTCCACACTGTAAGTAATCTAATCTAATCTAATCCCCTCCCCCACTCACCTATTGTACTCTATGCTACTCTCTCCCCATCCCCACCCTCCTCTAGCTTATCTCTCCACGCTTCAGGCTCACTGCCTTTATTCCTGATGAAGGGCTTTTGCCCGAAACGTTGATTTTGCTGCACTTTGGATGCCGCCTGAACTGCTGTGCTCTTCCAGCACCACTGATCCAAAATCTGGTTTCCAGCATCTGCAGTCATTGTTTTTACCTCAGTGTGCCAACAGCTCATGCTTGCAAAACCCAGAACATAGATTCCAGCTTTAGATATCATTCTGCTACTGGACCATATTTGCTAAATAATGCAGATGGTGCTAAGAATTACACTGGAAACCAAGTGCAGGTTATCAGATGGGCTCACAAGCTTAAGTGCTGGGGGTTCCATATGTTCACACACTGGACTGTGTTTTTTGTCAGCAAATTTATTTGTTCATACATGGCAACTTCTTCATTGAGAAAGAAGTATGTAAACTATGTGCCTTGCTGCATTTCCCATGGCAGCACATGACTAGTCAGATCTTACTCACCAATTCTGATGTTAGTCAGATTGACAGATAGCAGATCCTGCTGTATCCCCATGGAACCCCACTCCAGCCAATCAGCACTCTCTTTTAATGCTGCCTAAACTGTGTTCCCTCTCAAAGTTTGGTGTCTTACCCTGTGTCTTGGCCCTAATGTGTGCAAGGGGTAAATATTCCTTTCAGTGGTGTTTACTGCTCAGCAACTTACGCAGATTACAATTGTACTTCTTTTGGCATTTTCCCAAACTTGATTGCGAACATTTTTAATGCTGTGTGAAACTGCCTGAAACCAACTGAAAGAGTAACATTGTCATCACATTTTTAGTCGCAGGTATTTGCAAACTAGCTTTGTTTTGCTGAACTGAACATTTCCTGATGTTTTGCTAACCACGTAATTTGATTCATTCATTATTCTTAACACACGTCAAAAGCATAGGCATTCACCCTCCAGATAGTAGGAAACAAGTTGTAGGGAGTCGGTGGTCCATTACACATCCGGACAGATTTTGTTTTCCATCGATAAAGCCAAACCATCTTCAGCCACTTAACCAATGATTACCCATATCATAAATTCTGACTGAAGAATGTTGGTCAGTCACTTGTTCCATTCCAAATGTATTTCCTCAAATGATGAAACAACCCCTTTTAAATTAAACACCCAAATCCAGGATTTAGGATTCACTAATGTCTGACAACAAGTTGACATTAAGTGTGGCTACCATGGGACCTAACAGGGAATCGTGATGCTTGTTCTTGTCCAGTGTCGACTTATAGAATCACAGTCACTGAGATGCACAGAACAGAAACAGACTCTTCAGTCTAACCCATCTATGCTGACCAGATATTCTAACTTAATCTAGAGCCATTTGTCAGCATTTGGCCCATATCCCCCTAAACCCTTTCTATTCATATACCCATCCAGATGCCTTTTGACAGTTGTAATTGTATCAGCCTCCACCACTTCCTCAGGCAGCTCTTTCCAAACACACACTACCCTTTGCATGAGTACGTTACCTCATCGGTCCCTTTTATATTTTTCCTCTCTCACCTTAAACCTATGCCCTCTAGTTTTGAACTCCCCTACCTTGGGGAAAACACCTTGTCTATTCACCCAATCCATGCCCCTCATGATTTTATAAACGTCTATAAGGTCACCCCTCAGCCTCCAATGCTCTTGTGAAAACAGCCTCAGCCTATTCAGCCTCTCTCTATAGCTCAAACCCTCCAAACCTGGCAACATTCTTGTAAATAATTTCTGAATGCTTTCAAGTTTAACAACATCTTTCCTATAGCAGGGAGAATAAAACTGAATTCAGTATTCCAAAAGTGGCTTAACCAACATTCTGCACAGTCACAACATGACCTCCCAACTCCTGTGCTCAATGCTCTGACTAATAAAGACGAGTGTACCAAATGCCTGCTTCCCTACTCTGTCTGCATGTGACCCCACATTCAAGGAACTATAAACCTGCACCCCAAGGTCTTTTTATTTAGCAACACTCCCCAGGACCTTCCCATTAACTCCTGCCCTGATTTGCCTTATCAAAATGTAGAACCTCACTTGTATCTAGACTAAACTCCTCGGCCTATTGACCCATCTGATCAAAGTCCCATTGTACTCAGAAGTAACTTTCTTCGCTGTCCACTACCTCTCCAATTTTGGTGTCATCTGCAAACTTATTAACCATACCTCCTATGTTCACATCCAAATCATTTATATAAATCAATGGATGAAGAGCCCTTTTATTGTGCTATAGGCCTATATGACTCAATGAGGTGTCTGCAACTTCAGAGTTCTTACTACAATAGTGTAGCTTAAGAATTTATAAGTGTAACATAATCAAAGGCCAGTGAACAATGAGAAAAACAAACTCAGGGGTTAGATAACAATACCTCATTCCTGAAGAAAGGCTCATGCCCGAAACGTCGATTCTTCTGCTCCTTGGATGCTGCCTGGCCTGCTGTGCTTTTCCAGCGACACATTTTCAGCTCCGGTTAGATAACAATGTCAGGTAAGAGCAGAACTTTCCAGCTTTGAACGTTGACTTTAATTTTGATGAAGGACAATAAATAGCAAGTCTTCTCGTATATGAAGGTTTGATTTATAAGGTGTTCTAGATTTCTTAACCCACTGCAGGAAGTCTTAGTTACGATTGGTGTGCAATATGAAGCTCAGCATGTGTGCTTCATGTGACTACCGTGCATTCACGGCAGATTGGCTCCTCTATCATTAATAAAAGTATTCTTTCAACTGATAAAATTGTCTTAATAAGTGTCCTCTTGGCCATGCCCACTTTTTGAGCTTTGTTAACCAAAGCGCCATTGGTACTACTTTGCTGCCCTAAAGCAGGAGGTATTAGAGAAGTCTTAATCTGCAAACCTGAGCTCAGAAATCTATACACTCTGTCCAACAGAAGGCTGAGGCAATCTGACCTGTCACTCTGACTTCAATGGAAATAAAAGTGGGCGGATGTGTAGCCTATTCACTATCGCCTGTTTATCACACTATCAACACATATTCAAATGACTGAGCATGGATCGAGTGTTCGGACCTAGCCTGATGCCAAAGTGAAGCCAAGTGAGACTTCCTGGCTCCCTGAATTAACATAGATTTAAAAGAACTGCAAATGCTGGAATCCAAAATAGACAGGAGGCTGGAAAAACACAGCAAGCCAGGCAGCAACAGGAGGTGGAGAAGTCAACTTTTCAGCTGGCAACCTTTCCTCAGGACTGAAGAAGAGTTACACCCGAATTGTTGACTTCTCCACCTCCTGTTGCTGCCTGGCTTGCTGTGTTCTTCCAGCCTCCTGCCTGTCTATCTCTGAGTTGACAGGGTGTTGATAATGCTAACAGGTTGCTTTCAAGTAGACAAAGTGGCTTTGCTGACAACTTGTGAGGTGAAGGAAAAGAGACAAGATGAAGAGCTCGAAAGCTTGGTCAAAGAAAAGGGTTTTAAGGAGGAACTGAAAGCAGCTAAGAGGTGGATGATCTAGAAAGGGAAACTCCAAAGCCTGGGGCCTAGGTGGCTAGACTATAATATCCATTAGAGACCATTTTCTTTCAGAAAGGAGCAAATAGTGAACACTTGTCATTGGGGAAGGAAGTAATTAAAAAAACTCGCAACTCTCCTCACGAAAAGTTTTCATTTAGGAATTCTGTTCCTGAGGGCTCATTGTCTATTGATATTTCTCCTGAGCTATTTTGTCTTGGCAATTCTATGAGTCAACAACTTACCTTCCTAATTCTCTTTCCAAATTCCTTGGAAAAAGCCATAACATATTTCAAATTTCTGATTTCCAGTCCCATGTGACATTTAATTTCCACCTGAATTCCTCTTATCGCCCATAGTTTACTCATCCACATCTATATGCAGGTGTTGTTGTTTTTCCCTTCATCTTAATCACAAAATGTCTCCATGCGTAGGTTCAGTGTGACGTTAATGCACTGTAAATGCTCTTTGGCGTAAGCATGAGGAAGTGAATGGTTGAAATATCAAAATTAATTCCTTGTTTTTAATCTTTGAAGTAACCATTGCTGATTCCTCCTTATGCCCAACACAGATTTGCAATTATTAGAATCAAATGCATGTTTCTCATTGACAAATACTGAGAATGCTGGAGAAACTCAGCAGGACTGACAGCATCAGTGATGAGAGGAACAGCACTAACGTTTTGACCCTTCTTTGGAACTGACAGTCCCATAGTTGCTGCGAGCAGATTCTGTGTTTGTCTACGATTTTCAGCATCTGCAGTATTTTGCTTGCACTTTTCACAACTTTGATGTTGCATGGCCTTTCAGGGGCAGCAACATTGCTGTAGGTCCAGAGTCACATATTTTCCTTTGTGGTTTCTTTCCTTTATTCATTCACAGGATGTGGGCATCGCTGGTCAGGCCAGCATTTATTGCCTGGGAGTGTGGGCAGGCATTGCTGTGGGTCTGGAGTCACACATAGGCCCAAACAGGTAAGGATGACAGTTTCCCTGTCAAGCTAGCTAAGTACTACATTTCTTACCACTTACACATGTCCAGTAAGCTCATGTTCACTATTGTCGACAGATGCTTATTGATTCTGGGTTACAGGGTGGCTCACTGGTTAGCATTGTGGCCTCACAGAGCCAGGTACTTAGGTTCAATTCCAGCCTTGGGTAATGCCTGTGTGGGGTTTGCACATTCTCCCTGTGTCTGTGTGGGTTTCCTCTAAAGATGTATAGGTTAGGTGGATTGACCATGTTAAATTACCCATCGTGTCCAGGGACATGCAGGTTAGGTGGACTGGTCATGTTAAATTACCCACTGTGTTCAGGGATGTACAGATTAGGTGGATTGGCCATGTTAAATTGCTCATAGTATTCAGGAATGTGCAGGTTAGGTGGACTGGCCATGTTAAATTACCCATAGTGTCCAGGGATGTGCAGGTTAGGTGGATTGGCCATGTTAAATTACCCATCGTGTCCAGGGACATGCAGGTTAGGTGGACTGGCCATGTTAAATTACCCACTGTGTTCGGGGATGTGCAGATTAGGTGGATTGGCCATGTTAAATTGCTCATAGTATTCAGGGATGTGCAGGTTAGGTGGATTGGCTATGTTAAATTACCCCATAGTATCCAAGGATATGCAATGTATGTGTATTAGCCATGAGAAACACAGGGTTGCAGGAATGGGGTAGGAGAGAGTGGGTCCAGATGCAAAGGTCCAGAGACAGTCAGTGTAGACTCAATGGGCTAAATGGCCTCTTTCCTCACTGCAGAGAGGCAAATCTTGATTTAATTGAATGAACTGCATTTAAATTCTCCAGGTGACATTTGGATGTAAGCTTCGTTATTCTAATCCTCCAATCTACAACCTAATCATTAAACTGCTGCACTTCAAGGCATTTCATTGTTGATAAGACGTTTCATTCTGGTTTGTGCAAAGCTGTGCTTGATTAAATAACAGATCCTGGCATCACCCCAACCAGTTACTGATTTTACAATACACCCATGCGATAGGTCCCTTATCACATCTAATTTCTTTATGAGAAACTAATTCGCCGTTCATTGTATCTTGATGGCTCCTATATCTGGGGCAGAGGGATTCAATAGCACCCATCAGCATATTCACAGTTATTAATTTTCCTGATGCACTTTACATAAGGAGATAAACATCAAGAGGGAAGTCAGGAAGGCGATAGTGTACAAATGTATATGTCAATAAGCATTTTGCAAGAAAGGGCACGTTTTCTTTGATGAAGAGAAAAACCAAAGATCTGCAAAAATAGCATTCTGGGTAATCCAAGATGGAGGACGGGAAAAATTTCTGGCTGTAAGAGCTGCTCCTTTGTTTGAGGTATTTTAGGTGTTGGAAAGGATTTCCTTGAATTCCAGGAGCAGCAATTACTGTTTTATATGCTGTTGCATTGTTTTGGAACTTTGGAAAAAAAAATCAAAACAACAGCAGTTTAAAAGGGAGAAGAGCAGACAAAGGAAGCACATGGTGAGGACAGTGCAGGGGAGTGTGAGTGCGAGTTGCTGTTTGAATTCGTGTATCGCTGGACATCGGAGTGCATCTGGGAAAATGAACAAAGTGACATTCACAACTAATCTTGGAGGAACTGTGGGTGAAGTTCACAGCACAGAATCAGATAAGTTAATTGTTGTTTTAAGTCTGTCCAACAGAAAGGCTGCAGTAGTGAGTATGGTGGATTTTTTCTTGATTATATATTTTTGGAGATAAGTCTCTTGATTAAACTTAAAATACAAGCCATAGCTATTAATTTAACCTGGGGCAGTGTTTGTAGAGGAATAAGACGGTGTTGTTTTCTGGGTCTGTAGATTGTGAAGGAGCAAAAATGGCCTTTGCAGTGATATGTATTTCTTGTCAGATGTGGGAGTTTAAAGAGTGTTTAAGGGTTACTGTGGATTATATCTGCCATAAATGCTGTTGGATGCAAATCTTATCAGATCGAGTGGATCGGTTGGAGAGACAAATCTCAGATACAGTCACATAGATGGGTTAACTCTAGGAAGGGTAAGAGAGGTAGGCAACTAGGGCAGGAGTCTTTTGTGGATATACCCATTTCAAACAGGTATGCTGTTTTGGAAAATGTGGGAGGTGATGGTTTCTCAGAGGAATGTAGCACCTACAGCCAAGTTTCTGGTATTGAGACTGGCTCTAATGCAACAAGGGGTATGTCTGCTTCCAAGAGATCAATTGTGTTAGGGGATTCTGTAGTCAGAGGTACAGACAGACGTTTCTGTGGCCAGCAGAGAAAATGCAGAATGGTGTATTGTTTCCCTAATGCCAGGATCAAGGATGTCTCAGACATGGTGCAGAATGTTCTCACGGGGGAGAGGGGCCATTGTCCACATTGGAACCAACGACATTGGAAGGGAAAAGGTTGAGACTGTGAAGGGAGATTACAGAGAGTTAGGTAGAATTTTAAAAAAGGAGGTCCTCAAGGGTAGTAATATTTGGATTACTCCCAGTGCTACAAGCTAGTGAGGGCAGGAATAGGAGGATAGAGCAGATGAATGCATGGCTGAGGAGTTGGTGTATGGGAGAAGGATTCATATTTTTGGATCATTGGAATCTCTTTTGGGGTAGAAGTGACCTGTACAAGAAGGACGGATTGCACCTAAATTGGAAGGAGACTAATATACTAGCAGGGAAATTTTCTAGAACTTCTTGGGAGGATTTAAACTAGTAAGGTGGGGGAGTGGGACCCAGGGAGATAGTGGGGAAAGAGATCGATCTGTGACGGGTACAGCTGAGAACAGAAGTGAGTCAAACAGTCAGGGCAGGCAGGGACAAGGCAGGACTAATAAATTAAACTGCATTTATTTCAATGCAAGGGGCCTAACAGGGAAGGCAGATGAACTCAGGGCATGGGCCATGGGATATCATAGGAACATGGGACTGGGATATCATAGCAATTATGGAAACATGGCTCAGGGATGGGCAGGACTGGCAGCTGAATGTTCCAGGATACAAATGCGACAGGAAGGATAGAAAGGGAGGCAGAAGAGGAGGGGGAGTGGCATTTTTGATCAGGGATAGCATTACAGCTGTGCTAAGGGAGGATATTCCTGGAAATACATCCAGGGAAGTTATTTGGGTGGAACTGAGAAAAAAGAAAGGGATGATCACCTTATTGGGATTGTATCATAGATCCCCCAATAGTCAGAGGGAAATTGAGAAACAAACTTGTAAGGAGATCTCAGCTATCTGTAAGAATAATAGGGTGGTTATGGTAGGGGATTTTAACTTTCCAAACATCAACTGGGACTGCCATAGTGTTAAAGGTTTAGATGAAGAGGAATTTCTTAAGTGTCTACAAGACAATTTTCTGATTTAGTATGTGGATGTACCTATTAGAGAAGGTGCAAAACTTGACCAATTCTTGGGAAATAAGGCAGGGCAGGTGACTGAGGTGTCAGAGGGGGAGCACTTTGGGGCCAGCGACCATAATTCTATTTGTTATAAAATAATGATGGAAAAGGATAGACCAGATCTAAAAGTTGAAGTTCTAAATTGGAGAAAGGCCAATTTTGACGGCATTAGGCAAGAACTTTCAAAAGCTGGTTGGAGGCAGATGTTCGCAGGTAAAGGGACGGCTGGAAAATGGGAAGCCTTCAGAAATGAGATAACAAGAATCCAGAGAAAGTATATTCCTGTCAGGGTGAAAGGGAAGGCTGGTAGGTATAGGGAATGCTGGATGACTAAAGACATTGAGGGTTTGGTTAAGAAAAAGAAGGAAGCATATGTCAGGTATAGACAGGATAGATCGAGTGAATCCTTAGAAGAGTATAAAGGAAGTAAGAGTATACTTTAGAGGGAAATCAGGAGGGCAAAATGGGGACATGAGATAGCTTTGGCAAATAGAATTAAGGAGAATCCAAAGGGTTTTTACAAATATATTAAGGACAAAAGGGTAACTAGGGAGAGAAGAGGGCCCCTCAAGGATCAGCAAGACGGCCTTTGTGTGGAGCCACAGAAAATGGGGGAGATACTAAATGTATATTTTGCATCAGTATTTACTGTGGAAAAGGATATGGAAGATATAGACTGTAGGGAAATAATGTCCAGATTACAGAGAAGGAAGTGCTGGATGTTTTGAAATGGTTAAAGGTGGATAAATCCCCAGGACCTGATCAGGAGTACCCGAGAACTCCGTGGGAAGCTCGAGAAGTGATTGCTGGGCCTCTTGCTGAGATATTTGTATCATCGATAGTCACAGGTGAGGTGCCGGAAGATTGGAGGTTGGCAAATGTGGTGCCACTGTTTAAGGGTGGTAAGGACAAGCCAGGAAACCATAGACCAGTGAGACTGACCTCGGTGGTGGGCAAGCTGTTGGAGGGAATCCTGAGGGACAGGATGTACATGTATTTGGAAAGGCAAGGACTGATTAAGGATAGTCAACATGGCTTTGTGCATGGGAAATCATGTCTCACAAACTTGATTTTTTTGATGAAGTAACAAAGAAGATTGATGAGGGCAGAGCAGTAGATGTGATCTATATGGACTTCAGTAAGGCATTCAACAAGGTTCCCCACGTGAGACTGATTAGCAATGTTAGATCTCATGGAATACAGGGAGAACTAGCCAGAGGATACAGAACTGACTCAAAGGGAGAAGACAGAGGATGGTGGTGGAGGATTGTTTTTCAGACTGGAGGCCTATGACCAGTGGAGTGCCACAAGGATCGGTGCTGGGTCCTCTACTTTTTGTCATTTACATAAATGATTTGGATGCAAGCATAAGAGGTACAGTTAGTAAGTTTGCAGATGACACCAAAATTGGAGGTGTAGTGGACAGCAAACAGGGTTACCTCAGATTACAACAGGATCTGGACCAGATGGGCCAATGACTGAGCAGTGGCAGATGGAGTTTAATTCAGATAAATGCGAGGTGCTGCATTTTGGGAAAGCAAATCTTAGCAGGACTTATACACTTAATGGTAAGGTCCTAGGGAGTGTTGCTGAACAAAAAGACTTTGGAGTGCAGGTTCATAGCTCCTTGAAAGTGGAGTCGCAGGTAGATAGATAGTGAAGCAGGCGTTTGGTATGTGTTCCTTTATTGGTCAGAGTATTGAGTACAGGAGTTGGGAGGTCATGTTGCGGCTGTACAGGACATTGGTTTGGCCACTGTTGGAATATTGCGTGCAATTCTGGTCTCCTTCCTATTGGAAAGATGTTGTGAAACTTGAAAGGGTTCAGAAAAGATTTACAAGGATGTTGCTAGGGGTTGGAGGATCTGAGCTACAGGGAGAGGGTGAACAGGCTGGGGCTGTAGAATTTTACAAAATTATGAGGGGCATGGATAGGATAAATAGGCAAAGTCTTTTCCCAAGGGGTCTGGGAGTCCAGAACGATAGGGCATAGGTTTAGGGTGAGAGGGGAAAGATATAAAAGAGACCTAAGGGACAACTTTTTCACGCAGAGGGTGGTGTGTGTATGGAATGAGCTGCCAGAGGATGTGGTGGAGGCTGGTACAATTGCAACATTTAAGAGGCATTTGGATGGATATATGAATAGGAAGGGTTTGAAGGGATATGGGCCGGGTGCTGGCAGGTGGGACTAGATTGGGTTGGGATATCTGGTTGGCATGAATGGGTTGGACCGAAGGGTCTGTTTCCATGCTGTACATCTCTATGGCTCTATGACTAAATGCTGGAAATCAGCAACTGAAATAACTCTACGGAGGCTGATATCCTGTCACGAAGTCACCCTTTATTTCCACGTGCACAGTACATGCACTCTGACCAGCCAGCTCATAGCCAGCCCCTACAGTGAGGAACATCTCTGAGAACCCTGTTTATTTTATTTTTGGGCTGGCATCCTGTCACTAAGTCATCCTTTATTTACATGTGAAGCGTCCTTGATACTGATCCAGCTCCCTCAGAACCAGCTCTCAGAATGAACAGGATGTCTGACACTCCCATCCTTTTTTTTTTCTTAAACCCCCACACTACCGCCTAACTGCAGTAGTGTTACTTTCTCCCCAGCACCCATGTTGTGTGTGTGCAGGCGTGAGACACAGTGAGATTCAATTTCCACCACCAGGAAGATAGAAAAACGCCCAAGTGGCCAGTGACAAGCAGTGCCCTTCACATCAAAGGGCAATGCTGTGGGATCAAACAGTGAAGGGGAGGGCAGGGATTAAATCAAAATAGAATTGGAGGGGGAAATGATGCACTCCACTCCCTATGGCACCCACCTCTCCCTGAACAACTCCAGCGTGTTGGTGGACACCGCATGCTCCTTCTCCAAGGACACCAGGGCTCTGACGTAACCGCGGAAGAGGGGCAGGCAGTTGGCCCGAACGACCCCCTCCTCGGCCCGCTGCCTGGACCTGTTTATGGCCAGTTTGGCCAGGCCCAGGAGCAAACCAACGAGGAGGTCTTCAGACCTGCCCTCCCTCCTCCGCACCGGGTGCCCGAAGATCAGGAGCGTGGGACTGAACTGCAATCAAAAGCAGAGGAGGAGGTTTTTAAGAAAATCAAAAAGGGATTGCAAACGCCCACACCCAATATACACATGGTCCACGGACTCCACAGCGCCACAGAACTAGCAGTTGGGCTGGGAGTCCGTGAACCACCGCAATCTGTGGTTGCAGGGGACTGTTGTGTGCAGCACCCTCCACCCCAGATCCCCGAGAGAAAGGGGGAGGACTCCCGCGTAGAGAGCCCTCCACTGGGGAAGAAACCTGTTTTTTTTGTTTTTTTTTTTCTTTTTTTTACTTTTTTCCTTTTTTTAATTTTTTTTTCTGAACAGAACCTCTGACAGTCCTGTTTAATTTCTTTTTTTTTCTTAATTAACCCCCACACTAACGCCTAACTGTGGTAGTGCTTATTTTTTCCCTCCACTGGGGAAGAACCCTGTTTATTTTTTTTTTCCCCAGCACCCATGGTGTGTGTGCGCAGGTGTGAGACACAGTGAGAGACAAGGTGTACAAATCTTTATTCAATTTCCACTACCAGGAAAAGTAGGAAAACACCCGAGTGGCCTGTGACAAGCAGTGCCCTTCACATCAAAGGGCAATGCTGTGTGAACAAACAGTGAAGGGGAGGGCAGGGACTAAATCAAAATAGAGTTGGAGGGGGAAATGATGCACTCCACTCCCTGCGGTGCCCACCTCTCCCTGAACAACTCCAGGGTGTTGGTGGACACCGCGTGCTCCTTCTCCAAGGACATCCGGGCCCTAACGTAACCGCGGAAGAGGGGCAGGCAGCCGGCCCTAACTACCCCCTCCACGGCCCGTTGCCTGGACCTGTTTATGGCCAGTTTGGCCAGGCCCAGCAGCAGACCCACGAGGAGGTCTTCAGACCTGCCCTCCCTCCTCCGCACCGGGTGCCCGAAGATCAGGAGCGTGGGACTGAAGTGCAACCAAAAGCAAAGGAGGAGCATTTTAAGAAAATCAAAAAAGGGATTGCAAACACCCACACCCAACATACACATGGTCCACGGACTCCACAGCGCCACAGAACAAGCAGTTGGGCTGGGAGTCCGTGAACCACCGCAATCTGCGGTTGCAGGGGACTGCTGCGTGCAGCACCCTCCACCCCAGATCCCCGAGAGAAAGGGGAGGACTCCAGCATAGAGGGCCCTCCACTGGGGATCCCCACCGCCCGGTGGCAAATGGGCACGCCAGGGCGTGTCCGGGCGGTGGATGAGGGAGAAGAGGTGGACGGTGTGCAGCAGCAGTCTGTACAGGACCTGCCTTTTAACGTCCTTGAAGGGGACAAAATTAAAATTACGGAGGCGGCTCAGGTTGTGGGGCACAGGCTCCCGCGGGAAGTACGGGACCTTGGGGCCGATGTGAAATTCCGTCCGGGCAGGGGTGAGCGTGGACGGGATCCCACCGCACACCTGAGCGTCCTCCAACTGGTGCACTATGTCGGGTCCGAGCACCGCCGTTTTAAGGCGTCGGATGCCGGTGGCCACGTACCGGACGTCTACCGCTGCCCTGCTCGCTATGTCTTGCGGCAACGTCCAGCCCAGGCCCCCGGCACCCAGCACGTCCCCGACCCTGGTCACCCTCGCCGCCACGGCCCTCCCCTCCGACAGCCACTCGAACCCGCGAGCACGGAGGTGCGGATTCCTGAGCAACGGCTACCTGACGACAGCCGCTACTCCTGCCGGAGGGTAGGCGCGACGCGATTCGACCATGTTCCAGACAGTGATCAGGTCCTGGTAAAAGACAGGCAGCACCTTGAGGGCGACCTCCAAACCGTCACGGTCGACGAACAGGAGCTGCGTGTCGTAGTTGAGGTTACGCACCTGGCGGAAAAAATACGTCGCCAGGGCGCACCATCTAGGAGGAGGCTCGACGTAAAGGTATCGCTGCAAGGTCTGAAGGCGGAAGGTCGCGACCTGGGTGCGGACGCACACCAGCGACTGACCGCCCTCCTCAATGGGGAGACTCAGAACCTGCGCAGCGACCCAGTGCATCTTTTTGTCCCAGAAGAAGTCGACCAACATTCTCTGGATGTCAGCGACAAAGCCAGGAGGAGGGACCAAAGTGACCAGCCGGTACCACAGCATGGCGGCCACCAGCTGGTTTATGACCAGCACTCGGCTCCTGTAAGATAGCACTCGGAGCAGTCCTGTCCAGCGGCCTAGGCGAGCCGAGACTTTGGCCTCCAGCTCCTGCCAGTTGGCCGGCCAGGATTCCTCGGTCGGGCTGAGGTAGACCCCCAGGTAGAGGAAATGGGTGGTACTCCAGCTGAACCCCCGAAACTCCTCCGGCAGGGAGTCCACCCGCCACGGACCCACCAGTAGCCCGGAACATTTGGCCCAGTTGATCCTGGCGGAAGACGCCGCCGAGTACACGGCCTGGCACTCGCGCATCCTCCCCAGGTCAGCCGGGTCGGTGAAAGTGAGGAGCACGTCGTCGGCGTAGGCTGAGAGGACCACCCCCGTGCCCGCGCCGCGCAGAACCAGCCCCGACAACCTCCTCCGCAAGAGGCGCAGGAAAGGCTCCACGCACAGGGAATACAGTTGGCCGGACAGGGGGCAGCCTTGACGCACTCCTCTCCCGAAGCGAAGGGGCGCCGTCAGGGACCCGTTAACTTTAACCAGACACTCTGCGGCGGCGTACAAAAGTCGGATCCGGGCGATGAACTGCGTCCCGAACCCGAACGCCCGCAGAGTCCCGAGCAGGTACTCGTGATCGACCCTGTCGAACGCCTTCTCCTGGTCGAGAGACAGGAAGGCGCTCGGCAGACCAGCCCGTCGACAGAAATGGATCAGGTCCCGGACCAGATGGACGTTGTCTTGTATCCTCCGGCCCGGGACCGTGTAGGACTGGTCCGGGTGAATCATGTGGGCCAGCACGGATGCCAGGCGACAAGACAACACCCTGGCAAAGATTTTGTAGTCCGTGCTGAGGAGGGAGACCGGACGCTAGTTCTTCAACGAACGAAGGTCCCCCTTCTTTGGCAGCAGGACGATGACCGCCCTGCGCCAAGAAAGGGGCAGCTCTCCGGCATTTAGACACTCCCCCAGGACCTGTGCGTAGTCGCTCCCCAGGACGTCCCAGAACGCCCTGAAGAACTCCACAGTCAGCCCGTCCAGCCCCGGGGATTTGCCCGTCGAGAGCCGGTCGAGGGTGCTGGTCAGCTCCTCTAAGGTGACGAGAGCGTCGAGCCTTCCGGCGTCCTCCGGGCTGAGCTGCGGCAGGTCCTCCCACAGAACTCTGCGAGCGTCCTCGCTGGACGGATCCGGAGAGAACAGGGCCGTGTAGTAAGATCTGACGTGGGCCCTGATACCCTCCGGATCCGAGACGAGGGACCCGTCGTCGGCCAGCAGCACAAGGAGCTGCTGACGGGTGCCGCGCCTTTTTTCCAGCGAGTAGAAGAAGGGGGAGCCGCGGTCCAGGTCCTGGAGGAGCTGGAGCCGCGACCTCACGTACGCGCCCCGAGCCCCGACGAGCTGCAGGTCCCGGAGTGCGGCCTTCTTCTCTTCGTACACCCCGCGCAGGGCCGGGTCCGCATCGGGCTGACCGAGGCGTGACTCCAGGTCGAGCATCTCCCTCTCCAACTCCCCGATCCTGGATTTCCGCCTCTTTGTCGACCCCCTCGCGTACTCCTGACAGAAGACGCGGACGTGAGCCTTGCCCACGTCCCACCATAGCCTCAGGGAGGGGAAGCTTCCCCGCTTCCTTCTCCAGCCGGCCCAGAAACGACGAAACGAGTCCCGGAACCGCTCGTCCTCCAGCAGCAGGTTGTTAAAGTGCCAGTACGCGGAGCCCAACCTGGCGCCGAACGGAAGGAGTTCCGCCCACACCAGGTGATGGTCCGTGCACGACACCTGCCGCGTGGAGGCCTTCGGAAAACAGGAGGCGTACGCCCGCGAAACGTACAGGCGGTCGATTCTGGACGCTCCGACCCCAGGCCTCACGAAGGTGAAGGCGATGGAGTCAGGATGGAGATTCCGCCAGACGTCCACCAGGTCCAAGGACTTGACCAAGTCCCCCAACCTCCTCCCCGACGTCGAACTCGTGCGGGCACCGCCGTGGTCCCTGTCCTCGAGGATGCAGTTAAAATCTCCCCCGAGGACGACGCACTGGTTCTCGTCGATGGAAGCGAGATGAGCGGACACTTCTTCGAAGAAGCTCGCTTACCTCGGCCCGGCCAGGGGAGCGTAGACGTTCACCAAGTGAAGCACCGCGTCCCCCAGCCGAACCGTCAGGTGAAGCAAACGGCCTGGCACTGGCTCCCTGACCCCCAAGATCTCCGGCTGAAAATGCGGGGCCAACAAGATAGCCACCCCGCCAGATCTGCGGGTGAGGTGACTCATGTAGACCCCCCCTCGCCACTCCAGGAGCCAGGTGGCTTCGTCTCCCGGGGTAGTGTGGGTTTCTTGCAGGAAGCACACCGCATACCTCCCGTCCCGAAGGACCGAGAGGGTCTGGAATCTGCGCTGTGACTCCCTGCTGCCGTTGATGTTGAGGCTGGCTATAGTTGTCTCCATGTTGGAAGTATAGTGCAACCACCACCAGTACACACAGTTAAACTATATACACATTTACTGGGAGGACGAGAGAGGGGCACAGAAGTCCCTCGCCCTCACCAGGAGTGCTCCCAGGAAGTTCCTGACTCGCTTTCGCTCGTTAACGTCAAGCCCCGGCGCCTGGCGCGCAGCGTGGGCTGACCAGTAGACTCTTTCGAAGGAGCTCCAGCGGTCGAGCGCCAGTTGGGCTCTATCCCGGCGACTCCGAGTTTCCTCGACAAATTCCCGGAGTTCCTCGAGGGGGATGAGGGGGAGATCGGTGGGGGGCACCTGGGACTCAAAAATGTCGCTGGAGACGGACTCCGCGTCGTCCCCGGTGTCCGCCACCGATCCAGAACCCTCCTCCGGGAGGTCGCCTTCGGTCACCGACCCCTCCCCCACCGAGAGGATGGGGGCTGGTCCGGCACCGCCAACTGGCCTCCAACCTCCAGTGACCCCACCCCCAGGGTCACCTTCCGTATCTTCCTCGGCGCACCCCTTCCCGGAACGCCCCGAGTTCGGGTCGCCGGGCGGCAGAGGCTCGGGGCCCCGCTCCTCTCCTGACACCGGGACGCCCGGCTCCTCGGGGAAAAGGTCCTCCCCCAGGGCCAAGGCCCCCGGAAAAACAGTCTGGGAGGGAGGAGCGAGGATAACACCTTCCTCCCCACCACCGCTCGATGACCCAATAGTGAAAAGAAGGCGGTCGCCTGCACCATGGCCCGTGACGGTATTAAAATCCTCCCCAGGGGCCGGAGGAGTTATGGCGGTGGAAGGTCCGGCTGTCGCCCCTGGGGGTTTGGGCAGGTCAGGCCATGGTGCAGGGTAGTGGGGGGGTGTAGTGGGGGGGTGTAGTGGGGGGGCACTGTCAGCTCATCCCCTGGAGAGGGGCAGCGCCGCCGGCGCGCTGATGGGATCTCTCCCCCCTCCAAGGCCCAGTGCCTCTTCCCCAGAGAGACAGGGGGGAGTTTATGAGCCTTCTCCTCCCCGCCCGCCTTGGTGGTCATGGGGCCCGAGGTCCCTCCCCCCCGCCTTTCCTGGAATACGATTGGCTGGGGGAAGGCAGGGGGCGTGGCCAGGGTGGGGAAGGTAAGCTGTGTCACTTCCTGCCCCGCCCCTGGTTTATCAGGTGATGGTGGGCGGGGCAGGGGCCCAGTTCCCTCTCCAGGGCCTAGAGAATCAGTCTCTGGAGGAGGTAGGGCAGCGGTGGTTCCCCTCAGGTTAGTGCCAGGGGATGGCTGGGTGGGGCGGGGCTCGGTCTCCGGAGGAGGGGTTGAAGCCCCCGGTGTTTCTGTAACGGGGTGGGGTCTGGGGTCTGGGGTCAGTGGGGCCAGGATCAGGTACGGTTTTAGGGGTTCGGGGGTCAGGGTTCCCGCGCCGGGGCGACGCTGGCACGGCCGCAGGGACATTGTCGTGCCGGGGCGGGGCAGGTCGTGGGTTACGTGGAGGGGAAGGGGAAGGGGATGGGGATGGGGATAGGGTGGTCTCCCCATGGGCGGGCTTGACGCGTAGCGTCTTTCTGGGCGCCTTCTGTCCGGTCGGACGCTCACCCCCTCCCTGCCAGAGGCTGAGGTATTAGGAGCCTCCGGCTTAGCCCCCGGAGCCGGGGCTTGTGGTGTTGGCTTTGGGGGAGGGAGAATGGGTGCGGCGGCACCACCTGCAGCCGTTGGTGTGGGCTGGGCAGCTTTCTGGGTGGGGCAGTTTTTTCTAATATGCCCCACCTCGCGGCACAGGTGGCACCGCACGCCGTCCGCCGTCCAGAAGGCGCGGTAGGCCGCACCCTTGTGGAGGATGGTGAAGGACCCCTCCGTGACCTCCTCCCGGGCCAGGCAAATGAATACCTGGCGTCGGAAGGAGTATACATGGCGGAGGGTGGGGTCCTTAAGACTGAGCAGGAGCGGTTGAACACCTGACCGGATCTCCCCCAAGGTGTTGAGGTGGGGAAGAAGGAGCTCGCTGGCAATGAAGGGCGGGACGTTGGAGATCACGACTCTCTGGGCCGTGACCTCCAAAGGGTCGACTGGCAAATATGTCCCGCCCACAGTGAGCCCCCTCTCCACGGCCAGGTGGACCGCCTGCTCGGTCTTAAGAAAGAATATGGCCTTCCCATACATGCGGGCCGCAGCGACGATGGCCAGTGGGCCGACCACACTAGCCATGGCCTTACTGCAGGCCTCGATTGTCATGTTAGGGTGGGGATAGGCTTTGACCCCCAGGCATTTGGTCAGGTGCCTGAAGGGGGATGCGGTTGGAGCCGGGTTGGGCCAGCCGAGCCTAAGGCAGCGGCTACCCCGGCGTAGGTCCGGCTGGGCCCTGCGACCTTCGGGCTCGCCATACTCCGTCGGTCCCCGGCAGCAGCGGTGGAGGTGGGCCTCTGGCAGTATTAACGGTGGAGTCCTTGGGGAGGTGCCCGAGGCCAGTCACCCGAGGCGAGTCCTAGGCAGCGGTGGTGGAGGCAGGCCTCAGGCAAGTCCTCGGCAGGCCCTCAATTGCAGTGTTGGGGGCAGGCCTGTTGGGGGGGGGGGTCCCCAAGACAAGTCCCAGGCAGCCCCAAAATTAAGTCCTGGGCAGCAGCGGTGGAGGTGGGCCTCGGGTCACAGCAGTGGTGGAGGCTGTGGGGAGTGGCCTCAGGCGAGTCCCAGGCTGCGGTGGTGGAGGCAGGCCTCTGGCGAGTCCCAGGCAGGCCCTCAGTTGGGGAGGAAGTCCCAGGCAGCACTGGTGGATGCGGGCCTCTGGCTGCGGCAGAAGTTGAGGCAGGCCTCTGGCGAGTCCCAGGCTGGCCCTTGGTCCCAGCAGTGGAGGGACTCCCAAGCAAGTCCCAGGCAGCAGCAGTGGAGGTAGGCCTCAGGTCACACCAGTGGAGGAGGTTGTGGGAAGGAGCCTCAGGTGAGTCCCAGGCTGCGGTGGTGGAGGCAGGCCCAGGCGCGGTCCCAGAGACCAGCAGTGGGAGTGGGCCCCAGGTCAGCTCAAACACTAGGCCCAGAGCACAAAGCTCTCACCTCCTTCTTCCACCTCCTCCTTGTTCTCCTCCTTCTTCCACCTCCTTCTTTCTTCTTCTTCTTCTTCTTCTTCTCTCTTCTCCTCCTTCCTTCAGCACAACACTGCCACTGGTCCAACTCCTTACTGGGAAAACACCCGAGTGGCCTGTGACAAGCAGTGCCCTTCACATCAAAGGGCAATGCTGTGTGATCAAAACAGTGAAGGGGAGGGCAGGGACTAAATCAAAATAGAGTTGGAGGGGGAAATGATGCACTCCAATCCCTGCGGCGCCCACCTCTCCCTGAACAACTCCAGGGTGTTGGTGGATACCGCATGCTCCTTCTCCAAGGACACCAGGGCTCTGACGTAACCGCGGAAGAGGGGCAGGCAGTTGGCCCGAACGACCCCCTCCTCGGCCCGCTGCCTGGACCTGTTTATGGCCAGTTTGGCCAGGCCCAAGAGCAAACCAACGAGGAGGTCTTCAGACCTGCCCTCCCTCCTCCGCACCGGGTGCCCGAAGATCAGGAGCGTGGGACTGAACTGCAATCAAAAGCAGAGGAGGAGGTTTTTAAGAAAATCAAAAAGGGATTGCAAACGCCCACACCCAATATACACATGGTCCACGGACTCCACAACGCCACAGAACTAGCAGTTGGGCTGGGAGTCCGTGAACCAACACAATCTGTGGTTGCAGGGGACCCTCCACCCCAGATCCCCGAGAGAAAGGGGGAGGACTCCCGCGTAGAGAGCCCTCCACTGGGGAAGAACCCTGTTTTTTTTTGTTTTTTTTCTTTATTCTTCTTTACTTTTGTCCTTTTTGAAATTTTTTTTCTGAACAGAACCTCTGACAGTCCTGTTTAATTTCTTTTTTTTTCTTAATTAACCCCCACACTACCGCCTAACTGTGGTAGTGCTTATTTTTTCCCTCCACTGGGGAAGAACCCTGTTTATATCTGACAGTCTGGACTCCCTAATTGGACCAGGTTAGATCACTGAGATCCACCTCGAAAATCTCATTCCAATCAGTACAGAAACAAAATCAGTAAATGCTGGAAAAACTCAGCCAGTCTGTGGAGAGAGAGAAACAGAGTGAAGAAGGGTCACTGGACCTGAAACATTAAGATTAGGTAAATTCCCAACAGTGTGAAAACAGGTCCTTCAGCACAAGTCCACACCGACCCTCCGAAGAGTAACCCACCATTTCCCTCTGATTAATACACCTAACATTATGGGCAATTTAGCATAGCCAATTCACCTGACCTGCACATCTTTGGACTGTGGGAGGAAACCGGAGCACCCAGAGCAAACCCACACAGACACGAGGAGAATGTGCAAACTCCACAGAGGCAGTCGCCTGAGACTGGAATCAAACCCGCATCCCTGGTGCTGTGAGGAGCAGTGCTAACCACTGAGCCACCGTGCTACCCCCTAACTCTGATTTCTCTCCACAGATGCTGCCAGATCTGGTGAATGGTTCCAGCAATTTCAACGACAAAAGCAAACACAGATTAGAACTAAGAGGTGGAGTCCAAAAATAGACACAATTTTAAATAACGATTCCTGGATCAGACTCCATGAAGAACAGGTGATGGGATGATGTGGCTATTAGGTCGACTTGTTTGTGGGCAAGCTGTTGATTTTGAGATGTTTTAGCTTTGCAAAGTCAGCTGAAGTTATTTTCTCCTGTTTACTTTCAACTTTGGTTTCACTTGCTTTCTGGTTTTCAGCAAAGACCTAGAGAGAGAAAGAGAGACAGACAGACAGAGAGAGAGAGAGACAGACAGACAGACAGAGAGAGACAGAGAAAAGCAGACAGAGAGAAAGAGACGGAGAGAGAGAAAAAAACACAGAGATAAACAGAAAGAAAGAGACAGAAACAGGGGGAGAGAGATAGAGAGAGAAAGGATGGAGAGAGACTTCATTTCTTTCTATCGGCATGTATGGAATGAGTTTCCAGAGGAAGTGGTGGAGGCTGGTGCAATTACACCATTTGAAAGGCATCTGGGTGGGTATATGAATAGGAAGGACTTGGAGGGATATAGACCAAATGCTGACAAATGGGACTAGATTAGGTTAGGATATCTGCTCGGCACGGAAAGTTGAAACGAAGGGTCTGTTTCCATGTTGTGCCGCTCTATTACTTATGGCTTGATTAGGGATTTTCTCAACTGTACTCCTCGTAGGAGAAAGTGAGGACTGCAAATGCTGGAGATCAGAGTCGAGAGTATGGTGCTGGAAAAGTGCAGCAGGTCAGGCATCATCCGAGGAGCAGGAGAACCAACGTTTCGGGCAAAAACCCTTCATTAGGAAGCCTCGTTCCGGATGAAGGGCTTTTGCCCGATACGTCGATTCTCCTGCTCCTCAGATGCTGTCTGGTCTGCTGTGCTTTTCCAGCACCATACTCTCGACTCTCTACTCCTCATAGACACACCTCCATCCACTAGCACACACAGACCATGGTTGAAGCTGGTGTTTAACACTTTTTGTTTATTCTTCAATGGGAAAACTATAGAAGTGCCTGTTGATCTGACTGTTGTCTTCTCCTTCATAATGTTAATAGTCTAAAATAACTCACGGAAATTACAGATCAGATTGCAGTTTTTTTTTGTGTGACGCCCTTCTCTTTGAAGCTTCCTTGACAACCAACAGGTTTGACATTGCATGATCTCCCTCAAGGCTAAGGAATAACCTACCAGGTCTTCCAGGCAGTCACTAAATTGTGTTTTTCAATCATTTATTGGCGGCACATCCTCATTTAAAATAAAACACACACATATTTTAATTAAAAGTTCAATATGTCTATTGGTGATTTGAGCTCTTGAACTGTAGTCATGATACAAGCAAGTTGAAAATGTGTTGCTGGTTAAAGCACAGCAGGTTAGGCAGCATCCAAAGAATAGGAAATTCGACGTTTCGGGCATAAGCCCTTCAGCATATGCCTGAAACGTCGAATTTCATATTCCTTGGATGCTGCCTAACCTGCTGTGCTTTAACCAGCAACGCATTTTCAACTGTGATCTCCAGCATCTGCAGACCTCATTTTTTACCCGATGATACAAGCAAGGTCAGCTTTCTTTTCTGGTTTGACGTGAGGAGGCAGTGAACAGTCTATGTTTGTGGGCCATGTTGCTGTTTGAAAGGGATTTTGACACAGTATAAGTTCTCTCTGACTGCTCTTCCTTTAGAGAGAGACAGATAAATCGCTGGTGGTGGTTTAATCTGAAGGTTACCACACTTCAGTGGAGGGGAGAGCTGAGGAGAGTTCCTCGTACTCACCTCAGCAAGTGCAGGGATTAAACCTCAGCGTGGACTCAAACTCCCGGCCTCAGTGCGAACTCAAACTCCCGGCCTCAGCGTGGACTCAAACTCCCGGCCTCAGCATGGACTCGAACTCCCGGCCTCAGCGTGGACCCGAACTCCCGGCCTCAGCGTGGACCCGAACTCCCAGCCTCAGCATGGACTTGAACTTCCGGCCTCAGCATGGACCCGAACTCCCGGCCTCAGTGTGGACGCGAGCACTCAGCCTCAGCGTAGACACAAACTCCCGGCCTCAGCGTAGACTCAAACTCCCAGCCTCAGTGTAGACCTGAATTCCCAGCGTATTCAACACTTGGGGTCTGTCACAAAGATGTGTTTCTGATTTCCCATATTCCTCATTCCTTCATCCAAAAGGCATGTCTTCTGCGGGAACTTGCTCATGGACTTTTTCATATGGGGCATCGATATGGAAGGTGGGCTCTAGCAGCGTGGGCAGCTCTTTGTGGGGGTGTGATGTAGTGGTGGCATCGTGACAGAGTGGTTAGCACTGCTGCCTCACAGTGCCAGGGACCCAGGTTCGATTCCAGCCTTGGGCGACTGTCTGTGAAGAGTTTGTGCGTCCTCCCTGTGTCTGCATGGGTTTCCTCTGGGTGGTCTGGTTTTCCCCGTTATTCAAAGATGTGCAGTTTAGGTGGATTGGCCATGCTAAGTTGCCCCATAGTGTCCAGGGTTGGTGGGTTAGCCATGGGAGAGACAGGAATGGGGTGGGTCAGTGTGGTCTCGATGAGCTGAATGGCCTGCTTCCACATTGCAGAGATTCTGTGTTTGCAAAGATCGGAAGCCAGGCAAGGTGTGTTGAGTTCATGAGCTGCGTGACTCTACATTTGCAAAACAACGTTCCTCTTCCTTTTGTTGTGGACTGGTGATATTGCGCCAATGTCACTAGACTAGTCATCAGCAAGGTTGCAAGCAAATACTCTGGAGTTGTAGGTTCACATCCCACCAGAGTACAAGAAAACATTCTAATTCAGACAGTTAGGGATGGGCAAGGAGTGCTGCCGTCTCTGGCAGTGCCCACATCCCATGGGAAAGACACTGAAAGCTAAAGGACACCCTGCTACATGGGGAGGCCTGCAAGCCTAACACAGCGATGAGCTGACTCCATCTCAGTGTCCGGCAGGCGAGGAAGATGGGTGACATCAATCTGAACTTTGGCTCAACTGCTTTTAAGTCTAATGAGATAATCTATGGAGAAAGATGTGCAGGTTCGGTGGATTAACCATGGTAAATGTGGAGTTATGGGGTTGGGGTGGGAGATGGTTCCAAGTGGGATGCTTTTTAATGGGCTGAATAGCCTCTTTTGCACTGTAAGGGTTCTATGATTCTATGAATAAACAAAAGGGTGTTATTTTTGTATTATTATGGGCAAGATTTGATGTTTCATTTATGTGTCTAGAACAAAGCCATTACTTGACACAGACTCTCAGAGTCATACAGCACGGAAACAGATCCTTCTGTCCAAATAGTCCATGCTGACTATAAACCCAAACTGAACAACTCCGGCCTGTGCTTGGCCCATATCCCTCCAAACATTTCTTATTTATGAACTTATTGAAATGTCATTTAAATTGTGTAACTGTGCCTACATCCACCACTTCCTCAAAAAGTTAATTCCACATGCGAACCATTCCCATATAAAAAAAGTTGCTCCTTCCTTCTTTTCTAAATCTTTCTTCTCCCTCCTTAAAAATATACCTCTAGTCTTGAAATCCCCCACCTGAGGGAAAATTCACCTACCATTCATTTTATCAATGCCCCTCACAATTTTATAAACCTTATAAGGTCACCCCTCAACCTCATTCACTCCAGTGAAAACAGTCTCAACCTATCCAGCCTCTCCTTATAACTCAGATGAAAATGTGTTGCTGGTTAAAGCGCAGCAGGTCAGGCAGCATCCAAGGAACAGGAAATTAGACGTTGCCCGAAACGTCGAATTTCCTGTTCCTTGGATGCTGCCTGACCTGCTGCACTTTAACCAGCAACACATTTTCAGCTCTGATCTCCAGCATCTGCGGACCTCACTCTTTACTCTCCTTATAACTCAACCCTCCATTCCTGGCAACATCCTAGTAAATCCCTTCTGAACCTTCTCTGATTTAATAATATCCTTCCTACAACAGGGAGAACAGAACTGGACACAGTATTCCGGAAGAGGCCTCACCAACATTCTGGACAACCTCAACCTCACAGGCGACTGTCTGTGTGGAGCTTGCACGTTCTCCCCGTGTCTGCGTGGGTTTCCTCCAGGTGCTCCACAGTCCAAAGATGTGTGGGACAGGTGAATTGGCCACGCTAAATTGCCCGTAGTGTTAGATAAGGGGTAAATGTAGGGATATGGGTGGGTTGCGCTTCGGCGGGTCGGTGTGGACTTGTTGGGCCGAAGGGCCAGTTTCCACACTGTAAGTAATCTAATCTAATCTAAACATGACGCCTCAACTCCGATACTCAAAGGTCTGAGCAATGAAGGCAAGTATGCTAAACGCCTTCTTAATCATCCTATCTATGTGTGATGCAAACGTCAAAGAATTATGTACTGAACCCCTAGGTCTCTCTTATTCTGTAACACTACCCCAGATCCTACCATTATCAGTCCTGCCCTGTTTGTTTTACATTCACTGCTTCTGGAATACAGTTATCCTGCCTTTGTGTTCAATTTGTGGGAGGCACACAATGGGCAGAAAACAAGACTCCCCAGTTCTGATGTAACTGGACTCATTAGTGTTGCCCCACAATTATTGAGTAGTTGGATAATGCACAATTGAAGAATTGTTAGAGTACAGAATTGTTAGCCCACCACATCTACAGATGACCAGCTCACTTCATGCTATTTACCTGCCTTCTCCCTGGAATCCAAAACAAAAACAACTTGAAACCATTTTTTGGATGTCTCAATCGAACCTGTGGCTCCCACACACTCAGACATTGCACTGCAGTTCCTGACCACTCGCTGTGTCGTAGTTGCAGGAGCACAGGTCTAAGTGTGCAATGCTCAGATTACATCTCTTGTCAGTCGGTGCCCCTGTACAAATCAGAATGCTTTAAACCAGATTTGATCACGTATGACTGTGAAAGATTAAAACGTAATTTTGGTCTGAGCAGCAGAACAGGCTCCAAAGAGTGAACAGTGTCGAGGGTTTGGTGCTGGAAAAGCACAGCAGGTTAGGAGACTCTCCTCTCCAAGGAGCAGGGGAGTCAATGTTTCGGGCAAAAGCCCTTCATCGAGAATGGGGCCTCGGACGCTGCCTGACCTGTCATGCTTTTCCAGCATCACACTCTCGACTCTGATCTCCAGCATCTGCAGTCCTCACTTTTTCCAAGGAGTGAACAGCTTACTCTTGCTGCTATTATCAAACAAAACAAATAAAAACCTGGAAGTTACTGTGTTATCACTTTTACTCTAAATAGCGAGTGAGGCTCAAGATTGATGGACTCTCCGTAATCTGTATCTTTCTATTTTTTTCTTATTCGTAAGCTATTCAAAATGACACCCGATCACAGTGATAACAGTGGGAAAGCTTTTCACTGTTTTTCTCAAGTGTAAAATACATGTGACAGTAAAATCATTCATTCAAAATATTTAACCAGATAGCAAGAGCTCTTGTGGTGCAGTGGCAGTGTCCCTGCCTTTCAGCTAGGAGGCCTAAGTTCAGGCCCTACTTGTTCCAGTGATGTGCCATAGCACCTATGAACAAGTTGACTTTTCGTTTCCAAGGCACCTTGGATTGTTGAAATGTTAACACTGCTTATCTCACATTATCTGATACAGTTATCATGTAGATAGTGAAGATGATGATAGAGTCATGGAGTCATAGAGATGTACAGCACAGAAACAGACCCTTCGGTCCATGCTGACCAGATATCCCAACCCAATCTAGTCCCACCTGCCAGCGCCCGGCCCATATCCCTCCAAATCCTTCCTATTCAAATACCCATCCAGATGCCTTTTAAATATTGCAATTGTACTAGCCTTCAGGAAGTTAAACAAGCTCAGGGTTGCGGACAGAAATCCCGGCCTGCAATCCCCCATCTTGGCTCCCAACCCAAACACAATGGCCCCAGCCATCTCAAGTACTGTGCGTGACCTCTTGGGGACCAGGTTATTCGCATTGATAAACCACCGTTGCTCTGGGTTCTGCCAATATTACAGAAAGTCAGATGTTCATTGAAACTCACAGAATACTGAACGGCCTGGACAGTGTGGATGTTGGGAAGGTGTTTCCATCTGTAGGAGAGACGAGGACCCGAGGGCACAGCCTTAGAGTAAAGGGAAGACCTTTTAGAACAGAGATAGGGAAAAACGTCTTCAGCCAGAGAGTGGGGAATCTATGGAATTCACTGCCACCGAAGGCTGGTGGAGGGCAGGTCGTTGAGTATATTAAAAACTGAGATAGATAGGTTCTTGAGTATCAAGGGGATTAAGGGTTATAGTGAGAATGCAGGAGAGTGTGGTGAGAAACGTATTAGATATGATTGAATGGTGGAGCCGACATGATGGGCTGAATGGTCTAATTTCTGCTCCTAGGTCTTATGCTCTTACTTATGGCACAGTGGTAGTGTCCCTACCTCTTAACCAGAAATTCCAGGATCGAGACCCATGCACTCCAGAGGTGTGTGATGACATCTCTAACCTTCAGAAAGAGAGAGAGGGAGAGGTAGCACGGTGGCTCAATGATTAGCACTGCTGCCTTATAGCACCAGAGACTCCGGTTCAATTCCACCTTTGGGTGACAATCTGTGTGGAGTTTGCATGTTCTCTGTGTGTCTGTGTGGGTTTCCTCCCACAGTCCAAAGCTGTACAGGTTAGCCATGGGAAACGCAGCATTACAGGGATAGGTTAGAGGGGGTGGGTGTGAGTGGGATGCTCTTTGGAGAGTCGATGTGTGGACTTGTTGGACTAAATGGTTTGCTTCCACACTGTAGGAATTCAGTGATATTGAAGTCCAATATGGACAGTTTGCAAAATACCAGGTGCAGATTGATGGTCAAGAAATTCAGGTTTGTAACATGGAGGTCATTGGAAATAAAGAGGCTGTCTTTGGAACATTAAGAAAACTGCTACAGCATCCTGTTGGACATCTGGCTCAAGAGATGGAAGATAACTTGGTCAAAGGTACAAATGCTGAGAGCTCACAACAGGAAATGTTAGAGTATATTTAGCTGGCAGTGTCATTGCTAAAAAATGCAATGTATATATCCGTGGGAGGTGAAGAATGGCAAGGTGGACTCCTAACCTTAGTCACCAGGATAAATGTGTGAAAGCTGATGTTTAACAGATGATCAGGGAGCTATATGCAAATGTATGGCCGAACCTAAGACCAGAAGATTTGCCATGTTAGATCGGAAGGCAATGAGAAAGGAATACCATTCCAAATTGGAGGAAAGAATGTTAATTGGATAGTTTGACCACTTAGTCAGCACAGGCATGGTGGACCGAATGGTCTCTTCCTGACCTACTTTAGAATGATTCTGTGATTAGATAAAAACACACATTTAAGATTGACATCTAGAAGTTCTTAATTGCAAATACAGTGATCAAAAACTTGATTGGACATCCAACATATGAGTAGGATTAATTCATCAAAGTACCAATTGCATGTTGCAGCAGGAGCACTTTTTTAAATGGATATTCATGGGATGTAGACATTGCTGACAAGGCCAATATTTGGGGAGGGGCTGGTGAGCCACATTGTTGACCTGTTGTGGCCTATCTCATCATTTGAGGAACGTGTTGAGAGTTGATTGTCAAGAATGACTTAACCATTGGGATAATCATAGAATCCCTACATTGTGGAAGCAGGCCCTGCGACCCAACAAGTCCACACCGACTCATTCCCCTACCCAATTACGCTACATTTACCCCTGGCACATCCCTGAACACTATGGGCATCTTAGCATGGCCAATCCGCCCTAACCTGCACATCTTTGGATTGTTTGTAGCAAACTGTCAAGTTGTCAGAACAATACCATACAACCTTGTCACGGTAGACACGACTTAACCAATATTGTCTATCTCATATGCTCCAGGCAGGATGCCCTGAGGCATGGTACATTGGCGAGACCAAGCAGAGGCAACGGCAATGGATGAATGGACACAGTACAACAATCAACAGACAGGAGTGTTCCCTCCCAGTCAGGGAACACTTCAGCGGTCTGGGTCATTCGACCTCTGACCTTTGGGTGAACGTCCTCCAAGGCAGACTTCAGAACAGGCAACAACGCAAAGTGGCCGGCCGAGCTGAGGCTCATGTCAAGTTCGGTACCTAAGGGGATGGCCTCAACCGGGACCTTGGGTTCATGTCACACTACAGGTCACCCCATTGCACCACACACACACACACACACTCTCTCTTACAGACACACACTCATGCAGACCCTCTCTCATACGCTCACACATACACTCCCACACACATCATCTCTGACTCATGCCCCTTCACACTCACACTCACACACATACACATAATCTCTCACAGACACTCATAATTCCCCCGACACACACACACACACACACACACATAAGTTTGTGGGGGTGAATTTGTACTTGCAGAATGACATTTTATTTTGCTCAAATGCTGCATGAATCCATGTAAGATTCTGTAAATCCATTTTTTGGATTAGAATCAGTCTACCATTGTGGCACAGACATCCTCACAGAGAGAGGTTCACACTTTCATTGCATTGTCTGGGTCGACATGACACCAATTGTTAAAGTTCACTTGAGAATGTAACTTTTAAAAAACATTTTGCAATTTACTTGTGAAAGAACTGAAACCAACATGGTCATTCTAAAAGATGAGAGACTTGACAAACAATCCAGGTCTTTTTCAATATATAATTTCAGTTACATCACACTATAAACTTTTGCTATAAATTTGCTACAAATTTTGGGGCGGCACGGTGGCACAGTGGTTAGCACTGCTGCCTCACAGCGCCTGTAGACCCGGGTTCAATTCCCGACTCAGGCGACTGACTGTGTGGAGTTTGCACGTTCTCCCTGTGTCTGCGTGGGTTTCCTCCGGGTGCTCCGGTTTCCTCCCACAGTCCAAAGATGTGCGGGTCAGGTGAATTGGCCAAGCTAAATTGCCCGTAGTGTTAGGTAAGGGGTAAATGTAGGGGTATGGGTGGGTTGCGCTTCGGCGGGTCGGTGTGGACTTGTTGGGCCGAAGGGCCTGTTTCCACACTGTAAGTCTAATCAAAAAAAAAAATGCTGTGTCTTATGATTTTATACTCCACAACCACCTGATGAATGAGCATCGCTCCGAAAACTAGTGCTTCCAAATAAACCTGTTGGACTATAACCTGATGTTGTGTGATTTTTAACTTTTCATCTTTGAATTGTTGGAAGAAACTGGAGCGAACCCAGGCAGACACAGGTAGAATGTGCAAACTCCACCCAGACAGTCACCTAAGGATGGGATCGAACCCAGGTCCCTGGTGCTGTGAGACAACAGTGCTAACCACTCAACCTCCCCAGCTGTTTGTTTGTATGAGCACGTTGGGACAATACTAATGATTCTATTGATTTAGTCCTTTCAAAATAATAAATAGGTATGAAGTGAGACGATCAATTATCTTCAGTTCAAAAATGACAGTCCAGAGAGAAACTGACCAAAACCTGTGAACTGGCTCAAATGCATTTGAAAGGTGCTCAACAATGAAAACTAGGGCAGATAGAAAATCCAAAGTTTAAAAGGTTGTTGATGGAGTGTTAATGTAGTTACCTCTCTCTGATGAACCATTAAAAGTAGGTTTGATTGGAATGTATTAAATCAAAACTTATCAAATACATGAATAGGAAGTGTATTGAGTCGGAAAAGATAGGAGAGGTCTTGAACAAGTACTTTTCTTCAGTATTTACAAATGAGAGGGACCGTATTGTTGAAGAGGAGAGTGTGAAACGGACTGGTAAGCTAGAAGAGATACTTGTTAGGAAGGAAGATGTGTTGGACATTTTGAACAACTTGAGGATAGACAAGTCCCCCGGGCCTGACGGGATATATCCTAGGATTATGTGGGAAGCAAGAGAGGAAATTGCAGTACCGTTGGCAATGATCTTTTCGTCTTCACTGTCAACGGGGGTGGTACCAGGGGACTGGAGAGTAGCGAATGTTGTGACCCTGTTCAAAAAAGGGAATAGGGATAACCCCGGGAATTACAGGCCAGTTAGTCTTACTTCGGTGGTAGGCAAAGTAATGGAAAGGGTACTGAGGGATAGGATTTATGGGTATCTGGAAAGACACTGCTTGATTAGGGACAGCCAGCACGGATTTGTGAAGGGTAGGTCTTGCCTTACAAGTCTTATTGAATTCTTTGAGGAGGTGACCAAGCATGTGGATGAGGGTAGAGCAGTGGATGTAGTGTACATGGATTTTAGTAAGGCATTTGATAAGGTTCCCCATGGTAGGCTTATGCGGAAAGTCAGGAGGCATGGGATAGAGGGAAACTTGGCCAATTGGATTGAAAATTGGCCAACCGGTCGAAGTCAGAGAGTGGTGGTAGATGGTAAATATTCAGCCTGGAGCCCAGTTACAAGTGGAGTTCCGCAGGGATCAGTTCTGGGTCCTCTGCTGTTTGTAATTTTTATTAATGACTTGGATGAGGGAGTCGAAGGGTGGGTCAGTAAATTTGCAGATGATACAAAGATTGATGGAGTTGTGGACAGTGAGGAGGGCTGTAGTCGGCTGCAAAGGGACTTAGATATGATGCAGAGCTGGGCTGAGGAGTGGCAGATGGAGTTCAACCCTGCCAAGTGTGAGGTTGTCCACTTTGGAAGAACAAATAAGAATGCGGAATACAGGGTTAATGGCAGAGTTCTTAGTCAGGTGGAGGAACAGAGGGATCTTGGGGTCTATGTTCATAGATCTTTGAAAGTTGCCACTCAGGTGGATAGAGCTTGTAAGAAGGCCTATGGTGTATTAGCGTTCATTAGCAGAGGGATTGAATTCAAGAGTCGTGAAGTGATGTTGCAGCTGTACAGGACTTTGGTTAGGCCACATTTGGAGTACTTGTGTGCAGTTCTGGTCGCCTCACTTTAGGAAAAATGTGGAAGCTTTGGAGAGGGTGCAGAGAAGATTTACCAGGATGTTGCCTGGAATGGAGAATAGGTCGTACGAGGACAGGTTGAGAGCTCTTGGCCTTTTCTCGTTGGAACGGCGAAGGATGAGGGGTGATTTGATAGAGGTTTATAAGATGATCAGAGGAATAGATAGAGTAGACAGTCAGAAACTTTTTCCCCGGGTACAATAGAGCATTACAAGGGGACATAAATTTAAGGTGAAGGGTGGAAGGTATAGGGGAGATGTCAGGGGTGGGTTCTTTACCCAGAGAGTGGTGGGGGCATGGAATGCGCTGCCCGTGGCAGTGGTAGAGTCAGAATCATTGACGACCTTTAAGCGGCAATTGGATAGGTACATGGATGGGTGCTTAATCTAGGATAGATGTTCGGCACAACATCGTGGGCCGAAGGGCCTGTTCTGCGCTGTATTGTTCTATGTTCTATGTTCTATGAATAGGAAGGGTTTGGAGGGACATGGGCCAGGAGTAGGCAAACTAGTTTAGTTTGGGATTATGGTTAGCGTGAACTGGTTGGACCGAAGGGTCTGTTACCGTGCTGTATGACTCAAAATGAAACTCAATCAAGTAAATTATGTTGTGAGTACTCCAGGCAGGAGAGAGCGCGAAAATGCCATGTTATAAAACTGTAATGACAATGATGACAGACAGAAAGAAAGGGCACTTATCGACCATAGTAAGGCGTGAGCTAGAAATATCAGATTAAATGGAGAATGAATCAGAAACTGAAAGTTGACCATCCAATAAATGGATTGGAAAACACAGAGGTGCTTAAAAGATTAGGTAGCATTATGTTTTACATTGGCTTTAGGTAGACTTACAGAATTACAAATCAGTTTGTGAGGATAGGCTGGAGAAATAGTTTTGACTTTACATGATGATAATGTGGGGGAGGTAACATCATTAACTATCAATATCCATGGAGATTCAGCTCATGGTGGATAATGTACAATGACATTATGGAATCATTCAAACTGGGATTAACCAATTGTAACAGGGCAGAAACCGCATGACTCACCAAGATTTTGTACTGATTATGACAATGCCTACACAGAAACAAAAGTGAACTTCTATTCAATTCAAAGAATGAAGGACGGCATTGATTGAATTGGACATGCATAATTAGTCACAAAACTCAACATGCTAAAAAAGATCTGTTGACTGATAGAGATGGAGAAATATTGACTTTTGTAAGATTGGATGGGCTTTAGGCAGTGGAAAGTTATGCTGTTTGGAACGAACAATATCTCAATGATTAACCAAGAAAATCATTGAAGGACTCTGTAACTGTTGCTTAGACTGATGATTTGATTGGCTTTGACGAAACCTGAGAAGAGCATTTTCACCATTTGACTCAACTGGCTGCTAAAAACTTGGTTATAAATCTGGCTAAGAGTGAATTAGTCAATACAAAGATGATTTATTTGGATCACACTGTGAAACATGGGCCTGGAGAAGTACAAATACTAGCTACATTGGATCTTCCATGCTTATGGTGAAACATGAAATACCATATTATGTCACAATGACTGGATTCTATTGCAAGTTTATTCTGAACTACAGCACTGTTTCTGTTGCACGTTCAATTAATTTGTTGAATACAGGCAGAAAATTGAGAATGGGCAAAAGAATGTAAAAGTGCCTTTCAAAATGTGAAACTTGTGCTGATAACACAGCCTTGCATGTTATGTGAGGCCATTCCATCTGCCTCTTGATGCCAGTGACTTTGCCATGGAGCTGCTTCACTGCATGATGATGAGATGGGGATCAAATGGCCAATCATTTATTTTCAACAAAACACATCAGAAAAATAAATCTAGAGTGAAAAAGGACACAATGAGCCTTGGGATGGCTCTACAACATTTTGAGTAAATGTTACCTTTTTAAAATTCATTTACAGGAGGTGGCTATCACTGGCTAGGCCAATACTTATTGCCCATCCCTAATTGCCAAGAGGACAGTTAACAGTCAGTGGGTCTAGAGTCACAGGTAGACCAGAGCATGTAAAGATAGCAGTTTCCTTCCCTAAAGGGCATTGATGAACCAGATGGGTTTTTCCAACAATCGATTCATGCTTATTGTTAGACTCCTAATTCCAGATATTTCAAGAATTTAGATTCCACCATCTGCCTTGGCAGGATTTGAATCCAGGTCCCCAGACATTACTCGGATCTCTAGATTAACGTTGCAGTGATAATACTAGTAGGCCATCACCTCCCTCTTTAACAGTTTTAATCAAGAGCACATTTGAAAGAGACTGGGTGATGTGCTGTTCTTGGACCTATGTAAAACTCATAACTCATGACTCATTTTATGTTTAGGATCAATATATTATTACTGTTCATTTGTCACAGAAGTAATATTAAAATATTTCTGATATGTAATGTAACTGCCTCTTAAAAATAAATCTTCATTCTTCTTTGTGGGACAGTGTGATGAAAGCTGTGTGATTTATTTGTATTTGAATATGGTTTATTTTACAGCTGGAATTTAGCTAGTGACATGTGAGTTTTTGTCTGTGCATCTGAAGGGGTTCGATGAATAACTTGTTACGTAGCCATGGTGATTTATTTTAGAAACAGTAAAAGTGAAAGAATTCCTGATGTGTAATGGGATCTTCTTTTCATTGGGAGAGTTTGTCAATGGACAAAGTATACAGTTATGCATTTGGTTTTCCATTTGGAAGGTAAGAGATTGATTAGTTTCTCTTTTGATTAGAGGAAAGCCTTCACAACTTGGGGAACAAAAAGTCTTTCATTTTCAGTTTGGGAGATTTTGCAAAGGTTGTGGATGAATCTGTATGTGTTAAACAATTGTTCCTGTGAAAGGGAGATCATTTAGAATTGTTAAGAAAGAGGTTATTTCAGTGCAAGGAATTTACTTTCATAATCTCCAAACAGGCGTGTTCAGTTAAAATCCTGAATGTTTTATAAGAAGCTGTGAAAGGTAACTTCATTGAATGAAGGCTCCAATGAAAAAGCCAAGAGATTCTTAAGATGGGGAATTGAAGTTATTGTTAAAGAGGTTTCAAAGCAATTTAGAAATGACCTCTGAGTGTGCAAATAGGTGACGGATACAGTATGAATTTATTTGTAAAAGCAGGATGGCAGAGTGTTATTTAAATGGGGATAGATTGAGAATATTGATATACAAAGGTGTCCTTGTGCATAGTTCATTGAAAGCAAGTATGCATTTCAACATGTTTTAAGATGGTAAATGGTCTGTTGGTCTTCATTGTATGAGGGTTTGAATACAGGAACAAGGACGTCTTATTAGTGTTGCACAGGGCCCTTGGAGGGACCCAAATGAATTGAGTACAGTTTTGGTTTCCTTACTTAAGAAAAGATATACCTGCTACACATGGAGTGCCGTGAAGATTCCCAAGACTGATTGGGATGACAAGTTTGCTATACCAGGAGAGATTGGGTTATCTGAGCCTGTATTCACTGAAGTGTGGAAACAACATTCCCTATTACAAAATGCTCACACTTATTTAGAATTCATGATTTTGGCCCTTGCAATCCATTCCGTCTGTACAGCCCTCTTGTAATTCTGGCCTCTGATGTATCTTCAGTCTTCATCACTCTGCCACGAGTGATCATGTTTCCATCTGTGACACCCTAAGAATTAGAATCCCTACAATTCGAAACAGGCCATTTGGCCCAACAAGTCCAGACCACCCCGCTGATGTGTAACCCACCCAGACCCATTCCCCTACATTTGCCCTTGACTCATGCACCTAGCCTACACATCCTTGGATACTATGAGCACCCAATGAAACCCATGCAGACATGGGGAGAATGTGCAAACTCCACTCAGGAAGTTGCCCGAGGCTAGAATCGATCCCGGGTCCCTGGTGCTGTGAGGCAGTAGTGCTAACCACTGAGCCACCATGGCGCCTTATGCTGTAAGCAGTTTTAACTCACCTCTCTGACCCTTCCTTCATGCAAGTCCTTAAAAGCCACCTTTTTGGATAAAGCTTTGAACTGTCTAATATCACCTTATGTAGCTACAATCAGCGGCACGGTGGCACAGTGGTTAGCACTGCTGCCTCACGGTGCCAGAGACCCAGGTTCAATTCCCACCTCAGGCGACTGACAGTGTTGCGTTTGCACGTTCTCCCTGTGTCTGTGTGGGTGTGCTCCGGGTGCTCCGGTTTCCTCCCACAGTCCAAAGATGTGCGGGTCAGGTGAATTGGCCATGCTAAATTGCCCGTAATGTTAGGTAAGGGATAAATGTAGGGGTATGGGTGGGTTGCGCTTCAGCAGGTTGGTGTGGACTTGTTGGGCCAAAGGCCCTGTTTCCACACTGTAAGTAATCTAATCAATCAATATTTAGAGAGTCATACCATCATTGAATCGTACAGTATGGAAATGAACTATTCTGTCCAACCAATCCATGATGACCACAATCCCCAAACTAAACTAACCCCACCTTGGCCCACATCCCTCCAAGTCTTCCTTATTCATGTACTTATCCAAATGTCTTTTAAATGTTGCATCTACCACTTCCTGGGAGTTCATTCCTCACTCGAATCACCCTCTATGTAAAACAATTGCCCTTCATGTGATTTTTAAATTTTTCTCCTCTCACCTTAAAAATATACCATTTAGTCTTAGAATCACCCCCACCTAGGGAGGAGAGACCTGCCATTCATTTTATCTATATCCCTCATTATTTTATAAACCTCAACCTCAACCTCCTTTGCTCCTGTGAAAAAGGTCCCAGCTGAACAGAACCGGACACAGTACTCCAGAAGAGGCCTCACAAACCTTTACAATCTCAACATGACTTTCCAACTCTGATAGACAAAGGTCTGCAGTGAAGGCAAGCATGCTGTCTTCTAATCGACCCTGTGTTGCAAACTTCAAAGAATTATGTATCTGAACACTTAGGTCTCTCTGTTCTACAACACTAAAGGTTAGCATTACTCCTGTTGAAGTACATTATGGTACATTAAAAGTATTAAACAAAGACCAGTTGCTATTGAAGCTAATACTTTAGATTAAGCCTCTCTGTACCATCTACTATCCATTTCCCTCTGTGTGATCAAATGAGTTGTTGCCCAAACCACAAATGTCTCTAATCCTTCCTTACGTTGCATGTGTCTGAAACCGAAGCTGAGCCACATTTCTACCCTGTCTCCACTGCTATCTGCATCTCACAAACCAGAATTAATATCAGAATACTCAAGAGCCTGAATTTTCCCAGTAATCAGCAATATTGGAGAGATTCCCTATGTTATTGTTTTTCTCTCAATGTTACACTGCTCATGATTAGATTAGATTCCCCTACAGTGTGGAAACAGGCCCTTCGGCCCAACCAGTCCACACCGACCCTCCGAAGAGTAACCCATCCCCCTCTGACTGATGCACCTAACATGGCCAATTCACCTGACCTGCACATCTTTGGACTATGGGAGGAAACTGGAGGAAACCCACGCAGATACTGGGAGAATGTGCAAGCTCCACACGGACAGTCACCCAAGGCTGGAATCGAACCTGGGACCCTGATGCTGTGAGGCAGCAATGCTAACCACTGAGCTGACATGAAGGCTTGCAGAGGATATTGACAAGGACATCACTGGATCATGATGGTTCGAACAATAGGGAAACGCTTACCACCTGGAGGGAGCTCAGTCGCGGAGGCAGCAGAGGCAGCAGCAGTGGCTGGGGGTCTCAGAGCAGGGACCTTTGCATTCAGCTGTGAGGCAGTTGGTGTGCCCACACTGGCATCGTGGAAGTGGCTGGGTGCCAGAGCGGCACCAGAGCTTGGACTCTGGCAGCCTGTGACTGGTGAACCTGGGCAGAGGTCAGCATGAGGTGGCAGCAGCAAGGCACGAGGATTGAGAGATCAAACCCAGTGGAGGGAGAGAGATTGAGCCCAGTGCGGGGGGAGAGAGTGAGAGATTGAACCCAGCATGGGGAGATGGATTGAGCCCACTGCGAAGAAAGAGAGAGATCGGGCCCAGTGCAGGGAGAGAAAGATCGAACCTAGCATGGGGAAAGAGATTGAGCCCAGTGTGGGGAGAGACAGAGATCAGGCCCAGTGCAGGGAGAGAGATATCGAGTCCAGTGTGGTGAGAGAGAGAGAGGTGAAGCCCACCATGGGGCAAGAGAGAGAGATCAAGCCCAACACAGGGAGAGAGAAAGATTGAACTCAGTGCGGTGAGAGAGAGATCGGGTCAGTGTGGGGAGAGAGAGAGATCGAGCCCAGTGCAGGGAGAGAGAGATCGAGCCAGTGTGGGGAGAGAGAGATCGAGCCCAGTGTGGGGAGAGAGAGATTGAGCCCAGTGTGGGGAGAGAGAGATTGAGTCCAGTGCGGGGAGAGAGAGATCAAGCCAAGTGCAGGAGAGAGAGAGAGTGAGCCTAGTGCGGGGAAGGAGAGATCAAGCCCATTACTGGGGGGAGAGAGAGAGAGAGATTGAGCCCAGTGCAGGGAGAGAGACATTGGGTCCAGTGGGGGGGGGGGGGGGGGGGGGGGTGGGGGGAGAGAGAGAGAGAGATCGAGCGTTATGTGGGAAGCTCAGTGGAGAGTAACTGCAGACCCATGGCTAAAAGAAAGACTGTAAATCGTAACATTTAATTTATTCCTTATTGACTACTTTACTCTGAACTATAGTGCTGAAATTTTAACTTATTCCTTTATTTTTCTACATTTACCTAAGATTTTGTACTCCTGTATCACTGTACTTGAGTGCACGTGACAATGAAAACTAATTCTAATTCTAATCATTCAGAACATTAACTTAAGGGGTGCTCATCATTACTCTCATTTCCAATTCTTAAACTTTTGTTTCTTCCCTGGCTCCTCCTTCACTGTTGTATCAGCAAATGATCTTTTTTCTGTGTTGTGTTTATCTCCCGATCTGTGGTTATCTTTTCTCATGGTCTGACTTTTTGATAATTTTTTTTGACTTACTGTGGCCCTCCTTCACAAAGTTCTTCCCCAGAAAATGTCGGATCAGAAGCAGGCCATTCAGCCCATTGAGTCTGTTCTGCCAAACGATGGAATCTCGGCGAACCTGATGATCCTCACCTCCACTTTCCTGCCTTTCCCCTTAACAAACCGTTCCCTTACTGATCAGAAATCTTCCCATCTCAGCCTTGAAGATACCTACTGAACTGTCACAGATTCCCTGCTCTCTGGGAAGAGAAATGCCTCCTAATCTCAGTCTTAATGACTCTGAGATTATAACCTCTGGTCCTAGCCTCTCCCACAACATCGGTCCACGTCTACTCTGCCTAGTCCTCGAAGACATCTTGTGTGTATCTGTTCTCCCGCTAGTAGTTGCAAAGGCTCTTTCATGTTAGATTTAAGCTTTATGGTTTAAAGGTTCTGCAGTATCCAACAACAACCTATATTTATGTAGTACAGCCGGCAAAACCTCACAGGGTTTACAGAAACTAAAAGAACTGCGGATTCTATCAATCAGAGAAAAATATTGAAATTGCTGGAAAAGCTCAGCAGGTCCCACAGTATTTGTGGAGAGAAATCAGAATTAACGTTTCAGCTCAAGTGACCCTTCCTCAGAACTGGAGAAAGGGTCACGCCATCCAAAATATTAACTCTGATTTCTCTCCACACATTCTATTTTTCTATCACGAGGTATGTAGTGATTGTAATGAGGTCAGCCAGGTGGACCTCATAGAATATGAGTTCCCTGATTGGGGCTATTAATCTGATCCAGTCAGGGAGCCCTGGTTGACATATAAAAAGTCAAGATTAGAGTGGTGCTGGAAAAGCACAGCAGGTCAGGCAGCATCTGAGGAGCAGGAAAATCGACGTTTTGGGCAAAAGCCCTTCATCAGGAATGAGGCAGGGAGCCTTAGGGGTGGAGATTTAAATGGTCGTTTATCTCTCCACCCCGAGCTCCCTGCCTCATTCCTGATGAAGGGCTTTTGCTCAAAACGTCGATTTTCCTGCTCCTTGGATGCTGCCTGACCTGCTGTGCTTTTCCAGCACCACTCTAATCTCCAGCATTTGCATTACCTATCTCTAACATATAGAAAGGGTGAGTGTCAGAGATATTGATACTCTCTGTACCTGATTCTATATGAGGCAGTGTAGTTAAGGACTGTTCATGTGTAAATAAAGGGTGACTTAGTGACTGTAGGGTAGCGGCCTTTGTGGAGTTATTTCAAGATTCTTCACTGGGGCATTTCAAATACAAATTAACAAAGACCAGTCTGATGCTAGGACACACAGGGAGATGTCAGAGCAGAAGAGTGCTCAATAAGGTAGACTCACCGAGCATCCAAAAAGCGACAGAGAGTTAGAGAGGTTTAGGGTTGAACTTTCAGAGCTTAGAGCCCTGATCGCTGAAGGTGTGTCCGCTAAAGATGGAGCACTGGGGATGTGCAAAAAGAGGGTCAGCAGACAATGGAGCAATTTGAAAATAGGAATGCAAACTTCAAAACTGAGATGCTGTTGAACTGTGAGCCAATCTAGATCAGCGAGGACAGGAACAGTCAGTCAGTGGAAACAGGGTGAGTTGGGACATAGGCAGCAGAATTCTAGATGAGCTGAAGGTTCCAAAGGGTGGAATGTGAGAAACTAGTCAGACTCGTTTTAAAGGCTTATCTTCCTCTTCTGAAGACCTGTTGGAGACATTCTTTAGGTCTAGAATTAGTTTTATTGTCATGTGTACTCACGTTTTATTGTCATGTGTACTCAGGGATACAGGAGTACAGTGAAAAGTGTATAGAGTAACCATTCCCAGCACAACCTTTGGCACAAAAGTACTAAAATCTTAGATACAGAATAGAAAAAAATATAAATTTAGGAGTTCAACATTACACTCCTTGTAAAATAGAAAAATAAAGAAATAAAGTTACAAGTTTAACATTACACACCTTAAAAGCTGAGCCATGCTGGCCTCACAATCCTCACAAGGGCTCAATTACTTTTAGCCATGTCATCATTTGGCTGTTTTATTATATTAAAATATAATAATAATATAATACCATATAATATAATATAAAATCTTGAAGACTCTGACTTCCCAAAATTATGTCCATGTTTACAATTCTGTGGTCTGTAATCCATAGCGATGTTTTTATTCCCTGTATTTTGTTGAGATCCTTTTTTAAGAAACAACAAATCAAGATGAGGTCTGCTCAGTTTTTTTTCCTCTCTGATGTATTTTTCATAAACGACCTTCGGAGCACTTTTAGCAATTCCGTTCTGAGAATGATTACTTGACTGCAGAAATTCCTGTACTTCTAAACTCCTCACATCTCTCAGGTGCAGATTGCTATGTGTGGGAGCTGCTGTCATAGTCAGGCAGACAGCTCAATTATTTTGCATGTTGCAGGATCTTACAAAGAACATCAGAAGGAGTTGCTACTACTGGGGTTACCACTGTAATCGAAATGAGTTGATTTATTGTTGTCACATGTACCTGGGTGCAGTGAAAAGTTTTGTTCTGCGTGCAGTGCAGGCAGATCATACCATACAAAATGCATTAGTGTAATAGAACAGAGCAAGGAATACAATGTTCAGGCTACAGGGAAGGTACACATAGAGCAGGATCAACATTAGATTTAAAATTTGAATGGCCCATTCAGAAATCTAACAACAGCAGGGAAGAAGCTGTTCTTGAATCTATTGGTACATGTGTTTTAGGCTTTTGTATCTTTTGTCTGACCGTAGAGGTTGGAAGAGATTATAACTGAGGTGGGAGGAGTCTTCAATCATAGATTCCCTACAGTGTGGAAACAGGCCCTTCGGTCCCTTAAGTCCACACCGACCCTCTGAAGAGCAAACCATCCAACCCATTCCCCTATATTTTACCCCTGACTAATGCACCTAAACAACACATCCCTGATTACTGTGGGCAATTTAGCATGGCCAATTCACCTAACCTGCACCTCTTTGGATTGTGGGAGGAAACCGGAGCACCTGGAGGAAGCCCATGCAGATACAGGGAGAATGTGCAAACTCCACACAGACTGTCGCCTGAGGCTGGAATCGAACCCAGATCCCAGGCACAGTGAGGCAGAAGCGCTAACCACAGATGATGGCTGCCTTTCTGAGGCAGCAAGTAGTGTAGATGGAGTCAATGGGTGGAAGGTTGGTTTGCGTGATGGACTGGGCTGTGTTCACAACTCTCTCTAGTTTCTTACAGTCCTGGGCAGAGCCATAGCAAGCTGTGATACACCCGGATAGACCGTTTTCTACGGCACATCTATAAAAATTGATGAGTCTTAATGGACATACCAAATTTTATTAGCCTCCTTGTTGTGCTAAGAGATACAAACCAATGACATGATATAAAGGTCTCAGAACTGTGGGCTATAATCTCCTTGATTAATCAAATCTCAAGGACAGGAGATGACTTAGTAGTATTATCCTCAGACTATTAATCCAGAGACTCAGCCAATGTTCTGGGGACCTGAATTTAATAGAAATCTTGAAATAAGAGTATAATGATGACCATGAATCGATTGTCAGGGAAAAAAAAACAGCTGGTTCACTATTGCCCTTGACCTTACCTGGTTCTGGCTTACACGTGTCTCCAGACCCACAGCAAATGTGGTTGACGCTTAATTGCCTCTGGGCAATTGTGAGATGGCCAATAAATGCTGGTGCATCCAGCGATGCTAACATGTTGTGAATGAATAAATTGGCCGCTATCCTCCGAGAGTATTTCAATATTCCGACTGGGATTATCAGGCGCAGTGGGATTTTTCTGGCCAATTAATTACGATATAATATATGTCTTTCTAAATAAAAACAATTGGAGAGCTCCCTTATCTTTTTGGTTTCGCTGAACTTTTATTTTGTTTCATAAAGATAAATCAGGCTGCAACTGAAATGATTTCCTGAGTACAGGCACTAACCACACTGTACTGGATAAGGGTGGATATGGGCTCAATATGTTAAGTAAGACATGCTGATTTGCCTTAGGTCTTGATTGTTTACACTGATTTACGTCTATTTTGAGTTTGAACAAGACTGCTACATTAAGCAAGGTCCAAGATGCACCAGGAGATCTTTCTCCATTAGACAGAGGCATTTGGTTACAGATTCATACAGCACAGAAACAGACCCTTTGGTCTAACTTGTCCATGCTGACCAAGTTTCCTAAACTAGTCCTGTTTGGCTCATATCCCTCTAAGCCTTTCCTATCCATGTATCTGTCCAAATCCCTTTTAACAGTTGTAAATGTACCTGAGCCTACCACTCCCTTTGGCAGTTCATATATATGTTCTTCACCCTCTGTGCGTAAATGTTCCCTCTCAGGTCGCTGTATGTATAGCATGACGGGGATTCCCTTGATATGAAATGAAAGGGAAGGCAAATGGACAGGTCTTGTTGGATGACAATGGTCAGTATAGGGGTTGAACCCATGCTGTTGGTGTTATTCTGCACCACACTGCAACCAACTGAGCTTATGGAATCCCTGTTAGCCCAACACTTGGGCGCAAGGGCAAAATGGGGCAAAAATTGGATCCATACCCTATTCTAACTTTCAGGTTGTGTTTGAGGTGGAACCATCAAGCCAGTCTGCTTTTGTCCAGAGATGAGCATTGACTGAGTCTGGGAGAATTCCTGTTTTTCTTAATGTGCACCATTGCAAGATTTTTTGAAACAGTAAAAGCAGACCTGAGATTGTCCACTATGTATCATCTATAAGCAAGCATGCCTGGTAATGTAGCAGTATGTAAGGACGGCCTGTGTGTGTGGCTATCAAAAAGTGTGGTGCTGGAAAAGCACAGCAGGTCAGGCAGTTGCCAGGGAGCAGAAAAGTCGACGTTTAGAGCATAAGCCCTTCATCAGGAACACATTTGCAGCTGTGATCTCCAGCATCTGCAGACCTCATTTTTTACTTATGTCCGAAACGTCGACTCTCCTGCTCCTTGGATGCTGCCTGACCTGCTGTGCTTTCCCAGCACTGCACTTTTCGACTCTTATCTCCAGCATCTGCAGTCCTCCTTTTCTCCCTGTGTGTGTGGCTTCAAATCAAAGCTTAAATAAGAATTCCAGAGTCATAATTCATAAATGCACAAATCAAAAATTATAAATATAATTCTATTTATATAATTATAAATAACAGAAGCACAAGATTCTCTGCATGTAATTGCAGTGCAGTGAGTACAGAAGTTGGGCGGTCATGTTGCAGCTGTGTAGGACATTGGTTAGGCCACTATTAGAATAGTGTGCTCAGTTCTGGTCTCCTTCCTATCGGAAGAATGTTGCGAAACTTGAAAGGGTACAGCAAAGATTTTCAAGGATGTTGCCTGGTTTGGAGGGTTTGAGCTATAAGAAGACGCTGAATAGTTTTCCCTGGAGCATCAGAGGCTGAAGGGTGACCTTATAGAAGTTTATGAAATCATGAGGGGCATAGATTGGGTAAAAAGCCAGTGTCCTTTTCCCTTCAACAAAAACAGAGATTGCTGGAAAAGCTCAGCAGGTCTGACAGCATCTGTGGCGAGAATTCAGAGTTAATGTTTCGGGTTGAGTGACCCTTCCTCAGAACCCTGTTCCCTGAGATGGGGATGTCCAAAACCAGAGGGCATAGGTTAAGGGTGAGGGGGGAAAGATTTCAAAGGGACCTAAGGGGCAACCTTTACACGCAGAGGGGGGTACGGGTATGGAATGAGCTGCCAGAGGAAGTGATGGAGTCTGGTACAATTACAACATCTAAAAGGCATCTGGATGGATACATGAATAGGAAGGGTTTGGAGGGATATGGGCTAAATGCTGGGCAAGTTGTACTAGATTAATTTTGAACATCTGGTCAACATGGATGAGTTGGACAGAAGGGTCTGTTTCCGTGTTGGACAGCTCTATGATTCTACGAACATGGAACATTACAGCACAGTACAGGCCCTCGACGTTGACCTATGGCTCTAGTTACATCTTTCTGAGTACATCAATATGTATTTCTGTCAGAATTGAAAAGTTTAAAAGATAAAGTACAACGTGACATTGACCAGATGGGCCAATGGGCTGCAGAGTGGCAAATGGAGTTAAATTTGGATAAACAGGACTCAGTTGAGTTAGGATATCTGGTTGGACTGGAGAGTCTGTTTCCCTGCTGTACACCTCTAAGACTCCCTGAACAAACCATACAGCTGCAAGGAACGTGGTGCCAGGAATCGATTATCTTCCCCAAAATCATTAAAAGGGAAAAGGTATTTTTGAAAGAGCTCATGCTTTGAGTCCAGTGACCCTTTTTCAGTTCTGGACTCCAAAACGTTAAGTCTGTTTTATCGACACAGACGCCACCAGACCCGCTGAGTTTCTCCAACAATTCCTGTTGTGGTTTCAGCATCTATGGTTCTTTGTCTTATTATTTTTCGCAGGTTTGATTCGTCTTAGTGACAGTAGAACTCCTCCGAAAGCAAGGTTTGGCAAAACAAGAGAATTTGAAGGTGAGCATATCGTCCACTGTCTTTCGAGGTAGCTGGCTGATATTTGCCAGTTTAAGAAATAAAAGAAAGCCTTGCTTTAATATAGCACCTTTCATGACCACCCAACATTTCAAAGTTCATTGCAGTCTGTAAATAACTTTCTGAAATTGGGCCCTGCTGCAATGTGGGAAATATAACAGGCGATTAGCACACCATAAACAACAAAAGGAGGTATTGATTGTGGTACAAATATTAGACCACATACCCAGGAGAATTCCCATGTTTTTATCTTGGGCCTCTGTCTATCTGTGAAGTGAGACGGTGCCTCTGCTTAGAAACACAGTGGCTCAATGCTTAGCACAGTGGCTAGTGGGTGGCATGGTGGCTCAGTGGTTAGCACTATTGCCTCACAGCACCAGGGACCCAGGTTTGGTTCCAGCCTGTCTGGGCAACTGTCTGTGTGGAGTTTGCACATTTTCCCTGTGTCTGCGTGAGTTTCCTCCCACAATCCAAAGATGTGCAGGCCAGGTGAATTAGCCACGCTAAATTGCCTGTAGTGTTAGGTGCATAGTCAGAGGAAAATGGGTCTGGTTGGGTTACTCTTTGATGGTCCGTGTGGACTGGTTGGGCCGAATGGCCTGCTTCCACAGTGTAGGGAAACTAATCTAACATAGAAAGTAGGTGCAGGATTAGGCCTTCCAGCCTGCACTACCATTCCAGAAAATCATGGCTGATAAAATCTCTCTGCTTAAAGCCTCCATAGTTGGCCAGGCAGATATATTTAGCCCCAGATTTTATGAATCTGTAGTTGAGAAAGGTTTGTACGTAGCCAATTCCACTTGGACATTCTTCTGTTGTGTTTACATATTGGTGGACCTCAGAAACTTTTGAAAAATAAAGACGCGCATAGTTGCATTGTTTCCACCATCCTCGCGTGAATGTAGACATTTGGGAGGGTGGGTAAATGATTGATTATGAGCGAGAACTGAAGTTAGGCAATGTCTTTCCAGTTTGGCAGCATACCTCAATGCATATTGTGCCTTGCGTCGACAACGCCTTGAAATTTGCTCGGATTCCCCAGTGCACGTTCCTGAGAAATGGATTACAGCCTTCAAGCCCGCAAGGAAATGAGTTTTTTTGTTCGCCTGAGAAAGAGCTTGAATTTGCCCGATAAGAAATGCATTGATAAATTGAATAAATGAATGAAATTGCACGACAAGGCATAGATGGAGAGATGAATCAATGTAATGCATTGTAAAAATTCCCAGACACAATTCAAACAAATCATAACCACAGATACGTGAACAAAGAAACGTCACTCGAAATTTGACACTCCTAATGGATAGCGTTCAAATATTGGCCTCAGATCAATTAGCTCAGTCTCGCACACGGGAATAAGGACTGAACATTATTTGGAGGTATTGTATTTGATGGATGTAATTGTATTTGCAACATTGATACAGTGAGACACACCGAGTTTTACTTTTTAAAATTATTTTTAACATCTGAGCTTGTGTCTACGAATTAGTCAGCAAGGCAGTTACATAGAGATGTTTTTCAATCAAACCTGTTCAGAGATGTTATTATTTTGGAGCAGGTGGGAGTTGAACTCGGTTGTATGTAAACTGGATACACGAGTCAACTGGATACAAATGGTATTGATTATTCGTGATGGAGTGGACTCAGAAAGCATTAAGCGATTGAGAGAGCGAGAGAGATTTACTGATAAGATGAAGGCTGAAAATGTGTTGCTGGAAAAGCGCAGCAGGTCAGGCAGCATCCAAGGAGCAGGAGAGTCGACGTTTCGGACATAAGTAAAAAATGAGGTCTGGAGATGCTGGAGATCACAGCTGCAAATGTGTTCCTGATGAAGGGCTTATGCTCGAAACATCGAATTCTCTGTTTCGGACATAAGCCCTTCTTCGGGCTCATACCCGAAGCGTCGATTCTCCTGTTCCTTGGATGCTGCCTGACCTGCTGCGCTTTTCCAGCAACACATTTTCAGCTCTGATCTCCAGCACCTGCAGTCCTCACTTTCTCCTGATAAGGTGAAGGGGCCGCTTTCAAATTGTGAACACAGTATAACAGTAGACAGGTGCTTTGGAGTTACAGACAAATCAGAAACATTAAGTTGGTTTTGGGGCGCATCAATAAAAGGCAGGTGGATATTTAGAAAATATCTGATTAATTTGTTGTCTGCATTGATACTGACTGAGGGAGGGGATGATATTTCAGAGCATTCACTAACTTGACTAAAGACAATGCAATGGTGAAAATGCATAGTATTTTGATGCAGAGACAATGTTCAAGAGTTCAAGTCCTACCCCCCAGTCATATATCTGAATGTTAAGGTTTATAAGATGCTAAAGGAGATTGACAAATCAGATGTTGAAAGATGTGAAGAAATCTAGAACAATGCCTGCCCTTTTCAGATAAGTGGGTACTGAACTGGTTTTAGTGTCACATGCATTCAAATGAGTACAGTGAAAAATTTATAGAAGATTTCAAACAGGAGAGAAATTACTTCTCTCAAAGGTTGAAGAACCTGAGGAATTCACAACCCCAGAGTGCATGGATGCTGGGACTTTGCGTAAATTTAGGGAGGAGATGGACATATTTTTTAATCAGTAATGGGTTGAAAGGTTATGTTCTTAACAGGTTGATTAAAAATATCTAGAAGATTCACTCTGGACCTCACTGTCGAGTTATTATTGGGGAAACCATGCTTGTGGAAGGTGCTATATAAATGCAGGACTTGCTATTGGATCGCTTCCTTTGTTTTTTTAAACATGAATGGGTTAATGTCTGACTTGCAATACCGAGCAATGATGAGACAAGGAGACATCTGCTGATAGAAGAGAATTAATTTCCAGTCTATTGTCGAGAAATGTGTTATTGCTGTGAAATATTGTTCTGACTGGCTCAGTTTTCCACCCTGCTTCGCACCCTCAGATTAGGTGGCTCAGTGGTTAGCGCTGCTGCCTCACAGTACTAGGACCTCCGGTTCAAATTCCAGCCTTGGGCAACTGTCTTTGCGGAGTTTGTATATTCTCCCCGTGTCTGTGTGGGTTTCTTCCCACAGTCCAAAGATGTGTAGGTCAGGTGAATTGGCATGTCAGAGGGAAATAGTTGGTTACTCTTTGGAGGGTCAGGTTGGGCTGAAGGACCTGTTTTTGAACTGTAGGGAATTTAACCCAATTACTTTCCCTCAGATCTAACTAGATTTAGCTGCTGTTTAACTTCACTGTGTGTTGTAGTGACCCTCAGGTTAAACTCAGTTGGCTCTCTCTCTCTCTTTAATGAGAGAGCAGCCCTATGGTCCTGTGGGACTAGGGCAGCTTTACCTTTATGTTAGAGACAAAAATATTGCAGATGCTGGAATCCAAAATAGACAGGCAGGAGGCTGAAAGAACACAGCAAGCCAGACTCCCTTCCCAGCCCCTCCCCATCCCTTCCACTGCTCCCTGCCATCAACTGGATCCATTCTTCCCATTGACCAACCAGGTTGTACCCCCTACCTGTCTTAACCTATCCCCATTTCACCACCCTGCCCCCTCGACCTGCCCTATCTGCAGTTCCCCCCACACCCACCCCAGTCCTGAAATGTCAACTTCTTCACCTCTTGATGCTGCCTGGCTTGCTGTGTTCTTCCACCCTCCTGTTCGTTTATTACCTTTATATTGGGCAAGGCAAACAGGGTGTTTCTTTAATCCACAGGCTTGGCAAACACCATTTAAAAAGTTGAATCCCAAGTGGGGCCAGACGTTGTCTTGCAATGATTTTTAGTAATGGGGAGAGTCTTTTAACGTCTCACTGTCATATAAGAAATAAAGTTCTTTTATGCCTGAGTAGACTGGAGTTTGCCTTGTGTCTAGTATTAACATGTTCCTTCAGCCATCTTTGACAATGTAGCACTGCATAGAATGTTAGTTCTGGGCACAGTAGACCTTTAATAATTATTGTGCAAATTGTATACTTAAGTATTTACACTTGTGCAATTGTCTTGTAATTTATTTTAATTCTCTATAATTGGCTTGAGTTATAATTACAATGATTTTATTTTGTTTCAATCATCTCAACTAAGTGTCTGTTGTCATGTTGACTTTTCGATAAGCAATCATTCGTCTGTCTTCAAATTTCAGGGGTGGCATTTGTACCCACTTATTCAGAGTAACTGAATCATCAACTCCACCCTTCCTCAATGCGCCCTATGCCCTAATTAATCAAGGCCATAAAACTGTAAAATTGTGCTGCCAAAAGGATTTTTAATCAGTAAGGGGAATCATGGGTTCTTGAGGGAGAATTACATCAGCCTTGATCTAATTGGATGGTGGAGCAGATTTGATGAGCTGAATGGCCTCCGTCTGCTCCTGTGCCTTATGATCTAATTTCGGATCCTTTCCCATGACCTTCCAATTCCTCCATGAATGGTCCTATCGCATTTAAGGAACCTTTTCCAGTTCCTTTGTCTAAATAGTATCATTTGCTCCTCACTTTAGTTGTTACATTTTTTCTGCTTACACTATGCAAACAATGGGAGTGAATCTTTAAGAGATTAACCCCAGCCACTGAAGTCTGTAGAACAGAGGGAGGTAATACAGTAAGAGCAACACTGAAATATTGAATCCCGCTGTCCTGTTTGCTACAATTCTATTGCACACAACAGAATTCTCTCCCTCCAACGTTTTCATCTTGTGACCATTCTCTCTGATTGCAAAACTTCATGGAATATTATTCTTCATTGCTACAGGCATGGAGTTTAAAAACAGGGAAGTGATGCTGCATGTGTACAGGGTGTTGGTGAGGCCACACCTGGAGTACTGCATGCAATTTTGGTCTCCTTACTTGAGAAAGGATGTACTGGCACTGGAGTGCAGGCAGGGGAGGTTCACGAGGTTGATTCCAGAATTGATGGGAGATTGAGTCGACTGGGACTATACTCATTGAAGTTTAGAAAAATCTTACAGAATCATATATGTTTATGAAGGGAATACATGAGATAGAATCAGGGAGGTTGTTTCCATTGGCGGGTGAAACTAAAACTAGGGAGCGTGCCTCAAAATAAGAGGGAGCAGATTTAGGACTGAGTTGAGGAGGAACTTCTTCACCCACAGGTTTGCGAAGCTCTCTGGATGTTTTTAAGGCAAAAGATAGATTTTGAACAGTAAAGGAATTAAGGGATATGATGAGCGGGCAGGTAAGTCCAGGAAAGATCTTATTGAATGGTGGATCTGGCTTGATGGGCCAGATGGGATGCTCCTGCTCCTGGTTCTTATGCTCTAACATTCAGACCAGAATCTAACTTTCTTCAGTGCTTCAAGCCATTTTGAACATGACTCCTAATTTCTGCTGTGCTGTCTCTGAGTTAGTTTTCTGTTCATGCAAAAACCAGTCATTGTCATCATTCAGAGTCAAGAATCCCACAAATTCCTTTTGACCTTCACCACATCCAAATAATTGCTAATCAATACACTCTCCTGGTCCATCAATTCTTATTTTTTATTTAGGTTGTTTTGTGTCTCACCCCTCCCTATCTCAGTAACCACTCCTATAAACCACTGAGATTTTGGCACTCATTCAAAAATTGCCTCTTGGAATTCCCCAATTAACTTTCGACCAACATTCCTGACCCTGTGTTTGCTCTAAACTCTGAAAAATCCTTGGCCACAATCCCTTGATCTCTCTCTCTCTCACTCTGTCTATCTATCTTCCTTTCCATTCCTCAGAGCTGACCTTTTCCGAGTGAACCTTTGTCACTCTGTGCTAACATCCACATGGTGCTCCTCAAGATGTTTTGTAATATCGAAGGCACAAGTTTTTTTAAAAATCCGTTTTGTTGGGATGTGGGTGTTGCTGGCTGGGCCCAGTATTTATTGCCCGTCCCTAGTTGCCCCTTGAGAAGGTGGGGGTGAGCTGCCTTCTTGAACTGCTGCAGTCCACCCTTCCTCAATGCTCCCTATGCCCTAATTAATCAGGGCCATAAAACTGTAAAATTGTGCCGCCAAAAGGATTTTTAGTCAGTAAGGAGAATCAAGGGTTCTTGAGGGAGAATTACATCAGCCTTGATCTAATTGGATGGTGGAGCAGATTTGATGGGCTGAATTCCCTCCCTCCACAATGCCCTTAGGGAGGGAATTCCAGGTTACTGGCTGGAAATCCTCTTGTTCAGAAGCTGCTGTACTGAGGTGTCAACGATGTGGAGAGAGTGAGGGCTGCAGATGCTGGCGATCAGTGTTGAAGAGTGGGATGCTGGAAGAGCACAGCAGGTCAGGCAGTATCAGAGGAGCAGGACAGTTGAATGTTTCAAGCATAAGCTCTTCATCAGGAATGCCATGTTTGAAATGTCGATTCTCCTGCTGCTCGGATGCTGCCTGACTGGCTGTGCTTTTCCAGCATCACACTCTTCAACTATCAACTATGTGGACTTCTCTTAAGAAGGTAACTAATTAAGGAATAGATTTGTAAGATATGAGGCTGACATATCTTAAAACCAACTTGACAGTGACTTGTGTAAACTGAACCATTGAGAATATGTAACTATTGAATAAATGTTAGACGTACCTTTGTCGACGGGCACAGCACTTATAATAATAAACAATAGTATTTGAATAAGTGGATTAGCAAACAAGGCATTCAGGTTCGATTTACAATGTAAACTATGATCAGATTGGAATACAGTTCCGCCTACTAGCATCTCAAACGTTATTGTAATATTTATGATTATTGCTACTACCCTTTGTTAGCTTTTGACCAGTTCTACCCAGTGCATGAGGAGGTTTTTTCACTCAGTTGATCATGTCTCTGCCTCTGAGTGCGAAGCTCTGGTTTTGAGCCCCACCTCGATGGCTAAGGAAGTTGCAGTCATTATGAGGGCAAGCTGTTGTGAGTATCAAACAACAGAACGTGCCAATTGCAGGCTGTAAGAACGGGAGTGAGTTATGTGACGGAAAAAGGGTTGAAGCCACTATTTCACTATCAATAGATCTAAGCTGCAGAAAGCAGGTAAGAATGGGCACATTGACACAGAAACTCAGACTCCCTCAGTGAACCGCAATGCAAATTTGTCTTTCAAATTACATTGATGGATATCCTAACATGTAAATCCGGGTGTGAGAGAGCATGGAGACCAGCAGAGCAGGAGCAGATTAAAACAAGGATGCAATAACATCCTCTATCACTCAGCATTTCTTATGAAAGCTTGCCGATCTAATACCCAGATCAACAAAATGTTCAGCGTGAGGTAACTACAGATAAGGAAGATTATTATTACTTCATCTTTTCCAAAACTTCCTTGTTTCAGTACCAATAATTTTTTGGGTTTTTTCCTTGAGTGTACTTTGCGAGAAACACAACTTCCTGCTGTCAGTCTAGAATGCATCTTTTATTTGTTTTTACCCACATGCTTAGCTTAGTTTGTAATGCAATGCACGTTCAATTCCCGCACTGGCTGAGGTTCCCATGAAGGTCCCACCTTCTTGACTCTCACCTGAAGTTAAACTCACCATCAGTCTCACGAGAGAGTGGGGTTATAGCAACTTTGCCTTTCCTTACCTTTGTACCACTCTCCCACTCTGAGAGTTTGATGTAAAATACTGCTTCAGTTACCTTTTTCAGATGGATAGGGCTCTGAGGGGGAATGACAGGGTGTTTCCCTCTTGTGGGAGAGTCAGGGACCAGAAGGCATAATCTCAGCATCAGGGCTCACCCAGTCAGGATAGAAATAAGGAGGAATTTCTTAGAGGCAGGTGGAATTCTTTAGAGCAAGGGGTTGTAGACTCGAGGTTGTTATGTACATTTAAGACTGAGATACACATATTTTAAATCCGTGAGAAAATCAAGGGTTATAGGGAATAGGCAGGGAAGTGGAAGTGAGGATTGTCAGATCAACTACGATCTCACTGAATGGCTGAGTACTCTTGATGGGCTGAACGGCCATCTTCAGCTCCTATGTTTTACAGTCTTATGCTCTGGGAGAACAGAGCGCTCCAGCAGGTACCTCGGTCCATTTCCCAGAGGCACTACCTGAACAAGGAGTTGCAAATTTGTTGAACAGGTGGGCGCATTAACAACCACAACAGTACCAGGTAAAAGTCAACAACTGAGTGAAATCAGAGATAGAGTCATAGAATCGTAGAGGAGTGCAGCACGGCAACAGACCCTTCAGTCTGTCCTGTCCATGCTGACCACATATCCTAAATTGATCTAGTCTCACTTGCAAGTGCAGTCGTCCCCCTGTACCGGTGGGGGATATGTTCCAGGATCTACTGCGGAAGCCCAAACCTGTGGATAGGAGCAAACCCATTCATTTTAATGGAAAATGTACCTTCCTGGCAGTATTCTGGTCCCTGGTTCCGGAATGTTCCTTATGTTCCGGCCGCGGTAAACAACAAGTAAGTGAAACACGGAAGAGTAAAAAGTGAGGTCTGCAGATGCTGGAGATCAGAGCTGAAAATGTGTTGCTGGTTAAAGCGCAGCAGGTTAGGCAGCATCCAAGGAACAGGAAATTCGACGTGAAGGACTCTGGCCCGAAACGTCGAATTTCCTGTTCCTTGGATGCCAGTGAAACACGGAAATCAATTCTGCAGGTACAGGGGTCACCCTGTATTTGGTTCATATCCCCCTTAACCCTTCTTTTTGGATACCCAGCCAGATAACGTTTAAATGTTGTAATTGTATCAGCCTCCACCACTTCCTCAGGCAGCTCATTCCCCACATGCATCATCCTCTGCATGAAAAAGTTGGTCCCTTTTTAATCTTTCCCCTCTCATCTTAAACCTATGCCCTCTAGTTGAGAGAGGAAAGATTTAAAAGGGACCTTAGATAAGGGGACCAAGACTGTTCACGGTCTTCCAAGTGTGGTCCAACTGATGCCTTGTATAATTATAATTTTCATTGCAAGAAATTTTGAGGTCAGAAGTAGAGACATCTTACTGCAGGGCTTTGGTGAGACCACATCTGGAGTGTTGCATGTAGTTTTCCACCAACAAAAGATATATTTGCCGTAGAGGTTCAAACTTGCTGAACGTTTCAGAGAACATCTCTGGGACACACACTAAACAACCTGATTGCCCGGTGGCTGACCACTTCAACTCCCCCTCCCACTCCACCAAGGACATGCAAGTCCTGGGCCTCCTCTACCGACAAATCCTAGCCACCCGGCAACTGGAGGAAGAATACATCATCTTCCGCCTTGGGACCCTCCAACCATTATGCCATCAACGCCAATTTCGCCAGTTTCCTCATCTCCCCTCCCCCCAATCTATCTCAGATCCAACCCTCCAACTGGGCACCAACCTCTTGAACTGACCTACCTGTCCATCTTCCTGCCCACCCATCTAATGCACCCTCCCCTTGTGGGACTAGATTGGGTTAGAATATCTGGTCGCCATGGACAGGTTGGACCGAAGGTTCTGTTTCCATTCTGTACATCTCTATGACTCTGTGATTCTATCATCAGCACCTGCACCTACCTATCACCTTCCAAGCTACCTTCCCCTCAGCCCCAAACCCTCCTATTTATCTCTCAGCCCCTTCCCCACCCCCACATTCCTAATGAAGGGCTTATGCTTGAAACGTTGACTCTCCTGCTCCTCGGATGCTGCCTGACCTGCTGTGCTTTTCCAGCGCCACACTTTTCGATTCTGATTCATGGGTTGGCAGGATTACCCTGTGAGAAGGGATTGGTTCACTAGAGTTTAAAGAAGATCTCGTTAAAGCATACAAAATTCGAACAGGCTGAACAAACTGGATGCAGGAAAGATATTTTCTGTGGTTGAACCAGGTACCTCAGTTTCAGGATACAGGGTAAACCATTTATGACTGAGATATGGAAAGGTTTCTTCATTCAAAGGGCAGCAAATCTGTGAACCAAAGAAAGCTATGGAGGCCAATTCACTGAATCTTTTCAAGCAAGAGTTAATTTTTTGTACAAAAAAAGACTGGATAGGCTGGGATGTCCTTTATAGGAGATTGAGAAGTGACCTTGTGGAGATTTATAAAATCATGAGGGGTATAGTTGATTTAATGGTAGGTATCTTTTCCCTAGGATGGGGGATTTCAAGATTAAGGAGCGCATTTTTAAGGTGAGAGGAGAGAGATTTAAAAAAGACATGAGGGACAAATCTTTTACACAAGAGATTGGGTCACATATGGACTGAACTTCCCGTGGTAATGATAGATGCAGGCACAGCCACAACGTTTAAAATTTTGGGTAAGTACATGAATTTAGAGGGATATGGGCCAGGAGCAAGCAGGTGGGACTAGTTTAGTTTGGGATTGTTTTCAGGATGGACCGAAGGGTCTGTTTTTATGCTGTATGACTTTATACTCTATGTGAAGTATCAGGGGATATGGGAAGAGAGCAGGAATATGGCATTGAGGTAGATGATGATATAGAATTTCAAAGCAGGCTGGAAGGGTGAATGGTCTATTCTTGTTCCTTAATTAATAGGTTCGCATTATTTAGAGAATCCCTACAGTGTGGAAGAAGGCTATTCCGCCCATCAACTCCACACCAACCCTCTGAAGAGCATCTCGCCCAGACCCACTCCACACCATAACCTTGCGTTTCCCATGGCTAACACAACTATCCTGCACATCCCTGGACACAATAGGGCAATTTAGCATGGCCAATCCCCCCCTAACCTGCACATCTTTGCACTGCTGGAGGAACACCCAGAGGAAACCCACCCAGACACAGGGAGAATGTGCAAACTTCACACAGTCGCCCGTGGCTGGACAGTTTTTATGTTTTCGCACTTTGACCCCATTCATATCCTGGCTTTGCATCAAACCTCAGCATCCTCAGTCTGAATTGTGTACCCAGTGAGGTATTTTTGAGAGCTGCTTAGAATGTGAGAGTGTCTCAATGTATATACTAGTACCTGCTAAATCCAAAGAACCTAAGGTCAAATCTTATTCCAGCAGACTTGAGCCCAGACACCAGGCTGACATTCCAATGCAGTATAGGCTGTAACATTGTAGTTCTGTTCCATGCAATCCCGTGTTATAAGAATATCATGTAATAGCAGCACCATTTCAACCAATGGGGCTGGAATCACATTATAAGCAATGCATGCTTTAAAACTTCGCGCTTTAGAAACAGTGTTCCCAATTCATCAATCGCGTTATTGCGAATTTGTGTTAACAAAACACGCATTATGCCAGAACGATCTGCACTGTCAGAGACACCCTCTTTCAGATAAAACCAAGGCATTATCAGTTCTGTGAAGTGTAATAAAAGACCTCATGGCGCTGTCCAGTACAGGAAGGGAAGATCTCGCTAGTGTCCTCCAATATTTAACCAACATCATTAAAACAGATGAATAGCCGTTGCTAAAGGGTTGATATTAATATGTGGATTATCGCATCTACATTAACATTGGGATATAAGATCGCAGCTACTTAGAGATGGTGCTCTCTATCTTTACAAGTGTGCAAACAGGCCATTTGGCCCAACAAGTCCACACTGACACTCAGAGTATCCTGCCCAGACCCATTCCCCTACCCTATTACGCTACATTTCCTCCATCTGATGCACTGAACCTACACATCCTTGAACATTATGGGCAATTATTAGCATGGCTAATTCACCTAACCTGCACCATTTTGGACTGTTGGAGGAAACCGGAACAACTGGGGGAAAACCATGCAACCTGTGGTAGATTTGAAGTTGCGAGTTTTGCATAGCTAGTCATTAAAATTCAAGACTATGTTTGTCAATTTGAGAAGACTCTTGCGATCTTTTCCAAGTCCTCTCTCAGAATCCAATCACAGTAGAACAGTCTTTCTTGGAGTCCTTACAGTCCTGAATATTGCTCTTGTCACCTCACTGTCATCCGGAGCTTATAGTGAGCAAAGTGGCTGCTGTTTCCTTTGTTGCATCTAACAAGTCACTTTGTACAAAGAGCAAAATGTTGCGAATCTGAAGTGTGAACAGGAAACAGCGCCAAGTAGCCCGTGTGGATACTGGAACTAGTTATCAGGTCATGAGAGCTCTTTGGTCAAAATAAGTGTTAGCCCAACTTTCTCCACAACTCTTGCTTGAATGTTTCTCACACTTGTTGCTTTTAATGGGTGGCAGGTTGGCTCAGTGGTTAGCACTGTTGCCTCACAGCACCAGGGTCCCAGGTTTGATTCCAGCCTCGGGTGACTGTCTGTGTGGAGTTTGCACATTCTCCCCGTGTCTGCGTGGGTTTCCTCTGGGTGCTCCGGTTTCCTCTCACAGTCACAAAGATATGCAGTCCAGCTGAAATGGCCATTCGAGATTGCCCGTAGTGTTAGGTGCATTAGTCAGAGGGAAATGGGTCTGGGTGAGTTACTCTTCGGAGGGTCGGTGTGGAGTTGTAGGGCCAAAGGGCCTGTTTCCACACTGTAGGGAATCTAATCTAATAATTGTTGGATTAAGTGCATGGTATTCGGAATAATCCAACAAACTAAGCATCAGAAACCACCTACATTCTGATGGAGACATGAGTGAGGCATTGGGGCAAGTGACTTTTTAAAAGGGATTGAACAGTCCAGAAAAATGCAGTCAGTCCACGCCAAGGAGTGGTGGGACCAGTTTCACAAGCATTCCATCGGTCTTACTAAGCCCTCTGTCTCGAAGATCCAAATGAGAAAGACAAAAAGGACAACGTCATGAAACCTGTAACATGACACCGACAATCCTCATATAAAAGAGGATTGTTTGTTAGACAGCCCACTGCAAATAATAGCCCATCTCTGCAAAGGAACAGGTATCATTTGGAGAGGTAGCTGTGGGGATTCACTCCTCTAACTTGCATAAGTAGGTTTTCATTAGCCTGAGTTGGAAGGCTGGGAAGGATTAAACCAATTGAGGTAAGAGGCATTTTTGTTTATTTCATCATTGATATTTTTAAAGAAAAATATATCTTCTGGAAAGATACTTTGCAGTGGATAAATTGAAATAAATTCTGGTTCTTTGTCAACTAAATATTGTTTTACTTATCCTCAGGATAAATGGTCAGTAATAATGATTGATTATTAGACTTTAATTCTGTGTATTATGTCTGTGTGGACTGCAGTTGATTTGTCATTGTATTCTTGATGTGGTCACTTAATGGCTTGATTGTGTATTCCCAGCGTAAAGCTTCAGTGCAAACCTGAAAGCAGGTGCTATCTGAGGTTAGGTGGGCTGTGTCTTTGTAAAGCTGAACATGAGTGGATTCGGTGTTGCATTATAGTGTATGCTCGCCACTCTGAGAAAACAATTTGGATTTCTAAAGCAGTAAGCTTTCGAATTTCGTTTACTCTCATAATAAAGAACGTGGGCACACCTAGGGGGTGATTTCATTTGATTTGTTATCGTCACATGTGCTGAAAAAGGTAATTTTGTGTGCTAACCAAAGAATTTGTAAGTACATCAGACTGCAGTAGGTAGCATTGAACTCAAAGTAGAGTTACTTACTTAATGAAGACCTAGTCCACTGAATAGCCTGTTTCCAAAATAATCATAAGATTTCAGCTGACATGAGGAAATTTTGCCATAAGTAAACGTTTAGATTCTCTGTATGAATTTCAGAGAAAAAAAATCCCTCACCTCACTTAATTCTGTTTTCTCAGCTTTACTGAGAGATTAACAGAGCAGTAATGTTCCAACGACCTTGAGGCTAAAAGAGGCCAACTCCCTCTTTATCACTTAGATCCCAGGTCAGATTGCTGTTGTGGGATTGAATTGGTTTTGTCTGCATCAATCAGGAGAGGTAGGACTGCCCGAAATCCTCCGTCTCCTTGTAAATTGTCAATCCATTCATTCTCACGCTATGAATGGGGACTCAGGTGATACCGAAAATAAGCTAAGCATTCAGTTTAAAGGGAAAAAAAACATTGATGTTGCTTTTGGCAGAAAATGGGTTAGGGTTCGTTAGTGTTAGGTTTAGGGTTATTTTGGATGCAGTTTGGTTGTGGGGAAATGGCAGATAAATGACATTTTGGAGTAAAAGATTGCCTGTGCTTTACCCATATAGAGCAACAATAATCCATTGTAGAGTCCAGCATATGCAGAAATTTGCTCCTATACTTTAGTACTTGCTTTAATAAAAAAAAACTTGCACCCAGTCAGGATTTTAGGAGGTCTTTAACGTGCTTTATAGTCAATTAAACTATTTCTCTGCAAGTATGCCTGCTGCGCTATAGAAACTCGGACAGCAATGTAATCATGTCCAGGCAATCTGTTTTTAGTTATTGCTTAAGGGATGAATAATGGCCAGCAGTGATGGGTTGGAAGGAAGGGTGTGTTTCCATGCTGTGATGCCAGGGAGAACTTGCAGCTGTTCTTCATACAATACCACTGGAGCTTATAGCTGAGAGTGTAGATATGGGCACCAGCGTCGCGTCTTGCATTCTGGTGCACCAGCTCATCTACAAAGTGGCACTCAAATGATGTAGCACGCCACAAACATTGTTACGGAGTATCAGCCTAGCTCTTTTCTTCTGTGGAGAAACTGAGGGCTGCAGATGCTAGAGCTCAGGGTCGAGAGTGTGGCGCTGGAAAAGCACAGCAGCTCAGGCAGCGTCCGAGGAGCAGGAGAATCAATGAAGGGCTTATGCCTGAAACATCGATTTTCCTGCTCCTCGGATGCTGCCTGACCTGCTGTGCTTTTCCAGCGCCACACTTATTGACTCTGAACTCCAGCGTCTGCAGTTCTCTCTTTCTCCTCTCACTGTATCTGACCTTTTATGGAGTATAGTCATACAGCACGGAAACAGACCTTTGGGTCCAACCAGTTCATACCATCCTATAATCCCAATCTAAATCAGTCCCACCTGCCTGCCCTTGGCCCATATCCTTCGAAACCTTTCCTATTCATGTATTAATCTAAGTGTGTTTTAAACATTGTAGCTGTGCCCAATTCCACTACTCCCACAGGAAGTTCATTCCTCACATGAACCACCGTCTGTATAAAAAATTTATTTCCTCTCACCTTAAAAGTATTCCGCCTAATGTTGAAATCCCCCATCCTAGGGAAAGGTGTTGGTCTCTAGATAGATGTAATAGAGACGCAGAAACAGAAAGAAAAGGAGCAGGAGTAAGCCATTTAGCCCTTCAAAGCTGAAAATGTGTTGCTGGAAAAGCGCAGCAGGTCAGGCAGCATCCAAGGAACAGGAGATTCGACGTTTCGGGCATAAGCCCTTCTTCAGATTCCTGAAGAAGGGCTTATGCCCGAAACGTCGAATCTCCTGTTCCTTGGATGCTGCCTGACCTGCTGCGCTTTTCCAGCAACACATTTTCAGCTCTGGTCTCCAGCATCTGCAGACTTCACTTTCTCCAATTCAGCCCTTCAAGCCTGTTCTACCATTCAATACAATTGCAGCTGATCAGTCATTTGTTCCCACTTTCTTCCCATACCCTTTCATCCCTTTAGCTCTGAGAACTATCTCTATCCATTGGGCAGAAGATGTAAAAGTTTGACTCTCAAATGTTAATTCTGATCTGTCTCTCCATACATTCTCTGCGGCTGTAACACTGCACTCTGCTCTGCTATCCTGATGCACTTTGTATAGTACGATCTTTCTGTATAGCACGCAAAACAACACTTTTCACTGTATCTCAGTGCATGTGACAACAATCAATCAATCAATCAAATAAATTGCTGGAAATGCTCAGCAGGTCTGCCAGTATCTGTGGAGAGAAATCAGAGTTAACGTTTCGAGTCGAGTGACCATACCTCCAAACTCACTGGATTCGAAATGTCCACTCCGCTTTCTCTCCACAGATGTTGCCAGACCTGTGGAGCTTTTCCACCAACTTCCCTTTTTGTCTCTGACTTACAGCACCTGAAGTCTTTTCGGTTTTAATCAAAGCAGTCAATCTCATTTTTTGAAAATTCAAACTGCTTTTGTGGCAGAGAATTCCACAGACTTACCACTCTCTGGCTGGAGAGAATTCGCCTCATCTCAGTCCAAAATGGCGTACTCTTCGATCTGGGTTGCCCAGTCATTGGGAACATTCTTCATGCGTTTACCCCGTCCTGTTAGAATTTTATCGGATTCTAGAGATCGCTAATTCTTCTAAGCTCCAGTGAATATAGTTCTAACCAGTCCAGGCTCTTTTCATTAATACTGGGAGATTTGTGCATCAGAGAGATGAAACCTTCTGACAACACAGTGTTATTGCCTTTACTCGTCAACAGCCCCAGGTACTTTGGGTCCCATTGGAGACAGATAGGAAATCACCTCAAATTCTGGTCAACATTTCTCAGAATCTAGGAAAGACAAGACCCAGACATAGTCAGTGAGGTGGAGGTCGATTCATAAAATCAAGGGCATGGAGAAAGGCCCTTCGGCCCATCTCATTCTTTGTTTTAAAGTTCAGTTCAGGCAGCAAGGAGATTGCTCCACACAAAAAAAATGCCTCAAAATCCACAAGAAACCAGAAACGGTGGATATTCAGAAAGCCACTATTCTCAGTTCGCTGAACGTGTTACAAGATTAAAAATATTCCGTGGGCGGCACGGTGGCACAGTGGTTAGAGACCCGGGTTCAATTCCCGACTCAGGCAACTGACTGTGTGGAGTTTGCACGTTCTCCCCGTGTCTGTGTGGGTTTCCTCCGGGTGCTCCGGTTTCCTCCCACAGTCCAAAGATGTGCGGGTCAGGTGAATTGGCCATGCTAAATTGCCCGTAGTGTTAGGTAAGGGATAAATGTAAGGGTGTGGGTGGGTTGCGCTTCGGCGGGTCAGTGTGGACTTGTTGGGCCGAAGGGCCTGTTTCCACGCTGTAAGTAATCTAATCCAATCTAATCTAAAAAACATTTCTGCAACAGCAACAGATATGGGCACCAGTGCCCCACATTAGCATAAATAAAATGGCTTCCACAAGGTTTACAGATTTGAGATTCAAACCAGTCTGAAAAACACCTTTGGCATTGCCCTGTGGATGTATACCGTGGTAGCACGGTGACTTAGTGGTGCTGCCTCACAGCCCCAGGGACCCGGGTTTGATTCCAGCCTCTGTGTGGAGTTTGCACTTCTCCCTGTGTCTGTGTGGGTTTGCTCCAGTTTCCTCCCGCGGTCCAAAGATGGGCAGTGTAGGTGGATTGGCGATGGGAAATTGCTCCAGTGTCCAGGGATGTGCAGGCTACACAGATTAGCCACGGGAAGTGCAGGGTCTGAGTGGGTTGCCCTTCAGAGGGATGGTGTGGACTCAATGGACCGAATGGCCTGCTGTAGGCACTCGATACTTTTGCAGAACCCTTAAAATCGCTGTTATATGTCTGTTTGGCCTTTGGAGAAATGTCCTGCCTTACCAGACGGTTACCTGCAGCCAGTGGTATGTTGAAGACAGTTATCAGTTAACTTCCTGGTCTTAATGTAAACAGATAGGAAGAGGCAGTCACAGGTAAATAAGGGGAAGTGTCAGTTTGCCAGTACCACTCACTAACACATAGATACACCTCATGTGGGCTCAAGCAAATCTCATGCAGGCAGTAAAACTGGTGCAGTGGATCAACTTGTTATTTATATCTATCCCTGTTGAGCCACATCAGGAAATGTGTTCAAAGATGCCAGAGGATGTGGTGGAGGCTGGTACAATTGCAACATTTAAGAGGCATTTGGATGGGTATATGAATAGGAAGGGTTTGGAGGGATATGGGCTGGGTGCTGGCAGGTGGGACTAGATTGGGTTGGGATATTCAGTCAGCATGGACGGGTAGGACCGAAGGGTCTGGATCCATGCTGTACATCTCTATGACTCTATGTAGATTCCAGAAAGTGCTTCACAGAGAAAGGTATGTGCTTGATGGAGTTCAGGACGGGGAGGAGATTAAATTAAATCTTACAGGATACTGAGAGACCTGGACAGAGTGGACATGAAGATGGTGTTTCCACAACTAATAGAGACTAAGTCCCAAAGGTACACCCTCAGAGTGAAGGGGACAGTCCTTTAGAACTGAGATGAAGAGGAATTTCTTCAGCCAGGGGTGGTGAATCTGTGGAACTCAATGCCACAGAGGGCTGTCGAGGCCAAGTCATTAAGTGCCTTTAAGACAGAAATAGATAGATTCTTGATCAGTAAGGGAATCAAAGGTTTTGGAGAGAAGGCAGGAGAATGGGCTTGAGAAATGGAACAGCCATGATCGAATGGCAGAGCAGACCCGATGGGCCTAATGGCCAAATTCCGCGCTTATTACTTATGGTCTAATGAGGGAAAGAGGTTTGTAGTGAGTGAATTCCAGACTGATTGTCGAGACAGCCCAGTGTACAGTCATTGAGGTGAAGGACTGTGACAGTTTGGAAACAAGAGGCCAGGATTTAAGTGATACAGAGACCTCAACACTAGAGGCTGGTGCCATTTACTGGAATGTAGGATTCGTGTAGATAGATCAGCACAAACTCAGTGGGCCAAAGGATCTCCTATGTGCTATATGACTCTACGACTCTCTCTCGGATGGCTGTAAGACGGCAGAAAGAGTGAGGGGAAGTCCCATGACGCAAGAACGAGAGTTTCGTAAAGTTATCGAAACTGGAAAGGGTGCCAAAAAAGATTTACAAGGATATTAACGAGACTGGAGGGTTTGAGTTATAAGGAGAGGTTGGAGAGCTTGGGACTTTTTTTTCCCCCTGGAGCACTGGAGACTGAAAGGTGACTTTAAGGAGGTTTATAAAAAAAATGAGGGGCAGAGATAAAGTGAATAACCAAGGTGTTTTCCCAGGTTAGGGGAGTCCAAAACTAGAGGGCATAAGTTTAAGGTGAGAGGGGAAGGAGACTAGAGGGGCAACTTGTTGTTGGGTGATGTATGTATGGAATGAGGTTCCACAGGAAGTGGTAGAGGCAGGTACAATTACAGATTGTTCTTCTATAATGCAATGGTTGCGTTCTTGTGCAAGCCCATGTTACAGAAAATCGCGCTTTATAAAATCGCTTAAAGTGTTGGGGATGTAATCACCTTACGGCCAAAACATGTTTCAGAAATTCCCGCTTTAGAAACAGTGTCCTCAATTCATCAATTGCATTGCAGCAAATTCACATTGACGAAACGTGTGAGGGGCAGACCTACCTGTAAAACATTAAACAGAAGTTTGGACAGGCACAGGGATAGAAAAGGTTTAGAGAAATATGGGCCAAACACAGGCAAATGGGACTAGTTCAGTTTAGGGAACCTGGTCAGCATGGATGAGTTGGGCCGAAGGGTCTGTTTCCATGCTGTGTGACTCTATGACTCTATAGCATTCCTGCATAGGCAGCAAGGGTGTGTCACCAAGCACAGGGGTAAAGGGCCAACGCCAGCTCAAGTAGAATGCTGTGTACAATCCCCCAAATAGCATTGCGTTTCTGCAGGGGTCAGCTACACTCCCATGGGGAAGCAACGACTGAGAGCAAGTGAGGACTGCTAATGCTGGAGAGGCAGAGTCGAAAAGTATGGCGCTGGAAAAGCACAGCAGGTCAGGCAGCATCTGAGGGCCACGAGTGTCAACATTTCTGGCAAAAGCCTACATTCCAGATGAAGGGCTTATGCCCGAAACATCGACTTACCTGCTCCTTGGATGCTCTCTGACCTGCTGTGCTTTTCCAGCACCAACACTGTTTGACTCCCGAAGGGAAGCCTCAAATAGAGGTCAGACTGTTCACTGTAGGAGACTAAGGAACGGGGAAACTGCCACTCATTCCCATGGGGTGTGATCCAGAACATGGTTGAGAGAAGCCTGTTTACTGACCTATAGAATGCATTTGGCAAAAAGAGGGTACAAGAAGAGGGAAGAGGGAAGAATTTATGTGGGAGCCCTTTCTGCTGCACTAACTGGAAACCCAAACTAAAAGCAGAACCAGCATTCTGTTTCTCCCCACAGATTTTGCGATCTCTAGCGTTTTCTATTGTTTTTGTAACCATTTTCTGTTTGCCTTGCTCCAGCAGGTAGTGAAGAAGGCTAATAGCATGCTGACCTTCATAACAAGAGGGATTGAGTATAGAAACAAAGAGGTGCTTCTGCAGCTGTACAGGGCCCTGGTGAGACCACACCTGGAGTACTGTGTGCAGTTCTGGTCTCCAAATTTGAGGAAAGACATTCTGGCTATTGAGGGAGTGCAGCGTAGGTTCACGAGGTCAATTCCTGGAATGGAGGGATTACCTTACACTGAAAGACTGAAGCGACTGGGCTTGTATACCCTTGAATTTAAAAGACTGAGAGGGGATCTGATTGAGATATATAAGATTATGAAAGGATTGAACACTCTGGCAGCAGGAAACATGTTTCCGCTGATGGGTGAGTGCCGAACCAGAGGACACAGCTTAAAAATACGGGGTAGACCATTTAGGATAGAGATGAGGAGAAACTTCTTCACCCAGAGAGTGGTGGCTGTGTGGAATGCTCTGCCCCAGAGGGCAGTGGAGGCCCAGTCTCTGGATTCATTTAAGAAAGAGTCAGATAGAGCTCTCAAAGATAGTGGAATCAAGGGTTATGGAGATAAGGCAGGAACAGGATACTGATTAGGAATGATCAACCATGATCATATTGAATGGCGGTGCAGGCTCAAAGGGCTGAATGGCCTACTCCTGCACCTATTGTCTATTGTCTATTGTCTATAATGTATATTGACAGTGAAAAACCTGCTCGACAAGCCAGAACAATTAGCACATTGAGATTTTGCTCGTTTTGAAATCTAGGGTGTCACTAGATGAATGATTGCCACATGTTCCTCATTCATTGTTTTCGCAAAGAAAATATGTTTTCAAAGAGTTTCCATATTGAAGATTCATCAATTTCTGTGTCATTCTGATTCAGTTAACAACCTCAATTTGCCATTTCCCCACTGTCACTGAGAATGAAGCTCAGTGTGTGTATTGCAAAGTCACATTTACAAATAAAATATAAGAAGGCGTTTGATAGGCTTGCCTTTATTATTCAGTCCACTGATCACTGGAGTTGGGAGGTCACGTTGTGGCTGTACAGGACATTGGTTAGGCCACTTTTGGAATACTGCGTTCAATTCTGCTCTGCTATAAAGATGTGGTGAAACTTGACAGGGTTCAGAAGAGACTGACAAGAGCACTGCTAGGGTTAGAGGGTTTGAGCTATAGGGAGAGGCTGAATAGGCTGGGGCTGTTTTCCCTGGAACATCAGAGGCTGAGGGGTGAAATCATGAGGGGCATGGTTAGAGTGATTAGCCAAGATCTTTTCCCTGGGGTAGGGGAGTCCAGAACTAGAGGGCATGGGTTTAGGATGAGAGGGGAAAGATTTAAAAGGGACCTGTAGGGCAACGGTTTCACGGAGAGGGTGGTACGTGTATGGAATGAGCTTCCAGAGGAAGTGGTGGAGGCTGGTACAATTACAGCATTTAAAAGGCATCTGGATGGGTTTATGAATAGGAAGGGTTTGGAGGGATATGGGCCAAATGCTGGCAAATGGGACCAAATTAATTTAGGCTACTGGGTCAGCATGGACGAGTTGGACCGAAGGGTCTGTTTCTGTGCTGTACAGCTCTAGGACTCTAATTGGGCAAGTTGGACCTTGTAGAATCTTCTGGGTTGGAGGAGGCTATTTTCCTCCCTCCCGTTCAATTTTGTGTTTTGCATAAAGTTGCTAAAACTGAGGCTTGAAACAGACGGGAGACAAATTAGACCAGCTGGAATTTGATACTGGCAGTACATGTTGATTCCTGTCTGTGCATCAAAAACCTTTTTATTGGGGAAATTTACAGGAGCTATCCTTCTGCATGGAGTCGCTGGAATGCGTGACACCCTGCAGGATGAGTGACTGTTTCCTTAGTTTCCAGCAGCGAACAGTCTGACCTCTAATCAAGGCTTCCCCATGGGACAGTGCCTGACTGCAGGCGTGCAATGTTATTCAAGGATTTGTCTTCACAAGCCCACCCCGATAAACTTTGTTTCCAAGTCAAGCAAAGCAAGACCCCTTCTGCAGGGAGGTTAATTGTTTGATGAAAGCAAGTCTGATAAAGGAATCAAATTGTTTAAACTCTGAGGAAGTTTCAGCAAAGGAGTCCAGAGGGGACATATTCTGAAATTTCGATCTGGGAATTCAAGGAATTCTTAATTTCTTCCATGCCGCAAGGAATGGAAATCCGAAAGGCAGATTCCAAAACATTGTGGATACTGAGTTAATTGTAATATTCAGTGGTGAGATGGACAGATTCTTACTTATTAAGAATATCAAGATTTAGATTTTGGCTCACACAGTGAGAGGAACAGGAAACTCTAAGTCTCCACCACCATCCATGGGCCATCGGAATGTCAGTTGCTCCAGCCTAAGTGGTCTTCCACTCGTTAGGTCTGGCACGTTGGCTCAGTGGTTGGACTCAAAGCCCTCCGCTTCTTCCTTTCCCGCCGCACTAACCAGTACCCTTCCACTGACACCCTCCTTCGACTGACTGAACTGGTCCTCACCCTGAATAACTTCTCTTTTCAATCCTCCCACTTCCTCCAAACTAAAGGAGTTGCCATGGGCACCCGCATGGGCCCCAGCTATGCCTGCCTCTTTGTAGGATATGTGGAACAGTCCATCTTCCGCAACTACACTGGCACCACCCCCCACCTTTTCCTCCGCTACATCGATGACTGTATCGGCGCTGCCTCGTGCTCCCACGAGGAGGTTGAACAGTTCATCAACTTTACTAACACCTTCCATCCCGACCTGAAATTCACCTGGACTGTCTCAGACTCCTCCCTCCCCTTCCTAGACCTTTCCATTTCTATCTCGGGCGACCGACTCAACACAGACATCTATTATAAACCGACTGACTCCCACAGCTACCTGGACTACACCTCCTCCCACCCTGCCCCCTGTAAAAACGCCATCCCATATTCCCAATTCCTTCGTCTCCGCCGCATCTGCTCCCAGGAGGACCAATTCCAACACCGCACAGCCCAGATGGCCTCCTTCTTCAAGGACCGCAGATTCCCCCCAGACGTGATCGACGATGCCCTCCACCGCATCTCCTCCACTTCCCGCTCCTCCGCCCTTGAGCCCCGCTCCTCCAACCGCCACCAAGACAGAACCCCACTGGTTCTCACCTACCACCCCACCAACCTGCGCATACAACGTATTATCCGCCGCCATTTCCGCCACCTCCAAACGGACCCCACCACCAAGGATATATTTCCCTCCCCTCCCCTATCAGCGTTCCGCAAGGACCACTCCCTTCGTGACTCCCTTGTCAGATCCACACCCCCCACCAACCCAACCTCCACCCCCGGCACCTTCCCCTGCAACCGCAGGAAATGTAAAACTTGCGCCCACACCTCCACACTCACTTCCCTCCAAGGCCCCAAGGGATCCTTCCATATCCGCCACAAGTTCACCTGTACCTCCACACACATCATCTATTGCATCCGCTGCACCCGATGTGGCCTCCTCTATATTGGTGAGACAGGCCGCTTACTTGCGGAACGCTTCAGAGAACACCTCTGGGCCGCCCGAACCAACCAACCCAATCACCCCGTGGCTCAACACTTTAACTCCCCCTCCCACTCCACCGAGGACATGCAGGTCCTTGGACTCCTCCACCGGCAGAACACAACTACACGACGGCTGGAGGAGGAGCGCCTCATCTTCCGCCTGGGAACCCTCCAACCACAAGGTATGAATTCAGATTTCTCCAGCTTCCTCATTTCCCCTCCCCCCACCTTGTCTCAGTCGGTTCCCTCAACTCAGCACCGCCCTCCTAACCTGCAATCCTCTTCCTGACCTCTCCGCCCCCACCCCACTCCGGCCTATCACCCTCACCTTGACCTCCTTCCACCTATCCCACCTCCATCGCCCCTCCCCCTAGTCCCTCCTCCCTACCTTTTATCTCAGCCGGCTTGGCTCTCTCTCTCTTATTCCTGATGAAGGGCTTATGCTCGAAACGTCGAATTCTCTATTCCTGAGATGCTGCCTAACCTGCTGTGCTTTGACCAGCAACACATTTGCAGCATCAGTGGTTAGCACTGCTGCCTCACAGCACCTGGGACCTGGGTTCAATTCCCACCTCAGGCAACTGTGTGGAATTTGCACATTCTCCCCATGTCTACGTGGGTTTCCTCCGGGTGCTCTGGTTTCCTCCCACAGTCCAAAAACGTGCAGGTCAGTTGAATTGGCCTTGCTAAATTGCCTGTAGTGTTAGGTGAAGGGGTAAATATAGGGGAGTGGGTCTGGGTGGGTTGCACTTAGGAGGGTCAGTGTGGACTTGTTGGGCCGAAGGGCCTGTTTCCACACTGTAGGGAATCTAATCTAAATGTACCCCCACCAAGTTTCCCTCTCCTTTCCCCATTTGGTGGTTCCCATTCCATTGCTGCTCGCAGGATCCAGAAAGCAGAGGACCTGTCGGTCTCAGTCATAGCTGTAAGGGCCTCTGACCAATCTGATGTGGCATTTCTTCACTTAGGGGTGACATGCCTCCCAGTGACATCTAGGGTCTTCTGTTGACAATGTTGATAGAAGGTGCCCAACTTACATGCCGCCTTCAGTTCCATGTCTCACTGGCATCAAGGGATGTCGAGCAAAGGCCAATTGAGGTGTGGCTATAATTTAACAGAATGGTCGAACAAATTCAGAATCTCTTGCTGTTAACTGCTATGGTTTAGTTCTGGGCTACCTTTTCCGATTGGTGTACAGTTTTTTAAGGCCAACTTTCGAAGAGCTCCAGGTAAAGCTGGAAGGGGCAAATTTCTCTATTTCTTTTGTGGACCGGTCCTCCAATGCTGGGCACGAGCCTGCGTGGTTAACTCGGATGGATAGTGTCAACATCACTCAGCTCGGGATAATGTTTTCGGGGCCTGGGCTCAAATCACACCAGAGGTTGTTGGAATTTGAATTCTAGCCAGAAATCGAAAGCTTGCCTCAATGACAAAACTGTATTTGCCAAAATGTGTCTGCTTCACTGATTTCCCTTTAGGGAAGGAGATCTGCCTTCCGTACCTGGTCTGGCCGCCATGAGATTCCCGGCCCACTTAACTCTAAACCAGATGACTCCTTCCCTGTGAGTCCTTACTCTGTAACTAACAGTAGGGTGAAATTAATGGATGATACAAGTGTGCAGAAATTAAAATGGTGATGTTTTTGTTCTACTTTAGAATTTCCACGTGTCACCCAAGGACACGAAGATGGGTCTGCTGACACCAATCCTCCTGGCGCTTGTCACAAGTAAGAAAACTGTTCTGAATCATGTTAAAAATATCACTGATACAAAACAAGCAGATTCTGTGGTCTGTGATTTCAATGCAAATAAGAGTTGAGATGGCACAGTGTCTCAGGGGTTAGCGCTACAGCCGCCAGCGACCTGGGCTCAATTCCAGCCTCGGGCAAGTGTCTGTGAGGGTTTCCTCTGAGTGCCCAGGCTTCCTCCCAGAGTCCAGAAATGGACAGGTTAGGGTGGATTGACCATGGGAAATGCAGGAACCCCAACATAAAGGACGGCCAGGCCCAACTTTGAGAATCATTACAGGTGGGTGGAAGAAAGAGGAGGAGGGGTTTAAGGAAGAGTTGGAGCATCTCCTCAGGACTGTGGTTTCACAGTGAAACAAAACCAAACTTCTGGCTGTAGGCCTGACTGACAGAACAATACACGCTCACCGGAGCAGAACCCAAAATGTGGGTTTTTGTTCCATTCATTGGCGAGGCCAGCTTTTATTGCCTCATCCCGAATTGTTCAGAGGGCAGTTAAGAGTCAGCCATGTTGCTGTGAGCCTCGAGTCACATGTAAGCCACATCACCTGCCCTGAAGGGCATGAGAGAACCAGGTGGAATTTTGCAACAATTGTTAGTGGTTGTCATGAGTTTCATTTCAGAACTTATTAAAGAGTTCAGGGTTCACCATCTGTCAGGGTGGGAATCGAACCCATATCCCAAAAGCATTGGCCTGGGGATCTGGATTGCTACCTCAGTGACATTCCCACTGCACGCTGCCAACCTACACTGATTGGAGCCCAAAGTGCAGTCAAGGCCTTAAGTTTTTGAAACACATAGGCTTGGGGCCTGAGCAGACTAGGCCCCAGGCCTGTGTATTTAAAGAGGCCAAGGCCTGAACCAAAAGACTTTCAAGCTGCGCAACGTGATATCAATCTCACCAGCACCATCAGTGAAATTTTGGGCTAGAATATTTTAAAGTCACCTTATGCCTAAGGTAAGATGCTTGAAAATCTCCCTGTACTTGATTTCCATCAAAATATCTGGCCGTGTTTTGGTTGAAATAGACAACCTCCAAATAATGAACAAAGGCTATCTAGCAGCAGCTGTCAATCCCTCAGGATTACCACCACAGGAACAACAACACCAGGATTATCCAAGCCGCCTGCCATTGGTACCTGCCCACATTGAATAAACACTTCAAAGTTTGAGGTTCCTAAATCGAAGGTCACATTTTCCTGTTGACATCTACACATACTAAATCCAAAATCTTTCTCTTCAACATGACTTGCACAAACCTTCAAGCTTATTTCGACACCGACTTCCTTCTCAGGCGTATCTTGGGAGTGGGTTGCTAACCTTAGAAGTCTGTCCTTACCAGCCCACCCAACAGTTCATTCAAAAGGTCAACAAAATACCTGACAGCAGACATCTTTGGCTACAGGCCTGGGTTGGTGGTGGAGGTGAGGGGGGAAGTGTAAGGGGAGAGAGCATAACTGCTTTGGGCCTTTTGTCATTCGGAAGAATAAAAACACGCCCAGATATTGGAAGCACTTGTAGAACAGTAATGATATACTCAGGCATGGCAGAATTAATAAGTGTGTGCAAAACTGTTTTCACACAGGTGCCATTCTTACAAATGCCTCATCAACTTCAGAACCAACTACCACCACAGGAACAACAGCATCAGAACCAACGACCACCACAGGAACAACAGCATCAGAACCAACGACCACCACAGGAACAACACCAGAACCAACCACCACCGCAGGAACAACAACACCAGAACCAACGACCACCGTAGGAACAACACCAGAACCAACAATCACCACAGGAACAACACCAGAACCAATGGCCACCGCAGGTACAACAGCATCAGAACCAACGACCACCACAGGAACAACAACACCAGAACCAACTGCCACCGCAGGAACAACAACACCAGAACCAACTACCACCACAGGAACAACAGCATCAGAACCAACTACCACCGCAGGAACAACAGCATCAGAACCAACTACCACCGCAGGAACAACAGCATCAGAATCAACGACCACCACAGGAACAACAGCATCAGAACCAACTACCACCGCAGGAACAACGGCATCAGAACCAACTACCACCGCAGGAACAACAGCATCAGAATCAACTACCACTGCAGGAACAACAGCATCAGAATCAACGACAACCACAGGAACAACAGCATCAGAATCAACGACCACCGCAGGAACAACAGCATCAGAACCAACTACCACCACAGGAACAACAACATCAGAATCAACGACCACCACAGGAACAACAGCAACAGAACCAACGACCACCGCAGGAACAACAGCATCAGAAACAACTACCACCACAGGAACAACAGCATCAGAATCAACGACCACCACAGGAACAACAGCATCAGAACCAACTACCACCACAGGAACAACAACATCAGAATCAACTACCACTGCTGGAACAACAGCATCCGAACCAACTACCACTGCAGGAACAACAGCATCAGAATCAACGACCACCGCAGGAACAACAGCATCAGAATCAACGACCACCGCAGGAACAACAGCATCAGAATCAACTACCACCGCAGGAACAACAGCATCAGAATCAACTACCACCACAGGAACAACAGCATCAGAATCAACTACCACCGCAGGAACAACAGCATCAGAACCAACTACCACCGCAGGAACAACAGCATCAGAATCAACGACCACCACTGGAACAACAGCATCAGAATCAACGATCACCACAGGAACAACAGCATCAGAATCAACGACCACCACAGGAACAACAGCATCAGAATCAACGACCACCGCAGGAACAACAGCATCAGAATCAACTACCACCGCAGGAACAACAGCATCAGAATCAACTACCACCACAGGAACAACAGCATCAGAATCAACTACCACCGCAGGAACAACAGCATCAGAACCAACTACCACCGCAGGAACAACAGCATCAGAATCAACGACCACCACTGGAACAACAGCATCAGAATCAACGATCACCACAGGAACAACAGCATCAGAATCAACGACCACCACAGGAACAACAGCATCAGAATCAACGACCACCACAGGAACAACAGCATCAGAATCAACGACCACCGCAGGAACAACAGCATCAGAATCAACTACCACCGCAGGAACAACAGCATCAGAATCAACTACCACCGCTGGAACAACAGCATCCGAACCAACGACCACCGCAGGAACAACAGCATCAGAATCAACGACCACCACAGGAACAACAGCATCAGAATCAACGACCACCACAGGAACAACAGCATCAGAATCAACGACCACAGCAGGAACAACAGCATCAGAACCAACGACCACCGCACAAACAACAGCATCAGAATCAACTACCACCGCAGGAACAACAGCATCAGGACCAACGACCACCGCAGGAACAACAGCATCAGAATCAACGACCACCACAGGAACAACAGCATCAGAATCAACGACCACCGCAGGAACAACAGCATCAGAATCAACGACCACCGCAGGAACAACAGCATCAGAATCAACGACCACCGCAGGAACAACAGCATCAGAATCAACTACCACCGCAGGAACAACAACATCAGAATCAACTACCACTGCAGGAACAACAGCAACAGAACCAACGACCACCGCAGGAACAACAGCATCAGAATCAACGACCACCACAGGAACAACAGCATCAGAATCAACTACCACCGCAGGAACAACAACATCAGAATCAACTACCACTGCTGGAACAACAGCATCCGAACCAACTACCACCACAGGAACAACAACATCAGAATCAACGACCACCGCTGGAACAACAGCATCAGAATCAACTACCACTGCAGGAACAACAGCAACAGAACCAACGACCACCGCAGGAACAACAGCATCAGAATCAACGACCACCGCAGGAACAACAGCATCAGAATCAACGACCACCACAGGAACAACAGCATCAGAATCAACGACCACCGCAGGAACAACAGCATCAGAACCAACGACCACCGCACGAACAACAGCATCAGAATCAACTACCACCGCAGGAACAACAGCATCAGAACCAACGACCACCGCAGGAACAACAGCATCAGAATCAACGACCACCACAGGAACAACAGCATCAGAATCAACGACCACCGCAGGAACAACAGCATCAGAATCAACTACCACCACAGGAACAACAGCATCAGAATCAACGACCACCGCAGGAACAACAGCATCAGAATCAACTACCACCGCAGGAACAACAGCATCAGAATCAACTACCACCGCTGGAACAACAGCATCCGAACCAACTACCACTGCAGGAACAACAGCATCAGAATCAACGACCACCACAGGAACAACAGCATCAGAATCAACGACCACCACAGGAACAACAGCATCAGAATCAACGACCACCGCAGGAACAACAGCATCTGAATCAACTACCACCACAGGAACAACAACATCAGAATCAACGACCACCGCTGGAACAACAGCATCAGAATCAACTACCACTGCAGGAACAACAGCAACAGAACCAACGACCACCGCAGGAACAACAGCATCAGAATCAACTACCACCGCAGGAACAACAGCATCAGAACCAACTACCACCGCTGGAACAACAGCATCAGAATCAACGACCACCACAGGAACAACAGCATCAGAATCAACGACCACCGCAGGAACAACAGCATCAGAATCAACGACCACCGCAGGAACAACAGCATCAGAATCAACGACCACCGCAGGAACAACAGCATCAGAATCAACTACCACCGCAGGAACAACAGCATCAGAATCAACGACCACCGCAGGAACAACAGCATCAGAATCAACTACCACCGCAGGAACAACAGCATCAGAATCAACGACCACCGCAGGAACAACAGCATCAGAATCAACGACCACCGCAGGAACAGCAGCATCAGAATCAACTACCACCGCTGGAACAACAGCATCCGTACCAACTACCACTGCAGGAACAACAGCATCAGAATCAACTACCACCACAGGAACAACAGCATCAGAATCAACGACCACCACAGGAACAACAGCATCAGAATCAACGACCACCGCAGGAACAACAGCATCTGAATCAACTACCACCACAGGAACAACAACATCAGAATCAACGACCACCGCTGGAACAACAGCATCAGAATCAACTACCACTGCAGGAACAACAGCAACAGAACCAACGACCACCGCAGGAACAACAGCATCAGAATCAACTACCACCGCAGGAACAACAGCATCAGAACCAACTACCACCGCTGGAACAACAGCATCAGAATCAACGACCACCACAGGAACAACAGCATCAGAATCAACGACCACCGCAGGAACAACAGCATCAGAATCAACGACCACCGCAGGAACAACAGCATCAGAATCAACGACCACCGCAGGAACAACAGCATCAGAATCAACTACCACCGCAGGAACAACAGCATCAGAATCAACGACCACTGCTGGAACAACAGCATCAGAATCAACGACCACCACAGGAACAACAGCATCAGAATCAACGAACACTGCAGGAACAACAGCATCAGAATCAACGACCACTGCAGGAACAACAGCATCAGAATCAACTACCACCGCAGGAACAACAGCATCAGAATCAACGAACACTGCAGGAACAACAGCATCAGAATCAACGACCACCGCAGGAACAACAGCATCAGAATCAACGACCACCACAGGAACAACAGCATCAGAATCAACGACCACCGCAGGAACAACAGCATCAGAATCAACTACCACCGCTGGAACAACAGCATCCGAACCAACTACCACTGCAGGAACAACAGCATCCGAACCAACTACCACCGCAGGAACAACAGCATCAGAATCAACGACCACCGCAGGAACAACAGCAACAGAACCAACGACCACCACAGGAACAACAGCATCAGAACCAACTACCACCGCAGGAACAACAGCATCAGAATCAACGACCACCACAGGAACAACAGCATCAGAACCAACTACCACCGCAGGAACAACAGCATCAGAATCAACTACCACCGCAGGAACAACAGCAACAGAACCAACTACCACCGCAGGAACAACAGCATCAGAATCAACTACCACCGCAGGAACAACAGCAACAGAACCAACGACCACCACAGGAACAACAGCATCAGAACCAACTACCACCGCAGGAACAACAGCATCAGAATCAACGACCACCACAGGAACAACAGCATCAGAACCAACTACCACCGCAGGAACAACAGCATCAGAATCAACTACCACCGCAGGAACAACAGCATCAGAATCAACGACCACCACAGGAACAACAGCATCAGAATCAACGACCACCACAGGAACAACAGCATCCGAACCAACGACCACCACAGGAACAACAGCATCAGAACCAACGACCACCGCAGGAACAACAGCATCAGAATCAACGACCACCGCTGGAACAACAGCATCAGAATCAACGACCACCACAGGAACAACAGCATCAGAACCAACTACCACCGCTGGAACAACAGCATCCGAACCAACGACCACCGCAGGAACAACAGCATCAGAATCAACTACCACCACAGGAACAACAACACCAGAAATAACTACCACCACAGGAACAACAGCATCAGAACCAACTACCACCACAGGAACAACAACACCAGAACCAACGACCACCGCAGGAACAACAACACCAGAACCAACGACCACCACAGGAACAACAACACCAGAACCAACTACCATCGCAGGAACAACAACACCAGAACCAACTACCACCACAGGAACAACAACACCAGAACCAACTACCACCACAGGAACAACAACACCAGAACCAACGACCACCACAGCAACAACAACACCAGAACCAACTACTACAACCACTGGTACAACTGAAACAACATTCTCAGCAACTACTTCAATCACAACTTCTTCTACCAGTACAGAGGCACCAGTAGCCGGTCCTGTGATCGTTTTGGAGTTCCGAATAGATCAACAGTTTAATCCACGTTTAAGAGATCGTAATACTGATGAATTCAGGAATTTTGCGAGCATTATAATAATTTCAGTAAGTCTTGTTCTTTGAAAACCTCTTTTTATGTTGCCTGTTCCGATTATGGTCCCTAACACCTAGTCAGTATCATAAAAGTTTTAATATATTGTATCTTACCTTTCTCAAATGGAGATTTTCAGCTTGCAAACCTTTGTAGGGATAGCAAACAAAATTGTTGTATTACCATGCTTATGCCACTGCCTATGTCTGCAGAATTTTATCACCCTCCTATGTCCCTGAGTGTGCTGGTTCAATTCAGCTGCAGAGAATTCTGTGTCCCAGCACGTTTCATATATCAGACATTAAAGGCAGCCACTCCTGCCAGTCACGATGGGAAGGGGAGCTTTACCCACTTTGTGCAGTGGCTGTTTACATTTCATTCACATGCATCATTTTTTGTCTCGACTGGATATAGGACAGCCACAGCACTGCCTTTTTTTAAATTATCGCGTAAATATATTTTATTCATTAAAAGCTTCAGGGACATACACAGTTACTGAAGCAGTTCTGTCCAGTCTTTGAACTTGGATAATATTTACATATATCTGAGAGGGTCTAATAACTGAATGGACCACTATTGTACTTTGGCAAAAAGATCTTAAATGTTGTTTCTTTTCCCCATTCCCCCGTGCCAAGGTTCAGTGTATCCCTCAGCACATAGTCTGGAGCTTGCAATGTGCCAGCCTGCAACACTCAGTCAAGGGCAACTTTTACATCTGTTTCATAGCATAATAGAATCCCCACAGTGTGGAAACAGGCCCTTTGGCCCAACAAGTCCACACTGACCCTCCGAAGCATAACCCACCCAGACCCATTCCCCTACCCTATACTTACCCCTGACTAGTGCACCTAACCCTCATATCCCTGAACATAGAACATAGAACATAGAACATAGAAGGATACAGCGCAGTACAGGCCCTTCGGCCCTCGATGTTGCGCCGACCGAATCCTACCTAACCTATACTAGCCCAATAACTTCCAAATGCCTATCCAATGCCCGCTTAAATGACCATAAAAACACTATGAACAATTTACCTAAACTGCACATCTTCAGATTGTAGAGGACATGCAGACACGGGGAGAATGTGCAAACTCCACACAGACAGTCACCCAAGGCTGGAATCGAGCCCAAGTCCCTGGCGCTGTGAGGCAGCAGTGCTAACCACTGAGCCACCATGCTGCCCCATAACCACTAAGCCACTGTGCTGCCCCATTGTTTCCATTGCTGGATTCTTCCTGGGACACATTGCCAGGCTTAGATTTGATTCTCTACAGTGTGAAACAGGCCCTTGGGCCCAAGTCCACACCGCCCCTCTGAAGAGAAACCCACCCAACCCCATTCCCTGACCCTATATTTAACCCTGACTAACGCACCTAACACTGTGGGCAATTTAGCTTGGCCAATCCACCTGACCTGCACATCTTTGGACTGTGGGAGTAAATCGGAGCACTCGGAGCAAATCCACGCAGACACAGGAAGGATGTGCAAACTCCACACAGACAGGCGGGAATCGAACCCAGGATCCTGCTGCTGTGAGGCTGCAGTGCTAATCACTGAGCTACCGTGCCACCCAGAGCATGCAGCTAGAAATGGTCCCATTCACAGTCAGTGTGCCTGACCAAGAGAATTGTCCACCACCTTTCTTAAAACTCTGCCAGAAGTGTGCTGGGGTGATTGTTAGGTTGAAAAGGTGTGCTGGAAAAGCGCAGCAGGTCAGGCAGCATCCAAGGAGCAGGAGAATCGACGTTTCGGGCATGAGCCCTTCTTCAGGAATGAGGGGAGTGTGCCAAACAGGCTAAGATAAAAGGTAGGGAGGAGGGACTCGGAGGAGGGGCAGTGGAATGCGATAGGTGGAAGGAGGTTAAGGTGAGGATGATAGACGAGAGAGGGGGTGGGGGCGGAGAGGTCAGGAAAAAGATTGCAGGTTAGGAAGGTGGTGCTGAGTTCGAGGGTTGGGATTGAGACAAGGTGGGGGGAGGGGAAATGAGGAAACTGGAGAAATATGAGTTCATCCCTTGTGGTTGGAGGGTTCCCAGGCGGAAGATGAGGCGCTCTTCCTCCAGCCGTCGTGTTGTTATGGTCTGGCGATGGAGGAGTCCAAGGACCTGCATGTCCTTGGTGGAGTGGGAGGGGGAGTTGAAGTGTTGAGCCACGGGATGGTTGGGTCGGTTGTTAGGTTGACCCACCCTCATATAGATGCTCTTTCTGTAGCCATCAGCTCGTGGACTGGGAGACAAAACTGGAGCTTCAGGCTCAGAATCAGGACACTACACACTGTGCCACATGTGCTCCCTTTGTCTCAATTACTAGGAAGAGAATGATGTGTGCTTCATCTGGTCCAGCCTCAATTTGAGGGTCCTGTACGCAACTGAGCACACCACAGCCCTGAAGTGATTTTCCAAAGTTCTTCAACAATGTGTCTGAGCTTTAATAAGCAAACTCGCAATATGTTAAACAATCCCTTTTGTATAGCTGGTGCTTTGTCACTCATTAGCTGAAGTGCTGAGATGATCATAAAACACTAATAGTCGCAGAAGCAGTCCAGGCAGCTTCTAAATAATAGCCTTAATTGGTTTTTCATTTCAACTGGAATTAACAAGTTCATTACCAGAGAGCTGGGGGTCAGGGAAGTGACAGGGGAAAGAACACAGAGGGAAGAATTTCCAAGCTGCACTACCTCCATTCCCTCCCAGATATTAAGTCCAATGTCCTTAAATTTTCCCAGTGGATGACCTACCATATCAGTCTCTCTTCCCAAAAATCACCTGGCCTGCTGAGTTTTTCCAGCACTTCTTGTTTTGATTGCTGTTTTTGAGAGGATGTAAAATCCCGAACGAATGCTGCTGTTCTGATGGAGGTGCTTAGGGGTCCTCTGAGACAGCCTGACAATGTGTCCCAGGAGGAATCCAGCAATGGAAACAAACATAAGAGTTGACCTCAACCGAGTGTTGCAGACTGGCACATCCTAAGCTCCAGGACTACATGCTGTGAGACTCACTGAAGCCTGGGGGTCAGCTGTTGGCAAGGGGCAGTGGATAAAAAAAATCTAAGATCTTTCTGGCAAACTACAATGGTGGTCCATTCAGTTGTTAGTTTTTCAATAGTATCTGGAGTCTGTGTTAGGGCCATTGTGTTATTCATGGCAGCATCTCTTCTAGGAATGGTCCCTAGAGCGAGATGTTAAACTGCATCTGGCCTCCTCATTGACATGAATGGAATGAATCCAAACATTCATTATGGAAATGAGCTTTTATTGCTCACCTAAGACTTAAAAAGTGTTGATTATCTGATCAGCTGAACAATTCCCTCCAAAGTAAGGCAACTCCATCGGCACCGCAACATTCAACATGGGTTTTACACTCACATTCCCCTGAGTGAAACCGGAGTTTAAAATCTCTGGTTTGCGACTAAAGGTTGAGTGTATTTAAACAGACATTAAAGCGGTTAATTTTACTGATTAATTATAAAACAATTCCAACCAGATCCTAATGTATTTCTTTCCTTTGAAGCTCGAGAGATTATTCCGTGGGCTGCCTAACTTTATTCGAGTAGAGATCCTCAGTTTCAGGTAAGAAATGGGCTCAATTTAAGAACCTTGGTCATGGTTAATTGATGAATAGTTTTCTTGTCGTGCTATGTATGCATATATAGAGCTTGGAACTAAAGTTATGCATGGTTTAACAGGAGAGCAAGATTTGGATAAGCATGTCATGGTGAAAAGGGGCCAGTAGGGACCAGAATGATGTAACTGGAACTGGGGACTCTTTCAAGCAACCTGTAGAATTAAACAAGATAAAGCTCAGATTTCTTCAGTTTTGAGGTGTGATTGACCAGACCTCGCAGAACTCATAGCAACAACTCAGTTCATTTACCTACAAACTAATGATGGGATTTTGAGAAATAGAGAGCTCACCTGCAGCCACATGGTTAGAAACAACTGCTAACATAAAATTGAGCAGGGAATGTTGCCTGTGAGAAACTTTGGCCACAAATGAACACAAATTGTGATTGCAGAGACAAAGCTTGTGAATAGAAAGTGTGTTAATGTCCAACGTTGCAACTTGCTCATTTTAAAATGCTCACATGGATTTTTGATTGCCTTGACATCACTCAGATGGACGCCATTTGGTCCATTGAGTCAGCTCCAACTCTCCAAAGTGCAATCCCACCCTGTCCTCGTAAACTCACATTTACCATAGTTAACCCACCTAACCTGCACACTCCAGGGCAACATAGCATGGCCAGTCCACATGTCTTTGGAGGATGGAAGGAAACCAGAGCAGATTCAAGGAGGAGATGCAAACATCAGATAGACAGTCACTCTCATGGCTGGAATTGAACCCGGATGGCGTGTGCTGTGAGGTAGTACTGCCAATGTGCGACCCTGGTGGTGTTATACATTTTATTTCTCCTTGAATCTATTAAATAAAGGATTGCTCAGAAACATAATGTTGAAATGGCAAATTCTCAAAATTGGAAGATGGGAGTACAAGCAGCAGTAACATAATGTGATCAAAAACCGATTCTTTAATTACACGGTTTATTAGCCTATTTTACTAATCAACCTTTCCACTATCTTCATTTAACATGCAGGAGGTAGTTCATATTTAATTAGAGATACTGCAGGAGAGGGTTGGTTGAAAGATTGATACAAAACAGATAGGCCATTCAAATTCTGACTTGTCCTTGCCTTTTAACGTTCTGCTCTCTCACACAACAACACATACCCTAAAGTACAACAAAATGTGAAATCACAGACTGACGTCAATGAATCTATTAACGCAGTATGTATAATTTATTCCTTTTTCAGTCCAGGATCCATTGCTGTAAACAGTACCTTGGTTTTTGAAGAAAACACTCAACCACTATCTCCTTCAGAAACAGTCAAAGTGTTGGCAAATGAAGTGAATAATAGCACAAATTTAGGGAACCTTTCAATCATTCGGGAATCCATCCAGTCTGAAGGTAAGTATGAGATGTTGCGAAAAATGTATGACATTTTATATTGTTGGTCTTACCTCAACTTGTGAAGCTCAATGCCATCTGCATGATCCTTTCCAAGCTGCACGCATAAGAACTAGGAGCAGGAGAAGGCCCATCGAGCCTGTCTTTCCATAAACACAGCTCCACTGACCCGCCCGCTCATCATAATCCTTAATTACTTTACTGTTCAAAAATCTATCTTTGCATTAAAAAAATTCAATAAGGAAGCCTCAACTGCTTCCCTGGGCAGGGAACTCCACAGATTCACAACCCTTTGGGTGAAGAAGTTCCTCCTCTACTCAGTCCGAAATCTGCTCCCCCTTATTTTGAGGCCCCCTCCCTAGTTCTAATTTCACCCACCATTGGAAACAACTCCTTGATTCTATCTCATCTATTCCCTTCATCATTTTATGGTTTCTACTTACTTTCCTAAATTCCAATGAGTATAGTCCCAGCCTACTCAATCTTTCCTCATAAGCCAAGCTCTCAACTCCAGAATCAATGTAATGAACCTCTTCTACATCCTCTCCAGCGCAAATAGATCTTTTCTCATTTCAGGAGACCAAAACTGTACACAGTAGTCCAGGTGTGGCCTCACCAGCACCCTGTACAGCTGCAGCATAACCTCCCTGCTTTTAAACTCCATCCCTCTCGCAAGGAAACACAATTTGCTGAATTAATTAGCTGCTGTACCTGCAAACCATTTTTTTTGGGATTCATGCACAAGGACACCCAGGTCCCTCTGCACAGCAACATGCTGCAACTGTTCACTGCCGGATTTGGAAGTACATCGCCATTCCTTCAGTGTCACCAGGTCAAAATCATGGCACTCCCTCTCTAACTTTGCTGTGGATGCCTGTACAGCGCACAGACTGCCACAGTTCATGTAGGGAGGAGGCACCTACCATCTTCAAGATGGCTACTTGGGATGGGCAAAGAATACTGATCCCGCCAGTGGTGCCAACACATGTATCACAGAATGTGTAGAGCTGCAATTCTGCGACAGGTCAGGCAATAGGGTGGAGTCTTTTCATGTGCTGTAATGATTAGATTCCTGGTGGGAGATTTTCCAACATGTCCACCAATGCAATCAATGGCTTTCCCTGGAGTTATAAAGGAGAGTGTGAGGAGGTTCACCTGGCCTGTAAACATTAGTATTTAGTGTATGGTGAATGGCCAATTCCTGCATTACCTAAGTAGCCTTCCACAATGTTTAGGCAATATAATAAAGTGTCTAATATTTATTTTTCAAAATAAATTGCTAATACAGTGTTAAAATCTCTTCTAATTTTATCCCAGCCTGTATTCCAGGAGCAGAGGTTCTATTTGATCAACATTCCGTGAATATCAATGCTCATTCAGTGGTCATCAAAATGGTGGCTTGTAGGGATTTGTAGCTCTTTTGACATCCAGCACCTGGCATTCTGCAGGAATGATGGTTTGATAAATCCTAAACCGCAGTATCCTGTAGTTTAAATGGAAAAGAGAGACACTTTGGGCTTTCTACTTCTGTTGTTGTCAAGTTAATGTTTAGTGATCAGTTGTTTAGCAGGAATTGGTTAACTCGGGGGAATTAATTAACTCAAATAGGAAAACTATTCAAAGACATGAGGCTCATCTTATAGGAAACCCGGGGCAGGTTCTTGCAGTTTGCAGCTGCAAATGTGTTGCTGGTCAAAGCACAGCAGGCCAGGCAGCATCTCAGGAATAGAGAATTCGACGTTTCGAGCATAAGCCCTTCATCAGGATGCTGCCTGGCCTGCTGTGCTTTGACCAGCAACACATTTGCAGCTGTGATCTCCAGCATCTGCAGACCTCATTTTTTACTCTTGCAGTTTGCAGACAAAGCAGATGGTCAAGGCACATTGTGTACACGCAGAGCGTGGTGTTCTTACGCACGGTTCACCTCCTTGTTTCACTTCCCCATTGGGGGTCAGTTGCATCTTATCAGAACCTCATTCTGTATCTTGGGACCAGCTCTGTCGCCCTCTCTCTGCTGCTCTGTGTCCTCTGGAGCAGAATTTGCTCCAATCACCCAGTCACCTTATTCACCAGCCTGTGCCAATCCCCTAACCAAATTCCAACCCACTGGCAGCCATGAAGTTGATGGGAGTAGAAGGGTTGAATTAATAAATGCACACAGCAGAGAGGGGGGTCTCCAAATTGGAGGTTGCATATTGAGAAATCACATGTCTCATTGTCTTAGAACCTTCCTGCATTTCAAAATCTGTAGCTGGAAAACTGGAATCTGAGATTGCTCTCTACAGATTCCCGATCAGAATTCCCAGAGACTCCACCTGGAACACAGAAACTGTAATGTTTCATGATCTACATTGTCAGCTGACTGTGTTTTCATACCGATCATCTGCTTTTTATTCAGGTATCACTGTGAACAATTTGGAGCCAGTTTCTCTGAATATTACGTATGTGATAGAAAACGTGACTTTCACTGCTTCACTCACCAACAACGCTTCCAGTGACTTTACAAGCCTGCGAGATGCAGTCCTCTCCTGGGTACGTAGCAACAAGTTGTGAATACAATTTGAAAATCTCAAAGAGCCGAGATTAATGATACAGTCTTTCTCACTGGGTTTCTCTTTCTGTCAAACAGCTCGAAAACGTTCTCAGATCAGGATTTTCCCCAGAGGTGCTGCCTAATTCTAGTGTTGTGTTCAGGTATGTCCACTTCCATCCCGTTTCTTTTTTCAAGTTTTCGAAGGCTGCCAATGATGTATCTGTCAGTGATTTGTAGCTGGTAGAGGCTAAAGTTGCAGTGAATATTTGTGCTTCACTATTCAAGGCCTTCGGCAACATAGGAGTCTAAATCACTTCATCAGGCTCAGTACAATCTCCTGAAGGTGTTTGAATAAACAAATTCCAGTCCAAGTTGAACAACTGATCTCAGAACTTCCAAATGAGGAATGGAAATCACTCCAGTTGATTGCAGGGTCATAAGAAGTCATGGTTGGTCTTTCCCTCCGAAGTGCTTCACTCTCCTATCTTTGTAGCCATTGATTCCTCATGGACTATAAGACAGTTCACACATTCACCTCACCTTCATGCCTCCACACAGAGTGAACGAACCCATTGCTGCACGAATTTGCCTTAAATGTCACCCCGCATTGAAAGAACGGAAGGGAGATTCACATTGGATGGAAATTTCCAAGCCCACTAGATGTTAGAATATTGCCCAGTAATGGGGTAAAACCAATGACTGCAGTTGCTGGAAACCAGAAGAGCACAGCAGTTCAGGCAGCATCGAATAAGCAGCGAAATCGACGTTTCGGGCAAAAGCCCTTCATCAGGAATAAAGGCAGTGAGCCTGAAGGGTGGAGAGAAATGTTTGCCTCTTGAGCTCTCACGGAGAGACCAGTCTGTGTGTTGATCAGTCGACTTGGCATAATTTTCACTCTTGGCGGTAATGATTGTCAGGTTAATGGGGAAACGCATGAGCAGTACTGCAAACCCAATGTCTCCCATCTTCCAGTGTCACCAAGAGGTTAAAATTTGCCCATCTACATGAAGAAAACATTCCTCATTTCATTAATTTTCTTCACAGTTGCTTGGACTAATTGTCCAGCTCTCATGATTTATTTTTCAGATCAGTAACCATTCCATTTTAATGTTGAGCTCTCAATTGATTCTTTTTCCTGATTGTAGTCTTTAGTATTTCCTCCCACATCAGGTCTCAGATGTTAGCTGAAGCCCTTGATTGCCATCCCTTGGTGTTAGAGACATATAATATAATCAGAGTGTTAGATAGGGTGGACAGGGAGTGCCTTTTTCCAAGTATGGTGACGGTGAGCACGAGGGGACATAGCTTTAAATTGAGCGGTAATAGATATAGGACAGATGTCAGAGGTAGTTTCTTTACATAGAGAGTAGTAAGGGCATGGAATGCTTTGCCTGCAACAGTAGCGGATTCGCCGACTTTAAGTACATTTAAGTTGTCACTGGACAAGTATATGGACATACATGGAATAGTGTAGGTTAGATGGACTTCAGATTGTTATGACAGGTCGGTGCAATATCGAGGGCCGAAGGGCCTTTACTGTGCTGTAATATTCTATGTTCTATGTTTTGGCAAGTAAACCTGGATGCCAGCCATCTTTCTAATGAATCAGTGGCTACTTTAATAGGACAGGGCTGAGCCGATGTCCGACTGAAGCATTCTGTGCAGTCAATAGCATCCCAGCTTTGGATTACTGTTTTACAGACATCTGAGCCAGGCGCTAATTGAATGAAACATTGTGAGTGGGAGAAGGGAGACCAAGCGACTTATTGAGCAGGATTCTGCCCAGTAACCAAGCAGCCTATCACGTTTCTGTTCTTTTTCCAGCAACGCTTCCTCAAAAGTACAGGTGACTGCATTCATCCAGATCAACACGACCAAACTAGAAAACCGAACATTCCTGCTAGATCTGATCATTAATAACGTTAACATTTCAGGTTTTGATATCATCAGATCCACTGTTCGAGTAAACGGTGAGTGCCTGTTTGTGTGAATGTGTTTTGTCTTGATGCCTAGCATCAAGAAATGACTCAAAGTGCTTCATCTGCAAAGACGATAAACTGGCTTGAAGTCCAGGCATTATTGTTCTGCAGCGTCAAGATTAGAGTGGTGCTGGAAAAACACAGCAGGTAGGCAGCATCCGAGGAGCAGGAAAATCGACGTTTCAGGCAAAAGTCCTTCACCAGCCCTGCCGAATTTCCACTACCTCCTCCCCCCCCCCACTCCCCCGACCTCTCCCTCACTGAGGGCGAATGATCAGTCCTCAGCAAAGGCCTTACCTTCATCCCCCACCGTCCACATATCAACAAATGCAATACGCGTTGTGACATCAAACACTTCTTCCGCCGCCTCTGCCTCCAAGCTTACTTTTTTCATCACCCACCCTCTGAGGACCCCTTTGCCCACCCCATCCACCTGGATACCCCATGCCGGTCTATTACCCGCCCTTGATCTTTCTGTTTTCAACTGTTTCCTGCTATTTTGATGCTGTCTGACCTGCTGTGCTTTTCCAGCACCACTCTAATCTTGACTCTGACTCTCCAGCATCCGCCGTCCTCACTTTCTCCTCAGTTTATTTGAAAGTACCTTCAAATAAACCTGTTGGACTATAACCCGGCATTGTTTTGATTTTTAACTTCAGCCACCCCAGTCCAGTTCCGGCACCTCCTCATCATGATTGGTATTCACCAGCCGTTTAACTCTTCACAGTGTAAACGGTGAACGCCTAATCATCAGTCAGGATGATTTCTACGCACCCAAATGCTCTTCCTGTTTGTATTGAACAGTTGAACTTTGCAAATAAAGATGACTATTTTGATATTTAAGAAAAATTAAGGACAAGCAGAACTGCCTTGAAGCGTCAATTAATATTTGTATTTCAATACGCCATGGCATTTTACCATGGTGGCACGGTGGCACAGTGGTTAGCACTGCTGTCTCACAGCACCAGGGTCTCAGATTGATTCCAGCCTCAGGTGACTGTGTGGAGTTTGCACATTCTCCCCGGTTTCCTCCCACAATCCAAAGATGTGCAGGTTAGGTGGACTGACCATGCTGAATTGCCCATAGTGCTAGGTGCATTAGTCAGAGGGAAGTGGGTCTGGGTGGGTTACTCTTCGGAGGATCAGTGTGGACTTGTTGGGTCAAGTGGCCTGTTTCCATACTGTCGGGAATCTAATCTAATACAGGCTACATTCCACTTGGTGGAACAGTGAATGACGAGTGGCAATGCTGCTACTGGATTGCACTGGAAATGGATGGGAGCAGCCAAAATGTAGCCATTGATTCCTCATGGACTATAAGACACTTTACACATTCACCTCACTTTCATGCCTCCACACAGAGAAAACAAACCCACTGCTGCACTGTGGCAAATGAATTTACCTTAAATGTCACCCTGTATTGAAAGAACGGAAGGGAGGTTCACATTGGATGGAAATTTCCAAGACTACTAGACGTTAGAATATTGCTGCAAATGTGTTGCTGGTCAAAGCACAGCAGGCCAGGCAGCATCTCAGGAAAGTAATGTTTGCCCTCTCATCAAAAGACCATTCTGTGCATTTCTTAGTCATTTTGGTGTAATTTTCATTCTTAGTTGTAATGTTTGTCAGTATAATGGGGAAATGTATGAGCAGTATGGCAAACCCAGTTTCTCCCATCTCCCAATTTTACAAACATCCCAATGGCTGTGCTTAATACATGCGGGAGTAGCAGTGATGGAAGAATTAGCTTACTTGTATTCTGAGGAAGCAGAGAAGGATTAAATGTGGGCTTTATTTGATGAACATCCCAAATTGACAGATCTTCTTTGCATCCCATATTTTAATCAAAGATCTTCCAGTGTAATCACCCTGGTCCCTGAAGAATGTCAGGGTTGATCTCTCATTAGAAAAAACACCTCCGGTTAAACTCAGGATCATCACACCTCAGGCAAAGAGCAAGGTTGAGAAAGAGAGTCCTTCACAATAACCTCAGTCACTACAGGAATAGAGCCAACACTATTGGTCTCACAAGCCAGTCATACAGTCTATGAACTAAGCTATCCCTACAGTCCAAGTGCATGCATTATAAACATGAAATGGATGAGTGTATCTGCACAGCTTAAAGCAGCTACTTCGCGTGGTGCTGGCCCCCTCGCCTGTGTTGGGAACACAATTAAATACGTAGGTGACGATGTGCTGTCTGAAAAGAAGTTGAGATGTAAATGTAGCTTTGTAAGACTTTGGTTAGGCCACACCCAGAATATTGTGTGCAGTTCTGGTCATCACATTATGTGGAGGCTTTGGAGAGGGTGCAAAAAAGGTTTACCAGGATGCTGCCTGGATTAGAGATTAGATTCCCTACAGTTTGGAAACAGGCCCTTCAGCCCAACAAGTCCATACCGACCCTCCAAAGACCAACCCACCCAGACCCACTTCCCTCTGACTAATGCACCTACGCTATGGGCAATTTCCCATGGCCAATTCACCTGACCTGCACATCTTTGGACTGTGGGAGGAAACCAGAGCACCAGAGGAAACCCACGCAGACATTGGGAGAATGTACAACCTCCACACAGACAGGTGCCCCAGGCTGGAATCAAACCTGGGACCCTAATAATGTGAGGCAGCAGTGCTAACCACTGAGTCACCGTGCTGCCCAGAGCACATGAGCTATAAAGAGAGGTTAGAAAAACTCAGGTTGCTTTCTTCTGGAGGAGCGGAGGCTGAGGGGAGATCTGACAGAAGTCTATAACATTATGAGATGCATAGACAAGGTTGACGGTCAGAAACTTTTTCCCAGACTTGAAATGTCTAAACCTAGGGAGCATGCATTTAAGGTGACAGGGGGCATGTTCAAAGGAAATGTGAGGGACACGTTTTCTGCGCAGAGCGTGGTAGGAATCTGGAATATGTTGCCAGGGGTGGTGGGGGATGGAGGTACATTAGGGGCATTTAGATAAGGACATGAATATGCAAGGAATGGATGGGGACCAAGGGCAGATAGAAGGGACTAGTTTAACTTGGCGTCACGTTCAGCACAACAATGTGGACCGAAGGGCCCACTCCTGTGCTGTCCTGTTCTATGTGCTATGTAAATGTACATTTAGACGTGATCTATCATGGTATTTCCTTCCTCAGGTCAGGGTCTTGAAGTTGACAGTATTCCAGTGGCACTACGGTTTGAAACTACTACCTTCACAATTGAGCTGAACAATAGATCAAGTCCTGAGTTCATTGCACTCAGCTCCAGAGTGACAAATGTGGTAAGTCTTCCACGCAGACTTGTGTGATGTGCGAATATAAAAGAAATTTTCTAAAACTGGCAAAAATAATATTCTCAGATTTCCAGCCATGCTTAGCTGCAGTGTTTCATTACCGCAGCTTATAGCCCACACACATTTGCATGGGAGAGAATAGAATAATTGATTTACAGGCACAATACTAAAGCCTTCGCCCTCTACCAAGGAGTGCTGGTATAGTTAGAAGCTTTAACATGTTAAACTGAGCACACACCATTTGCTGTTAGTCCCCATGCATTACCGTTATTGTGGTGGTGATATTCTGTTAGGGGCACTTACCAAGATCTATCAGAGCCTTATTCAGCACAAACATCTTTCTGAGAAAGCTCCAAGCAATTCTTGGTCCATGAAAGTGCTTGGGTAGAAATCAGCTTCACAAGTTAACGAGAGGTGCACTTGGTCTGAATGGGTCATTGCCAAGCACAAAGGCTCTGAAACATTCATTTGTACTCTGTTAATACTGGAGCACTGGCTTGTCACCACCGTTGAGAGGTAGCTCACCACACTGGGTGCGCTCAGCTTTATGAGTCCTGTTGGTATAAGGCTTGAAGCAGCAGGGACACCCACTAGGAATTCGAGCCTGGGATGATCAAACCTGAAAATGTGTTGCTGGAAAAGCGCAGCAGGTCAGGTAGCATCCAAGGAACAGGAAATTCGACATTTCGGGCATAAGCCCTTCATCAGGAAGTCCTTCATCATGTAATCCTGATCAAACCTCAGGATTACAACATCCTGGCCTAATGGCCTTTTCCCAGTGGAAGCCCGCCACCCACCATTCAGTGTTCCTGTCCCTTCATTCATGGATCATGTTGGAATGGATCACGGGAACGGGAGTGTTTAAATGGCCATTTGGAGAGGTGATTGATGTGATTCCGAACACTTCCACTAGAGTTGATACGTTCCGTGATGAGTCCTGTGTGCATTTTCGATCTGTAACATTCACAGTGGGGGTTGGTGATGATTCGCCACGGCAGATTCACCACCGATGATTAGCCACTGCCAGTTCGCCACCAGCATTTCTCCACTGGGGTCGTTTGACCTCTGGGAGACTATTCACCACCGTAAACATATATAAATGTACTGATTGTTTTCCCTCCCGCCTGTTCTTTCATACTTCTCAGTCCCCTTTATTTATACAACTACATACTACATATTGATTAAAAAAAGGTAAAATAAATATCATTTTATTGGTTTATATATAAAAATGAGTTACAAACTTTAACCAGAAAAAGGTAATATATTTTAAAAATCTTTATAATGGCAGTAAAATCTCACATTAATATTAAACAATGAAATTTTAGTTCATTTGATAATTATGTGCTATTCCTCTAAGATATTCCAAACAGTCTCTTTCACCGTACAGTCTCTTTCACCGTATTCAAGAACAATTTTTTTGTATTCTATCATCTGCGACTCCTATCATTCCTTTATCGTCAAATTATTTTCTTCATGCTGCTTGTCGTCAGTAAGGATGCTAGGACTGACTGAAGGACATCAGCTACACATTCGTTAATAAGAACACTATAAGAACACAATAAGAATGTTCACATCGCCAAAACTTAATACTTGAATCACTCTTGGACAGTTTATCAAAAACATATATAAAACCATCGTGGTAAAACTTCTTATTTTCACGTTTACTAATAATTGCTTTTTCCATTTTGAAGACTTGAGGGTAAATGGAAAACAAATACAAGCTTAAAAAAAACTCTCCTGTAGTGAAAATAACTGTTACTGAAACAACGCAAACACTACCTTAACCAATATAACGACAATTTTATATAGTTTAGATATGCTTGTTCTCTAACATTTTAAACTTATTTGCGGTGGCGAATCATCTTCAGTGGCCAATGGGCAGTGGCTAAGCATCCTTGGTGGTCAAAGGGCAGTGGCTAATCATTTGCGGCGAATCTGCTGTCGCGAATGGTCCCATCCCGCACAATGGAAGTGTCATGCAACTTGACTCCTATTGCCAGATTGCCCAGATGACACTCCCCTCATACAGAGTTCTCCATAAGGAGCGAGAGATTGTTTTGGGCACGTCGGGAGGGATTCATGTCCTTAGAACCTGACACAGAGACCACTGCATGGCCCCTTTTAAACACATTTATTCTTGCCTTCTTGTGCTGTAGATGAACAGTGTCTTTGGAAATAATCTGAACTTCATTGAGGTCGTAGTCAATGGATTTAGGTAAGTACCAATCACTTGAAAATAAAGAAAATGTTAAACATATCTCTGTATTATCGGTAAGGGTAAGGTCCCTTTCCTATTATTGGTAGTACCTATGAGTACCAGAACCAGTTCGCCGGTACATTCAATAGATTTGATGCATCTGTGTTTTCAGGCTACAATGAGTCCACTGAATTTAACCATTTCCCAAACTCTTTTTTTTGTTTCTCTTTACAATCTAGGAATGGATCTACTATAGCAGATGTAACAACAGTATTCAGTCGTGGAACAACACAGCAATCAACTGTTACCCAAACAATCATTAATAACAATCAAACATTCGTGAATGCTGATTTCAACTTGGACATCAACTTCCTTACGGGCACAAGTATGTTATCCATAAATATAACACCTTCTCTTTGTTTGTAGTGTTTAACTGTGAATCTAAATGGTGAATAAGTAAGGAGTGACCACCTCCAAACTGCCAGAGACATGCCAAGCTGGCGGGTACAGGTTATAAATCTGACCTCCCCCCGCCTCGGTTGTATCTTGTTGTGGTAAAGTCCTGGGGAGTGTTGCTGAACAAAGGGAGTGCACCAAAGAGAGTCCTTGAAAGTGGAGTCGAAGGGAGACAGGATAGTGAATAAGGCATTTGGGTATGCTTGCCTTTATTGGTCCGAGCATTGAGTATAAGAGTTAAGATGTCACATTGTGGCTGTACAGGACATTAGTTAGGCCACTTTTGGAATACTGCATGCAATTCTGATCTCCCTGCTATAGGAATTAATGTTGTGAAACTTGAAAGGGAACAGAAAAGATTTTCAAGCATGTTGCCAGGGTTGGAGGGTTTGAGCTACAGGGAGAAGCTGAACAGGCTGGGGCTGTTTTCCCTGGAGCATTGGGGACTGCGGGGTGACCTTATAGATATTTATAAAATCACAAGGGGCATGGATAGGGTAAATAGACAAGGTCTTTTTTCCACGTTAGGGGAGTCCAGGACTAGAGGGTATAGGTTCAGGGTGAGAGGGGAAAGATACAAAAGGGACCTAAGGGGCAACTTTTTCACACAGAGGGTGAGAAAAATATAGTACGAGCTGTCAGAGGAAGTGGTGGGGGTAGGTACAACAACAATGTTTAAAAGGCATCTGGATGGGCATATGAATAGGAAGAGTTCACAGTTATGGGCCAAATGCTGGTTAATGGGACTAGATTAATTTAGGATGTCTGGTCAGGATGGATGAGTTGGACCAAAGGGTCTCTTTCCACGCTGTGCAACTCCAAGACTCTATGAGCCAATGGTACCACTTTGGAATGGTTTGCTTGAACACTGTGAAGGTGTGCTGCATGGAACAAATGGAGACTGTGCCTCCTTCCCTGCCCAATCCCAGTACAGAGGTCAGTATTCATTACGACCTGTGCAATTTTGTTTCTGTTCCTTTTTGACAATGCAAAATTGTGAGAGTTATAAATCCAGCCAAACGATTCCTTTGTAGTTTGTACACCAAAAGCATCTATTTATATAGTCCCTTTAAGGTGCTAAAAGGAAATAGAAATGAAGATCGTTGAACAATGGTTAACATTAAATCACAAAAGGCAGATGGCTAAAAAGCTGATCAAAGATCTAGTTTTGAATGGAGGAAACAAATGGAGGAAAGTGGGGCTAAAAAGGCAGTGAGGTTTAGAAATGGAATTCCACAGCGCCTGAAGGGACAGCGGCTAATGATAAAAGGCGGTGCGGAGGCCATAGTTAAATGAGCCCAGGTATGTCAGAGTCTTCTGCAACTGGAAAAGGTTACAGATCTTGGAAGGGGTGAAACCCTGGTCAAAATCAAAAATGAGCACATAATTCTAAAGTGAAAGCGTTGTTTAACTGGAGACCCTTGAGACGAATGAGCCATAACTGTCAACCTGAAGGTCATATACAGCCTATTTAGGCACAACAAGCTCCCACAAACAAGGAGATACATAGTTGAATAATTTACTTCAAGTGTTGTTTGAAGGATGGATGTTGGTTAGGACCCATTGAGAACTACCTCAGAGTCCTTCCAAATAATGCTGTGTGATCTTCTATCTGAAGGGATAGATGGAGCTATGAGCACCTTATCCAAATGGAGTTAATTTTTTTCAACAAAGAGAAGGATCTCCATAAACTAATTCCATCATAATAATATTGAGTACAGTATCTTAGCTGGTGGTGCTAGGCACAGTTAACCATGTGACAATCTTGGTCTCTCCTTAGAACCTCAAACTTCTCCACCATTAATTCCATAATTCAAATACAAATATTTAAAATCAATAGTTTGGAGCAGGAGAATATTCAGAATATTTGCAACATTATTAAAATAATGCATGTTATGACATACCATATATCTTTTACTGTTCCTGCACAAAGACGTTGCACACTTCAGATGAAGAAAAATTCATGTCCTCTCATGCTCTATTGTTTCTTAGTGAACTTTAATGGCCCAGGGGCAACATTATCTTATTCACTTAATCATATGAGATCAGGTTGAAGGTTTTTTCAGTTGTGGTATGTCTGTCAAATGGACAGTGAGTCTCAGACATCATTAAAAGAAGAATGCAACTTAATTTGTAATATAGTAATAGGATATTTTAATTCAATGTTGGGGAAAATGCACTGTTGATCATTTTTTCTTGAGATATCTCATTCCAACTTTATTAACCAGAGAGAACGGAATGCATTAAAATTGTTCAGGAACATAAACAGTACTCTTTCCATTCTCAGCGACCACCATCCCAGCAATGACCACCACCAGAACATCAACACCCACAACCAGAAGCACAGTGTCAACTACATCTGAATCTCCAACAACGGCCAATGTAACACAAGCAACAACAACAGCCAATACCACACAGGTATTAACAACAACAGCCAATGCAACAGAAGCATCAACAACAACAGCCAATACAACACAAGCATCAACAACAGCCAATGTAACAGAAGCAACAACAACAGCCAATGTAACAGAAGCAACAACAGCCAATGTAACACAAGCAACAACAACAGCCAATGTAACAGAAGCAACAACAACAGCCAATGTAACACAAGCAACAACAGCCAATGTAACACAAGCAACAACAGCCAATGTAACAGAAGCAACAACAGCCAATGTAACACAAGCAACAACAACAGCCAATGTAACAGAAGCATCAACAGCAGCAGTCAATGTAACACAAGCATCGACAACAACAGTCAATGTAACAGAAGCAACAACAGCCAATGTAACAGAAGCAACAACAACAGCCAATGTAACACAAGCAACAACAACAGCCAATGTAACACAAGCAACAACAGCCAATGTAACACAAGCAACAACAACAGCCAATGTAACACAAGCATCGACAACAACAGCCAATGTAACACAAGCAACAACAGCCAATGTGACAGAAGCAACAACAGCCAATGTGACAGAAGCAACAACAACAGCCAATGTAACACAAGCAACAACAGCCAATGTAACAGAAGCAACAACAACAGCCAATGTAACAGAAGCAACAACAGCCAATGTAACAGAAGCAACAACAGCCAATGTAACACAAGCAACAACAACAGCCAATGTAACAGAAGCAACAACAACAGCCAATGTAACAGAAGCAACAACAGCCAATGTGACAGAAGCAACAACAGCCAATGTGACAGAAGCAACAACAACAGCCAATGTAACAGAAGCAACAACAGCCAATGTAACAGAAGCAACAACAACAGCCAATGTAACACAAGCAACAACAGCCAATGTAACACAAGCAACAACAACAGCCAATGTAACACAAGCAACAACAGCCAATGTAACAGAAGCAACAACAACAGCCAATGTAACACAAGCAACAACAGCCAATGTAACAGAAGCAACAACAACAGCCAATGTAACACAAGCAACAACAACAGCCAATGTAACACAAGCAACAACAGCCAATGTAACAGAAGCAACAACAACAGCCAATGTAATACCAGGTTTTCTTGTGACTTCTGTGATGTTGGCTCTCGATGGAATTTTTACATCAGCATTATCTAATAGTACTTCACCTGAGTTTCAGAATCTTCGAGACAGCGTAGAATCTCAAGTAAGTTTGTTTTTCCCCTGCTTCTCTACTTGTATATAGTATTGAGTGTTTTAAAATGTTTTGTAAAGATCTACAAAGTGTACATCTACACTGGTGCAGATTTAGCATAGATCCTATCCTTAAATGGAAAATCTTAGCAGTAAAATTTTGAAGTTAATGGAATGGAAATTTTTTTCCCTTAATCTTGCCATTTTGATAATGCTGAATTTGCTTCTACGTAGATGATTCCTTGATGACTCATTTAATATCAGACTCAAATGATTCAGTGAATCAAAGTCTGATGGAATATGCTTTTCATCTTCAGAATATCTGAAATAAAATCTGAGAATGTTAGAAATACTAGGTAGGCCTACTGCTGTGAAGTGAGAATCAAAGTTAACAGGCAGAATTTTCCATTCTGGTTTGGGTACCTGACTTTGACATGAAATGTTAGCCCTAACTCCACAGTGTGTCAGGAATTGTAACCCCACAGCAATTTTTGCTGCACAGCCTAAGCTTGGCTCAAGGGTAAGCAGACAATGGAGGACAAGAGGTGATGGCTAGTCTGTTAATCCAGTGACCCAGGTAATGTTACTTTAACTCCCCCTCCCACTCCACCAAGGACATGCAGGTCCTTGGCCTCCTCCATTGCCAGACCATGGCAACACGATGCCTGGAGGAAGAGCGCCTCATCTTCCGTCTAGGAACCCTCCAACCACAAGGGATGAATGCAAATTTCTCCAGCTTCCTCATTTCCCCTCCCCCCACCTCATCTCAGGCCCAACCCTTGGACTCGACACCGCCTTCTTGACCTGCAATCTTCTTCCTGACCTCTCCGCCCCCACCCCCTCTCCGGCCTATCACCCTCACCTTAACCTCCTTCCACCTATCACATTCCCAACACCCCTCCCCCAAGTCCCTCCTCCCTACCTTTTATCTTAGCCCGCTTGGCACACCCTCCTCATTCCTGAAGAAGGGCTGATGCCCGAAACGTTGATTCTCCTGCTCCTTGGATGCTGCCTGACAGGCTGTGTTTTTCCAGCAACACATTTTTCAGCTCTGATCTCCAGCATCTGCAGTCCTCGCTTACTCCTAATGTCCTGAGGGACTGGTTTCAAATGCCACCATGGGAGGTAACATGATGAATTCCATAAATATCTGGCATTAAGGGTGTATGGTGATTGCAAAATGATTGTTGGGGAAAAACCCATCTGGTTCACTAACGCCTTTTACAGAAGGAAACCATCCTTACCTGATTTGACTCCAGACCCACAGCAATGTGTTTGACTCTCAACTGATCTCTAGGAAATACTAGGAATGGGCAATAAATGCTGGTCTAGCCAGTGTAGACAAACTGGAGGCTGTAAGAACAAAGAAATCCAGCAGCATCTTGAGATGGAAATGTCAATGTTGTGGGTATTAAGCCTGCTTCAGGACTCAGTTATACCCATAACCACCTCTTCCTCTGGCATTTCATTCCACACACAAACCAGTCTTGGTGTAAAACATTACTCTCATGTCTTTTTTTAAATCTTTCTCCCCTCATCTTAAAACTGTTCTCCCTGGTTTTAAACTCCCCCCACTCTGGGGAAGTGAGCTTTGTCATTCATCTTTTCTGTGTCCCTTGTGATTTTATAAACCTCAATAAGGTCACCCCTCAACCTCCTACGGCTAGAATGAAAATGTCCCAGCCTTTCCAGTCTATTTTTATAATTCAAACCCTCTTTTCATGGCAACATCCTGGTTAATGATTTCAGAACCTTCTCCAGCTTAATAATATCCTTCCTACAGCAAGGCAATCAGAACTGGGCACAGTACTCCACAGGAGACCTCACCAATGTTCTGTATAACCTCAGCATGATATCCCAACTCCTGTACTTGCCACTTTATCTGCTGATGGTTCGTCCTGAGCTGTGTTTTATTTTAGCTTTTGAGTCACTACCTTCACTCTCAGGGATGGGGGGAGGAGATTTTCTTCACGTTCTACCTCAGCCAATAACGTGGTCACTGTCGGTTTCTTTTTAACTGAGGTTTTTATTGAATTCCTCAATATTTTAGGGAATTGTGAATTACTGGTCCAATGACATTACCATGTATGCCCAGATCTTCTGGGTTAGTCGGGTGATCCTGGCTTTATTAATCGGGACGTAGAGTACAAAAACCAAGGAAATGATGTTGAACTTATACAGAATAGTTGTTCAACCTCAGCTGGAGTATTGTGTCTAGCTGCGGGTGTCACATTATATAAACAATGTGAGTGCATCACAGAGAGTGCAGAAGTGAGTTACTAGAGTATGAGAAATGCCAGGTACAAGGATCAATGGAAGAAATTGGAACCATTTCCCTTGGAGGGAAGGTGGCTGAGAATTTTGTGCTCAGGTCTTTGAAGGGAGACGTCAAGCCACAGCATTTCAATTCGGGAACTCCAAAGATCTATAGGTTAGATGGATTGGCCATGCTAAATTGCCCATAGTGTTCAGGGAGGTGTAGGTTAGGTGCATTAGTCAGGGGTAAATGTAGAATAATAGGGTCGGGGAATGGCTCTAGGTGGATTACTCTTCGGAAGATCGGTGTGGACTTGTTGGGCCGAAGGACCTGTTTCCACACTGTAGGGGTTCTGTGATTCAAATACATTACTTGTTGAACCACAACTGAAGTGATAAATATTCAAGATTCTGTTATCAGTGATTACTTATGAAAATTATTCAGACTGGATCCTAAAATGTTTCTTTCTTTTAAAGCTTACAATGATATTCCGTCGATTTATAAGTACTGGTTTTCGAGAAGTCAATGTCACCAGTTTCAGGTAGGCAGTGGACTCAGTCTAATCAGTCAGTGGTCGTGGTTTGTTAATGAATTCGTTAATAGCTTTTGTTTTTAATTTGCAACCCCTGATGCAATTTGGAGAAAACTAACCTCTCAGAGTTTGTCCATGACTTCGAAACTGTTGCCAGGACAGTGGATATAGAATCACAGAATCATAGTGTTCGCCAACACGGACACAGGCTCTTTGGCACAAACTGGTCATGCCAACCTCAATGTCAATTCGCTCTGACCCCATAGCCCTACACTTGGCCCATATCCTTCTAAACCTTTTCTGTCCATGTATTTGTTCAAATGCCTTTTAAATATTGTTTACGTACCTGCCTCAATCACTTCTGCTGGCAGCTCATTCCATACCACCATCTGTGTGGAAAAAAATTGCCACTCAAGTTCCCTTTATTCTTTCCCCTTTAACCTTAAACTGATGCCCTCTAGTCCTTGATTCCCCAATCCTGGGGAAAAGACTGAGTGCGTTCACCCAATCCGTGCCTCTCCTGATTTTCTACATCTCTATAAAGTCCCCCCTTAGTCTCCTATACTCTTTAGAAAAAAGTCCTATCTTGTCCAACCTCTCCCAATAACTCACTTCCTTGAGTCCTGGCAACATCCTTGTAAATTTCTTCTGCACTCTCAATTTCATTATAATATTATGTTGGGAGATGGTGGTGTAGCAGTGTCTCAGGATCAGAGAATTATTGTGCCTGCACTGACTGCCTTTGGCTGGTGTAGGGTCTCCTTACTTTAGCCCATCTCCCTACCTACCCAAATGCTCCAATGCCTCAATTGACTCTGCCTTTCCCACACTCCAGACAGTGCACTACTTACTCTAACATACTTTCACTTTGCTCTTGCTTCAATCACACATCATGTGAAGTCTAGACCCTCTCGTTCATGTGCCTTTTACAAGCGGTAACAGCTTTACCCCCTAACTACTTGCTCATGGTCTTGGAAAACACAATTAGACCTCCTCTCAGCCATCTTCCCTCCAAGGGAAACGGGTCCACTTTCTTCAATTGATCCACGTGCCTGGCGTTTCTTATACCCAGAACGTTGCTAATAACTCACTTCTGCACTGTCTGCGATTTACTCACATTGTTTACATAATATGGCACTCACAGCTAGACACAATACTCCAGCTGAAGTTGAACAACTATTCTATGCAAGTTCGATATCACTTCCTTGGTTTTTGTACTCTGCGTCCCTTATTCATAAGGGCAGGATCAGCTGACTAACCCAAAAGATCTGGGGAAGCATGATAATGTCATTGGACTAGTAATCCACAATTCCCTAAAATATTGAGTTAAAAAATCACACAACATCAGATTATAGCCCAACAGGTTTATTTGAAAGCCAATGCTTCCAAATAAACCTGTTGGACTATGAACTGGTGTTGTGTGATTTTTGACTTTGTCCACCCTAGTACAACACTGGCACCTCCAAGTCTAAAATATTGAGGAATTAATTAAATCAATTAAAACATCAGCCCAGTAGTGACCATGTGGCCACTGCTGAATGTCGTAGATATCCATCTTGTTCACAAATTTTCTTTACGCTGTCCTGACCTGATTAAAACTGAAAGGACTATGGACTCTGTAAATCAGAAACAAAGTCAGAAATTGTTGAGAAGCTCTGCAGGCCTAGAAGTGTAGAAATGAGAGTCAACGTTTTACATCAAGTGACCCTTCCTGAGAACTCAGAACAGTTCCAAGGATAGGTCCCTTGACCTGAAGCGATAACTCTCATTTCTGTTCACAGATGTTTTCAGACCTGCAGAGCTTTTCCAGCAATTTCTGTTCTTTTCGCTGTCCTTACCTGGTCTGGCCAACATGTGACTCCAGATCCACAACGCTGTGGTTGACTCTGAGTAAAAAATGCTGGCCTAGCCAGCAGTGCACACAGGGAATCAAACAAAAAATTGAATGGGCCATAAGCCAAGTCAATGGGCTGAATAGCCTCTGTCTGCATCTTCCGGTCTGTGTTGGCATCACATTCTCCTGTGTTTAAAAGGGAATCAAAGAATTCAATCAGCAACAATCTGAATGAACATGAGCTGTACTGGTACCAATAAAAAGTTCCCACTCTGATGTGAGTATAGAGCACTCACTCGTGAACTATCACAAAGGATGTTGCAAAGATGTTGTACCTCTCCAGCTGGGGGAAGTCACAAAGGGTTATTCAAATGAAAAAGCAACAGTCCAACCTGAATTCTGAAAATAGAAGAGTTGACATAACACTATGATCAACATTTAATCCTCTAATTCATCAATCTGCACACTCAGCCATTTATCTGAGCAGCACTGAAAGGGGAGCACACCTCAATGCCTTACATTAGGAGTCAGTGGGAATAAAGTGCCAATTTGTTTCCAAAAAATATAAATCGAGATTGGTCTTTCAGAAGTGCTTGTTGTTTAGAAGTTCTGTATGCGACAATACAAATCAAATAGTGATCTGACATGTGAAAATAAAAAGCTATTTTGCTGAAGCTAATAAAAGGATTGATATGATTTATTGCATTTCAGGAATGGATCCATTGAAGTAATAGGTCAGCTGGAATTTGAAACTAATGCCATACCACTATCAAATTCAGAAGCAGTGAAAATATTGGCAAATGCAGCGGAGAACAATCAAACATTAGGGAACCTTACGATCATTCGCTCGAGCATCCGCTCTGGCAGTAAGTATTAAATTTCACAAAGTGGGCAGCATGTTGTGAAATATAGGTCTGGGCCCAAATGGTACTTAGGAAGCTCGGCTCAACCGTGGGTAGGAACACAAAAGTGCCATTCAGCCCCTTGAGTCAGTTCCATCATTCAATGAGATCTTGGCTGATCTGTAGCTTAACTCCACACACCTGCCTTTGGTCCTTATCTCTCAACATATTTGCTTAACAATTGTTGATCTCAGATGTAAAATTAACAACTGATCCAGCATTCACTGCCAATTATGGAAGACAATTCTTAACCCCTACCACCCTTTGTGTGTAGAAGTGTTTCTTAGCATCTCTCCTGAATGATCTGGTCCTTCCTCTCACACAATGCCCTGAGTTCTGGAATCCCCAATCAGAGGACATAGTTTATCATTATCTACCCTGAGTTTTCCTGTCAATATTTTGAAGGCTTTGATCAGATCACCGCTCAACCTTCCAAAGTCTAAATAAAATTTGTATAATGTCTCCTCATAACTTAACCCATGAAGTTCAAATATCATTCTTGTAAACCGACATTGTTCTCTGTCCAACGCCAATCTATCCTTCCTAAGGTGTGATACCAGATCTGCTTACTGTACTCCAAGTGGATTTTGTATAACTGCAGTATACCTTCTGCATCCTGTATCCCAGTCCTCCTGATGTAAAGGCTTGTCTTGTAATAATTGATTATTTTCTGCACCTATTCATAACATTTTAAAGATCTATGCACCTGAACCCCTGAGTGCCTTTGGGCATCCATTGTTTTTAACATCAGACCATCTAGAAAGTACCTTGACCTATCCTGTTTTAGTCCAAAATGGATAACTCATACTTGTTTATATTAAACTGTGTCTGCCATGGTTTTGTCCACCACTTAGTCTATTAATATCACTTCCTAATTTCAAGCTATCATCTACACTGTCTACAATGCTGCCTAACTTTGTGTCATTAGCTACAGTTATTTAACCAGCCAGTTGGCAGGGTAAGGTCATTCAATGCTCTGTAATGATTGCTGTCCTGAAGGGAGTCTTTTTCTAATCCCAATGCCAGCAATGACTGCCTGTAGTTGTAGAGTGTGAGGAGGTTCATCTAGTGAGTAAATCTTGGCATGTAGTGAATGGCAGAATGACCGGCTCTATAGTGTGCCAAAAGCACCTTTCCTGTGTTTTGATCATGTATTAAAGTGTTTAATATTCACTTTTCAAAATGAAATCAATCCTCATTGCTTGAAAAAGCAGTGTAAAATCTTTTCAACAAACTAAACATGAGTGTTTACTATCAAACTAGGGGGTACAGGTTCAAGGTGCAAGGTATGGGGGAGGTTTAAAAGAGATGTACGAGGCAAATCTTTCACACAAGGGGTAGTGAGTGCCAGAGGAAGTGGTGGACACAGACACAACAGCAGCACTGAAGAAGAACCTGAATAAATACATGAATAGGAAGGGAATAGAGGGATATGGATGCTGTAAGTGAAAACAGTTTTGGTGTGGAAAGGCAAAATATGACAGCGCTGCCTTGGAGGGCCAAGTGGCCTGTTCCTGTGCTGTATTGTTCTTTGTTCTACTTTTTGTGTTCTCCTTTGGTGGGGATTTGCTATTCTCTGACACTTTGCTTCTACCTTTCTGCAGGGGTTGTTGGATAAATCAATCCCAGTTTCAGCATTCCTGCTTTCCATTCTCTAATTTCAAAGGAAAATTATGGCTCCATGAGTTTGGCAGTTTGCAATCATCATCACCTTTGTTCACCTTCCCCATTTGGGTTACAACTCTGTTTTATCAAAACCTTATTCTGTATCTTGGGACCAGCTCTGCTGCTCTCTCTCTGCTGCTCTGTGTCCTCTGGAGCAGAATTTGCTCCAATCACCCAGTCACCTTATTCACCAGCCTGTGCCAATCCCCTAACCAAATTCCAACCCACTGGCAGCCATGAAGTTGATGGGAGTAGAAGGGTTGAATTAATAAATGCACACAGCAGAGAGGGGGGTCTCCAAATTGGAGGTTGCATATTGAGAAATCACATGTCTCATTGTCTTAGAACCTTCCTGCATTTCAAAATCTGTAGCTGGAAAACTGGAATCTGCAGATTGCTCTCTACAGATTCTCGATCAGAATTCCCAGAGACTCCGCCTGGAACACAGAAACTGTAATGTTTCATGATCTACATTGTCAGCTGACTGTGTTTTCAAACCGATCATCTGCTTTTTATTCAGATATCACTGTGAACAATTTGGAGCCAGTTTCTCTGAATATTACGTTTGTGATAGAAAACGTGACTTTCACTGCTTCACTCACCAACAATGCTTCCAGTGACTTTACAAGCCTGCGAAATACAGTCGTCTCCTGGGTACGTAGCAACAAGTTGTGAATACAATTTGAAAATCTCAAAGAGCCGAGATTAATGATACAGTCTTTCTCACTGGGTTTCTCTTTCTGTCAAACAGCTCGAAAACGTTCTCAGATCAGGATTTTCCCCAGAGGTGCTGCCTAATTCTAGTGTTGTGTTCAGGTATGTCCACTTCCATCCCATTTCTTTTTCAAGCTTATGTTGCGGTGAATATTTGTGCTTCAGTATTCAATGCCCCTTGGCAACACAGGAGCCTAAATCACATCGTCAGGCTCATTAAAATCACCTGAAGGTGTTTAAATTCCTGTCAAAGTTGAACAACTAATCTTAGAACTTCCAAATGAGGAATGGAAATCACTCCAATTGATTATAAGGTCCTAAGGATGTAAGAAATATCTTGAAGTCGCCCACCCTGATGATATCCCAGTGTTTCAATGGCAAGTTAGGAATTAATTAATTCAGTTAGGATGCAGAGTGCAGGTTTAATTCATTCATGTCACTGGGCAGACCTGGAGTCTTATGTAATCAAAGTGAGGACTACAGATGCTGGAGATCAGAGTTGAGAATGTGGTGCTGGAAAAGCACAGCCAGTTAGGCAGCATCTTGAGGAGCAGGAGAATCAACGCTTCAAACACAAACTCTTCATCAGCCAAGCGGCAAATTAGGGGCCAAGCCGCAATATGATGATGACTGGACTCTCCTGTGGTTCGGTGGTAATGTCCCTATGACTGGACCTGAAGACCCTACTCCAGAGGTGTGCAAATAACATCTCTGAGCAGGTTGTTCAGAAAACTAGGTTAAAGAATAAAATCAAAATGCAATGATGGCTGGGCTGCCTTGTGGCACGGTGGTAATTTCCCTAACCTTGGATCCAAAACCCTGGGCTCAAGTCCCACCTACTGTGATGATATCTCTGTGGAGAGTGCGTTGCTGGAAAAGCACAGCAGGTCAGGCAGCATCTGAGGTGCAGGAAAATCGATGTTTTGGGCATAAGCCGTTCATTGGGAAAGTGATGGTATCTCTGAAAGGTTGATTGGGAAAGAAAAGGTTTAAAACTATGATGATGATTGGCTCGTGTATTTGTTGTATATATTGGCGAAAACAATTAGCGAGAACCTCCTCCTATTTCTTAGCAATAATGCCACAGGACCGTTTTACTGAAAAAGCGCCCATTCAGCCTCACTTTGCCAGGGGCTTGGGTTCAATTCCAGCCTTGGGTGACTGCCTGTGTAAGGTTTGCTTGCTCTTCCCATGTCTGTGTGCGTTTCCTGGCACAGTGTAACATTGTGTGGGTTTGGTGGATTGGCCATGGTAAATTGCTCCACAGTGTCCAGGGATGTGCAGACTAGGTGGATAAGCCATTGGAATAGGGATAGGGTAAGGGTCTGGGTGGGATGCTGTTCGGAGCGGGAGGTGCAGAATCAATGGGCCTCTTTCTGTGCTGTAGGGATTCAATGAATTCCGAGTTTAAACTGTTGCCAAATAAGCCGCAAGTATAAATCCTGCACCAAGATATCAATTTTAGGCAAAGATGCATATGAGCTATTCATATTGTAAGTCAGGCGATGGAACCAAAAGCATGTTTTACACTAATGGATATGCTATGCAAAAAACAAAGCACTACGCTAATTACATGTCACGGAGATAAAAATGCTTCCCTGAGATGTAGAAAAAGCATTTCACAGATGCCAGGGTCCTCAGGCTTCTAGTCTTGATGCTGACTGATTTGAAGAGGGTGAACCTCACCAAAATGACTGTGCGAGCGGAAATCTGCCTAGTAACCAAGCAGCCTATCACGTTTCTGCTTTTATTCCAGCAACGCTTCCTCAAAAGTACAGGTGACTGCATTCATCCAGATCAACACGACCAAACTAGAAAACCGAATATTCCTGCGAGATCTGATCATTAATAATGTTAACATTTCGGGTTTAGATATCATCAGATCCACTGTTCAAGTAAACGGTGAGTGCCTGTTTGTATGAATGTGTTTTGTCTTGATGTCCAGCACATCGTCATGTAACTCAGAAACTCCTTAATCTGCTTCATCTGCAAGAGCAAATGTTTTTAAAGTCTAGAGTCTGTTGTTACATAAGGAGACCAAAAGACCTGAAAAAAAATTGAATGTTTTCTGGGCTAATGGAATTCCCTCATTCTCTACCTCTCTTTTCTCCTTTGAGATATCCCATAAACCCTATTTCTTGACCTCACCTGCCCTATCATCTATTTTACATGACATGACCGCAAAGCACCTTGGGACATTTTGATCATAGAATGATTAAAAGTAACACAAAGAAATTGAATCTTTGATTTTAACAAGATCAGTGTGAGGATGTATTAAATCTTGCATGCATTTCCTTTAGAAACTTCATTTTGTCTTGTCCCAGTCTATGGTTGCATTTCTCTATTAATGTCTCTCTATTGTAAATTGTTATGTCAACAAGCCCTATTCAATCCTCACATGTCAACAGTCACGATGTAGGTGCAGCCTCATGCCTTAAGGTAGTGCTGTGGAATATATTTCTGAATATTCTTTTATGCACCTCTGTCCATCAAGTTTCCTAAAAATATGTCACAGGTAATTTAATCATTTGTATAAGCTGAGGTATAATTTAATTTTCAGAACATAGTAGGTTAGTTGCAGGGCTAATTTCACTTTCAGAGTAGCTTAGAACAGGAAATAGGATTTTTGCACTGTGGTTGGTATTCACCACTCATTTAACTTGTCATCAGACACTGTGAAAGCTAGAGCATTTTGCTTCTGTCACGACAATTTCTACACACTCAAATGCTTTTCCTGTTTGTGTTAACAATTTTGCCGATATTAAAGACCATTTTTGTTCTCTAGGAAGAGGTTGAGCTGCAAGTGTGATCTTCAAACTGATGTACAGTATTCTTTCTTTCATCAGGTGAAATAATTTCCTTTGACTCGTTCACGCTGGATCTTCGGTTTACAAATCGAAGTTTCGATGATGCTCTGAACAACAGATCAAGTACTGAGTTCATAGAGCTCAGCACCACAGTGACAAACGTGGTAAGTTATCAGTTCAGACCAGGGCACTGCGAAGATGAAATGAATTTTCAAACATTGAGTGTTATTTGAACAGTAATAATATTGTCATTTTTCCAGCTGTGTTTTGGTGTAGAGATTAATTATGGCAGTTTATTACAAAGAAACAGAACCAGGGAATGTGAAGGGTGACTGCACCAACAATATTATCGAGTTCTGGTTCGAGTGTCAATCTCTAACCTTTCCTCCCATTACCCTCCCAGATTTACATGGATAAAAGAAAGATTTGGGAAAGTGAGGACTGTCGATACTGGAGGTCAGAGTCAAAAAGGGCAATGCTGGAAATACACAGCATCTGAGAGTCAATGTTTCGAGCATAAGCTGTTCATCAGGTATGTCTGACAAAGAGCTTATGCCCAAAACGTCGACTCTCCTGCTCCTCGGATGCTGCCTGACTGGCTGTGTTTTTCCAGCAACACACGTTTTGACTCTAAAAGATTTGTTGGTTTACAAATGCAGTGCTAAAGCGGGTCAACATTTAATCCTCACCCAGGCACAGTGTTGAGATAGTCAGGATTTTTACTTGTTACATTGTTCACACGTAATTTGTTGTTTGCCCACCAGCATTATAATTGCGCCTTGGCCTGTTAAGGGCCAGTTGCTAACTCCCATTGGAGCCACAGTACCACGAGCAACCTCTAAGCTTTCTGAGTAGGCACCTTGCTGTTTTAGACAAGATAGAAAATGGTGGGAGGTCCTACATGACTTCAGCAGTGGGTCATCAGGAGCAACACTGCACTCTCTTATCATTGTCTGTACGTGTGATATTACGAACTTCTGGCACCAACAGAGAGATGGCTCTCCCCATTGTGTGAGCTCCGTTTTGCAAGTCCTCTTGGTGTAAGGCTTGAAGCAGCAGGGGCATACACTAAGAATTCAGGCCAGGGACGGTCAAAGTCTAGGATAGAAAAGCCAGGTCCGGTGCCCTCTACCAGTGGAATCCCACCATCCACCATTGAAGTGTTCCCTTTTCCTTTATTCAAGGATAATGTTGGAATGAACAAAGAACAAAGAAGATTTCCAGCCCAGGAACAGGCCCTTCGGCCCTTCAAGCCTGAGCTGATCCAAATCCACTGTCTAAATTGTCACCCAATTCCTAAACTTCTGTATCCCTCTGCTCCCCACCTACTCATGCATCTGTCCAGACGCACCTTAAATGACTATACCGTGCCTGCCTCTACTACCTCTGCAGGCAATGTGTTTCAGGCACCTACCACCCTCTGTGGCATGTATCCCTCTTAAACTTTTCACCTCTCACCTTGAACCCATGACCTCTCGTTATTGAATCCCTCACCATGGGAAAAAGCTTATTTCTACCACCCTGTCTATACCCTTCATGATTTTGTAGACCTAATGAATCACAGGAGTATTTAAGTGGGCACTTGGGGAGGGCAGACCTCTTGATGCGGTTCTGGCCTTCTCCACAAGAGTTAGCGTATCGTAGAGGTCTACAGTATAGAAACAGGCCCTTCGGCCCAACTTGTCCATGACATCCAGTTTTCACAATTAATCTAGTCCTAATTGCCTGCGCTTGGTCTATATCCCTCCGTACCTATCCCATCCATGAACCTGTCCAAATGTTTGCTAAATGACAAAATTGTACTCACTTCCATCACTATCTCTAGCAGCCTGCTCCAGATACCAACCACTCTGTGTGAAACCGTGGCCCCCCCAGACCCTCATGTATCTTTTCCGTCTCCCCTTAAATCTACTCCCTCTAGTTTTACACTCCCTTACCATGGGGAAAAGCTGTTGGCTATCGACCTTACATATGCCTCTCATCATTTTATAGACCTCCATAAGATCTCCTCTCCATGTCCTGTGCTCCAGGCTAAAAAGTCCCAGCCTATCTAACTTTCCCTTAAAACTCAGACAGCATGGGTGGCACGGTGGCTCCGTGGTTAGTACTGCTGCCTCACAGCACCAGGCTCCTAGGTTCAATTCCCACCTGTCTGTGTGGAGTTTGCACATTCTCCCCGTGTCTACGTGGGTTTCCTCCGGGTGCTCTTGTTTCCTTCCACAATCCAAAGATGTGCAGGTCAGGTGAATTGCCATGCTAAATTGCTCACAGTGTTAGGTCATCAGGGGTAAATATAGGGTCGGGGAATGGGTTTGGGTGGGTTTCTCTTCAGAGGGATGGTATGGACTTGTTAGCCTGAAGGGCCTGTTTCCACACTGTAAAGAATCTAATCTAATCTCCTACTCCAGGTAGCATCCTAGTAAATCTTTTCTGCACTCTTTCTAGTTTAATAACGTCATTTCTATAGTAGGATATACATTGCACTCAGTACACCAAATGTGGCCTCACCAACATCTTGACATGTTCCTTTGTGAGCCCCATGTGTGTTTTCTAGCAATGACATTCACATAGATAGTGTCGTGTAAGCTTGACTCCTATTGCCAAATTGTCCAGATGGTGCTCCCCTCATACAGAGCTCTCCATCTGGAGCGAGAGATTGTTTTGGATTTGAAGGGAGGGATTCATGACCTCTTTAAATACACTCATTCTTGTCTTTTTGTGTTGTAGATGAACATTATCTTTCAAAACAATACAAACTTCATTGAAGTTATAATCAACGGATTTAGGTGAGTACCAATCTTACTCATGTCTTGAAAAGAAAGAAAATGCTGAATATTTTGGACAAGAGTGAGATCCTTTTCTTGTGATCGGTATTATCTGTGTCGGCCAGAACTAGTTATTTGGAGCATTCAGATCCATCTGCATTTTCAGGCTGAAGTAAGGCATTATTTTTCTTAGTCGTTGCACAGATGAAAGAAGTTTGCACGTTTCCACTCTTGGTTAAGGGGTGGAATGGTAACTCAGTGGTTAGCACTGCTACCGTATAGTGCCAGGGACCTGGGTTCAATCGCACCGTTGACTGACTGCCTGGAGTTTGCACATTCTCCCCATGACTGCATGGGTTCTCTCTGGGTGCTCTAGTTTCTTCCCACAGTCCAAAGATGTGCAGGTTAGGTGGATTGGCAATTGTCCCATACTGTCCAGGAATAAGTCAGCCAGGTGGCTTAGCTGTAAGGGTGACAAGGATACAGTAGGTGGCGGGTGGGATGCTTATCAAATGGTTAGTGTGGTCTTGATGGGCCAAATGGCCTGTTTCCACACTGTAAGGATTCTGTGGGAAAGCAAGCAGTTTAAATTGATAAGAGAAGCAAATTGTGTTTTGCATCTAATTATTCTTGTTGCATTCTGTATTTAACTACATTGTTAACAACTTTCTTTCTCTTTATAACTGTACAGCAATGGATCTGTTGTGGCTAATATCCAAGCAATATTCCTTCCTAATACAACTCAGCGGTCTGATGTTATCCAGCAACTTGTCGATAATGTTGCCGCATTCAGCAATGCTAATTTAAGCTTGGACATCAACACCCTCACAGGTAGGTTACATATGAAGGTGCTACCTTCTTTTCTTTGTAAATGATATTTAATAGAGTATCTTTATGGTCAGAAAACAAGGACTGACTACCCTTTCTAGTGGGAGAAAGTGAGGACTGCAGATGCTGGAGATCAGAATCAAAATGTGTGGTGCTGGAAAAGCACAGCCGGTTAGGCAGTATCCGAGAAGCAGAAGAGTCGATGTTTCGAGCATAAGCTTTTCATCAGGAATGAGGGGGTGGTGGAAGGGGGCTGAGAGATAAATGGGGGCGGTGGGGCTGGGGGGAGGTAGCTGGGAAGGTGATGAGTCGATGAAGGTGGGGGGGGTGATGGTGATAGGTCGGACCAGAGGGTGGAGCGGCTAGGTGGAAAGGAAGATGGACAGGGAGGACAGTTCAAGAGGTCGGCAACAGGTTGGAAGGTTGGATGTGGATGAGGTGAGGAGAGGGGAGATGAGGAAACTGGTGAAATCAACATTGATCCTGTGTGGTTGGAGGGTCCTCTCTGGTGCTGTTAAAGGGACAGAAAGACCTGGGATGTGTATGAGTGCTCGACCTGTGGCCCAACCAGTACGTACTCGCAGTTCCTTGGTGTGAGACGTGCCCTCACTGAGTTGAAGGTGTACTCTCATGGCATGGGCAGTCATCTGGCAGACTGTGCCACCCGCACTGGCCAAACAGGTACTGGGGCCAGTTTGCTTCATCATGGTCCATGCAATTTTGTGCTCATTCTTTTCTCAACTGGGTAAAGCAAACACAGCCTGAGATGTGGATCAGGCCAATGGTCTAGAACGTGTTAAAGTCTACTGTGGAATGTGTCAGAAAAAGAATTGTATCTGTATAGCGCTCAGTGGTTAGCACTGCTGCCTTATGGCACCAGGGACCCGGATTCGATTCTGTGTGCCTATGTGGGTTTCCTCCGGGTGCTCCAGTTTCCTTCCATAGTCCAAAGATGTGCAGGTTTCGCTCATTGACCATGCTGAATTGCCCATAGTGTTAGGTGCATTAGTCAGGGGCAAATGTAGGGTAGGGGAATGGGTCTGGGTAGGTTCCCTTCAGAGGATCGGTGTGGACTTGTCGGGCTGAAGGGCCTGTTTCCATTCTGTAGGGAATCTAATCTAATCAAAAACAAGTGAATGTGTCTCAGAGGAGCTTTATAAAGCAGATACGATACTAAGTCACCTGCAGTGGTATGATGAGCAGAAGTTTGAAGATACAGGGGAAATATGACATTGAGCAATTGATCGGTCGTGATATAGATCAATGGGCTGAATGGCCTACTCCTGTTTCTATTTTCCTAAAGGAAGGAAATGAGACAGAGAGGTGCTGAAGCTGGAGAGAATTCCGGCGTTAGGGAGCAGTGTAGCATTGAAGGGATTTGGAAACGAGGATGAGAAGTCTAAACTCAAGCTATTTGCTTAATAGGGAGCCAGTATAGCTGAGATATTTCCATCTGTGCCTCCCCACTGTTTCCTATCTCTTAGCCAATTATCGGCTGCTATTCAGGCCGAAGATCATGACAGGTGCATTCCCTCGAATCGGCAATGAATATACATCAGCTATTGTTTAAAAGGGGAGACATGTTCATTTGGAGGTATCATGGTGACTTGTTTTAAATAGGCTTTTGGGTGGAAATGCAAAGCAGACAATACTACTTGTGCTGTTAGAAGCCCACATACATTAATCTGAGTGATTGGAATCTGTTAAATCACTCAGGTATATTGAACATAACTCTTTTCTGTTCACAGGTGCTAACACCACCACTGCACCCACGACCACCTCTGCCTCAACCACGGCCACCCCTGCTTCAACCACCACAGTAAACCAGCCACCTCCTGGCACAGCCTTCCCAGGATTTGCTATTGCAATCATTGTGATGTGTCTGTTGGCTATCATTGCAATCCCAATCCTCATCGTTGTGGTAAGTCCATAAAACCATTTGCTTGGGACCTCGAGGTACACACAGCTATCTTAGCAGCCACTGCAATACTGAGCATCGAAATTGACCATGTCTTCTCCTTGTCTCTTGCAGTCTGTTAAGACTGGATTTTGTTCCAAAGTGGCAAACGCGTTCAGACTGGAAGGCCCTGATGAGTTGGATATGAAACTTCCAATGTTTGGTGTAAGTGTCAACTCTAGCCCAAACCTTCTGGTTCTCCCTTAAGTCTAGAATGCAAATTTCTCTTTACAGATTTCTACTAGCCATTGTGTAGATGGGAGCCATCTTGGGAGCTGCCTTCTATTGGCTCAGCTTTAAGCATCAACACTTTCCAATACTTATTCGTTGAAATAAAAAGTGAGGTCTGCAGATGCTGGAGATCAGAGCTGAAAATGTGTTGCTGGTTAATGCGCAGCAGGTCAGGCAGCATCCAAGGAACAGGAAATTTGACGTTTCGGGCACAAGACGTTTCCTGATGAAGCCCGAAACGTCGAATTTCCTGTTCCTTGGATGCTGCCTGACCTGCTGCACTTTAACCAGCAACACATTTTCAGTTCTTTTTCGTTGAAGTGACTCAATTTCAGTTAGGATCATGTAGCAAATAGATTATCCACGCATTTTGGGAATATTTATCAATGAATGAAAGAAAATGCAAACTCACTGTGTGAAAGTCATTTGGATGGGTAGTGGGAGCAGATTCAATAATATATTTGTACAGATAAAATTGCAGAACAACAGTGAGAGAGCAGGATTTCACCTTCGAAAAACTAGCATACATAGGACAGGCTGAATGGCCTCCTGTGTTGAAAGATTCTAATATACAGGGCATGCTTGTAGGGACTAGTCCCCCACCCTGCTGGTGTTCTTGGAGATCTGGGTGTTCTTGTACACCAGTCAATGAAGGTAAGCCTGCAGGTACAGCAGGTAGTGAAGAAGGCTAATAGCATGCTGGCCTTCATAACAAGAGGGATTGAGTATAGAAGCAAAGAGGTGCTTCTGCAGCTGTACAGGGCCCTGGTGAGACCACACCTGGAGTACTGTGTGCAGTTCTGGTCTCCAAATTTGAGGAAAGACATTCTGGCTATTGAGGGAGTGCAGCGTAGGTTCACGAGGTCGATTCCTAGAATGGAGGAATTACCTTACCTGAAAGACTGAAGTGACTGGGCTTGTATACCCTTGAGTTTAGAAGACTGAGAGGGGATCTAATTGAGACGTATAAGATTATGAAAGGATTGGACACTCTGGCAGCAGGAAACCTATCAGTTTCCGCTGATGGGTGAGTGCCGAACCAGAGGACACAGCTTAAAAATACGGGGTAGACCATTTAGGACAGAGATGAGGAGAAACTTCTTCACCCAGAGAGTGGTGGCTGTGTGGAATGCTCTGTCCCAGAGGACAGTGGAGGCCCAGTCTCTGGATTCATTTAAGAAAGGGTTGGATAGAACTCTCATAGATAGTGGAATCAAGGGTTATGGAGATAAGGCAGGGAGCGGATACTGATTAGGAATGATCAGCCATGATCATATTGAATGGCGGTGCAGGCTTGAAGGGCTGAATGACCTACTCCTGCACCTATTGTCTATTGTCTATTGCTTAAGACCAAATGGGGTCAGCTTAGTAATCTCTCAATCCATCTCCTTGCCTTTGGAATGAACTCGGTCTTGCTCAGCTGGCGAGATCGATCTTGCTAACTTTGTTTAGAAAAGATCGTCAGCTGATCTGTAGCTTATGGTTTCAACATAGAGTCATACAGTACAGAAGCAGGTCCTTCAGCCCACCATGTGTGTGCTGACCAACAAGCAGCAAATTGCACTCTTCCCATTTGCCTGCCCTTGGAAAATAGCCTACGATGACCTGGGTTACGAGAGTACCTGCTTTTACCACCCTCTCAGGCAGTGCCTTCCACGTTTCTGCCACCCTCTGAGTGAAAAAGGAATTTATTTTAAACCGTTCGCACCTTGCCTTAAACATATGCCCTCTGATCTTCCACATGTCCGCCATGGGGAAAGGATTCTCACGATCTACTGTGTCTATGCCTGTCTTAGTATACCTCCAATCAGATCCACCCTCAGGCTCCTGTGCTCCAGGGAAAATGAACCCAGCCCTATCCTGGCATAACTGAGACTTTCCATCCCAAGCTACATCCTGAGGAATCTCCTCTGCACCCTCTCCAGTGTGATCATATGCTTCAATAGAGTGCGGTGACCAGAACTGCACACAGATTGAAAGGTGTAACAATGATTCATTTGTCTCACATTAGGGTCGATCGTACAACTTCCAGTGATGATGGGGTGTCAAGGTGTGATACAACATGGACTTTGTGTCGAGAGAAGTTAACTGACATGGATTATGAAGAACACAAGAACGCTGTTGATAACACGATTATCTCACAAAATCAATGCCACACATGAACTGTCAAACACGTGTGCTGTCATGCTGCTCCAGAATTATTCTTAAAATGGCTGCCTTCTTGAAGTGGGTGGTTTCCCTGGCAACCAGTGGACACATTCACCACAGTGGAAAGCATATGCTTTATGAGGCTGTGAGGGCAGAGTCTGCCTGGTCAATATCCCTTTTTGTTGGTAGTTTAGTCTTTACGTGTTAAATGTGAGTTTATTTTGTAAGATTCCCCCCTCCAGCCACCATCCCCGCTCCTCCCTCCTAGCGAATAATGACTTCCTTTGAGTTTCTCTGGCCAAAAATGGAGTCAGTGTGAACAATGTTTCTGATGAATCCACGAGACTTTGAGAAACCTGGCTTTGTACTGGGAAGCTTTAATTCACCTCAGTTGTTATATTATTAATGTAAGTAAAGGTAACCCGTACTCGGTGAAGTTGTAGTCATATTTAAAAAGAGTTCCTTTTGCTTAGCACTGTAACTGGAGGCCAATGAATAATGTGCTGGGTGGTTCATTGGTGTAGAGTTTAAGATGCTGATGGGACAAATACAGCAGTAGAAGGCTTGTAGCTGCATATGTCAAGCTGAAATGGTGTTCACGAGAGGTGGAATTCTCCCTCACTTGCAGATGATTTCCAAGCTGCAGTCTTTGGGAGTATTAGGAGTAAAAATATCCCTGGTTCCACTGAAAATGAGTGGATCTGTGTCACAGGTAATCGCTGTGTCCTCCAACACAATTTTGATAAAAGGACAGCTGAAATACAAACCAACCCTAATACTCTGAAAATGTATATTTGCACATGACACTGCTGCTATTGTTATCCCAATGTCCCCAGGCATTGCTGTTTTATTTTGCGCGCAGAAGAAAGCTAAAGCCCCAGAAATGGCCTCATCAGAGGGGAGGCTGTTTGAACCAAGCTGTTTGTGAAGAAAGTGGATTTAGTGATCGGGGCTACAGCAGTCCCAAACAGCATGCTCATTCCTCCCTGCGCTCTGCTTAGCCACTTGTGAAGATGGCCATTTATTCCGCACAACACTCATTTGAATTTTTCAGTGAGCCACAACGATGGGACAGAGAGTCCGTGGAATTATTCACAAAAAGGCTTCCTAGCCCGAGATTTTGCATGAGCAATTTTTTGCAAAGACATCATGGATTGAGATGCTCAGTGCATCCATCTGGGATTGTCCATCTTGCGCGGGCATCAGTTGGTCAACAATTAAGCTCAGACAATTGTGCCAATTGCTAATGCTCCATTTCAGTTGCAAGGCCCCAGTGTCCTGTATGTGTGAGCCAATGATATGAGGCACACTCAATTTTCAGTGCTGTCAGTTTGTTACAAAAGACATCACAAATTACGTTGTGTTTTATAATGAGTATTTACTTTGTGCATTTGATTGTGCTGATATTTAAGAATTTTTTTGTTCATATTGTTATGTATTGTTTTGAGTCACTGTAAAGCTATTAAGACCAGTGGCCATTCAGGGATGAGAATGTTTAATTTTGATGTGGGAAATGGGTGTGTATATGTATATATAATCAATGGAAATATATTTCAGATTAGACAGGGTATGTAATTCCAATTTAATACGTGCCTCTGTTTTGATCATGGAAAGAATTCTAGGCTGCCTTCATTTGAAATCACTGTGCTCAGGGTTCGCCTGGACATCTAAGCTTCTTTGGATTTCTGGATAACACTAATTGTTTCTTGTTACGAAATTCACATTAAGCCATCGCCTTCTGGTGTACAAGTTGACAAAATTTACGTGGGTTCAGTGACTGAAAGATATTTGACTCCTTAATGATTTCAGTTGCATGAACCCTGCATTTAACAGAACGACTCCTCTGCCAGGCTCAGAATAAAACCGGCCACAACTGTTGGAAACCAGTCTTGAAGTTGAACTGGATGGAGCCAGCTAGAATTAACTTGGCTGAGTGTAGCTCAAGTTTGGTGGGACATCCTGTTTGAAACTTTCCAAACATGCAACCCTTTGTCATACTGTTGTCAGCAAGGCTCACCCTCCGAAAACCTAGCTACTGATTAAACACAATGCTTCCATAACAAAGATCAGGGCTCAGCCTGCGGTAACTATCTCAACAGTACAAAAAGACCTTTGTGGATGTATACCACCCTTCGAAGTTTGTGGAAAGTAATGTGATTGACAATAAAACATGAGAATATTGAAATTGTCACAACATCTGCTGCTTTTTCTACTGATATCCCTGTATTAGCATGAATGAGATTATGGAAAAAACAATGCAAAAAAACAGGTATTTCCTAAGGGAGCTGCTCTGAAGGACAATATATATGTAGTGACTTTCACTTATTCATACTGTTTCAAGCACTGCTAAGCATGATGAAAATGTGCCATTTTTTAAAATGTAAGACCTTTAATTCAGGAGATTAGTTATCACATGCTTTGTTGAAAACAAATGTACAACTAAGGAGAGATATTTTTCTGACATAATGTATTTTTTTGTAAGCGTTACTATTAAATAAATATTTCTTATAATTCAAACTGCTGACGTTTATGGATAATCATTTCACATAGTCATGAGGGAAAGGAATTCCTTCATGACAGAGCCTTTGACCTATTTGTTTACCTGCATCCAACAAGTAAAAGGGATCTAAGGGGCAACTTTTTCATGCAGAGGGTGGTGCGTGTATGGAATGAGCTGCCAGAGGAAGTGGTGGAGGCTGGTACAATTACAGCATCTAAAGGGCATCTGGATGGGTATAGGAATAGGAAGGGTTTAAAGGGATATGGGTCAAGAGTGTGGTGCTGGAAAAGCACAGCAGGTCAGGCATCATCCAAGGTGCAGGAGAATCGACGTTTCAGGCAAAAGGCCTTCATCAGGAATTCTGTTCTCCAGCATCTGCAGTCCTCACTTTCTCTGAAAGGAATATGGTCAAGTGCTGGCAAATGGAACTAGATTAGGTTAGGATATCTGGTCGGCACAGTGGCTCAGTGGTTAGCACTGTTGCCCCACAGACCAGGGTTCAATTCCCACCTTGGGCGACTGTGTGGAGTTTTCATATTCTCCCTTTGTCTATATGGGTTTCCTCTCGGTGCTCCAGTTTTCTCCCACAATCCAAAGATGCGTAGTTTAGAATTGGCTGTTCTAAATTGACCATAGTGTTCAGGGATGTGTAGGTTAGGTGTATTATTCTGGAGGAATGGGTCTGGGTGGGTTACTGTTCAAAGGGTCAGTGTGGACCTGTTGGTCCTCAGGCCCTGTTTCCATACTGTTGGGATTCTATGGACATGTTGGACCGAAGGGTCCGTTTCTGTGCTGTACATCTCTATGACTGTAAGTGGATAACCCTGACTTTCTTTGTGTGTTTGATGCCACTTTAGGTCTTGGCTAGATGTTGTCTAAGCAAGCTTCACTAATCTCAGGTTGGTTCCTGTATTAAATGTGGACTGTGTTAAATGCCAATGAAAATCACAGTTCATTCAGCCAATCGAAATGGGTAAATTGCAACTTTTGGCCTTCACTCCAGAGTTCAATGGGTGCAAATGGACTTTTTATTGTCATTACTCCTGGTTCTCCATTCTAAACGTTGTATTTTCAGTTTGCCATCTGGTCCTAAGCAATGGGAAGGATGATGTGATGGTTTCTACACTGGGCATATTTCTTCCCACCTTTTAGCAAATTGAAAACTTAGCCCCATTAACTCTGACTGGCAAAGTTGTGAGCTGTTTATGGCAAATGCTGCCAGTCCAGCCTTCATTGTGGTTCCCCAGACTGTCCCTACCATTCCTTCTGTTGAGTAGCTTTAACTGCATTGAATACAACAGGGGAAAGGGAGAATTCCTCAAACCAATAATGGATAATGTTATGGACTCGGCCAGACCAATTCATATATTCTTAAGCAGGCAGCCCAGACCATAACTTTGCAATTTGTCTCGGTAAGTGTAACAGTGAAAATTACCCAGAGTTGGTTAGCCAAGTTGACTAGCAGGTATTAAAGCATACAAAAATGTATTCACAAAATTACATAATGAAACACAAAGAACAGAATAAAGAACTCAGTGTATCCATACTAGACTTAATTATGCTGTTCCGAATGTACACAACAGTCCCAATAAGCAAACCCCTTAAACGCTTTAAAAATGAAACAGAGGCTTACAGGTCGAAGTTAGAAGGGCAGAAGGAGAGAGAGTTTAGCAGCCCTTCTTCACCCAGTCCACTGCTGAACTCTCTGACTAGTTCTGGACTGAACTACTCAGCTAGAGAGTTGGCCATGCCCCCTTGACTTGTACAGGTTACTTTTAAAAACATAAAAGCTTTGGCCTAAAGAATCATCTGTTTACATATAAACAAAAAGGCCTTTCATCTCTGTACCAAGCTCAGCCGTTTCAGAGCCCGGCCTGTTTATAATCCCTCTGAGAAAAAAACCAAGGACACAGTATCCTTGAGAAAAGGAACAGTTTCTGGAAAAAAAGGGACCAGCTTTGTGACAATAAGGGTAAATCACTTTAAAGAGGTGATGTCTCCCTCAAGGTGGTTGAGAACCAAGTGCCACATGGATCAATTAAATGCAGCAATGAAACCTGCACTCAGATACAGGGATGTTTATTAAAACAGAAATAGTGAGGGTATACATTGCTGGAGCTCTATTGGATCTACCTCATTATGATATAACTCCTTTTGCCTATGGTCAGCAGTTATTAATAAAGGTACTGTTAACACCTGCATCATTCCCTACAGTGTGGAAACAGGCCCTTTGGCACAACAGGTCATCAAAAGAGAAACCCACTCAGACCCATGCTCCCTACCCTATAATTACCCCTGACTAATGCACCTAACCTACACATCCCTGAACAGAATGGGCAATTTAGCATGGCCAATTCACCTTGACCTGCACATCTTTGGATTGTGGGAGGAAACCTACATAGACACGGGGAGAATGTGCAAACTCCACACAGACTATCGCCCGAGGCTGGAATCAAACCCAGGTCCCTGGTACTGTGAGGCAGCTGTGCTAACCACTGAGCCACCATGTTACCCCTTTGTCCACAATGTAAAGGTCTTTAGTATCTTTCTGGATGGACCGAATGGCCTTCCTCGTCCATAATCATATGTTTGGACTTTGGAAATCAAGAGCTTTGGGAATGGATTGTAGCACATAGTTCACTCTTTTTACATTCAGTCTGATTATCAGTGGAAAATAGAGTGATTGGGTGTAAAATGGACTGCCGATTCATTTTGTTTCATTCAGCCATTAAGGTACAGATCAAGCCAGGATTAATCGCAAATTCATAAAGTTGCTCTTAAAGCCACCATAGCAAATTCAAGGAGAAAGTGAGGACTGAGATGCTGGAGATCAGAGCTGAAAATGTGTGGCTGGAAAAGCGCAGCAGGTCAGGCAACATCCAAAGAGCAGGAGAATCGACATTTCGGGCATGAGCCCTTCTTCCTGAAGAAGGGCTCATGCCCGAAACTTCGATTCTCCTGCTCTTTGGATGCTGCCTGACCTGCTGCGCTTTTCCAGCAACACATTTTCAGTATAGCAAATTCAGGAGTCTGAAGTATAGCAAAGGAGGACAAGAATTGACTGCCCCAGGCACACAAACTCCTGCAGGTCTGGAATGAAGGGTAGCAATACTGCCTGGAGGCAAAAGGTACACCCTTATGGAGGTGCTCTGAACGCAAAGTGCATCCTAGAAAATGTATCAGAAAAGATTGACAAGGGTGGATCTCTTCTCTCTTGAAGGACCCTGCCTCACTAGTTACCTGATGAAGGAGCAGTGCTCTGAAGCTAGTGCTTCCAAATAAACCTGTTGGACTATAACCTGGTGTTGTATGATTTTTAACTTTGAAGGAAGAAGGCTGAGGGTTGTTCTAACTGTGGTCTTTATGATTAAATGTCAACGTTTCCAAAATTAAAAACTCATAAGAACACATTTCCTTCATTAATGTGTCTCATATGTTCATGTTTGTTCCATTAATCAGGAAACATACATGACCCATGCATCAAATTATACATTTTGGAACGGACGAGCAAAGCAAGGGCGTACATGACGAGTGTGGTGCTGAGGATCAGCAGGACCTTGGTGTGTATGTACATTGGTCCTTGAAGGCTCATCAAAAATGCATGTGGGATACTGGCCTTTACTAACTGAGGCATTGATAAGGAGATTTGGGAGGTTATATTGGAGTTGTGTAGGACATTGGTTAGGCTATTGCTGGAGTACTGTGTGCAGCTCTGGTCCCCATTGATTAGATGGCTGGTTTGCAATGCAGAGTAACACCAGCAACTATTTCTGCACTGGGAAAGACTTCCTGTCTCAACCTCTCACCTCGCCTGAGGCATGATGACCCTCAGGTTAGACCACCACCAGTCATCTCTGTCTAATGAAAAAGCTGTCCGATAGTGCAGTAGGACTATGGTGAGTTTTATATCAATACTGAATTGATACATTCACTTGAACTTCAACTAAGGTTGTGGCTGCTTGTCAATTACCATTTTATTTTATTTAAAAGCACAGGAGAAACTTTATTCTCCAAACAGAAACCAAACACTTCCTTGCGATTCCAGGCATTTCACATTTTGTCTAGAATTTTCTCAAAATTAACTTGTTTGATAATTGTTGAAGAAAATCTTGAGAGGCAGACCTTGAGCATTAACCAGTTTATTGCAAGATGCATCATGGGGATATCCCCCATTCTGACAGTGGCTCGGTAGGAGTCTGAAGTACAGCAGAAAGTTACAAGATTATATAGAAAACAAGACATGGGCTGAAACACAGGCTGACCATTAATTACAAAATGTCAGGATAAGTGGGCGGCACGGTGGCACAGTAGTTTGTGGGCGGCACGGTGGCACAGTGGTTAGCACTGCTGCCTCACAGCGCCAGGGTTCAATTCCCGCCTCAGGCGACCGACTGTGTGGAGTTTGCATGTTCTCCCCGTGTCTGCGTGGGTTTCCTCCGGGTGCTCCGGTTTCCTCCCACAGTCCAAAGATGTGCGGGTCAGGTGAATTGGCCATGTTAAATTGCCCATAGTGTTAGATAAGGGGTAAATGTAGGGGTATGGGTGGGTTGCGTTTCGGCGGGTCGGTGTGGACTTGTTGGGCCGAAGGGCCTGTTTCCACATTGTAAGTAATCTAATCTAATCCGAGGAGGTACCAAATCAGGGGTCAGCTCTCAGAGTCAGGCCTAAAAGATGCTACACATTCTACAAGTAAGCAGGATTGAAATTAATCACCTCACATGCTGTTTACAGAGATCCATGATAAATGCAGGACAGATGCCCTTAATTAGAAGAACAACGCACATTGGCAATATATCAGAGAGAGAGAGAGAGAGAGAGAGAGAGAGAGAGAGAGAGAGAGAGAGAGAGAGAGAGAGAGAAGCTAATTGACAAGAAGAGGTGCCTTTGAGAAATGAGGCTACACACACCAGCAATACATCACAGTGAGGGGGGACCTAAGCTATGCATGAGACAGCCTCTTACAACTACATGCCGAGTCCTATTCTTCTCCTGGATGAGGGGCCCTCCAGCAAAATGGTCTCTTAACCAGGAGGGAAGCTATAGCCCAGAAAATGGCTTCCACAATAATGCAAATATCAGCTGTCGCATTTGTCAGCGTTTAATTTATTACACTTCAAAAAGAACTTTATTTTCTGCTGAAACCCTCAGAACTATGTGAGTTCTTTCTGCTTTTCATAAAGTTTCTTACCACCCAAGTGGTTTTAACTTGGTTAATCGATTCGGATTGCTTGTAAGAGTTTGTTATGTTTTGAAGTTGCAGGGAATCTTATTATACAGCTGAGTGAAATGAGTAAAAAGGTTAGTTCTGCTTCAGGCAAAATGTGCCAATCCAGGGCCAGTGAAATTGTAACCTGTCAGCGGAGTTAGTTTCTACAGTATTCTGTTGTTTCTCTAAGGGGTCGAACAAAACATTCTCCAATTTGACAACCTTGCATCGCTTGATCACTTTGAAAAGAAGACATTTTCCTAAAAAAATGGCAGGCAAGCAATTTTTCCAAATCACCTTTCTATCCACCAGTTGTTTTGCCGATCTGTTTGGGAAATACACTATAACAGTCACGATTTGGAGGTGCCGGTGTTGGACTGGGGTGGACAAAGCACACACCATCAGGTAGTTGCAACCCCCGATGAAGGAGCAGCGCTCCGAAATCTAGTGCTTCCAATTAAACCTGTTGGACTATAACCTGGTGTTGGGTGATTTTGAACTTTATAATATTCAAGGCTTTTTGAATTCCTCACCAAAAGGTCCATAGCATATGTCTTGAATCACAGGGTGTATCCAAGAGGTTATTTTCGGATTCGGTTAAATATAGTTAAGAGAAGACTGGACAACAGCAACTTGCTTAAATATGGATGTTTATTAAATAATAATAATGAATGATAATGATAATAATGAGTAATAAATGGAAAAGAAAGGAGAAAAAGCAACAGGCCTCACTCCTTTCTATCTGTCGGAGAGCCCTCGATCAACTGATGATCTGGGGGTTTAGGTTTGCTCTGGGCACCGTTTGCAATCCTGGTCCAAGGTGAAGTTCTGTCCTCGAAACAAAGCTCTCTGTCTCTTATAATGTGTAACAAATAGACACAAAAAGATAAAACTGCTGGCTAGTACAGATGGTCTACAGAAAAACAAGCTGCAGCTGCTGTCTTCAGCCCATAAAGAAATGTTATTCAAAGTCATGCAGCTTATTGAGTATCATTGCAGCCCTTTGCCCATCCTATTGTGGGATATAGGTAAAGTAGTGTTACTTCTGCAATTATAATTACTTATACAAAGTAAATGAACTCACACCAGTGTGTAATTGTTTCAGCCAAGAGCTGAGTCAACAAGAATGGAAACTATGTGGAGGAAATGCATAATTGTTTTTTTGTATTAGCTAAAGATGTATGCAAGAAAGAAACAGGACTGCAAAACAATGGTAGATATTACAGGCAACTAGGTAAGGTGCTGTGAGGGGAGGCAGTTAAGCTAGATACGCCTGTACAAACAGTCGGTATAAACATCTGTTTCCCACTTTTACAGAAACACAGGAATAAACCTCAATTAAACGATAAGATGCTGAGAGAGGATGCACAGATGGAGGGAGTAGAAAATGGTAAGGAAAGGATATGCCTAACAATGACCTACAGCAGGATGAGGTCAAACGGCCTTGTGAGGCCAGAAATAAGCATTTTGTCACAGACAAGGCCGGATAAGGCAAGAGATAAACAGGAGTAATGGGTACCGGTCTTAGGGAAGTGGAGGATGTAAACAGGGGAGGAGCAATGAAATTAAAAAATAGAAACCAAATTATATAAATATCGAGTATTCATTGAATTCGGTGTGTGTTTTGTCCCTGCCTGGTGGACAGTGGACATGGCACCCACTGACAAGTGTGAAGTAAATGACACTACTGATTCAGATCTTGTCTCGGACTGAAATTATTGAAGCGAGTGAGCTTTGTTTCTCACATTATACAATCTATTCTCCCATTCTGCTGTCGAATGTCATCGTTAACTCTTTGCCCTTCACCCACCCCATACAGTATTTTAAGTTAATGTCAATTCTGATGATTAGCTGTTGGATTCTTCAACGTGCGTGGTTAACTCAGTCAGGTACTGTCTTTAGCTTTGCCTCAGGTGAAGCATAGCAGAAATGGCTATGAGGCTGATTGGGAGCTACAATAGAGCATGCTGGGAAATTTGGTCAACCTGGTTTAAACTCTGACCTTGGTTAAATCTGTAACCAGGCTGTGTTGTGAATTGTCATGTAAACTGTGACCTGCAGTTTCCTGAGTTGACCAAATAAAGGAGGTGTCATGGAGGGTTTGCTGGACAACCTGGCACTCCTATTACCTTATACGGAGTAAGGAATGTGGCAGTTTACGACTTGGTACTAACATCTGAGACCAAGGTTAGAGTGGTGCTGGAAAAGCACAGCAGGTCAGGCAGCATCCGAGGAGCAGGAAACTCGACGTTTCGGGCAAAAGCCCTTCATCAGGAATGAGAAGACGTTTCAGGATTTTGACTCGATGACAGTGAAGGAATAGCACTGTATTGGTCAGCCCAGGATAATGAAAGGTAACATGCAGGTTCATGGTTCCTTGAAAATAGTCACAGGTAGATAGGATAGTGAAGAAGGCATTTGGTATGCTTTCCTTTATTGGACAGAGCATTGAGTATAGGAGTTTCGAGGCCATGTTGCGGCTCTTGATTAGGCCAAATTCCTGATGAAGGGCTTTTGCCTGAAACGTGGATTTTCTTGCTCCTCGGATGCTGCTGTGCTTTTCCAGCACCACTTTAATCTTGACTCTAATCTCCAGCATCTGCAGTACCCACTTCTGCCTACCTGACTAACATCTGGGAGTTGTTTACCGGTAAACCCCATTGGCCAGGAACGATCATTGTGATCAGATTTTGGTCAATTTGTTGGTCGAGTGCCAGAGAATGTTCTAGACGAATTATCACGTTTTGTGATAGAAGTTAGCAGAGCAAAGGATTTTCAGGGGTGAGGCTCTGACACCACATTTGAGAAGCATGTTACCTTCAGAGCAGACAAGGAACTACAAGGCAAGGTCTACACTGAGGGGAAAGTTGGTCACTTCACTCGAATCGGAATCGTATTTGTTTCAAACCAAACTTACAGGGTTAGAGTTAAATGAGAATTAAGTTGAAGTAAGGTAAAGTGAGGTGAAATGACATGAGTTAAAATTGAAATTATATTAGATGAAGTTTGAAGTATATATTGCAACAGATGTACGTTCTAAATTGAGTTTTGGTACTTAAAGAGTTAAATAAAGAAGGATTTATTTAATTAAGATTTTGAGTCAACTCTGTCTTTTGTCTGTATACGTGGGAGAAAGTTAAGTATTCCTTTTGAATAACATGCACCAAGAAGTGGTATTACTGGAGAAACTCTAGCAGGTGTGGCAGCATCTATGGAGAGAAGACAAGATTAATGTTCTGAGTCCAGTGATCCTTCTTCAAAACTCAGACTGTCTTTAGCCATTCAGTCAACAGAATGCTCTGTATTGGCTACATTGAATCTTTAACAAAATGAGGTCCGGATGGATGAGATCATTCTCATCTCCTTGATGTTAAATATTTCAGGCATTTTCTGTGGGACTCTTATTTAGTTTTGGTCTATGACTCAGTGTAATTGCACAACACAACTGCTTTCTGTATCAAAGTTAACTATTGTTCAAATTGCGGTGCTTTTGTGCAAGAAGAATTTGCTATGTTCATTTTATTTGTTCTTGACATTTACAGAGTCATAGAGCATGGTTGATATTCACTGATAATGTCTACTTGCTCGTGAGCTGTTAATGATAGATCCTCCTTGTATAGCTGGCACCTGTTCAATTTAGCAGCTCCTCAGTGCTGCGAGAGAAGTTTCAAGATTTTGACTTAACGACAGTACTGTATTGGTCAGCTCAGAATAATGAAAGATAACATGCAGATTCATGGTTTCTTGAAAATAGTCCCAGGTAGATAGGATAGTGAAGAAGGCATTTGGTATGCTTTCTTTTATTGGACAGAGCATTGGGTATAAGAGTTGGGAGGTCATGTTGCGACTGTACAGAACATTGGTTATGCCAAATTTTTGAATATTGCATGCGATTCTGGTCTCCTTCCTATGTTGTGAAGGATGTTGTGAAACTTGAAAGGGTTCAGAAAAGATTTGCAAAGATTTTGCCAGGGTTGGAGGGTTTGAGTTATAAGCAGTGGCTGAATAGGCTGGGGCTGTTTTCCCTGAGATTCGGAGGCTGAGGGGTGACCTTATAGAGGTTTACAAAATTATGAGGGGCATATAAGATAAATAGACAAAGTCTTTTCCCTGGGATCGGGAATTCCAGAACTAGAGGGCATAGGTTTAGGGTGAGGGGGGAAAGATATAAAAGAGACCTAAGGGATCACTTTTTCATGCAGGGTGGTACGTGTATGGAATGAGCTGCCAGAGGAAGTGGTGGAGGCTGGTACAATTGCAACATTTAAAAGGCATCTGGATGGGTATATGAATAGGAAGGGTTTAGATGGATATGGGCCGGGTGCTGGCAGGTGGGACTAGGTTGTGTTGGGATATCTGGTCGGCATGGACATGTCGGACGGAACGGTCTGTTTCCATTCTGTACATCTCTATGACTCTATGTTGGGGTGGTCACAGCTCAGAAGGAGGCTATTGGTCCGGTCATGTTGTTGCAGAGAGGCAACAGGTCAGGGAGCACATTGGCCCTGATAGCATGGACATGGGGTTAATGGGGAGGGGGTTCTGCTGTGCTCAGGTGGAATGGGCTGTGGGGGGAGGGGTCGCATGCTGGGGTTAGGGGTGTGATCACATTCTGGGGTCAGAGGGTGGTGTCACATGCTGGGGTCAGAGGGTGGAGTTACGTGCTGGGGTCAGGGGTGTGGGTCACATGCTGGGGTTAGGGAATGGGGTCACATGCTAGATTCAGGGGATGGGGTCACATGCTAGGGTCGGGGTGGAACTACATGTTGGGTTGAGGGGATGAGGTCACTTGCTGGGATCAGGGTTTGGGGCTACATGCTGGGGTTAGGGGTGGGGTCACATGCTGGGGTCAGGGTGTGGGGTTACATGCTGGGGTTATGGGTGGGGCCACATACTGGGGTTAGGGGTGGGGTCTCAAGCTCGGATTAAAGGCTGTGGGTCATATGCTGGGTTTAGGAGGTGGAGTTACATGTTGGCATTAGGTGTGGGGTCACATGCTCGGATTAGAGGCTGTGGGTCACATTCTGGGGTCAGGGGGTATGGGTCACATGCTGGGGTCAGGGGTGGGGTCACATGCTCAGATTAGAGGCTGTGGGTCATATGCTGGGGTTAGGAGGTGGAGTTACATGTTGGCATTAGGTGAGGGGTCACATGCTCGGATTAGAGGCTGTGAGTCACATGCTGGGGTCAGGGGGTATGGGTCACATGCTGGGGTCGGAGGTGGGGTCACATGCTCAGATTAGAGGCTGTGGGTCACATGCTAGGGTTAGGAGGTGGAGTTACATGTTGGCGTTAGGTGTGGGTCGCATGCTCGGATTAGAGGCTGTGGGTCACATGCTGGGGTCAGGGGGTGGGGGTCACATGCTCAGATTAGAGGCTGTGGGTCATATGCTGGACTGGGGGTGGAGTTACATGTTGGCATTAGGAGTGGGGTCACATTCAGATTAGAGGCTGTGGGTCACATGCTGGGGTCAGGGGGTGGGGGTCACATGCTCAGATTACAGGCTGTGGGTCTTATGCTGGACTAGGGGGTGGAGTTACATGTTGGCATTAGGAGTGGGGTCACATTCAGATTAGAGGCTGTGGGTCACATGCTGGGGTCAGGGAAGATGTGAAGCACAGGCTAGGAGTAGCAGGCAGGCCTATAATTACTGTCCCTGCCCCTGGCTGTGGGTTCTCTGGAAAAACCAATAATCACCTCATTCTTTTCCCCTGCCTTTTCCTCCATAGATCTGTCCAAAAAATGGTTCAGTTCCCTTCTGAAAGCACTGATGAAATTTGCCACACTAGCTCAGTTGGTTAGACAACTGGTCTGTACCACAATGTAAGGCCCCCAAACACACACACTGCCTGCAGTTACTATGAAGGACTCTCCTTTGCAACCTCTCTGCTCCCCTGAGTCTCAGATTGCCCCACAGCCAGTCATGTGTTGCGTCTCTAAGGTCTCCATGGTCGGATAGGACTTTGCCAACTTTGCCTTGCCTTTCAGGCAGAGCATTCCAGATCTAAACCACACTTTATATAAACAAATTCCCTCCAGACTATCCTGTGGAGGGTTGGCTGCTTTGTCTTAGATGATTGTATTAGTGAAGTCCTTGGGGGGGGGCTCCTCAGAGTGGAGGTGCCCTCGCAATCCCTCTTCTAAGGTGATTTGCAGAGATGGGCTGAGAGGTGGCAGATGGAATTCAACCTGGATAAATGCGAGGTGATGCATTTTGGAAGGTCGAATTTGAAAGTTGAGTACAGGATTAAGGATAGGATTCTTGGCAGTGTGGAGGAACAGAGGGATCTTGGGGTGCAGGTACATAGGTCCCTTAAAATGGCCACCCAAATAGACAGGGTGTTTTGACTTTCATTAGCAGGGGTATTGAGTTTAAGAGTCATGAGATCTTGTTGCAGCTCTATAAAACTTTGGTTAGACCACACTTGGAATACTGCATCCAGTTCTGGTCACTCTATTAAAAGAAAGATGTGGATGCTTTGGAGAGGGTTCAGAGGAAGTTTATCAGGATGCTGCCTGGACTGGAGGGCTTACCTTATGAGGAGAGGTTGACTGAGCTCAGACATTTTTCATTGGAGAAAAGGAGGAGAAGAGGGGACCTAATTGAGGTATCGAAGATAATGAGAGGCATAGATAGAGTTGATAGCCAGAGACTATTTCCCAGGGCAGAAATGACTAACACGAGGGGTCATAGTTTTAAGCTGGTTGGAGGAAAGTATAGAGGGGATGTCAGAGGCGGGTTCTTTACACAGAGAGTTGTGAGAGCATGGAATGCGTTGCCAGCAGCAGTTGTGGAGGCAGGGTCATTGAGAACATTTAAGAGACTCCTGGACATGCATATGGTCACAGAAATTTGAGGATGCATACATGAGGATCAGTGGTCGGCACAAAATCGTGGGCTGAAGGGCCTGTTCTGTGCTGTACCGTTCTATGTTCTATGTGACAGTGCAAAAGCCTCTGGGGCTGCTATCCTTCTAATACCTCTCCCTGGGCTGCTCTACAGTCTCCTTAATGCTTAACTGGACAGTGAGTACAGGACTGTCTCCAGTACGGTGTCTCAGGGGTTAACACTGCTGCCTCACAGTGCCAGGGACCCAGGTTTGATTCCAGCCTTGGGCAACTGTCTGAATAGAGTTTGTATATTCTCTCTGTGTCTGTGTTGCTTTCCTACGGGTGCTCCGGTTTTCTCCCACAGTCCAAAGATGCGCACGTTAGGTAGATCGGCCAGGGTTAGCCATGGGAAATGCAGGGATAGGTTGTGGGCAGTGGGTCTGAGTGGGGTGCTGTTTGGGAAGTTGGAGCAGATGCGATGGGTTGAATGGCCTCTAATCTGCAGTGTAGGGATTCTATGAAATGTGAGGACTGAGATTTGATGTGGTTTTATTTTACAGTGCGAAATACAGTGAAAATCTTTCATTTATCACCACAATATAATGCTATTTCAATGGTTTTAGAGGAAAAAAATAAAAAGATATAGCTTAAACGATGTCTATCTTTGCTCACCACTGCCTTGCTGCTGCTTCCACCACACCCCAGTCTTCAGGTGCCAACTTTAAGAGGCTCTGAAGAAGAATTACATTGGACTCGAAACATTAGCTCTGTTTCTCTCTTCACAGAATAGATTAGATCCCCTACAGTGTGGAAACAGGCCTTTCGGCCCAACAAGTCCACACCAACCCTGTGAAGGGCAACCCCCCCCCAGACCCATTCCCCTACCTTATATTTAACCCCTGACTAATGCATCCAACACCATGGGCAATTTAGCATGGCCAATTCACCTGACCTGCATATCTTTGGATTGTGGAAGGAAACCAGAGCACCCAGAGGAAACCCATGCAGACACAGGGAGAATGTACAAACTCCACACAGTCGCCCGAGGTGGGAATTGAACGCAGGTCCCTGCCAGCAGTGCTAACCACTGAGCCACCATGCCACCCAATAAACAGATGCCATCCACGCCTGCTGAGTTTCTCCATCTCATCTCCTTGTTTGTTTCTGATTTCATTTGTTTTGGATATAAAGTGGCCTTTCTAAGGTCCCAGTCACTAAGATAGTGAGAATGAGGCAAAGCGTGAGTAATCCGGCAGAAGGAAATAAGACTGGTCATTCCTGTCTGGCAGGTTCTCAATCTCTTTATGCTGTGTATGTGCTTTGCTTGCAGCCTAGACTTCTTTTGAATGATCTGTAATGACTTAGAATGAAAATTGCTCTTATGCTTCTTTAATGATAGGCCACTTGCTGAATCCGAGAGCAAAGTCAACAATGGTTGGATCTGAGTCAAGGGCAGAAAATATTAAAGCTACCACTTACCTGTTCTTTCAAGATGTGGAGGAGCTGATGTTGGACTGGGGTGGACAAAGTTAAAAGTCACCCAACACCAGGTTGTGGAGTTCCATACCCACCTGATGAAGGGGCAGCGCTCGGAAAATTAGTGCTTCCAAATAAACGTGTTGGACTATAACCTGTTGTTGTGTGATTTTAACTCTGTTCTTTCAAGTCTTTGTATTAAATTAAATGTCATTTGATGGGTGTGGTCAGTGTTCAAATTTTGAGACTAGTATCACATTAGCACTGATGTGACTTTGTTTCCACAAATGACTGATCTCAAATGTTTGACCTAAGGCTGGCAATTGCATTAACCAGTAGCTTCCTTAATATCAATCACCTTGGATCTCAACATATGTAACCTACAGAGAAATAATTTGTTTTCCCAAAGTGCACTTGTGAAATTTGAATAAGTGTGTTAAAAAATGCCTTCACGGTGCAACTAAATTCAACTTGTCTCCATATAGTATTTTATTCAACAGAGTTGTGATACTCTTAATATTGACAACAAGATAAAGTCACTGTAGTCCCACTCTCTCATTGAGAAAGATGATTGCTGCTGGTTTAACGTGGGGGTCACCACACCAGTATGGGAATTGAACCTATGCTGTTAATATTATTTTGTATCATAAACCAGCTTTTCAGCCAACTAAGCTAATCAATGTTCTGCATATAATATCCATTCTATATCAAGCATACAATGTGACAGCAAGTTATTTCAAATTGAAAACATAATTCTTGACTCACATACTGATGAAAAATCTATCTTGATTACATTTCATGTATTTTTAACAATTTATTTTATGCTTTCTAATTTTATGACAATGTTATATTTTGGGTGGGATGGTCTTCGGAGGATTGGTGCAGACTTGATGGGCTGAATGGACTCTTTCTACGCTGTAGGGATTCTATGGACAGAACTTAATGCAAAATTAACATAACTTCCTTCTATGTGACGCACTTGGAGACCAGTGACTACAATCAAATGGGTAAGTTCCATTAAATATCCCTTCTTTAGCTATGCTTAGGAAGGATTCATTACCGTAGCTAGGGAAAGTGGGAAGCAGACTGGGAATGTTTGATCCCATCCTACTGGCACATTGGACCTTTGCCCAGGGAGCTATGGATACAACTTGGCCCTCAATCCTAGGGAATTCTTAGCAAACTTAGAAGCATTGAGGACCAGCAGACCAGAGGACTGGAATAGGACTTTGTTTCGGAACCTATGGATCCAGGAAAGATATTTTTCCAGGCGGCAACATTGATTGCCTGAGATGTCAATTTTTAAAAATTCAATCAAGGGATGGAGTTGTCTCTGGCTAGGCCAACATATATTGACCATTCGTAATTGCCCAAAGGGCAGTTGAAAGTCAACCACATTGCTGTGGGTCTGGAGTCACATGTAGGCCAGATCATGTAAGGATTCCTTCCCTGAAGGACATTAATGAACCTGATGGGTTTTTCCAACAATCAACATGATCATTGCCATTAAACTCCAACTTACACATTAATTGAACTAAGTTTCTCCAGCACATTACCAGGGTCTCTGGATTAATAGTACCGGATGCCATTGTCTCTTATTTATCTTGCTGGAGTTAAACTAATTTGTGCAATTGATACATTCTTTAGAAGGTCAGCCTTTATCAGATGGTTATGTTTAAAATGTCACCTGTCATTCAAAGTAAAATCAAGTTGCACCTCATTCTAAATCTGTTTGGCTTTGACTGCTAGGACGGGGGCCCAGCTCAAAACATATTGAAAGTAAAGTGGAGGTTTTCACAGACTAACACAAGGGAGAGGGAAGCTGACCTTGGCTCACATGGACCCACATACTCTCAGAGTCAACCAGACAAAAATATGTGATGAAGACGACCCACAACAGATACTGCTACATCAAGGAAAAGGGCTACTTTCACATTAACAACCAAGAAGAATGTTATTGAGGTCAGGCCAGCAGTTCATGGGTCTGAAACTTGAGACTAAAAGGACAAGGAATCATCTGAAGGTACCTTGTTCCTGGGAATCTATTCACATTTTTAGAAGATTGAATAAATGGGCTTTTTCTTGGTGAGACAGTGTTAATGCTAAATCCAGGAAGTGTTTGGAACTTTAAATGTAAGACTACACTTCTGTTGGGAACGCGATGTAATGCAACAAAAGTGTCATGCAAATTTCAATAGTGTTTAAGAAGTTAATGGGGAATCCCTTTTCTGTTTAGACAATGTGGATTTTAGTTGCAGTCCCACAAGAACTCTATCATCCAAAGCCATTTATGGTTTTCTATGTACATTAGCTCATATGACATATACCACAGATAGTCAGATTCTGTTGAGTTAGATATCTTGAAGTTTATTTGCAATAATAACTAGTTACAAGGCTAAACATCACACACATTGGGTCTGTCCTTATCGATGTCATTATACATTACACCTTGACACATAATCAACTGACTACATTGATGAAGGGATTATGTCAACTCTCCTGCTCCTCGGATGCTGCCTAACCTGTGTGCTTTTCCAGCACATTTTTCAACTCTGATCTCCAGCTGCTGCAGTCCTCGCTTTCTCCTGACTACACTGACCCCTTTACACAGACATAACATGTATGTCAAATGTCATGTAACTGTCTTAAAAGGTGTAGGTCTGAGGGGCCTGGAATCTGTGCTGTAGTATTACACAAGCCTCTATACCTTCTGCTTTAGAATTCATTTTAAAATCTACCCTACATTGAAAGATTCTCATCTTTTCTAAGATTCCCCTTAAAGCCCAATTCTAAAACATTTTCTATGACTCAATGTATTTTTCTTTCACCTGACTGCATTTCTGTGAGATACTTTTTGAATTTTTATCATTCTAAACACTCCTTGTAAATTGCTCAAGGTACAATATAAACCACCTTCATAAACTGAGAGTGGAACGCATACCCAAATGATTATGCTAGCTGAACAATTCTGCTCAGATTTGGGATATCACGTTTTTAGTTTACTAGTACCTTGGTGCAATCGCTTAAGAGGAAGCTGAGATAATTACAGTAATCTACAAATTCAATTATTATGCGGTGCATCACACTTACATCATTCGAAAATCACATCTATAACTAATCCTATCGTGTAAAGGTTACCAAAGAGATCGGATTAAGCTGCTTTTACGTCGAAATGTTGGCTAACTTCAGTGAAGGGTGTGAGTGACAGAGGAGTTAGTTAGTCAGATCTGGCAGAACTAGTTCTGAACGCAGACTGATTCACCTCACAGATATGCTTCATTTTCTGACCAATTATCACAAAATGAATTTAGTTTTAACTTTGCTCTTGGGCAATTTGCTACAAATTGATGAACAATTCTGGCAAGTCCCTCACATTCTTCACATTGCATTTTATGGTATCATAGAATTTGCAGTACAGAGGAGGCCATTCGACCCAATTATGTCTATACTGTCTCCCAAAAGAGCTACCCAGCTAGTCCCATTCTCCAGCGCTCTATCGCTTTCAAATATATATCCATACCTCTTTTAAAACCTCGCAGGGAATCTATTTGTGGCAATGTTTTGTCCATGTGCTAAATTGACCTGGTCTTCACATTCTGTTCAAAGTAAATCACTTGGGGGAACATTAATTAGAAAAATTCATCAGTATTGGACTTCGACGAGTCTTGTTTTCAATCTTTCCACCTTGCATTTTGTGTTATGGAGATCTATCACAGAATTCACGTTAAGGAGGTACCTTCAGTTGCTCAGTCTCAGTGTCTGAGCTTGAGAGACAGCTGAATATACACATGGCTGAAAGTTTCCTGGAATCAAGTCCCAACTAGGTGGTGCCTTGACAGTAACAGAGGGACAGAGGAGGAAGCAAGTGAGAACCCATTGTGTAACTTCAAGAGTGACGCACTGACAAATCCATTTTCAGTGCATGTTGGCAAATCTAACACCCAAAGGTCTTTTCAGAAGCAGACCTGTAGACATACTTAATCCATGCAATTTGAAAAACAACTTCACTCTTGCATCCATTTGAGTTAAGCCAAGTTTTTCCCCACTGAGCATGGTTCATATGTGGAATAGAACTGCCAGAGGAAGTGATAGATGCAGGTACAGTTATAACATAAAAAAGACAGGTCCATCAATAGGAAAGGTTTAGAGAGGTATGTGCTGAAAGCAGGCAAATGGGACTAGTTAAAAATCACACAACATCAGGTTAGAGTCCAACAGGTTTATTTGGAACCACTAGCTTTTGGAGCACTGCTCCTTCATCCGGTGGTTGTGGAGGGTAAGATCATAAGACACAGAATTTATAGCAAATGATTACAATGTCATACAACTGAAATGATATATTAAGCAAACCTCCACATCAGGATTAGTTTCATTTGAGAGATCTGGTCAGCATGGACGGGTTGGAACAAAGGGTCAAGATCAGAGTGGTGCTGGATGAACACAGCAGGTCAGGCAGCATCTGAGGAGCAAAGAAACCGACACTTCGGGCAGGAGCCCTTCGCCAGGACCGAAGGGCCTGCTTCCATGCTACATGATGCTATGGCAAGACTGTGTCTAAAGGTCTGTTCAAACTGAACTAAATTGTTTTCCAAACAGCCCAATGGATTTGGAAGGACTATAGTGGACCCAAAAGTCAAAAATATCCTTATCTGAAAATGGGTTGTTCCTGAGGTTTCTCGACAAAGGATTCCTGACCTGTACTGACTACAGCTGAGAGTGACAACGTATCAGAGGACAAGAGTTGCCATCGAAAGCAAATCCATAGCAACATGGGCAACCAAATTCCCAGCAAGAACCGAGAAAAGGCAAGTGGTGACTGAGATACTGGATCAACATGTCTTGTGTGCTTGCAAGCAAAGGTCCAATATGATTAGTTTGTTTTTTTCCCCCCCCAAGTATTGCAGTCATTTCTTTCAAACAGGTTTTTCCCCTCTGTTGGATTGGCAAGTACAAGTTTAGCATGGTGTGCTGCTCCCCTGGTTTCAGGGAAAGGACATGGTTGAACAGGTGTAGAACATTCTGCAGCAGAATTGCTGGCCAAAGTTATGTTTGTTTAAATTTCAAGCACTAAAGATAAATTTAAGAGCAGACACTCAGGACTGTAAAATCTGTCCATTCCAAAGATGTGCAGGTTGGCCAAGCTAAATTGCCCCATAGTGTCTGGTGTTGTGCATTAGGTGGATTGACCATGGGAAGGGCAGGCTAGGGTAGGGGGTGGGTTTGGGTGGGATGAGCCTCAAAGGATCAGTGCAAACTTGATGGGCTGAATGGCCTGTTTCCACACTGTAGGGATTCTAATGATTTTATTCTGGGTTCCAAGCTATTCCCCAAAGCTCGTGAGCATGGGTATGATTACATTGATGTATGCAAGTTTAGGGGAATGGAGACATCGGGGGGAATCCTAGAGTACTGAGAGGAGGCATGGCGCTCAGTGGTTAGCACTGATGCCTCACAGCCAGGTTCACAGACCCAAGTTCAATGCCAGCCTTGGGTAATTGTCTGTGTGGAGTTTCACATTCTCCCTGCATCTGCATGGGTTTCCTCGAACAATCTAAGGAGGTGAAGGTCAGGCGAATTGCCCATAGTGTTAGGCGCATTAGTCAGAGGGTGGGTTACTCTTCGGAGGGTCAGTGTGGACATATCGGGCCAAAGGACATGTTACCACGCTGTAGGGAACTCTAATCTAATCACATCTCATTGTAGCCAGGATCAAATGGCCTTTCAGGGAGGTAAGTAGGGTTGAGGGATTAATGTAATTTGGAAAAGGAAATGCACCAGGATGGCACATTTGAGGCAAACATTAAGTTACTAAAATATTAAGTTGTGCAAGCGTTAAAAAGTGGCCTTTTGGACATATCAGCATGCAAGTGAACACATGGATTTGGATCAGGAGTAGACTATTAACCTCAGCACGCCCCCACCCACCACCTGCCTGCCCCCCCCCACCCCCACTGGGCAACTGTGTTGAGTTTGCACATTTTCTGTCTACATGGGTCCCTCCATTTTGGTTTCCTTCCACAGTCCAAAGATGTGCAGGTCAGGTGAACTGGCCATGCTAAATTACCCAGTGTTAGGTACATTAGTCAGAGGGAAACATGTTTGAGTGGGTTACTCTTTGGAGGGTTGGTGTGGACTTGCTGGAGTGAAGGGCCTGTTTCCACATTAGATTCCTACAATCTATTTAGACCCATAGCATAATTTTCTAGGAACCTGCCCTGAATACACTATGAATTCTTCCTAATGGCTACCTCTACCATTAATCTTCATGTAGAGGTGGAAAATCAAAGTCACCCATAATAATGTACTCTTGTATGGGCCCTCATGATCTGTCCTACCCTACTGATTTACCAAACCTTTCCAGCTTTGATCCATTCCCCTCACTTATTTAAAATTCCTTACTTCTAGTTTTACAATTGGCTGAATAAGCATCTATGGCAGAGCAAGCACAAAAGGGATGTATGACCTCACCTATTTTCTGTTCAGCTCTCCAGTTGTGGTCTAACCACAATAAATCAATCCTCTAAGCAACTATTCCTGATGAAGGGCTTATGCTCGAAACGTCGAATTCTCTATTCCTGAGATGCTGCCTGGCCTGCTGTGCTTTGACCAGCAACACATTTGCAGCACCTCTAAGCAACTAGCCTGTTTCAGTGCCCTACACTGCCACTTCAATAACCAGTACCTGGCCCAAATTGTAGATGTTTCCCCATGAGAAAATGGGCCCCCTTCCTGCTGAAAGTATATTACTTTGTAGGATTTGAGCCTTTTTACTCCTACAGACTCATGCTCATGAAAGTCTCAAGTGACTTAAAGGTGGGATATGGGATTCAGGAATCATCCCATTTGTTACCATCCAACAGCTCTAGCTGATGTATGTTACACAAGTAGCCTCCGTTCAGAGGCATGTAGACAAAGCAAACCTCATTTGGCAAACATTCTTCAGAACATGCCAAATTAAGCAGCTTGTTGCTTAACTGGTAACTTGGGGTGCAGCAATGAGCGCATCACAATCAATAACTGGATTAAGCAGAATTGTTATGAACTTTGTTCATGAGTGGCAAATTGGTCTTTGATAAAATTCTTTTGGCTGAGCAACCTTTTTGATTGGTTTATGCTTTCCTATGGGAAGGCATCCAAACAGAAGAGACTAACTGCTGGTCAACCTTTAGTCAGAGAGTGGAGTGAGTTAAAAAAGCCCATTGGATGTAGGCATCATGGGCAAGGTCAGCATCTTATACAAAGAAGAAAAGTTGCTATCAGAGTCAGATATGTACAGCACAGAAAGTTTTTGGTCCACAACATGTCAGGCAGTAGCCATGGAGAGAAAGCATGCTAACATTTATAGCAGACATGACTTACAGCTGAGGAGTCACTCAGACTAAGCATTAGCTTATACTCTGACCTGCTGTGATCTCCAGCATCTGCAGTAATTTACTCCTAATTATCCACCCTAGTTACAAATCAACCACATTGCATCTTCACATCCATAGTTGTGAAAGCATGCTGCTGGAAGAGGTAGAGGTACAGCAGGCCAGGCAGCATCTGAGGAGAGTTGACATTTCAAGCTAAACCCTTCCTCAGAACTTGGGGGTTGGAAAAAAGGGAGCTGAGAAATAGGGGCTAGGTAGTGACATACACATACCACCCTCTGCATGAAAAAAGTTGCCCCTTATGTCTTTTATATCTTTGCCCTCACCCTAAACCTATTCCCCAAGGTTCTGGACTCACCCACCCCAAGGAAGCTATTTACCCTATCCATGCCCCTCAATTTCATAAGCCTCTATAAAGATCACCCCTCAGCCACTGATACTCTAGAGGAAAAAAAAACAACCCCCACCTGTTCAGCTTCTCCCTATAGCTCAGATCCTCCAACCATGGCAACATCCTTGTCAAGTCTTTTTTGAACCCTTTCAAGTTTCACATCCTTCCAATAAGACAACCAGAATTGCACGCAATATTCACACAGTGGCCTAACCAATGTCCTTTTTGGCCACAACATGACCTCCCAACTCTTGTACTCAATACTCTGACCAATAAAAGAAAGCATACCAAATGCCTTCTTCAGAGGGCAAATGGCACATTTGGGGGAAAAAGGCAGAGAAGTGGAGATGCAGCAAGGTAGCCCAGCTGGATAGATTAGTCTTGGTATGCATGTCCAAAACTTGGAGAAAGTCAGTGGACAATGATGCTCAAATGTATGCAAGTCCTTTAACACCACAATGGTTGCATAAACATGTTAAGTATTTCACATGTTGTATATTGATACATGAATAGAACAAAGATTTGCAGGTTAGGTGAATGGGCCATGCTAAATTGCCCATAGTGTTCAGAGATGTGTAGGTTAGCTGCATTAGTCAGAGGCATGTCTTGACAAGTAGGGGAATGGGTCTGGATAGGACACGAGGTTTGGCGTGGATTTGTTGGGCCTAATGGCCTATTCCACACTGTAGGGAATCAATGGAAATGCAGCAATCTACTCGTGTAGTATTGACAGCAAAAACAAACATCTAGCAAGAGCAAACTATATCAACAAAAGATAGTTCCATTTATTAAAAAGTTTACAAAAAGATTAGACTGGAGACTTGCCTCCACAGGTTTTTGTACAAGATATAAAGCATATTGTTTATACTCCTGTAATAACATCTTTTTACATTTCACTGGTGCAACAGTACACAGGTCAGTTATTACACAACATTAGCCACTACAGGCAAAAAACAACAGTTGCCTTTTGGCACGGCTTTGAACAAAGCATTCCATTTAAGTAGCACTGATACTTGGCACAGCTCCTTATACCACCCACCCAAAAACAGCACATCCTTTTAAGATACTGTCACAGCAAATGCTCAACCATCTGCATACTCAACTTGGAAGACAAACCAAACCTGTCCAGTGAAGTTGTCACTGCATCTGCCTTATATCCAAATGTAAAATGTCAAACCACAACCTTCACTAGCTTTAGGAACACCAAATCTTGTTTCTTGTGAAAACATTCAAACCAGACAATAAAGACATACATGTAGTTAGCCGAAAGGGAGCAAACAATCAGCTATTTTTAAAAAAAAGTGCAAGGTTTCTGTTGAGGACTGCAGTTGGTGACCAGCAGTCATTTTGTAACGAGGAGCAGAACAAGTCTGAAATTTGTTGCAAGTCATGCTTCAGTTAAAGTTCTTGCTCAGGGGTAGGGCAACTTAAAATATGCCACATCAGGTCAGGATTCCATTTCTTTTGGAGGGGCTTGTTTTTCGATTGTCTCAATTATTCTAAGAGGGAATGACTCATCTATATTAGACTATACTGGTGCACTGAAAACACTTAAAATGTGAAACAAAGTTGTGAAGATGGAGTCATGTCCTCAATTTCTTTTTTCTTAAAGGGCCAGTTTTGGCATTGCCAACTCAAATACAAGTAAATATTTTCTCTGATGTAGCATTTCCCAAAACATCCCAGCACTTGTGAATACACACATTTGCTCCTACTTATCCCAATTACACCAAGAATATCCAAAATCAGTGCTCAAAAGAACAAGATGGGACAAGATTTAAAGCCACAGGGAGTGAGAATCGTTCAAATCAAGTCAATTTCACAATGATCTTATTTTTGAAAAGACAACCTACCAAGTGCAGTGCATGAACATGACAGAACACAAGTGAAAATATCTACAGGAGCAAAATATCACTGACCAGATTACTTTAGGCTAGTTAAGTTACATTGGAAGTCAGATTGTTTTGTAACTAATCTTGTGACAATGTAGACCACAATTTATTGACTACATAACCACATGCACTGAAACATCTGCACAGATTGGAATGCAATACTTCCGTCTCCTTAGATGGGTGTTTAACCAGAGTTAAATGCAGATGCTGCTGATTAATGACCACTACCATAGTGCTTTCGTGGAGGTGCTTGGAATTCAAGACCAGCATAAAGATTGATTTTAAAGAGTGCATTGGTCTACAAACATTTTTGCTCAGCCATGCATAAGTGGGTACAGCCTTTTTTCCTGAAGGGATTATAGCCATCCAAACAGGAAAGTCTAAAGCCAGTCAAGTGTTTAATGTATGGTCTCAGATGAAACGGCTATGCTCACCCAATTAAAAAAAAAACTTAGTCCAGACTACCAACAAAAAAATTCATCTAGACAAGGTCACCAGGGAACATAGCCATTTTCACTCAATTCCATTTTGTTGTAGTGACAACTAAATCTAAGCATCAACTGAAGTTGGTCAGTGTGGCATTTCTGAAACAAACTCCCAAATAGCCATTTGAAAATGGGATGCTTCATCTAGAGTGCTTCCACACTTGAGGAAAGAACCCCCATAGCTTCCATGACCAACATTCTGACACCAAGTTTTAAAAAAGACAAACATCAGGAAAGTCTGGGACAGAATTTAACTTCAACTCTAAGCTGGACCTAGCTCAATATGTAAATATTCCTCTTCCAAGGAAACAGTAAAACTAAATCACAACAAATTCAGTCTCATCACCAGATCTTTGGTAGAAGGGATTAGGAGTTGAAGGAGTAGTTGACATATGTTGCTTCACGGAGTCTGTAACTTTCCCGATTCACCTGTATATACACAAGAAGCAGATAAGTCTCCTTAGCATAAGGGAGTTAGAACAACAACAAAAAAACTTAAAGCAAGCCCTGATGATATGAAACAAACCCTTGCACAAGTTTCAATGCACGAGCTGTGGTTTGCTTGAACTAGAGTTGACGCACTTGAACACAAAAAACCCCAGTGTTAAGAATGTTGGTTAACACTGCATCCTGGGAGAGGGTGAGAGTTCATTTGAAGAGAGAAAATTTGGGAAGTAAAATTTAAACCAAAATCAGAATCAACATTGACCAAACTTTAGTAATTAACTAAGGAAGCTGTTCAAACCAGATCTCTGAATTTAAAAAAAGTGTTTGCTGTTGCACTATGTAACATTAACTTGTAGGCGAAAGGAGGACTGCAGATGCTGGGGATCAGTGTCAAGAGTTAGTGCTGGAAAAGCACAGTAGATCAGGCAGCAGAGGAGCAGGAGAGTTGGTTTCAGGCAAGTGTCATCAGGACATTTCACAAGAATGCAAACTAAGGGAAACCCATATTTTCCTTAAATATGGTGGACTCTGGGTGCAATCTTCATAGCAATGCCTTTACTGTGAGTGCTGACTTGAAGTGGGTGCATGTGCACTTTCCTCATGCTGTGCAGAGGTCAGTTATTTTATTCACAAAGAGGATATCACTGGCTGGAATGGGACTATTTGGCACTGATCATTTGGCCCTGCTGTTTTGACTTTACACTATTTTGGCACTGAGCTGTTTTCTTGCCAATACAGAATAAAAAGTCTTGTTTGGTTAAAGAAGAGAGGATGACCAATAACCTACTTTTGTAATATTCTCATTAAACAATTGTTAATAGTCATCTACTGCCTTGATATTTAAGCCCATCTGTCTTCACATTGGAAAGCTGGAATACAATTTTCTTTCTATTTCCAGAAATGCCTGAAAACATTCTAAGAGACAAACTAAAATTTTCACACGATTGTTATCTATGAGTTTGATAAGTGTAGCAAAAGCGACCCATCTTTAAAAAAATTGGAGATGTGAATTAAGGAATGAGTGCAAAGGTCACATTCACTAAAAACCACGTAAAGAGTGAATGGGCATTCTCATGGTGCTTTTTAAGCATTGTAAGAAATAAATCTAATTTTTAAATTCATTGAATTATTTATTCACGATATGACAAAGGTGCCAAAACAACTCAATGTAATGAGCACCAAAACAATTTAGAGCCAAATGATTGGTGTCCAAAGGGCAGCACCAAGGCCTGCATTTATTGCCCATCCCCAATTGCCCAGAGGGCAGTTAAGAGTCAACCATTGTGGTCAGTCTGGAGTCACATGGGCCAGACCAGGTAAGGATGTTAGTTTCCTTCCCTAAAAAAAAAGGACATTGTTGAAAAATCTCATCTGGTTCACTAGTGAATTGAGTCATCATTAAGCTCTTCGTTCTAGATTTTACTCAATTCAAATTCCACCATCTGCTGCCACAGGATTTGAACCCAGGTCCCCAGACATTACCTGGGACTCTGGAATAACAGTTCAGCACCGTACCACTAGGCCATTGCATCCAGTGTTCTGAGGGGGTGCAAGCTGAGAAACTATGGACAAAAAACATTTTTTGCAGGGCAAAATGGAACGAAAACTAAATTGCAGGAAAAACTCAGGACTGGCAGCATCTGTGAAGAGAAAGCAACACTAATGTTCTGGGTCCAGTGATTACTAGCTCTGAAGGTTGGTCACTGGATCAGAAACCAACTCTGCTTTCTCTCCACAGATACTGCCAGACTGGAGTTTCTCCTGCTATTTTTGTTCAGGATTTCCAGCATCCACAGCACTTTTAGTGGGGAACTAAATCTTAAAATATTGAGAAGTGCAACCTATTTGCAGAAATTAAGTGAAGAGTTAACTAGTTCTTGATAATGTCCTCATTTTTACTTTATAAATCAATCCTTTGAGAGTCTACACCAACCAGGAATCAAAAGAAATTCACAGCCATCCAGGGCAAAGTATTGCCTTGATGAAAGAAACTCGAGTTCACTGACAAACGAGGTGAAGAAAGAGAGACAGGAGGAGAAAGCAGAGCAGAATTTGGCTTGATGCTGCCAAATTGGAAAGTAAATGTTGTGCCAATAAAAAAAGTTTGAGCATGGATGGAAAATCCCTCATGGTACAGTGGTACTTCTCTATCTCTGGAAGGAGGGGCCTGGGTTAGAGTCCCAACTGCTGTATGAATAAATTGCTTAGAAAAAAAACTTAAAACAAGTGGCAGCACATATTAAAAAAAGTGAAAGTTATTTATTGCATGGACTATACCCAGAAATACTCTACTGGAGAGAAAGCAGAATGAACATTCATTTGGTCAGAAGACAAATTTTTTTTGTTTAATCTATTTTTCTAAACAACCTGTTCAGAGATGTAATTATACATGTCTGGGGCAGGTGGGACATGATCTCTGGTCTCTTGGTCCAAAGTTTGGGACACTACCACCATGCCACACATGGGCCCTCAGATCGAAGAGTAAAGCTCAAAGGGCAGATGCAGTCCAAGTGGTTTAAACATCTACTGATCACCCTCTCCTATTCCATATTTCAATATGGGCCTCATTCCTTACAGCCTGCATCCCAAAAGTCTCAGCTTTCATTAACAGAAGCCACAGCTCAGCATAGAATTCCAAAAACCCTCAATGTTACTGGTGCAGAGTCAACAGGACCATTACTCAAATCACTACTGAGCATGTGCTGAAGGAACAGCCTCATTGGGTCAGATCACATAGGACAGGTCTGAAAGCAGCAGACACTAAGCCCAGTTTTAATCAGGCCTGTGTCTACAGTTCAGGTAGAAGCCAGTTTATCCATCCAACAGATCCCAGAGACAGTTGACAATTTGTACCAGTGGCCGATCATCCAGAGATTGCAACCCCTCATTCAAACAGCCTCCCTGCATTTTCTCATTGTCAAACCCTCAATCCTGGATTGTTCTTGAAATACAAAGTGGATGGCGCAGATACTAACCCAGTGGAGGAGATAACCTCACACTGGGGACGCTTGCTATTAGCAGTAAATGGGTTGGTTGGGGTGGAAGTGCCCATGTGCACCAGTGGAGCGAGTGAGTTGTGAAGGTGGTGGATTAAATTTAAATTGACATCACTAGTGAATTGTGACAACATCTGCACTCACCAGCTTACCTAAAGTTCAGTTTGAAGGGTGTTGCTGGGTCTAGAAGTGGATCTTCCAGCTCAGGGTTTTAACTATGATGTATCAATTGATCAACAAGAGAAAATCTGGTATTTAACCTTCCAGATTACTACTCAGATTTTGCAGATAGTGATACATTTACAACCTCACCTTCTGCTGGCAGTGTATTAAGTCAGTTAGAGAAGCCATACAGTGCAGAAAGATGCCATTCAGCCCATTGAACGTCTGCACCAACCTTCAGAACATCTGACTCTTTCTTGGCCCTCATCCTATCCCTCTAACCTGCACATTCCTGGACACTGGACAATTTAGCATGACCAATTTACCTAACCAGCACATCCTTTGACTGTGGGAGGAAACCCACAGACAGGGAGAATGTGGGAACTCTCCAAAGACAGACACCAAAGGGTGAACTCAAGTCCAGATCCCTGGCACTGAGCCATGTTCTCCAGCAACAGTTATGCCAGTTAAGCACTCAGACAGCAAGCCGGGAAACATGATGCACTGGATTATACCCAAATTAAAGAATGGGATTCAGAAACAGTCGCAAGTGGAGGAGAAGTTAGATATTCAAAGTTAGGTTTGCACAGTGAGCAAATTGATCAGTAGCAATAGCACTTTACTTTAAAATCCAGCTCTCTATTAAAAGTGGTCTTTTTTATAGTAAGCCTACAGTAGAAACTGAACCAGATTGGAAATGCTCACCAGTTTACTGATCACCTACAGACTGAGGTGGGGTGACCTCAAGCTTAATGTGGAGACACTGATGTTGGACTGGAGTCAAAGTCAGAAGTCACTCAACATCAGGGTCAATAGCTCAACTGATTTGAAAACAGCTTGTGGAACAGTCTTTGACTTCACCTGACAAAGGATCAGCACGCCGAAAGTGGAAATTTCAAATAAACCTGTTGGACTATAACCTGGTGTCGTGAATTCTGACTCAAGCTTACTGACATCCTAAGGAAATTCATTGTCAGCACATTCTGGAAGGTTTCCAAGTTTAAAAGGCACATAGAAAATCCAGGCGTTGAGTAGTGACAAGGGAATGTTACATTTGTCCCAAAATCTAAATTCTAAAGAAAAATTTGTTTGCACTTCAGAAATTACTACTAGCCCTCATTCTCCCCAATATCTTAGGTAGTACAGAAGAAATACAGAAAAAACACAATTACTATTGGTGAATCGTCTTGACATCATGAGACAGATACAGGAACTGCATGGTGCTCTAACAAAAGAGCTAGACAAGCTAAAGATTAACACTAGCTGGGGCCAAACTAAGTTATATCACCCAGTTCTGGAGGACACAGGGATGCAAGAGCTTTACTGTACAGAGTATTCGCTCCATGAAGGGTTAATGGAGGGCAATAGGAAAAGGGAGGAGGACTCTCAGCCACCCACATGTACACAACTGGGTGTGTCCCAAGCCAAAGCATTTGGAACAATTGCACCATGTCTAATTAAGAGTAAAAATGTACTTTTGCAGTGGAAGAATTGAAAAAACTCACCTCAGGCAGTGGTATGTTACTTGCATTCTCACGCTCAACATCCCAGGCTTCAAATGTGAAGCTCTTCTGACAAGCTGCACAGAACCTGTATTTCCAGCACTAAACCCAACACAAGAGAACACATTTCAATTTGGTTTTAATAAATATAAAAAAGTAGGATTTGAAGCTAGTTCAAAAACAGCAACTCAATGCTATATTTAATCCTGATCATTGGATTCAAACCTGACCCCTCATCAACACCATGAAGTGGGCTTGACCTCAAAGTATTTTGGTGATAAATGTTTTGCACTGGAACACATTTACAGCAGTCTCCAGGTTACAGAGTACATAAGTAACTTCACATGCAAATTAACATACAGTATACTGTTCACCAGTATAAGCAAATATTTACATTGAACCCTTAATTTGGAATACACAAGTCAGGGACACCTGTCTATTTAACTTGACAAATTCTATCCCTCAGTTTGAGTGATACAGCACAGAAACTGACCCATTGGTCCAACCCATCCATGCCAACCAGGCTTCCCGTAACTGAACATTTGCTTGCATTTGGTCCATATCCCTCAATTTTCCAATCTTTGTGTCTGTCCAAATGCCTTTAGAACAGTGTACCCACCTGCACCACCTCCTCTGGCAGCTCATTCCACATATGCACTACCCTTGGGGGAAAAAGGTTGCCCTTCAGATCTCAAACTTTTCCTTTTCAGCTTAAACTTCTGCCCTTTAGTTTTGGATTCCCCTCCCCGGGGGAAGGTCTAGCCACCTGATCACATATCTAATGGTTAAGAGTCTGGTTAAGTTGGCGTGGACCCTTAAAAGGTTCAAGTGTGCAACTGCATCACTGAACAGGTTGGCCCAAAACCATCTACCCTGCAAAAACTACAATTTTAAGTCAGGACTATTTTGGATTGGAGGTTAAGGATGATTTAGGTGTTCTTCTGGATATTATCTGAAGGTGATTTCACAAACAGTCCTCCCTAACTGAACATTGTAGCACTCACCCTTGTGGACAGATTATCCATAGCAGGATTTTTTGGGTGACCATATTCTAGCAACATGTTGCTTGTTTATATGAAAATGGGGTCTCAACAAGCATTCAGCTTTAGGCATTCAAGATTTTAGGACCACTTATTGTCAGTTTTAGTAGTTAAGTCTGACAGAGGGAGCAATGGGCAACCCGATTCCAAGCTGTAGAAAATACAGCTTGCATATGCATGCAACAATTCCACTTACAGCTGTGCTAGCACTAAGCATACCCCTATATTCCCCACTTGCAAGGAGCAACAGGTTTCACTTAAAATCAGAAATTAGCTGTATACTTGGGAGTAAAGAAAACTCCATGACACTGTCCATCTTACAATGGATGGTGTCTATATAACATAACTGGCATTCAAATAAAGTCCCAGTCTTAACATACCATAGGGCTGCCTGCAGAGAGATGACTGGCAGTGGTGTCACCAAAGGGCCACTATACCTTGATAGGAGCTATTTGTCAAGGGCGTTCAATAGAATACCATGAAAGTTAAGTATATCATCACACATTGGCACCATTCTCATTAATGGAGCCTGATTTTTTTCCCTTCTTCACTGTTAGAGTCCTGTTCAGGGCTTCACCTGCCCGCATCACCACCAGAGGCTTCACAGGTTAGCTTATTGCAACCACGCTGCTTTTGAAGATACTTTGTATGGACCCCAAAGCCACATCTATCCTTCTCTTCCATTTTCTCTCCCCCACCCCGGTTCTGCATATCATTTGTCTGGATCTGGGTTTGCTTTCTGCAGAGGTCAAGGAGGGTTCTTCACAGTAACCTCAGCCAGTTTAGGAATTGAACACTGTTGGCATCACTCAAAACTGCAAACCAGCTGCCCAGCCAACTGAGCTAAAAAAAAAAATCAGACATCTAGGTCAAGATGCCATATCAATTTAAAATTAAGTTAATGGGAACAAGATCTCATTTGACACATCACTGCACCGGATCTTATGTAGATGAATGAAGCACTACATTGGAATTCCATGCACTCACAAGAAAAGCCAGGATTGGGAGGGAGACGATTGCCAGGCCACACAACAGGATGATGGCAATTCCAAATCCTGGGAAGTGGATGCGTTTATACGGCCGATCTAGTCTTGCACCTAGGAAAGAAGTTTCCAAAAAAAAACACCAAGAGTAAAAAAAACTTCGATTTGCCAGCACTTCAGATTCAGTAATCAAGTGGAGGGATTCAGAGTCAACAGCTTGGTGACAGAATTTGCTCAATGAGTCAGCTTTTCCAAGATACTTCCTTGTAGCTAACACTAGCCACAAAGCTGAGGTGACTCAAAGAGCTTCCTCCTAAGGCAGCTTTAGGTCAATATACATTGACTAGTCCGCACCGAAAGCCTTGCTAACACTTCCACCTGCATTCACATTAGTTCCAGCTGTCAAAACCACCCACAACATTCTCATTTTATTCTTGAACACTAATTGATCCATCCCCTACTAAAAAGGTAGGAGTGAGCTCAAAATATAAAAATAGGACAAGTAAGGCAGCCACATTTAGAGACAGAGAAAACCAAGGATTAAAGTAATTATATGGAGACAAAGTTAAAAAAAAGCAGTGAAGTGCATTTCTAGAGGACGACAGTCAAAAAGCAGAGACATTGGTTAGACCAGACTACAACTGAACATTAGATCCAGAGGAAAGGGAGATAGCCAAAGCATTTCAAGGTTTACTGGAATGATAAATTAGCATACCAGGATGATTTGACAGACCAGGTTACCTAGCCTGGAGAAAACCAGGACCTGTATGGTGATTTGATGAAAGCCCATTCCAAGATTCTGAAAGCAGAGAATTTGTTCTATTGTGGTCCTGCTAGCAAGGTCACTAAATGAATCAAGAAAGTCAAAAACAAACATTGAAACTTCCAACTAAAACAGAATGATGCACTAAAGTAAGAAATGGAGGAGATGGTTACATTCAAGGTTCAAAGGACAGATCAAAATATTGGCCTACATTTCCTCAAAGTACAAACATCTTCACTTAGCATTAGTGCACAGTGCAGCCAGGCTTAACAGCAATTTGAGGGGATATTGAGATTAGATTGGGCAGCATGGTAACTATGATTGCCACTGCTGCCTCAAAGCACCAGATTTATTCTAGCCTCCAGCAACTGTGGAATCTGCACATTCTCTCCATGTCGGCATGATGTTCCTCTGGGTGCTCGGTTTCCTCCCACAGTCCAAAAGTGGGAGTGTTAGGTGGAATGACCATGCTTAAATTGCCCATAGGGTCCAGGATGGGGAGGCTAGGTGGATTAGCCATGGGAACATGAGGTAGCAGGGTAGGATGTTCTTTGGACAGTCAATGTGAACTCAAATGGGCTCCTTCCAAACCATAGGGATTCTAAAATCAAAACCAATTTCTACTCTCAAAAAGTCCCTACTGCATTTACAAAACAGAAGGCAGTATCAGCACAGTGCATTTCAAGAGATTAAATTTCATGGAGGGAAACAGGGGTAGTACATGCAGCCCACAGCATGTGTGTTAACTCTGGGGGAGAAAAAGTGACAGGAGTTGTTCCACTGACTTGCCACTTGCCCATGGACTTGCAAGTTTCCCCCCCCCCCCCAACTTTTCCAATTCTGGATATCATTGAATCTACTCAAGGCACTGACAAAAGGAATCCATTCCATATGGTGAGCCTTCGCCTCTGGCTCTTTCAATCACTTTAATACTGCACCTCAAATACAGTCCGGCCTTCCGCTGTAGCCAAAGAGCCAATTATGTCAGGCCTCTCCCTAAACAAGCATAATTTGGCATCAATTCCCCACTTTTCCTGCAACCCCTACATATGAATGATTAAGCCAAACATCTAAACTTAACTTGCACTCACTACATTTCAAGTGCTTTATCTTGGTTAGGAAATCTTTTATAAAGTTAAACCACAGATTCAGCAAAGTAATACAAATTTACAACAAAACAAATTTAGTGAGTTAAACATTGCAATGAAACTAGAGAACCAGATGAGGGCACTGTGACACCAAGTGAACAAAATGACAAAAAGCAGTAACATCTTAAAGTGACAAGGAGCAGGTGTTGATGAACTGGGTAGACAAATTTAAAAATCACACCACCAGGTTACAGTGCAACAGGTTTATTTGGAAGCATTAGCTTTCAGAGTGCTGCTCCTTCAGGTGGTAGAGTAGGACCTGAAGTTTATAGCAAAAGAATGATTAACAAACTTCATAATAATAAAGTTTTTCATCTTTGAGTTAAGTTTTGGTTCTGAACTTGTAATGAACTGAAATCTGTAACCCATTCTAAGATGAGACTTAACCATCAAGGTTTGTTAAATATGAAATTTTACTTGCAAGACAATCTTTTGCTACAAATTCAGTTTGTGGTCCTACTCCAGGTCACCTGTGAAGAGTGCTCCGAAAGCCAGCACTTCCAAATAAACCGGTCAGACTGTAACCCGGTGTTGCGATTTCAATCCTGAACCTGAAGTGAAGCAGTTTAGTTACACCAACAAAATGTTAGTCCAAAAAAAAAGATGGCTTTTGTGTAGAGTTGGCCAGGAGTCCAACACCACCTGCAATTATAGCATCTTAGGACAAGTCTAAAAGTTAAACTTTTTCCATAGCACGTGCTAAGATGAAATGTCATCCCCGATCATCTTTTAATACCACCAGTCCAGATGCTCCAGGATATGGAATCCAACTCAATGAACATGCAAAGGACCAATCTGCTGTCATGTCAACCTCAGGACCTCTACATACATGGCCCTTGAGCAACCTGAGAATGCACCTTTAAAAAGGGTGTTGTGACTTAGAATACAGTGATAGTTTCACTTCAATGTATAACAGATGAAAGGCTTAAAACAGACTCAATGTATAATTTCAGTTACATCACACTGCAAATTTTTGCTATAAATTCTGTTACGATCATGCCCTCCACAAATCACACGAAGGAGCGTTGCTCCGAAAGCTAATGCTTCCAATTAAACCTGTTGGACTACAACCTGGTGTAGTGATTTTAAACTTTGTACACCTCAGTCCAACACCAGCATCTCCAAATCATGGCCCTTGAGCAGATTACAACACAAAATAAGGCTGCTCATCCAGGTCAGTAATAGTCAGATTTTCACTAGTCACCGAGGAGAACGCTTGTTCTTTTACAAACAAGCCCATGACAGTGCAGTTTTTAAGCATCAAGGTCAGTCATACAGCACTGAAACAGACCCTTTACTCCAAAATGTAAACCCTAACTAAATTAGTTCCACCTGCCTAACAGGGATGTGGGCCAGGAGTAATGTTTCCCATTCATTTACTAATCCAAAACAGGGTTTTAAACAATTCTACCTATACCGACATCCTCCACTTTCTCTGGAAGTTCATTCCACACAAGCCACTAAAAGAATTGCCCCATGTCTTTAAACTCTCCTCTCACCTTAAAATATGCTGCTTCATCTGGGAAAGCCCCACTTGAGGGATCCTCACTAGAGGGAGACATTCACCTGCTCAATACCCCTCATGATTTTACAAAACTTGGAGGTCACCCCTCAACTGTGCCCACTCCTGTGAAAAGTCATCCCAGCCTCTAACCCAAACCCTTCATTCCTGGCAACATTCTGGTAAATCTGTGAACCCTCTCCAGCTTAATATCTTCTATAACAGGACAATCATTACTGCACAGTAATCCAGAAAAGACCTCCCCAGCATCCTGGCTGATCTCAACATGTCATCCCAACTCCTATCCAAGGTCAAAGCAATCGTGGAAAATAAGCACAGCTTGGACATTGAAGCACATTGAAAGAATATTGTAAAATCATTAACAGGGGGGTGGGTGGGAAGGAAGACCTGAATGGAGGACCTCAGCAGGATCAAAATGGTAGTGAACACAAATCAACAGTACTACTCTACAACAGCTATACCTTCTGGAAGCTCAGTCAAGTGCCCAGAGTAAAGTTTGTCACAAAAACCTATTTCTGAAGATGTACCATGTAATAAAAGGAGACAGGGGTGGGGAGGTGTGCTCATTTCTAACAGGCAAGGCAGGCTAATTTTGAGTGGTTGAAAAAAAGTGTTAATTTCTTCCAACACTCCCTCAGTGGGGCTTTTGGAAGACAAAGACATGAATTCCCAGGATGTACAGTATCAGTAGTGAGCCTGCTCAGGTTTATCCATCTCTAAATAGATGAGTGTTGAGACTCTAGAGATTGGAGACTGTCTGGAGATTAAAATTATCATCCAGCATTTTACAACATTCTCTGGATATAGAGCACATGCTTACAGATGGGCTTGGAGATTGTCTTGGTAACTAGCACATCCTCCTTTAGATAGTCAAATGGAAGAGAGATGCCTGCTAGACTATTTTAGAGGAAAGCTTTGTCCAAGGTTGTGATAGGCAGTGCTAAAATTCTGAATGCCCATGGTCACCACACCTTGGAAGCTGAGACAATGGCCAAACAGCACACTTGCTATTAAGAACTACTCTCGCCAGTTCTTATTGCAATCACCACTGAGTTATTCAACTTGTACTGTTCAGTCCTTGCTGCCAGAGCTTGACCAATATTTAGCACTCCTAGCTAGTTCTCTGGTCTATTGCAGTCAAGTGTTGGGGAGGCTTTGTACAAGTGAACATTCTTGAAGTTCAAAGATTTTCCAAGGTATTTAAGGTTGAGCACTCAGGATAGGCCAGTTATGCGAATGGAATGACAAACTCCTGCTCTACTTAGACAGCAATCTACTGAGCACAGGGATTGTCACAACTGTTTAAGTTATTGTTTGCACTGCTTAAAGGAAAATGCAACAGTAAAAGGTTAATTGTGTTGCGTGCTATGAGGATCAATTAAACTGATGAGGTTAGTGTCAGTAAAAACTGATGCTGCTGCCAGGCAACCAATGAGGAAGCAGCACATCTGCCTTTCCACTGATTTCAGAATCTGTGCTCGACAAAATCATTCCCATGAGGAGATAGCACACTGCTTCCAAAAAAAAAAACCAAGACAAGCAAAATACCACAGGGATAAATGTAGCAACAGTACACAGTGGTCCCCAGCTAGTGTTATAGTACTGACTGATCAGGGCATGATTGGATGGATGACAAGTGACAAAAACACTTAGCATTTATTCCCTTAGCATGAACTACAATTAGTATCAAATTGTAAGGCACATCAGGAATCAACATTTTGATTGATAAACCACATCTCTAGATCAATCAAAATAAATGGCTTTAGCAATTCTTAGACCATAAGGCACAGAAGTTAGATCACTCAGGACATCACATCTGCTCCACCATTCAATGGCGGATACGTTTCTCAATCCCATTCTCTTGCTTTCTCCCTGTAACCCTGGATACTCAAGAACTATTCTTGTGGTTGCAACATAGTGGCCTTGTCAATGGACAAAGAACCCAGAACCATAGACTAGTATATCAGATATGGGTTTGAATCCTGTGGGAAATTGGATTTAAATTTTTTTTTAAAATGTGGACCAAAACGACTACTAATGCAGTTGCATGCACAGTTTCTAGTAATAGTAATTCAGAAGGGGTGTTGGCCTGATATGGTCACTAGACTATTAATACAGAGGCTGAGGGAGTGTTCTGGGGACTGGCACAGATGGTGGAATTTGGATTCAATGAAACCTGGAATTAGACTTCAATGACGACTGAAATAGCAGGTGAAAAGCCTACCTGGTTCATTAATTTCTTTCAGGGAAGGAAATTGCCATCCATATCTGGTCTGATCTACATGTGACACCAGACCCACAGCAATGTGGCTGACTCAAATGCCCTCTGGGCTGGTAGGGACAGGCAATAAGTGCTAGCCTGGCCAGCAATACCCACATTGAGAATAAAATAAACTAAGATAGCCCCTTCAGACAGCACTTCTCAAAACCATGTAGAGGCTGGGCTAACGAATAGCCATAGTATGATCACAGTAGGTTGAGGAAAGTGAAGGAGGGGGGTTGACTGGGAGTCTTTCAATAATGCCATCCAGTTAGATTTGGAACTAGAGTGACAAGTCAACACATCCCATAGACAGTAATGTTGCCATGTTACTAAATCAATACCAATCTAAAGAGGGAGCTGTCCTTTTAAAACCCAGAACAGGAAATTTTCCTCAAATTGGCATCTGCAACATTTAGCAGCAACTTTGTTCTCACTCAAGGTGAATATAATGGAGATAAATTTGAGGCTGCATGCATCAGAACTTCTGACTTTTCCAAGTTAGAGCATGGAATGAACAACTGGTCACCTATCAGCTCAGGCAGAATAGTACAAATCAATGGCTGCAGGTTGGAAAGGAACAGGATTAAAAAAAGCTGTATTGTAAGATTACATTACAAAATGTCATGAACTAGATAGCAGACAGCCTGCTCAGTCTTGCCTCATCTGTGACTTGGTCCTTATCAAGGAAAAGGAGAAAATGGTGGTCAACATAGAAAGTAATTTTGCAGGAGAGAAAGGAGACTTCAGAGGGACACTTGTGCGGGCAAGGAAAGATCTGCAGCAAATCTGAGGCCCCACAAGTTACTTCAAGTGGATAGCAAACAAACACACTGAACCAATGTCCAAAAATTAAATAGAGCAAGGATATAGAATAGTGAAGGTGGCATTTAGTATGCTTGCCATTATTGGTCAGTGCATCAAGTATCGAGTGGTGAAGCCATATAGCCATACTGGACATTGCACATTTCAAAAGTGGCCTAACCAGTTCTGGTCCCCCTGCTACAGGAAGGATGTTATGAAACTTTAAAGGCCTCAAAGATTTGATGTTGTTACAATGGTTTGAGGTTTTGAGCTATAGGTAGAGGCTGAATAGATTGGGGCTGCTTTCTCTGGAGTGTCAGAGGCTGACAGGTGACCTTATAGGAGGTTAATGAAATCAGAGGGGCATGAGCAGGGTGAATAGACAAGGTCTCTTCAAGGTGGATGGGGGTGCCCAAAACTAGAGGGACAAGAGGTAAGTGGAGATTTAAAAAAGGAATTGAAGGGGCATGCACAGGGTGGTATGGCAATGCTAGAGGAAATGAGGCTGGTACAATTACAACATTTAAAAAACCCATCCAGATGGCTATATGAATAGAAAAGGGTTGAGGGAGATATGGCCCAAAAGCTAGCAAATGGGACAAGATGTCTGGTCAGAATGGACAAGTTGGACCAAAGGGTCTGTTTCCATGCTGTACACATGACCATCAGGCAAGAGGCATTTTAATCCCATGGAGTTTGCAACTGAACAAATGGAGTCATTGCCAAAAAACCAAAGATGGATGCTGGACTAAGTTAGAGCCCTCTGGAGCTGACATCCCATGTTCTGTATAATTAGAAATTCCACATTTCCTTCAAATTCCATGGAATTCCTGGAAAATGCTGTCAGGAAAGATTGTGTACAGCTGCAATACTATCTGAAACAATTCTTATTTGCAGTCCAAGAACCAGAGGCTTCTCAGCTAAATAGTTGAGTACACAGATGTAACGGCAAGACTAGAGTTTGAAGATAGCAATTTAAAAGCCGAGACACCAAAACAGTGCTGAGGTAATGTCTAAGGTCTTACAAGACAGCCACTAACTGCTCAGGGTACATGCTGGCTCCAAAGTGGAACAATTAAAATCTGAAGAAAACACATTAGAAACCCCAGATGGCAATTCAAGACTTATGGGAATTGCTTTATAGAAAACTTTCCATCACGTTAAAAGGGAGTGGCAGTCAATTGAACTAGAGTTACCAATTGAGTACAATTCTCAGATGCAAGGAGACTTCGTAACCTTTCATGGAATAGTGAAGCATCGACAAGGTCAACTTTTGTTGCCCATCCTCAAGTGATCGTGAACTAAGTAGCTCAAGCTCAATTTAAGAGACGAGTGAAGAGTCAACCACACTATGGGTCTGGAGTTACATAGGCTAGACTGGATAAAGAATGGCATCTTTTCTGCCAAAAGATGAGTGAACCAGATGGGTTAGCATAAAAGCAAAAAGATCAGATCCTGAGCATTAGAATAGAAAGTTAGTCTACTTTAAAATTTGCTGGCTGAAGATAAATTCTCAGACATGAGTGGGCCAAATGACCTTCCTCCTGTGTCACACCAACAGTAACTGCTATGACGCATCAAAACAAATGCTTCAGTTAACTTGCAGACTACACACTGAGTAGCAAGTCACACTAGAACCTACAAAGACAGCTATGAGAATTCCATCGTATTATTAAAAATATGGTCACATGACAGGGCTAAACCATGGCAACATCAGTTGCTGGCACAAGGCAGTTAGTTCCATGGAGGCAGCATAACCCCAAGGGGATTACGTTCAAAGCCCCAGAACGGTACCATAGCAGTTATTAGCTGTAGTGCCCTCTGGGACCCACTACCCTGTATTGTCAACTCAGCAGAACAATTCAAAGTCATCACCACTGCATTAGCAGTTGCTTCTTGATGTTTTGTGGGGGTGGGGGAGAAAGTGGGGCAGGAAACTTGCTTGGTTTAGCCAATGCTTCAGGTTAAGACAACATTGAATTTAAGTATGCAAGAAGAAAAAAAAAGTCAATTTCTCAGGTAACTAGTACTCAAATTTCTTTGAGGAGGATGTGTAGACCATTTGACCCCATAACCAGATAGGTCCACAAACACTATTCAAATAGAGGCTTCTCAAAGATGCTGTTACAGAACAGGTAGGATTGAATCCCCTGGCCCAAAGATTACCACTGCACAAGATTCCTCTATGTGCATGAAAAACAGCATTCAGATTGTAGTTTCCAGCTGCCACTAGTGACATTTGCTACTGTGCAAAGGGACTTTGAAATTTGCTTGCAATGAAGCCCATTGCTTACCTTTCTAAATTAAGGTTGCACCTAACAGACGGATCAAAGAAGGTAGACAGGCTAGGGGGGGCAAGCTGCAAGGAAGGTAGAGTGCACATTGACCTTCATTGCAAGAACATTGGAGCTCAGAAGTAGGGCAAGGGCTTTGGAGAGACTAGAGGTATTGCATGGAGATTTGGTCTCCTTACATAAAAAGGAGGGGGTTGCCAGAGGGAGTGGAATGGAGGATCACAAGGCTCATATCATGGATGTCAGGACTGTCCTATGATGAGACATTAGTAGACAGACCCAGTAGAACCAAAATTCTGAAAAGGTTGGGAGAAAAATCAGATTGAAACAAACAGGACCAGAAATGACATGCAGGAAGGACTTTTTTGATTGGGTAGCCTAGAATTATGGATACACAGTAGGGTAGGTCATTCAGAATGGAAGAGATGAGGAAACATTTCAGAGGGTGACTAAATGGGTGGAATTATCTTGCTTAGTTTTCAGTGGTAGAAAAGGCACTGAACATACTGGAGAGAAAAGATTTTCTATAGAATTAATATCGGGGAAAAGAGCTTTAGCATTGATCAAACCTCAATCTTTTATTGAATGGTCTTTGCTTGCTTTAGTTATTAAAAAAAAGACAATGAGGGGCATGACTAGCATCTACACAACCAGCAGGAAATCTGCGCCTTCAGGAGAAAGGACCAAAGCAGCTGCCCCAGTACATTTGTCAAAATCAAAAAAGGATGAGTGGTAGGCATTTATTCAAAATTGCTCAGAGGTAAGAGTTCATTCATACAGTCACACGTATGATCCCAGCTACTGACAGCTTCAGCTGCCTGTAGGTCATCCTATACAAACCAAGCTGAAGATTAAAGCTTCACCCCTGGGCTTCTTGGGGGCAGGGGGGGCACAAGATTTGGTTGGGTCACAGTGAAAGTCTGTGATCACACTGAGGCAACTATCACTATGGGGTCCGTCCAGCCCATGCTCTTGATAAAGGGGTTAAGATTTAAGGATCAAAATGCAGAGAATGGGTTGGAAAGTTTGTTTTGCAGAAAGTTTTTTTGGTATCTGGAACTATTTACCTGCAGAAGCTACAAGTTTTAGCAAGTGCTTCTGTTACCTGTATCCAAAATGTAATTTGTAGTGGAAATAAATAAGGTGCAATTTTGCTGGTTGCTTCTCTTCCACCTCCCCCGTCCCCAAAGAAAGTGGCAGGAAAAGTTTTATATAGACTTTTTAAACCAATACAAAACCAAGGTTACTGTAATTTCTTACAACGTACTCAATGCTGTGTGTGTTGTGGTACACATGGCTGGCAATGTGTGGTTGGGGTAATGTCACCAATCCTTTCAACTATTGCAGTAATACAATTGACCAAATTGCTGAATCAAAGGGCTAACTGAAGCAGTGGTAGAATAAACCAGAGTCAACTAAAGGCAAAACTTGTAGTAAAACAATCTTGTCTAAGGCAAGTTACATTGCTGGATTCTGGTCTTTTAATTGTACTTAATTCAAAGGGACCAGTCTGCCCCTTCAATGCCCAAGATGGGCATCAGTTGGATGGAACTGAATGCAACTTCAACCCTTTCCAAAATCAATGCCTTATCCAAACACACCTTATATACTCTGGATGGTGAAAAAGTCAAAGTTACCCCCTGATCTGGTCAAGTTCACCAATGTGAGCTGTATAGAGGATATCTGCTTAATTACTTCACTACATTCTGAAGAGTCAAAGTCAAAACAAGCTCTCTCCACAGATGTAGTGTCTCAAGTTTAAAATCACAACACCAGGTTATAGTCCAACAGGTTTATTTGGAAGCACCAGCTTTCGGAGCACTGCTCCTTCATCAGGTGTTTTTAAACTTTGTACACCCCAATCCAACAGCAGCATCTCCAAATCATGATTACCAGTGTTTCACTTGCAATTTTTACATTTCAGATAGATTGGAGGTTCCTGGGAGGAAATGAGGAATAAAAAAGTCTTAATTGGTGAAGACATTCACATCACTACTGATTAGTTAATAAACAGAATTGAAACCAAATAAAAAACTCTAGCCATCATGACAATCCATTCCTCCAATTCAATTCCTAGGTTCAGAAACAAACATTAGTCTGTACTCAGGCAGCTTTTTAAGCTTACCTTACCTCCAACAAAGAATGAGTAAGGATCAACTGCAAAGTCAGTCCCTGCCAACACACTCCTGGAATTAACAGAACTGAAGAACAAATCCAAAACTTCATGACTGGAAGGCGGGTTGTTGAAAAATACTAGATCGCTTGTCACAAACACTGATCCTCTCCTTTGGTTTGATGGGGCATTGAGTAGAGCAAAAAAAAAGAAAGAAAACAAAAAGTTGATATTAGAACATGTTATAAAGCTGACTATACAAGCTGCACACAGGGATCAAAAAGACCACTAACAAATGTTACATAGAGGAACCCACTCCTGAAGTAGTCTCATTTTGAAATTGAGATATGTTAAATTGAATTTAACATGTATTTGCGTGAGAAGGACTGGCACACATTTGGTTTCAACGATAAAAAATGGAGACAGATCAAAGAAAAGCACTGTGTACAAGTTAACATTGCACATACCTTAAAGTCTTAACTACTCTAGCATCACCACTTTAGTGAAAATCAAATTACAATGTTTCTATTCCATCTAATAAAAAAGTTAAATCTAACTGCTAAGTTCCCATCCTGAGCTTTGAAAACTTCTCTTGTATGCTTAAAGATTTTCAACTTTGAGTTGTAAGCAAACATTCCTGGTCTGGAAGATTTTTGCATACAATTAGCATTCCCTTAACTGCTTTGAGCAACTTCTTCTAGAAGGGACAACAGTTACACTTGACTTCAGACAACTCTCCATCAAACGGAACCAAAAACATTGAACTAAAAATATAACATCCTACATTCTGGTAAGCTAATGCAGAATGTCTCAACTCTATAGTTAAGCTCTTGATATAAAAACTTTTATTAACACTCCAGGAACTGCGCACAGGCTTAAAATATGGATCCATCTCAACACGATCACTCATGCCACTAGATTGAAATCTAAAGTACAAATCTCAGTTTAGAGGACAATTTCTAGAGTGTGACAGTCACTAAACATGAGGTGAGGGAAGGTGGGGTGCAAGAGTTTATGGACAGATTAGATAAGTACAAGAAAAAAAAGAGGACGGATTGCTTCAAACTCCTGACCAAAACAATTGAGATTTGATTTGTACAGTGATCTGTATAATTAAAAATCCAATCAATCATTCTCACTGGGACAGCTTTCTTTACTTCTATTGAGCCAGCAGTAAAAGATGGAAACAGACCCTTCAGTCTAACTCTTCCATGCTAAAGAGATATCCTGAGTTAATCTAGTCCCATATCACTGTAAACCCTTGCCCATTTGTATACTCATCCTGATGCCTTTTAAATGTTGTAATTGTACCAGCCTCCTCCACTTCCTCTAGCAGCTCATTCCATACACATACATCACCCGGCACTTAAATGTTGTGCGTCAGGTCCTTTTAAATTCTTCCCCACTCACCAGAAATCTATGCAGTCTACTTTTGGATTGGACTGCACAATCCTGGGGAAGAGACCTTGGCTATTCTCTTTCGATGCACCTTGTGACTTTATAAAACTTATGCCTTGCACCTGAATTTAGTGTTCCATTTAGCAGAAACACAAGAATTAGAAGTTTGCTGCATCACAACCCTCCTAGTGGCATTGTGGGTGTACTGACATCAGTTCGATGAGACAGCTTACAATTACCTTCAAAAGAGGCAAGTGCATGATAATAAGTGCTAGCTCAGGTAGCAACACCCACATCTGCAGTGTAACTATAATTGGAAAATATTCTTTCCCCATTTCAAGGAAGATCAGGCATGACTGCTGGCCAGAGACCACAGTCTAAACTCCACAGATAAAACACAGGAAGAGCTATTTGTTATTGCACAATTTAAAGATTAAGCCACAAATGAAGTACTGAACAATTACACAAATCGCTTGGTAGGGAAATTTCACTTACCCAAATTGTTTGATCACTGCTTGCACAAAGTGGCCATATTTTGGCTGCAAGATCATCTGTAACTAAAAAGTCATTCAACAGATAAGGATCATAGAATGGTTATGGGGCTGAAGGCCACTCAGCCCATAGAGTCTACACAAGTAGAAATTGTATAACTACTGTCAATTGTTTGCAGGCAAGCAAAGATAACGTTGGTTTTAATGGGACAGTATCCATTAGAATCTGATGTCCAGGCTCCATCCCATGTGACATCTGAATGACTAAACTGACAGCTAAAAGTAACCTACACCTTACCAGAGGAAATAACTGAGGGGTTCTAAGCTACGCAAAACCTACCCAACTAAAAATGTGTAAGCTAAGGGGGGTGTTGCTTGGGTGCATGAGTCAGGGGTAAATGTAGAGTAACAGGGCAAGGGAATAGGTTTGGTAGGTTACTCTGGATTGTTGGGCCAAAGGGCCTGTTTTCACATAGGGATTCCATAAAAAACTTCAAATGAGATGTTGGCATCACTGACAGGTAGGGATGACAGGTTTCCTCCAAGAGATTTTTTTTTTTTAAAAATTGACTTAATAGACCAACTCAAATTCCAGGTTTCACAAAACACTATGGTGTGATTTGAATTCATACTCAAGATTAGCATGTGATTGTTGTGCAGTGACATTATGCTACCAAAAAGGTAAAATGCAGGTTGGCTTTCATAGCTGGAAGATTCAAGTACAGGTATTTTAGTATAATACAACCAAACTGTGCAGCCTCATGCTGTAGAAAGTTCACACTACCCAAACAGTGTCCACTATTGGTCAATTGCATTACAGCCAATCAGATCTGCAACACTTATCACAAGTTCCTGTACAGAAACAAGGATGTCTTGTCGCAATTATACAAGGCATTTGTAAGGCCTTACCTGGAATATTGTGCACGATTTGTGTCCTTAGAGGACAATTGTTGCAGAGAGTGCAGTGAAGGTTTAACCAAATAGGATTCCTGGGATGGTAAAACTGACATGGAGAGATTGTGTCAGTTAGGATTGTATTCACTGGAGTTTTACAAGAGTTGTTTGGGAAGGGGGGTGGAGTTAATCTTATCTTTCAGATTTCACCAGCACTAGACATTACATGCAGGAAATGTACTTTTGGAGGGGTGGGTGGAATGCATAGAAGAGCAAGAATCCATAACTGGGGTGAAGGCTAAAGGGTAAAACTTTTGGGACTTAAATTTTTTAATCTCAGTATTGAGCCTGTGGAAGTGGTTAAGACCAAGACATGGGTTTAAGTAGGCAGATATAGCCATCATAGCTAAGTGAACAGGGATGTGGGGGAAAGACAGGATTAAAAGTATGAGCTGGAAAATCAACCATGAGCACAATGAATGGCTGAATAGTAAGAGGTCAAATGGCCTACTTCTGCTATGCTTCTATGTTAAATTTAATTTAACCTAGTTAAATTTAACTAGGTTCAGTTAACAAGACTTAACTGCATATGGAGTAAGGTGGGTACTGGAGTCCGTGCCCCTTGTACCAAGTTTGCTGTTATTCCATTGTAACTTCAGACTTTGTCCACCACCCTAGCCATCCTCCTAGGAGGGTCTTAGACAGAATGGATTACTAGAATGATAGCACAACCAATTAAACAGACTGAACATGTCAGCTCAATACAGAAAGCAGAACAGTGTGAGATGGTCAGACTACTTTAGGAAGAAATTAAATCTTTGGGGAAATGGGACTAAAGAAAGTGCAACTGAATACAGAAATGGTAAAGTGTAATGAATTTTGCAGAAAATGCTGGAAAATGAGAATTATGGATCAATGGTCAGCACAGTGGACTGCTGTGCTGTACTGTTCTATATTTTAATTGGAGGGTTTGATCTTAGAGATTGATCAACTGATAAAATTAGTGCAAAAGTTAACCACACCCAAACTTGGCCATCTCCTGTTTAAATGGACCAGAATTTCACAGCAACCCATTGCCTGAGGTAACATGTGGCTTGCTTCTCTCTACCACATAACCCAGCAGCTAACTCCTGTGTACAAGCATTTAACAAGAGTGTATTCTGTCAAGGTGGTGTCAGGAACAGTCTACACAGAAAGCAAGCTAGTCTCCCACTATGTAGAAGATAGCAAAATACTGGATGTCTAAGTGTACAGTAAACCAATTCCCAGATTCTCCCCCTCCATTTGCAGATCCTTACATACTAAAACTAAGTACTACCCAAACCACATGGCTTACCTTTAATACTAGTAGCAGCAGAATGTGGAAAAGTCCTTAGACAAGTCAGATGTATTGTTATCAAGCTCAATACTACATGTTGAAAGATCCCACCCAAGCCATTGCTTTTTTTGTGTAGTTCTGAACAATGTACAGAAGATGCCAGCTTCCAATCAAGTCAGCTGCCAACTTTATCTACAAAATGACTACACCCTAATTTAGAATCTAACTGAAGTGCTTCAGGGATGCATAAGAGTTCTGCACATTTTTCTAGACTAAAATGGAGCAAAAAACACTTAAAGTTCAGCATTTTCCTGAATATGTTGCACAGCCCAGTCAACAAGATCAAAGTATTAAAAAGCTACATACATTATACAATGCAAGCAGTTCTCCAGCTACATTGATTTATTCTTTTATAAATACAGATTAAAAATCAGATAAAAGTTAGCAAAAGCAGAACAGGTACCTTTGCATCAGTCACAGCGCATGTGTGGCAGGATAAAAGGGAAGCATTGCCCTAGACATTACAACTTCAAAAACACCAGAAAAAAGGAAACACCACGATAAAAAGGAACTTACTGCTCGGGTCACAGCTTTGCTGAGGCTGCAAAAATATGCAGATCGTGAATCTCTGAGTGTAGAATTGTATTTCTGGTTGGTGATCAGAAAGGAAATTGGAAGGACTCCAACATTGACACCAGACCCTATGAATGAGAGGAGAGATTACAGCAGCATTCAAATGCACTAGTAAAGTTAACTTTCCACTTAGGTATCAATAGGTATTTCTAAGCTTTAATAGATATTGGGAGTATTTGGCATGTAAAAAGGATATAGAATTATAGCCAATAAAACATCTGCACCACTATTACCTGGTCAAATTTCCACACACAAGTCTCTTTCTGCAGGTGAGACAGCCACAACACTGGTTATTGACATGAGTTAATCAAATACACAAGGTCACCAAGAAACAAAAGCAATCCAATTATACACCTGAAACCACAAGCAAAACTGTTCTACAGGTCATCAGTTCTTTAAGTCAATTTGCCCCAAGAACCATTCCCCTAAAAGTCTGCAGGGGAGGCTATTATGGCTGAAGGTCAACTACCCTTATACAAAATGGTGAGTCAACTGCTGCATATTCATTGTATATGTTTGATTGGTGACTCAAGTGCTCAGAAAGAAAGTTGAGCCAGTGACAGCCGCTTAAAGAAAGAGCAGCCAACCCTCATGCTGTTTGCAATTTAGTTGGACAAGTTACTAAACTTTAGACAAGAATAAGGTCTCTAGTACAAGTAGCCCACAGTGCATGGTTTTCAATTGTATCCCAGCTTTCAACTGGTGCCAACACCAAATAGCAGCCAGTCAATAAATTTGGAAAGAACATTTTAGAATCAGTGATAGAGGCAGAGTGATAATTTCACTGGAATAGTAATACAGAGCTTGAGCCCAATATTCAAGAAATGGGTTCAAGCCCCCACCATAGCAGATGGTGAGTTTTCACTTGCTCAGCTAAATCAGAATCCCTACAGTGGGGAAGCAGACATTTAAGCTCAGAGTCCACACTGACCCTCTGAAAAGCAGCCATCTAGACCATTAAATCTATTGGTTCTTTAACCCTGCATATACCACAGGAAACCAACCTTGCTTACACATCACTGGACACTATGGGCAACTTAGCATGGGCACCCATCTAACCTGCACATCTCTGAACAGGAAATCCACACAATGTGTAAACTTCCACAGCTGCCCATGGCTAGCATCAAACCCAGGTCCCTGGCATCAAATGCTGAAGATTGCAGTTGAGAATGTGGTGTTGGTAAAGCACTGGTCAGGCAGCAGAGGAGCAAGAGCAAGTTGACATTTGGGCATAAGCCCTTCATCTCAACTAATCACTAAGTTTATCCTATAGCCATGTAATGGTAATGTAACCATCAATAGTCAAAAAAACCAACTGGTTCACTAATGTCTTTTAGGGAAAGGATTCTGCCATCTTTGGCATGACTTCAGTACCAGTAATCTTGTAGACTCTGGACAAATAGCGTTGGGCAATAAAATGCTGCCCTAGTTAGCAACATTCACATCCCATAAACATGAAAATTGTAAGAGCATTTTCTTTCCCTCATTTGTAATAACCAAGTTTAGTCTCAAAATAGGTCCACCAATCTTCATGGTGTAGCCCTTCAACCCAGAAACAGGAAATGAGGGGAAGTCTATAAAAACAATGCTTCTTTTGAAAAGCAACCAAAAAACATACAATCCAGAGGTCTCATGTTAGCCTGCACAGCTGAATAAAAGCTAGTGTTCTATTCTTCCTGCAACTTTCCATTCACCTTTAATCACTTGCTACATCCAAATTCAAACTATTCTGCAGCATTCCCAGATTCTGCTGCACTCTAGTTCTGCAATCTTTCATTTAATTCACATACTGCTTTTATTCATGTGGCATTGTATGACAGTTCACATTGAACCACATTACGTGACTAGACATCCTAAAAAGACGACTTCCTTCTGTAAGGCTCAACATACTTTGTGGCCCCATGCCTGCACATGAGGCTCCCAACTATATTTTCACCTCATCTCTTCCCATTTTGTTCCAGCTGAAGTGGGAAATTTACTTGTAATTCCAATTTGAACTTTGCAACACATTCATTCCGAGCAAAAAAAAGTCTCTTGAAGGAGTTGGACTGCATTCTACAGTCTTAAAACAAGTTGCTGAGGAGGTTAAAAATGTGGCAATTTTCCAAAATTCTTGAAAGGGTTTCATTGGACTGGAAATCTCACCCCTCAAACAGAACTTCAAAAGCTATTGTCTCCAAATAAACCTGTTGGACTAAACTTGGTATTGAGATTTTTAATCTTGTCCACTCTAGTCCAACACAGATTACCTCCCATATGATTTGGGAGGAATGTAGCAGCATGGGTGCAAATAAGGCTGGCAGTCAAGACAATATGTACATCCAGGGGAACAGGAGCAGCCTGTTAAGGGACAACTGTCAAAACTGTCAAAGAGGAATTTCTTCAGCTGGAGCATTGAGAATCTGTGGAAGTCATTGTCACAGAAGGCTGGTGGCAAAGTCATTGAGTGTCCAAGTCAGATGTGGATTCTGTTGATAAGAGGACCAAGGGTTACAGGGGAAAGGCTGGAGCATGGGGTTGAAAAGAGACTCACCATGGTTGCATGGTGGAACAGATAACGGACTTAATGGCTTAATTCTGCTCCTCCCTCTTAGGGTCTCAAGTGCCTTTAACAAGCAGGATGTGAAGAGTCCAGTCCCACTGGAATCGGTGGGAGTGTTCACTCAACTCCAGATGAGAAGTTTCTGTTCCAAAGGTGGACACTTTACAGAACAGCCAGCAAGAGATTCTGGGCGACATCAAAAGGAGTCTTGTAGCCTTCTGTGGTGACACCCCTCAAATGAATCTCTGAATATTACATGCAAGCAGTATATTTTACACCTTGTTTGGGTGTGACTAAGCTCTTAACACCACATGGCTGATTGTAAGATTGCTTTTGTTAGAACAGGTATTTCTCAGTGACCAGTGATTGCTACTTTCCTGTGACATATCAAATTGTCTGCAGGAGCTGGTTACTGTATTATTCACAATGTTACTAGGAAAGGGAGGTAGATAATAGGCCTTAGTACTGTTCTCATTGGTCTTCACATGTTAATAGGGTAAGGAAGTGTGTGTTAAAAGGAAGAGGTCATTAATAAGATTTTAACCAGGGCTGAGTCTTATTCAGAAAAACATCTTTGCTCAGTGCTGGGAACAAAACATGTGGCTTCAGATGATTTTGGCAGTTCAGAAGTAGCCAGACACCTGCTGTGATTTCCAGTCTCAGCCTATCAAAGGACAGGTACACAATTAAACAGCGAGTCACTCCAATAGGAGATCTTTAACCCTAGAGTTCCAATACTCAAATCACTGAAGCCAATAAAACTAGCTTTTTACATATGGGTTCTCAAACTTCACTATGACCTCAACTTTTTAAAACTATTAGATGAGGAGTGAAAGTGATAGCTAAAAATTTACAAACAAACAGTGATAGGCTGGAAAGAATGTGGAAGATGACAATGGGGGAAAAAAAATATGATCACAGCTGGTATTACTGGACAAGTCACATTCCAGATTGAAATCTGGCTTGATTTGTTTCAGTCAGGTGTTTTTCACAGAACCAAAGACAAGGCTGCAAGTTTTAATAAAAAGCAAGAGTGTATTCACTCAAGAATACAAAGAAAAAGATTAGTTGTACACAAGTTAATATTTTGAAGCCACATTTTGAATCTATAATCCAAAAGGCATTGACAGTACTCAGTTCTCTATTACATAGAAAATCTTAGCTAACCTTGGCTTTAAATCCCTTAAAATCTGACAGCTTCTACCTGAATAAGGAAAAGATTTCCTGGCATTGGTAACAGTCCAGAGAAGGTTCAATAGGTTTATCCAGGAACAGAGGGGCAGTTTTGAAAAGTTGGACCTCTTCTCATTGGAGTGGAGGAATGAGGGAGGACATTGAAACAAAATGATTCTTAGGGGGCTTGACAGGATAGATGCAGAAAGATTGTCCCATCTTCTGGGAGAGTCTGGAACTAGAAGGCTTAACCTCCGTTTACACATTTAAAAGAAATGGAATTTTCTCAGAAGGTAGTGACCTTATCTTGTTTTTACTAAAAGGGCTGTCAAGGCTGCATCATGGATATTCAAGGCAGATTATTTGAGAATTAGGGGCTCCAGAAATAATCAAAAAAGTTAAATCATTGAATTTTTCATAGATATGGACAAAGCCCAGATGTCAAGTTCAAAATGCAAACTCAAACATTAAAATATGTAAATCCTACATGAAATTCTTCACTTGGCAGGAAGAGACCATATTAAACAGAACTGAAAGTTGAATATAGCATTTAGTGCAGAAGTGCAAAATATTGGTTTGGAGGTACCGCATTTAAATCAAGGTAGCTAATGGAATGCCATCTTCTTGTTGGAGGGAAATTGAATATAAAACATCTTCCTTTTATGTTTCAATCATGCAGATCATTACTACAAGTGTGGTCTCTACACAGTGCTGAATTTGGTCTTTGGAAGAATACAAAATGCATTGGAAGCAGTTCAGATATCTGGAAGTGAGCAATTGCTCTTCTAGGAGAATCTGAACAGGATGGGCTCATTTCAGCTGGAATTTTAGAGGAAAGATCAAAAACGTACAAGACTCTGAAGTGGTCTTGCCAAGCAGGGTGGGGAAAAGCCCATGAATACATGTCCTATCTAGAACTGTGCGCATTTCAGGACAGAAACAGCTCATCTTTCAGGGTTGAGATACTAGCCCTCACCTTAAGTCAGTGGAAGCAGGGGGATTTAACAGGAGGGTCCTCAGCCTAACAAAAATCCACAATTAAATAGAAATGTGGAATTCAAAATTGAAGATCAACCATGATCACTGAATAACAGGTATGAAGTGTCTACTTTTCCTGCTTATTTTGTATGTTTGAGCATGAATATACACCAGATACCAACTACTCTACACTGGCTGAAGGCTTCAAAATTTATACTTTAAAATGTTAGATAAGGAAAGAAAGAGTCATTGATTACTTCATTTTGCCAAGTGTGATGCATTGGTTGCAAAGGATTGTATACACAAATCTCAATCACATGCAACCTAATGAAGTCTCAAATTTGCTAAAATCATGAAACTTACCATTTACTTTCAGAGACCTCAGATCCACAGAATCATTAACAAGGCTGGTTAGCAATTGCAAAGCCTCCATGTGTACAGAAGAGGAGATCAGTAGTGCTGTTCCCAGGATGTTCACATCTCCTTGGATACGTCTGCAAATAATTAAATACAAGCAGCCAAATTTCAGTATTTGCCAGTTCTCCAAACCAAGGACCAATTTGCTTGAACTGAGCACTCATTTGTTCTAAAGAGTTATGAGAGACCTAAAATTGAGGGTCAATTAATTATGACAGCTCCTTCTACATTAGACTATTACTACAATTTAAACACCATGAACATGATTGGAATAAATTTAAACTCCACAATGCATTTGGAAACGAGCTAACCTCAAGCTGGTATGACAGAACAAACCAACCTGGCATTTGGTGAACAGCCTGTCCTTCTAAACAGATGCATACAGACAGGACAGAACTTAAGTTAATGGACTAATGTTATGCCAAATAAGTTTTTGCACACTGGGTTTTCACCCAACAATTTGAGTGAATAATGCTCTACCACTGAAATACCGGCCATTTGGTTGAGTGATCAACAATAGATCATTTGTAGTCATTACAAAACTTGGTAACCATTGATGGAACAGTTCATTAATGCCTGATGAATCACTGGCTAAAATTTGTCCAGAATGCTTATTGCATTCATGGTTTTTTTAGAGAACAAGACAGAGGCAGGACATTTATGGTAGTTATGGCAACAGGATGTCAAAATATGATCACTAATCTAGGAAAAGGCAGATGAAACCAATATCATCTTTAGGCTCCTCAAAACTAGAAAGCCTCCTTCAACATGGGATCCAAAATTAACTTAAGCCAATCTTCTCAAAAAGCAAGATTTGTAACTCCCACTACTAGACAATTTTAATTCACAAGTGTGTATAGGTCAAAAAGCTAATTAGTCTTCAACAAGACATTTCCTTTCATTTGTATTTTCATTGTTTGGCTTTAGATTCAAGATCAAGATGATCTGTTCTTTGTTGTTAGTGTCAAAAGGTTTCAGTTGTGCAGTTAACAAACCCAAAAAAGGAATCACTAGAGGGGGAAAAAAAATCAGAACTACAAATCTACTGATGTTAATTTCTGTTGGGGGTGGGGGAGCAAAAAGATGGGAGTAGGAGTAGGTCATCCCACCCTTTGAGCTGCTGTGCTAGTTGACAAACAGTGGAGAATCTGTGCCAATTCCTACTTTCTCCACATACCCTTTGACCCCTTAAGCTGATATAATCAACTCCTTGAAAACTTTCAATGTTTTGGCAGCACGGTGGCACAGTGGTTAGCACTGCTGCCTCACAGCGCCTGAGACCCAGGTTCAATTCCCGACTCAGGCGACTGACTGTGTGGAGTTTGCACGTTCTCCCCATGTCTGCGTGGGTTTCCTCCGGGTGCTCCGGTTTCCTCCCACAGTCCAAAGATGTGCGGGTCAGGTGAATTGGCCATGCTAAATTGCCCGTAGTGTTAGGTAAGGGGTAAATGTAGGGGTATGGGTGGGTTGTGCTTCGGCGGGTCGGTGTGGACTTGTTGGGCCGAAGGGCCTGTTTCCACACTAAGTCTAATCTAATCCCACAGGTTCACCACATCCTGGGGTGAAGAGATTTCTCATCTCAGTCCTAGATAGCCTTCAACACCTAGTTCTAGACTCAGTAAATTCAGGAAAGATGTTCCTGATGACCAGTGTAGTCCTGTTACAATCTGGTTGCTTTGGAGACCTGTCCTCATTTTTCTAAAAACTCAAATGAATATAGTCCTAGCCAGTCCAGTCTGCCATCCCAGGATGGAGTCTGGTGGCTTGGATTTGGTGGTGATGGGGGGGGCCCAGGACTTGTACATCTGAGGGAGGGGCAGGGGTGGGGGGGGGGGGGGGGGGGGGGGGTGGGGGGGGAGAGACAAGGAGAGAAGAGGAGAGCTGAAGTGGTCAGCCTGAGTAGTGGGGTTGTTTGGGGTCCCAAAATTTGACTACCCACACCCCAAAGTTACATTGCATCTGATAAGATTACAAAACAAAAAAAAAAGCATAGACATGTGAAAAGCTGAATTTAACACTACATTTCCAGTTTCATGCCCTTTTAGTTCACTCATTGCTGTTAAGAGGTTTGGAGTCCATATTTCACCTGGATACAAATTTTTTGGAACACTTTGCTAAATTTGTACTCTTACTCACTGCACCTGAACTTGAGTGAACATCTTCACGCTCCAGCTGTCTGCTGGTTATTCTTCAAATGACCATAATGTGGCAACTTCCTGCTTATACTGTTTCCAGGTCAAGGGTTGCTAAACCACACAATTGTCTCATTATCCAAGGAAATTACATCTGATCTTTGATGATTCAAGTGTAAATGCCTTGGTTCAACCTTCATAAATAAGTTCCATTTTTCTTTTACATTGACTGCTTCTAGGTTGAAGGCCAGCACAGCTGAACAAAAAAATACTAGCCACAATACATCAATTTTTTAGTTTTCATGAAGCACTAGCTACTTTAACAAGGGCAGCACAGCAGCTCAGTGGTTAGCACTGCTGCCCCACAGCACCACAGACCCAGGTTTGATTCTAACCTTGGGTGACTGTGGAGTTTGCACATTCTCACTGTCTGCATGGGTTTTCTCCAGCAGCTCTTATTTCCTACCACAGCCCAAAGGTATGCAGTTAGGTGAATTGGCTACGCTCAATTGCCCATCACATTCAGGGATGTGTAGGTTAGGTGCATTAGTCAGGCCAAAAAAAAGTGTAGATTAAACAGGTAGGACATGGTCCGGATGGCTCACTCTTCAGAAGGTTGTGTGGACTTGGGTCAAAAAGTCTGTTTCCACACTGTAGGAATTCTATGATGCCATAAAAAATCTCAGACCTTAAAATGGATGCCAGAGCAGCATTTGATTAAAAATTAAGTCAATCTGCATGTAGTTTATCTGGAGTCCCTGACCAAGTTTTATATTTTTGATACAATTGATTTGCTGACCTTTTGTGCAATAAGGCAGGGCAGGTGACTGAAAGAAAAGTGGGGGAACACTTTGGATTGAGCAAACCTACTTCTATTAGTTTCAAAGTTGTTATAGAAAGTGATTAACTCCCATAAAAAAGTTAAGTTCTTAATTGGAGTAAGGCAACTTTTCATGTTAAGTGGCATCAAAAGTTGATCAGAGTAGATGGTTCATAGGTAAAGGGCATCAGATTGAGTTCAGAGGCATTATGTTCCTATTAGGAATGAAGGGCAAGTTTGGGAAGATTAAGGAATAATGGATGAATAAAAATAAAGGTTAGAGAATCTTAGATTATGGACAATCTAGTTCAATTGAATCTCAAAATCAATAAAAAAATATGGGCTATTCTTAAGAATGAAAATCAGGAAAGCAGAGGAGGAGATGGCATTGGATTATCCTTAACCTTATTTGCCAAAGATTTTCCAAAGTGCATGAGGGCAACTAGAAAAGTGGTAAGGCCTCAAAGATCAAGGTCATCTTCTGGCATTGAAACCCAGGAGATTGGAGAGATACTAAGTGAATCCTGTGCGTCAGTTTTTACTCTGGAGAAAGAAAGACTACTAGAGAATGAAGAGAAATAAAACCAGTTCACATTACAGAAGAGGTTGTTTGAGATGTTTGAGAGATTATAAAGTTTGACAAATCTCCAGGATCTGATCCAATTTATCCCAGGATGTTGTGGGAAGGAAGGAGGAAATTATGAAACCCTTTGCAGAAATATTTGCATCTAACTATAGGGCAGCTAATCTTGTACTTTAAAGAGAAACCAGGGAACTACTGACCAGAGACTAACTTCAATTGTGGGTAAATTGTGCAAAGTGATTACACAAAGATAGGATTTATGGACATTTAGAGGCAAAAAAATAAACAGTCAACATGGTTGTGCAAGGAAATATAGCGTCTCAAGCTCGAGTTTGAGGGAGTTACTAAAAAGATTGATGACAGCAGTAGACATGTGTCTTTTAGGAAAGCCCTAGACAAGGATGTACATGGTAGCCTAATTAGCAACTATTTGGAAGTGCTAATGTTGGACTGGAGGCATACAAAGTTAATCATAACACCAGGTTATAGCCTAATGGGTTTATTTGGAGGCACTAGCTTTCAGCATACTGCTCCATCAGGTGGTTGTGGAGAAAAAAATGTTGGGTCAGGGGGAGTTGCCAATTGGATACAGAATTGGCTTAAAGGCAGGAGGCAGTGGTAGTTGAGGGCTGCAGGCAGAATTCCACAGGGATTGGTTCTAGGTCCACTTTTGACTGTTATTTACATAAAATTATTGGATGAGAAGAGGCCTGGTTCATGAGTTTGCAGACGACACCAAAATTCGTAGCATAGAAAATAGTTGCTGTCTTAGATTACATAGCAATCTTGATCAAATGGGTCAGTGGGCTTAAAAAACGGCAGATGGAATTCAATCTAGATGGTGACATTGTCTTTTGCTCCATTAATTGTACAAGTCCAACCCTTGTTGGTTGGTAGGGCCTTTGGTAGTGTTGCAGGAGATGGAGGTACATAATTCTTTGAAGTTTGCATCACAGGGTGGTTAGGGGTATTCTAAACACTTTCCTTCATTGCTCAGAAATTGAGTATGTATGAGTTGGGACATGCTGAGGTTGTGCAGGATATTGGTGAGGCATCCTCTAGATGATAGTGTCCAGTTCTGGTCGCTCAGGAAGGATATTAAGCTGGAGATGGTTCAAGAGATTTACCAGAATGTTGCCTGGAATATTGTGCTCAATTCTGGCCTCCCTCCAATGGGAAGATGTTGAGAAACTTGAAAGGGTTGTCAGGACATTACAAAGAATTACAAAGGATGTTGTCAGGATTGAGGGCTTGAGCAACAGGAAGAGGCTGAGCAGGCTGGGCTGTTCTCCCTGATGTGTTGGAGGCGGAGGGGTCACCTTATAGAGGTTTATGAAATCATGAGGGACATTGATAGAACAGAGGGCGCATCAGAACTAGAGGGCAAAGGTTTAGGGCGAGGGAAAGATATAAAACAGGGACCCAAGGAGCAACTTCCAGAAGGTGAAGCATATATGGAATGAGCTGACTGAGGAAGTGGTGGAGGCTGATACAACTTTTAAAAAAGGCATCTGGATGGGAATAGGAATAGGAAGGGTTTGGAGAGATATGGGCCAACTGCTAGCAATGAGACTAGATTAGGATATCTGGTCGGCATGGACACAGACTAAAGGGTCTGTTTCTGTGCTTAAAATTATCAGATGTAATAAAAGAAAGGCTGGGATCTTTTTCCACTGGAGTGTAAGAGGTGACCTAAGTAGAAGTTAAGATTAGGGGTATCTTAGAGTTAATAGTCTATGTCTTTACCCTAGAACAGGGGAGGTAAATGACTATGGGGCACATTCAAAAAGGAAAGATTTAGAAAAAAAGGACAGGTAAATGTTTATTTTTTTTATACAGGTAGTGGTTTGTGTGGCATGAACTTCCAGAGGAAGTACTGAATGTGGGTACACTTAACATCCAAGACATCTGGATTAGTTCATGAATAGCAAAGGGATTTGGAGGAATACGGACCAGGAGCAGGCAGGTGGGACTAGCTTAGTTTGGGATTATGTTCAGCTTGGACTGGTTGGACTGAAGGGGTCTGTTTCTGTGCTGTAGGACTGACTATTCCATTTCAGAAGCAGGCATTTCCTGAAGAGTGATGTTTGACATCATTTGAAGGGAAGTTACCAGTTTACAAGAAAAAAAAATAAAAATTACAAGACAATTGAGAAGCACATGCCAAGAGGTGCGCTCTTTGGAGCTAAACTTTCATTTAACCCACATCTCACTGCTTTAAAGGTTTGTCTTCAACAAAGTATCTAAAACTTGGCTGCATACCTTGGACAAAATTCATTCTGCTCCGTTGCAAACATACTCACATGTCCCTTGTAATATCGAATTCCTGGACCAGATACTTTTCCTCCAGGGTTTCCACAACCTTTAAAAAAAAAGACAAATTTGATTGAAAAAGACTACAGGAAGGAATTTCTACCAAAGTATTCACAACGTCTTTAAGATTTTAATTCAACGAGTAAAGAGAAAGGCACAGTCTTATTTAAAATGGCTTTAAATGAAAAATTGAGCATACTTCAATGTTGGTAACATTTAGCTTCCTTTACATACCCAAGATACCATGTGAAGAATTTGTTTGAACCTGACAACATGTTACCACAAACAAGTACTTCATGGGAAGTTAAAAATGGGTATGGAATCACTGATTGCTATTGAACCATTCACAAAACCACCCAAAGACATTCAAATCTAATTTGTGGAAAGGGAGAATCTCAATTCAATTGGATAAAGCTGTGATCAGTTTAACGAATGCCAACGTGATTAATGGCCACAAAAGCCCATCTTAGCCTAACATTGGATTCTTTCCCTAAACAATCCTTAAGTGAGTTGTGTCAACCATGGATACACTCTCCACATTCCTTTTAGTGCCTCAATAACCTTTTCCATTACATTAGAACTGAACAGTGTAAACTAGGAGACTAATCCACAATGGAAAGTAATTAAAAAAACATTGCTTAGTTATTTTGGTGGTGTGACAGACCATGAAGGTTACCTCAACACAATTGACCTGGTGCAGATGGAGTTTGATCTAAAAAAATAAGCTGTATATTGGTAGGGCAAATCAGGGCAGGACTGAGACACTTAATAGCAAGGTCCTGGAGGTGTTGCTGAACAAAGACCTTGGGATGCAGGTTCATTGTTCCTCAAAAGTGGAGTCACAGGTAGACAGGGTAATAAAGGCAGCATTTGGTATGCTTTATTTTATTTATTCAGTGCATGGAATACAAGAGTCTGAGGTCATGTTGCAGTAGTTCAGGACATTGGTTAGGCTACTTTAGGAATACTGTGTTCCATTCTAGTCTCCTTATCAGAAGGATGTTGTGAAACTTGAAAGGACTCAGGAAAGATTTAAGGATGTTGCCAGGGTTGGAGGATTTGAGCTAAAGGGAGAGGCTAAATAGGCTGGAGCTATTTTCCTTGGAGCTTAAAAAGGCTTAAAATAATGAGGGGCATGGATAGGATAAACAGACAAGGTCTTTTCCTAAGGACAGTAGAGTCCAAAACCGAGGGCATAGGTTGAATAAGAAAGGGAAAGATTTATAAAGGACCAGGGTGTTCCTTTAAGCAGAGGGTAGCACATGTATGGAATGAGCTGTCTGAGGAAGTGGTAGAGACTGGAATGATTACATTTAAGGCAGCATCTGGACAGGTATTTGCGTAGGAAAGGTTTAGAGGGACATGGGCTAAGTGCTGGCAGATGAGACTAGATTAATTTAAAACACCAGTCAGCATGGACATGTTGGACTGAAGGGTCTGTTTCAGTCTGACTATTTTATTGCAACATGTCTGAAAGTTGCTAGTCTGGGCTGATTAGAGCTTGGGAAATTCAACTTGTCACTCAAGTGTTTTTCATCTTCATTGGGTAATTGATTTGAACATTAAGTTAGAGTTCTATAATAAATAAAGTAGCATGATATTGACTAAAAATTTGAATTTCACAAAAACCATTTGCAGACAACACCTTACTGCAACCACATTAACAAAACAGCAAAAAAGTTTGAACTTGCACATTACTCAAGCACCAGATTTGGGTTTTTGAACTGCAAACCTTTTAAAAAACAACCAGATTAGATTTGTTAGGATTTGGTAAAATACATACCAAACTCTTCAGATGTTCAAGCAGTTCTGGATAAAATGCAGAGTCATCCAACCATGGACCAAACCCTGTGCTCAAAGCTGTGAATTCAATTGTCATTTTCTCAGGCAGCAGGTTTGCCACACTATAACCTGAAAAAAAATAGTAAAAATGTTTCTCAGAATAACTTTGAAACAGTTGTCAATAGTATTGAGAATTGATTCCACAAAGGGGTCAGAACATTGTTACACTAAAGTAATAAAATGAGCCTACATTAAAGTAGACCAGTAACTGATCTAAAGGCAAGCACCAAAATGTTGTTGCTTCTGTTGAAGGGCAATGCAACAGAAGGATGTTTCTGCATTGAAGCACTGCATTCAAACATCCAACAAGAGCATGGGATTAATTTTGTGGAGCATTGGTATGCTTTTGTAAAAGAGTTGGGTAAGATTTAAAGCACAAAGGCACGGACTTCAGAAAACTCAGATTTCTGAAGCGAGAAAGTGAACTAAAGAATTACTATAAATTGCTCTCAACAAATATGCCAAATTGCATTTATATTTCAATGTGAATGAGGTCATATGACAAGTGTATTTGCAGACGACCCCAAAATTGAAGGTGCAGTGGACAGGAAAAGTCTACCTCAGTATAATGGGATTTGATCAGGTGGGCCAATAGGCTGAGTGGCAGATGGAGCTTAATTTAGACAAATGTGAGGTGCTGCATTTTGCAAAGGCAAATCAGAGCAGGAGTTATACACTTAATGGTAAGGTCCTGGGGAGTGTTGTGAACAAAGACTTGAGTGCAGGTTCATAGCTCCTTGAAAGTAGAGTCAGGTAGATAGGGTAGTGACAGTGGTGTTGGGTATGCTTGCCTTTATTGGTCAGTGCATGGAGTAGAGTTGGGAAGTCATGTTGCAGCTGTGCAAGACATTAGTATTCCAAAAGTGGAATGACCACATGCTATTCTGGCCTCCCTGCTACAGGGAGGATGTTGAGAAACTTGAAAGGGTTCCAAAAAGATTTACATGGATGTTGCCAGGGTTGGAGGATTTGTTATAGGCTGGGGCTGTATTCCCTGGAGGCTGAGAGTTGACCTTAGAGGTTTAAGGTCAGAGGGATATAGATAGGGTAAGCAGGCAGTCTTTTCCCCAGGATAGCAGAGTCCAAAACTAGAGGGCATAGCTTTAAGGTGAGAGGGGAAGGTTTAATAGGGACCCGAGGGGTATTTTTCCATGCAGAGAGAGTGTATGGAATGAGCTGCTAGAGGAAATAGTGGAGGCTGGTACAATTACAACATTTAAAAGGCATCTGGATGGGTATATGAATAGGAAGGGTTTAGAGGGATATGGGGCCAGATTAAATTGAGGCTATATCTGGTCAGCGTGGAGTTGGACTGAAAAGGCCTTTTTCTGTGCATCTGTGACTCCACGTTCAAGCAACTTCAAAATGCAAGGTTAAATTCTCAACAGAAAAAGAATGCTCCAGCATATACACAGATACATCAACAAGTCTGTTCTCTTCACTATCAAAAGGGTTAATTCAGGCAGGAGACTTCAACATCCACAGGTTGAATGTTTCAGGCTTTCAATCTATTTTGCTCCAGATAGTCAAAATCTAATGATACTATTGACAGGCCAAGATCTAAGTTTTCAAAACTGCCATTTTATGACAGTCCCATTAATTTTGTATTCCCATATAATGGACTTAGATCCAAGAGGCTTTGAAATTTTAAACTGCTCCAACATTCCTCACTAGGTAAGTGGGCTGCAAGGCCACTTTCTTCATCTGAAGTGGAGTTTAACCCATTAAGTTAAGAGTTCAACATGACAGCTACAACATTTATGTGCAGTGCATCTCAGTCATAATTAAAAAGCACTCACCATTGCAAACCACAGAGTTGATATCAATCTCCAAATCAGTTGGAACCAAATCTTTACGGTACACGTGTGTGAGCACTGTTCGAACAACATCTGAACTACTTGGTAGAACCGCATCATTCTGGAAGACCAACTCACTCTTCACTTTAACTGACCCATTCCTGTGCATCATGACAGAGGCATTTCTAAGTTTGTAATTAAGCACTGGGAGTGGCATCATTCAAGTCTTTCAGCTTGTCAAAATTAACTCCAGCATGCTTATTGGTGACATGGTCAGGACAATTCACCCTTTGATTCAGTTAGACATTGAATAGGCAAATAACCCATTATGCAGAATGGTAGAACTAAGATCACCTTTTGATTTAACATAGAGTGTTAAGAAGTTTCATATCTGTAAGCAAGTCCCAAACATTACAGAGAAACCTTGATTATCCAGCATTCGATTATTTGTATAGAGCTATTCAACAAGAATGCAAGGTCCCGACGTTTAGCCAAGTTCGCTGGCAATTGATTAACCGAACAAAACACTCCCTGCCCTTGTCCTTTGGATAATAGTTTCCCCTATAGTTTAGGGGTGAGTTTCTGCTCAATCACCTCTATTTGGATCCTCCCTTCTACCCCGAAGGAGGTTTCTCCTCCTCATTGTGGGTGTAATATGCTGGGGTGGCTTCACACCATCTTGTCAATAGTGGCCAATAAACACCAGGCAAGGACAGATTGAAGCCAGGACAGCACCAGCTTCAAAATCTGAACACATTCAGGATCACAAATTGAAATTTTAAACTAATATTGCTTTAGCCCAGGAAACCATTGTTGCTTTGAGAAAGCAAATGCAAAGCAACTCTAGAACTAGAAGGCATAGACTTGGTAAGAGGTGAGGATATAAAAGATCTCCAGTGCAACTTTTCACACTGAGGGTGATACATGTACTATGAGCTGCCAGAGGAATAGGGGAGGCTGGTACAACTGCATCATTTAAAAGGTATCTGGACAGGTATATGAATAGGAAGGATTGGGAGGGATATGGACAGGTGGGACTAGATTGGGTTGGGATATCTGGTCAGCATGGACAGGTTGGACTGAAGGGTCTGTTTCTGTGCTATCCATCTCTTTGGCTGACTCAACATCAAGTTGTAGGATTTTTAACATCTCTAGTTTTTAGTAGTTATTGGAGGTGGAGGCATGGGGTTGCCTTTTCAGTGTTATCACCATGCAATAGCCCCACCGCATCTTTAAGGCCAGCATGGAATGGAATCCAGAATCCTGGTTCGGTCCAAATTCAGGACTCTACCTGGTACTAATGAGCAGTCACAGTAAATCAGCATCCCTCAATCTAAACGGAGGTGGTCTGACTGGGATATATACATTAGACCATCTATCTTGCTCATCTTGTAATGTAAAGGACAGTATTTAAAGATAGAAATGATTTAACAACCAAATGATTTATGTTCAATAAAAGAAAATGTTCAGATGAAGCAATAATGTGGGGTTGCCAGTTTTAGACTGGGGTGGACAAGTTGAAACTCATGACACCAGGTTTACTTGAAAATCAAGCTTTGAGTGCTGCTTAGTCAGCTGAACCCATTTGACAACAGACATGGCACCAGTCTGATGAAGCAGAGCAATTGACATTGTGGTACTAAATGCACATTTAGCTATCACTCTACACATTGGTAGGTTCCATTTTGTTTGCAAAAGTAAAGAAAGTAGGCATCATTGGAGAAAAGATGAGACTACTTAGGTTAAAAAGCCAGTCATTTGTATTCGGATTCCAAGAATCTAACTCAAAAGGAATGAAAGTAATTCCTACTTACGCAAAACTGAGGATCTTGGTTTCGAGAAAGCTGTCACCATAGCGAGCAGAAAATATGGGGTCCAGCTGAAACAAATGGCATCTCTTGAATTGCATTGCAAACCAGCCATCCAGCTAACTGACCCTCAACTCCAACTGAAGTGAACATGACTGACTTCCCCCTCAAACTCACCCCTCGGAGGCAGAGTGACCCTCAGGTGAAACCACTAGTCATCTCTCCAATGAGAGCAGTACCATTGTCTTTTTGAAAGATGACAACTTTATCTTGTATCAAGAAATAATTGCTATGTAGTGAGTTTGACAGTGGAACAATGCAAAAATACAACCCTCTTGAAATTCTGGTGGGACAATAGATTGTCAAAATTGTAAGGAAAATGGTGCTAGGCAGTGTCTAAATTTCTGCTTGACTGATTCAGTGAAATAGCATCTCAAGGGCATCCAGTCCATTTCTTGGACATTTAGCAGAGTTAACCCATTAGGTCCACTTGTCTCAACCGCCCAACAGTTTACATCTGTAGTATTTACCCTAATTCTGCTCTTGCAAAAAAAAAAAAAGGTAGAAAGAGCCAATTTAGTTCAGATTGCATTGCCACCCACGACAAAAATAAAGTCCTTCCTTTCTGGTTTCACCTTGTAAAAAGAAAAAGTAAATACACAAATTCATTCGATCCCATGGAGAGCTACAGCATAATAGTTTAAAAGTCAATGGTCAAACCCACATTTTATGGAAAAAATGACAAAAGGTAAGCAATCCTTCAAAGTGATTTGATTATACTACAACATTGACTTTTTTCACCAAAAGTAGCAGTCAACTGCATTCATTCCAGCTTCAAGTACATTAAAGATAAGTGCCCTGTGAAGGGACATTTAGAGTGAAAGCCTGGAAAACAGACCCCTTGGACCAACTAGTTCATGCCAACCATAATCCCAAGCTAAAAACTGGTCCCACTTGCCTGCATTTGGCTTCTATCCCTACAAAATCTTTCCAATTTACTTACCCAAAATATCTTTTTAAATACTGTAATTGTTGACCCACAATCACCACAAGTTTATGGACTTCCTCTGGAAGCTCATTCTACACAAACCAAGAGAAAAAAATTCCCCTTGCGTCTTTTTAAATCTCGCTCCTCGCACCTTAATGCGCCCCAGGTCTTGAAGTCACCCAGCCTTTTGAGTTTTAACACCTACCATCAGCTATCTATATCCCTCATGCTAAAACCTTCCCTAAGATCACCTCTCCACTGCCTACGCTCCAGTATATAAAAGATCTAGCCTTTATAACTCAAACCCTCCACTCCTAGCAACATCCTGGTAAATCTAAAGCAGAGGGTTTTGTAATATCTGTCCTACAACTGGGTGACCAGAATTGGATGCTATTCCATAGGAACTTAGAGCTTGTAGATTCGTTAATTGGAGTCTTTCCAAACTTTGGTTAAGTAGTTTTAAATTAGTGCTCATTTAAAAAGTGAATCTACATACTTACAGTTGCTTTCACTATTGCCTCCAGCTCCTTGTAGGCTTCTGAAGACTTATTACTCAAAGTATCTGTATAGTTTTGATTCAGGATTTCAAACTGCAATTGAAGGGGATTGCGGATGACTGAACTATGCGTGTATGAAGCAGTCTGACTGGATTCTATTGTCAAACTGCTGCCTTCAGGTTCAAGTCCACTAGTTGTCACCATTGTAAAAAGCTGCATGCCAGGGTCACTGGTTTTCAAGTAACTGCCAATAATTGAACTGGTTTGAGGAGCCATATAGCTTGTACTGTCTATGGAAGTGGACAGTTCCTCAGAAATGCTCTGCTCCCAAGTGCTGGAAACAGATTCAGCTCCAGAAACACTAGGCTGAAAATTGGGAGTAGATGAAGTTCTGGAGAAATACACCAAGTCACCAGGAAACTCACTAGTTGTGGCAATATCTTCACCAAGAGATGGTTGTCCATAAGGCAGTGCAGTAGAAATTTCCACAGAGGTAGATGACGACCAAGTGGTAGCTACAGAAGTATAGTGTTCACCCTCTGAAACAGATGGTGGCCAATTGGTCCCAATGGATGAGGAAGGGGTGGAGTACACATCCTCAGAAATGTCTGGAGATGGATAGTTAGCCCCAATGGAAGAAGGGGCTGTGGAGTACATATCGTCTGAAACATCTGAAGATGGCCAATTTGACCCAATTGAAGAGCGAGCAGTGAAATACACATCTGAAACATCTGAAGACTGATAGTTAGTCCCAATGGAAATGGAGTATATATCCTCTGCAACATTTGGAGATGGATAGTTAGTTCTAATGGAGGTAGCAGTGGAGTACATATCTGAAACATCTGAGGACAGCCAATTGCTCCCAATGGACGAAGCAGTTGAAACATCTGGAGATGAATAGTTAGCTCCAATGGAAGAGGTGGCTGTGGAGTACATATTTTCTGAAACATCTGGAGATGGCCAATTGGTCCCAATGGAAGGGCGAGTGGTAGAGTACACATCCTCCAAAACATCTAGAGATGGATCGTTAGTCCCAATGGAGGGAGCAGTAGAGTACATATCCTCTGAAACATCTGAGGACAGCGAATTACTCCCAATGGAGGAAGCAATTGAGTGACCATCCTCTGAAACATCTGGAGATGGATCATTAATCCCAAGGGAGGAAGGGGCTGTGGTGTATCCATCCATTGAAGCATGTGTTGCTTGCCAGTGATTACCCTGTGCATTATTGGGTGATCTAGTGGAGTCACTAGACCAAGAGGTAGACAGCTGCATAAATAAAGCTGAGGTAATACTGCTTGCATTAGCTGCAACAGTAGATTCTATGCTAAACACAGGAAGAGTTGACTCATTTGTGGACTCTGATCCAGGTGTGACTGTTTGTTCCACCAATACAAATTTATCAGCACTAGACTCAGCATGTGCTGAAGAGATGGTGCTCAACTGCATTTCAACAGGGAGTGCATGGTCAAGAACTGAGGAGTTTGGCAAATTACCTGGTACACTAGGTAATGTTAATCCCACAGAGCTAATGGGAGACTGGGTTGAAGACATCATGGGAGCAGTCAGTTCTCTGTGCCAAGCTGGTTTTCCATCTCCACTGGATATTTCAGTTGTTGGACCAGTTGAAGACTCCATTAGGCGTGGTTTTGTAGAGATCATATCAATATGTTTGGCCTGTGCTTTCCTGGTGAATGGAACAAAGTAGCTTGAAACCATTTCTGTTGGCTGAACAGTTACCAAGTTCTTAAGCAAACGTTTGTTAGATGTGGATGCTTCTTCAGATACAGATTCCATTCTTTCACTTTGAAGTCCAGTTTCATGGTTGTCAATGCTCATACCCACAGTAGCTGCTAGAGATCGACCAGTATGTGGAAACTCTGGTTTCCAATCACCTGTTGCTGTAGATATACTTGAAACTGCACTCAGCGAAGGAGTTATGGAAAGTTCTTCTGATGTGTGCACTTCAGCTGGAGTATTTACCGACAACAATTGATCCACGATGTCCTCATCTACTGGTGTTCCAAAGAGACCTCCTATATAGAGTGGGGAGAAGGAATGTCTAATAACTTGAACAGAATTTGATCTTCTATTACAGATCAAAAGTGACATTTATGAAAGCTTGAACACCCATATTGAGGCCTGGATGGTTCAAGTATCTGAATACCTGATTTTGCCATTACCAAGCTGACAATGAACCAGGGTAGAAGTGGGTCCTGCAGATTAGAGTGGTGCTGGAAAAGCACAGCAGGTCAAGCAGCATCCAAGGAGGAAGAAAAAAAAACAATGTTTTGGGCAAAAGCTGGGAGCCTCAAGAGTGGAGAGATAAATTGGCCAGGGTAACGAGCAAAAAGACAATGGTATGACTGGGAGGGGTGAAGTTAGAACTTTGGAAGCCATCTCTGCACTGACCTGAAGGATGACACTACACTATGCCATCAAAGGTCATTAAAGGGAAAAAAAGGAACTGGACAGAGGATGGAATTGTAATGAAATGAAGGAAAACATTCCACAAAAGCAAAATATTGCTTAGGCTGGAAATCAGGTCAGACAGCATTTGTGAAATGGAAAATAGGCCAAAGCTTTGGTTTTTTAAAAACATTGATTTTTAATCAAATGTTTATAGGATGAGAGAGTCACCAGTATTGTTCAGGAGGGAACCAAAAGTGGTGGGGTGAGATGCTGATGGAGTGTTATGATAACATGTAGGAGTGTTTAAGACACAGCTGAAATAAGCTCATTGTGAAGGGAACCGTGATTAGGAGCACACAATCATTATTTAGATGAAGCATGCAGATGGGCCACTGAGGCGAAGAGCAAATTTCATCTCCCAGTTAGGGAGATGTAAACACAGGGGTCATGGATAGCAGCGAATGGTGTTCAGGGGAATAAATTTAAGGACTGCCAGTAGATCCTTGCCAAACTCCAAGCGATGGGGGGGGGGGGGGGGGGGAGGAGAAGAAGCAAAGAAGGTCATTAAGTCCTGAGTAAGTGGAGTAATTGGTCTTGCTACAGAGAAGTGCACACAAAAAAAAGGAGGCACAGGCCAATGCTGACCTTGAGGAATCTCAAACCTGGAACAGTAACAAGTAGGAAGATCAAATGTAGAAGGTTGGGCAAGAACAAAAGGAACAAGGTGAGGTAGCAGGAAGAGAACACTAGTTAAGAATTAAAAATTAGTTAGAATTACAACCATGCCAATAGACAGGGGCTCAACACATTTTTGATGGTGATATATAGCCTAATTGGTAATAGGGTAGGCTGGGGATATGGGAGAATCATTCAAGCACCTGTCATTTGATAGAAGTTCACAGATTTCTCACATACTACCTTTTAGAAAGAAGCAAGACAACCAAGTGAATGTACTGAGGTGCAGGCAGTCAAAGATAGTCTGCCTACAGCAACAAGAGGCAGCATGGGGAAATCAGCAACTAGTCAGGGTTACTTTACCCAGAAGAAAAATTTAGTCTCATATTCCAACAGATCAGGAATTGCAACATGGGAAGAAATGGAGTCAGTGACATTAAAGGCTGGTAGAAATCAATGGTTCATACTACAGCAATGACACCAGCATGAACAGATGAGAACATTAGTTTTGTCTTGTTCAGCACTACACATGTCAATGATGTTAGCAAACTGTAGACCATACTTGTGTCTAAGCAATTCAAATGTTGGCTTTCTGCAGGTGATAATTTATAGCCATCTCCTGTTGGATAGTAACATATGCCAATATCATCCCTCTTCCCCATTCATAACTTTCAACCAATGTATCAATCAATATTACTTTCCTCAACATCTAGGACAGCCAAACCACTGCTATATTATGAAACAAAAAAAACAGATCTGTAAAAAAAAAAGTCCTCTAAGCAACCCAGTGACAGGTCACTATGGAGATGCTCAAGAACTTTTGTTGTGCACTTTTTCCCCAAACTGGGTTGTAGCTTTAGGACCAAGATTTATTCCTTTCCCACCACATCAAGAAAACCCATCATACAGACACAAGATAGTTGCAATCAACCATTTTAAATCACAAGCATCACAGTTGTTGGTCAAGAGACAGTCTACATCTCAATTTCTTGCAAACATCGAAATTTAAGTGAGAAAGATTAGTTAGGAAATGGACAATATCTAAAACAAGTTGCTTGACTTACAGCTGCAGTTTCTTTGCATGTTTAGTCCTAACAAGACAGTCTCTCCCAAACACAATGAACGATGCAATGACAATCTAAGCAAATGCAGAGAATGGGAGTGCAACATTACAAAACAAGTGAAATAATGCAGTTGGTAGTTTAGACTATTGCTCATACCCAATTTTAAAGTGTGGGATGTAAATTTATTGGAATTACTTTAAAAGTTCTACTGGACAATACTGAGAATGGGCAGGTCAAGGCTTGCTTTTTTAAAAACATTCAAGGCTTGGGGGGTTAAGAAGAGTAGAGGGGACTTGATTGAACAAGATCCCAGGTGGTCTTGTCAGGATGAGAGAGTCACCCACCCAAATAGTTTCCCCCCTCCAAGCTCTCTCCCACATCAAGGGATTGTCATTGAGCTGTTCCTCAAGAGTGTGGAGTTTTGAATATTCAAACCAGAATTAGAGAATTTTGCCTAGCTGGGCAGGCAGTGAAAAGAGGTAGAGAAGAGAGTGATTAGGTGAGCAAGGTCCCATATTCAAAGGTAAAGCAGACTTGAAAGGCCTAGTGACACATTCTAAATTTATGTTTGTATCCCTTTGTCAGAATAATCCCTACCATTCTGACCTGTCCATTGCACATATATTTGTAAAGTGGGATCATGTTAAATGTTGATTCCTGATGAAGGGCTTATGCCCAAAACGTCGAATTTCCTGTTCCTTGAATGCTGCCTGACCTGCTACGCTTTTCCAGCAACACATTTTCAGCTACCATACAAGAGCACTCTCCTGGATCAAGCAGAGTACAACTGACTTCCTTATCCATTAGTCATGTTACATGGATCTAAAGATATCCAAAGAATGTTTTTTCTTAAACTGCAGCTTGAAGTGCTTCACATCATTGTGGCCAAATATTCCAAGTCATTTCACAACTAATATAGTGCCTTAAAGTTTAATCACACAAATGTTGGAAATACAGCTACATTTAAATCAGTGATTTCTCATTGCTGCACTGTTAAGGTGCCATGTTTCAACTCAAATGATTGGGAGACAAAGAGATCCCATGGGACAGTTTCAGAGCAAGATCATACCTCAGTGTCCTAACAAATACCTTCCCCTCAATCGCAAGATCAGTCAGATTACATTGTTCATATGATTGTTGCTTCAGCATCCCTCTGCCATATTAGATGACATTTCAGAAAATACGTCAGCTTAAAGAGTAATCTGGGATGTAGAGTGGCCACATAACTGAAAGTCTTGCTTTCACTAAAGTCCTGCAAGCTGCAAAAAACTAAACCTACTCAAGTCTAGGGACAGTATCAGTCAGCACAGAAACACCCCCTTTGGTCCAACTAGTCAATGCTGACCATGCTCCCAAACTATACTAGCCCCACCTGCCTGCACTTGGCCCATATCCCTTCAAACATTTCATATTCATGAACTCACCCAAATTTTTTTTAAAACATTGCATGTGGATACAGTTACACCATTTCCTCTGAAAGTTCATTCCATATAAGCCACTCAAAACACATTCTCCTCACTTTATAAATAGGCTCCTTAGTCTCCAAACTCCCACACTAGGGAAAAGACACCTGCCATTCACCTTATCTATGCCCTCATAAGGTCACTCCTTAACCATGTATGGTCCAGCAGTCCCAGGTTATCCAGCCTCTCCTAACCCAACCTTCCATTCCCAGCAACATCTTTGTAAACCTCTTCTAAACCCGATAATCATAGGCCAAAAAATGGTAACCATCTGTCCATAGATGCTGACTTCATGTTCTTATTTCAGATAAGAGTATTAGCTCAGATATTTGCTTTTTAGGTATAAGGGCTAAAATGAAAATCAGCCATTGAGGCTGTTTAAACAATGTGAATGTTTGTGAGCACATGAGGATAGGGCAGGACTGGACTTTTTAAAAAGAAAGTGCTGTATTCTCAAGACACCACCAGCAATGCAGTGCACCACACCTGCCTAGGGTGAGCAAACATTTTCACATTGAGTTTAAACACAAGCTTCAAACTCAGGGGGAGAGTGCTACATCCAAGACAGACTAGTGTTATTGAGCTAATTGTGTAAGAGTAAAAAGTGAGGTCTGCAGATGCTGGAGATCAGAGCTGAAAATGTGTTGCTGGTTAAAGCACAGCAGGTCAGGCAGCGCTACCTGACCTGCTGTGCTTTAACCAGCAACACATTTTCAGCTCTAATTGTGTAAGAGCAAGTAGGGTTGGGCAGTAAATGCTGGCAAGCCAGTGACACCACAACCCAAAAGTCAATTTAACAAGTTGAACACTTCTGCAGAACGGAAAGATACTGAAGCCTTCAGTCTCAAATTTGGAAAAGTGGCAACTCTGGTTAGTTAAGGGGCTTAGCTATAAAAGCTGAAAAAACAGATGCAACATTTAACATGCTGCTAGTTCAGTAGGACAGCCACCAACCACAGACATTTTAGAAACATTGTGAACAATTCCTCATTGGACATTACATGGGCTGCCCATTAACTGCAATGTTACACATCAACCAGAGTCAATAAGTCACAAAATGCTTACCTATAGTCACAAGTATGGTAAGCAGAGGAAAATATATTTTAGGATAATGCTGCCACTTCATGTTTGCTTTATTCAAGTGCTCTTCAACCATTGCAAACCATTCTCAGGAGACCTTTGAATTAAAAAAAAAGTGAAAAACGATTAAGAATGTTTTTCTTGAAAGGGCCTGATGCATGGAAGGACTGGACAGACAATTAGTCCCATTCCTGGGAGACTTCCAAACTAGGAATGACAAATACAAGGCAGCCATTGATAAAAACCATACTGCAGGGAGAAATTTCCTTCCCAGCACCAGTAGGATGAGAATTTGGTAATTGCATAGAAGTAGTGGAGACAACTGGTAAAGACATGTTTGGAGGAGGAAATTAGAGAAGTGCATGAAAGGAAAAAACTAGAAAGTGATGGCCATATAGGCATCAGCATATGCCAGTTAGGCCAAATGCTCCTGTACGTGCTTTGATTTTAAGTAGCTAATGTCACAATTTTGCAATTTTTAGATATGAGATAGGAAGGGAAATACTAGATAGGACAGTAGTGGCTCAGTGGTGAGCATAACTGCCTCAGTGCCAGGGACCCAGGCTCAATTTCATCCTCAGACAACCCACACAGTTTGTATGTTCTTCCAGTGTCTGTGTGGGATGCCTCCCACAGTCCAAACATGTGCATTTAAGTGGATCGGCCATGGGAAATTGCCTCATCATGTCGAGGGATCTGCAGAATTGGTCGATTAGACATGGAAAATGCAGTGTTAGAGATTGGGGTGGTTTGGGTGGGATAGTTTCAGGTCAGTGCAGATTTGATGGGGCTGAATGGCCTTTTTCTGCACAGTAGTGATTTTACAAAGTGAGACTATGCTCCCAATCTCCACAAGGCTGAAATAATAGAGCGTTTAACAAACATTAAGCTGCTGCACAGATCATTTCTCCAAAGAAATTAGTCCATCTGTGGATTGTCCAAAATACCAAGAACCAAACACTAGGTTAATTCAGTAAACAATTGAAAAGCTAGTTTATGATGCATTTGTAATTACAAATCCAACAGTTAAAATCACTTGTAAAAAGGCAGCATTTTACATCTGGCCAGATTGTTGAAATTAAATCCGGAAAGACATTATTAGTTCCATCTGGGACCACCTGCTCTGTTAATCTTCTTGATGGAAGTTTGGCCAGAAGCCCAAGATTAAAGCAACATAAACCTACAATTTGCAGTTGAGATTTAAATCATTAGTTATGACAGAAGGACCATGAAAGAGAATGTTACTACAATCACTTCATAAAACTGGACTGTAAAGTTAACTATCAGTTTACCGTCAAGAGGTTGAGGCTGGAGTACTCAAAATGATGTTCAAATGCTCAATCTAAAATTTCCTACAGCTAGTCTGAAAAGTCACTATATTGAAGATTTGCAAATACCTTAATTACAAGGACAAGTGAAACATTTTCCTGCCTCCTGGTTAGGTCCCATTTGCGTTTTGGCATAGAAACAGCAACTGGCTCCATGCTTTGGTGCAAGCCTCTATGTTCGCACACAGACAATACAGGGTCAGTTGGTCAGGGTACTGAACTCAGATCAAAAAAGCTCATACACCAAGAGTTGAGAATTATTGTAGAATCCCTAGAGTGTGGGAGCAGGCTATTTGGCCCATTGAGTTCACATCAACCCTTCAAAAGAACATCCCATTCCCCCTGCACTATCACTATTTCTCATGGTGAGCCCACTTAGCCTGCACATCCTGGACAGTATGGACAATTGAGCATGGTCAATGCACCTAAACTGTACATCTTTGGACTGTGGGAGGAACCCCATGCAGACATGGGGAGAACATGTAAATTCCACAATGACAGTCACCCAAGGATGGACTTGAACCCAAGTCCCTGGTGCTGAGAAGTAGTGGTGTCAACCATGGCCACTGTGCTGCCCAACCTATTGATCCTACATTTACAAAAACTGAACCAGAAGTAAAAAAAATCTCAAAACCATTCTAAATCTTTGACCGTTGGAAAAACCTAGCCTATGGGAAAGAAGCCACTAAAGTTTACCAAAATGGCTCATTGAGATACAGGAGCAGGCTACTTACACAGATATGGCCAGTGGTTACCAGGAACACAAGTAACAAGTGTCACATACAAATATTTAGCCTTACCAACCTGTTGCATCAGGATGACTAGAGTTTCAAATACATCATGAGACTAAAACCAAGTTTTAACCATTTGCACACTCCCTGCCTAGTTTGAGGTGCTTGGTATGGAATATACTCCTTTTCCTCAGACCCTTGTTGCTGGACAACACATCCTGTCCAATGTGCTTGAAATTCCAAGTTATCCACAATAAAATACAACCCATCAGGAGCTAAAAACACAAAAGCAAGTTTCTCACATGCTAGATCTTCAGAAAAAGACACTTGTACTCAATGAAGGTAATGATTAAATATAGTCAAAAGCTTTGTGGGATATAGGTAAAGTAGTGTTACTTCTGCAATTATAAATTGCTTATACAAAAGTAAATGAACTCACACCAGTGTGTAATTGTCTCAGCCAAGAGCTGAGTCAACAAGAATGGAAACTACGTGGAGGAAATGCATAATTGTTTTTTGTATTAGCTAAAAAAATGCATGCAAGAAAGAAACAGGACTGCAAAACAATGGTAGATATTACAGGCGACTAGATAAGGTGCTGTGAGGGGAGGCAGTTAAGCTAGATACGCCTGTACAAACATCTGTTTCCCACTTTTACAGAAACACAGGAACAAACCCCAATTAAAAGGGTCTTAATGATAAGATGCTGTGAGGGGCAGCACAGATGGAGGGAGTAGATAATGGTAAGCAAAGGATATGCTTAACAATGACCTACAGCAGGATGAGGTCAAACTGCCTTGTGAGGAGCATCCCATTCCCCCTACACTATCACTATTTTGTCACAGACAAGGCTGTATAAGACAAGAGATAAACAGGAGTAATGGGTGCCAGTCTTAGGGAAGTGGAGGATGCAAATGGGGGAAAGCGAAATAAAAAAACATAGGAACCCTAAATTATATAGAGTATTCATTGAATTTGGTGGGTGAGTCCCTTGCCTTGTACAGAGACACAGACAGTGGACTTCACACCCTCTTGTAAGAGTTAAATAAAGGACACTACTGATTCAGATTGTGCCTCAGACTGAAATTATTGAAGTGAGTGAGCTTTGTTTCTCATAGCTTCAAACAACCTACCACCAGCCAATTACATATCGAACCAAGTATAATTAAATTAGCCTGATCCTTCCCTATTTACCATGTTAAATTAACAGACTACTTGCACTCATTTGCCTTTCAGTACCTACACGCATTGAAACTTTAGTTCCCAGGATCTCTCGGAGTACCCACTCTTTGCAAAGATAACTACAGGGGCCGTAACATAATAAAGTCAAGACTATGGCTTTAGCAGTGGGGAAGAGGAGTTGGTACAATGCAAAATCTGGAAAGCTTTTGCAAACTCAAATTAAAGTTGATAAGAAAAGTAAGAATCTGAAGTTGCCTTTTATTCGAAACCTGGAAGGGAGCAGGAACATCAGTTAAAAACGGGAAAACTATAACAAGGGGGAAGTACAATGAAACAACTTTGTTTTTACAGTATAACTTCATAAAAATGACTGAACAAACTGACATAGCGTTGTAGGAGACAAGCTTCCAAAAACTGGCTAAGGGAGTTTAGTTTAACAATACTTGGGAGCTTAACACGCTGTTGTTGAGTGATATAACCCACTCTTTAAACCTGCAGCGTGATATAAGGGGAAGAGAGAAACAAAATATTTACTCTCCGACTAAAGACTCAACTGTTTCAAATAAATCAATGTTAGAAACTTTACATAAACGTTATCGAAGTTTAAGATCAAATTTCAACAGCTGCCTACTCGAGATAGGCGAACACTCCCCATTTAAACCATCATTTCAGAATTTAAGGAATTTGTTTCCCACAACTGGTGGGGATGAATGGAGAATACAACTCAACGTTTCATTTTCAAGGCAAAAACTAACTTCTCAAATGAGAAAAGCAGTAGATTAAAACAAAAGTCCCACCATACCCTAAAAGAGAACCATCTGCTTCCAGCTTCCTACAAAAAAAATTAAGTAAAACGTTGAAACCTCCCGCCATTTATTTTGTTCCCGTCAGCTGGTCACAATTGGATTAATGGATTCAATCTGTTCACCCCCTCCCATTGGCTATTACAGTGTGTAAGGTGCATTTACCATTGGGTTAGTCTCTAGGAGAGTCCCACATTAAGTTGCATTGTCCCTATTTCTCCAACATTTTCTCAAATGTGTTTAAGATTTCTATTTATTGTTGTAGACATTTAACTCGTCCGTGAAGCAATTGGTTCCTTCATTTTACTAGTTAGTCTGGGAATGGATTAACTTGATTCAAAATGGTCCCTTCCACACAATAGAATTATGTAAAAATGCATCTTCTACTTTATTTCCGGCTCCATTTGTTTTTTCTAATTCTTCCTCCCCCTGCCAATGATCTTGTGTGTTTAATGTTGAAAAGGTCAGCTTGACAAACTTAGAGGTTCATAAATGTTGAGTTCTGTCCTGTTAGGATTTAGTATAGCTTTAAGGGACTGAAATCGTCATAGCATATGACCTGAGAATATAAAGGGCTCAGTCTTTCTCTTAGCGTGGGACGTAGAGCTGTCCAGCTTGGAAATGGACCCTGTGATCTAACTTGGCCATACTGACCAGATAGTTTAAATTAATCTAGTCTTATTTGCCAGCATTTGGTCCATAACGCTCTAAGCCCAATTACAGTATTGTTGGTAGTTAATATAGGCTACTGTTTGTAGTCAAAGACTGAGTGGGCTTGTAATGTATAGGCTGTACAATTAAAAACAAGTTGAATCTTTCAATGCCATCTTACTTGTCTCAAGTTCTTGTTAGGGGAATACATAATACATAATTGCTACATCAGATGCAAATCTCCTACTCAAGTCAAAGCCCACATCATGGTAGCAGTTCAATAAAACTTTTAACTGCTAGGTTACAGAACGTAGAACATTACAGCGCAGTATAGCCCCTTCAGCCCTTGGTGTTAAGACCATAAGACGTAGGAGAGGAAATAAGGCCATTCGGCCCATCGAGTCCACTCCGCCATTCAATCATGGCTGATGGGCATTTCAACTCCATTTACCCGCATTCTCCCCGTAGCCCTTAATTCCTTGTGACATCAAGAATTTATCAATCTCTGCCTTGAAGACATTTAGCATCCTGGCTTCCACTGCACTCCGCGGCAATGAATTCCACAGGCCCACCACTCTCTGGCTGAAGAAATGTCTCCACATTTCTGTTCTGAATTTACCCCCTCGAATTCTAAGGCTGTGTCCATGGGTCCTAGTCTCCTCACCTAATGGAAACAATATCATAGTGTCCACCCTTTCCAAGCCATGTATTATCTTGTAAATTTCCATTAGATCTCCCCTTGATCTTCTAAACTCCAATGAATACAATCCCAGGATCCTCAGCCGTTCCTCGTATGTCAGACCTACCATTCCAGGGATCATCCGTGTGAATCCCCGTTGGACACGCTCCAGTGCCAGTATGTCCTTCCTGAGGTGTGGGGATCAAAACTGGACACTGGACTCCAAATGGGGCCTAACCAGAGCTTTATAAAGTCTCAGTAGCACAACGGTGCTTTTATATTCCAACCCTCTTGAGATAAATGCGCTGACCTGTCATACCAATTTGAAGCCCATCTAACCCACGCTATTCCATGTACATCCATATGCTTGTCCAATGATGACTTAAATGTACCTAAAGTTATAATTGGAAAGTTAACACAGACTAACAGGTGTGAGTCTTATGGTGTTGACCCTACCACTGGATCAGAATATTGAGGTTCAAGTTTCACTTAATCCTGTAGGTACGTTTGAGCAGATGGATTTAAAATAATTTTCTAGGTAAAGCAAGTGATTAGGAGGACAAATGGCATAGAGTCACACAGCACGGAAACAGACCCTTCCATCCAACCAGTCCATGAAAAACACAATCCCAAACTAAACTAATCCCACTTGCCTGCTCCTGGCCCATATCTCTCCATACTGTTCCTGTTCATGTTCTTATCCAAATATCTTCTAAATATTGTAATTGTACTCACATCCATCACTTCCTCAAGAAATTCATTCCGTACATGAACTACCCTCTGTATAAAAAGCTTGTCCCTTGTCTTTTTAAAAATATTCTCTCACTTTAAAAAATGTGCCACCTTGTTTTGAAATCCCCCATTCTAACATAAAGACAGCTATCATTAATGCGATCTATGCACCTCATTATTTTATAAATTTCACCTGTTAACTTCCTACCCTCCAGTGAGAAACGTCCAAGTCTTTCCAGCCTTTCTTTATCGCTCAAACCTTTCATACCTGGTGGTGGGAGTGTAAGAGCAACAATGTGATGGTGAAACTATGCCTGCAGTACTATGTCCGGTTTTGGACTCCTTTGCTTATACTTATAGAAATGCAATAAAAGTTCACCAGATTCAATCATGGGGTGAGGAGCCTTTCAGAGGAGGAGATAGGCTCATTTTTACCCTACTTTCATTGAAATGTATATTTAAATAAAAAGAGAACCTGATAGGATAGATACTGAGAGGAATAATCCTAAGGTTGGAGTCATAGTCTCAGGATAAGGTATGGGCTATTTAGAACCAAGAGCAGAAATCATTTCACTCCGAGGTATGTGAGTCTTTGGAATTCTCAATGGTTTGCCAACCCCCCAGGATTGCTCTGGAGTCCCCAGGAATTGAACGTAAATCCCCTGGACACTTCCACTAATGTTAATACACAGAGAAAACTAAAAATGGAGAAAGGTTGTGAGGGCATTAAAATTAACGTCTTAAAATATTTTTTCATTTAATTAAAAATGTTTTGGAGGTGCGAGGAGAACAATGATGACGAGATATCATTGATGAGATTCTTTATTGATTAGATTAGCTACGGTCTGGAAACAGGCCCTTCAGCCCAACAAGTCCACACTGACTCTCTGAAGAGAAACCCACCCCCAACTATATTTACCCCTGACTAATCCACCTAACACTACCGGCAATTTAGCATGGCCAATTCACCTAACCTGCACATCTTTGGATTGTGGGAGGAAACCGGAGGAAACTCACGGAGACATGGGGAGAATGTGCAAATTCTACGCAGACAGTTGCCCGAGGTGGGAATTGAACCCGGGTCCCTGGCACTGTGAGGCAGCAGTGCTAACCGCTGATACATCATGTCTCAAAATATCTAGGAATACGTAGAATCAAAGTTGGCAACCCTACTGTGGGTACACACTCAGTTGAGCATATTCAAAGTCAAAAATCACACAACACCCAGGTTATAGTCCCGACAAGTTTATTTGGAAGTATAAGCTTTCAGAGTGCGGCTCCCTCATCAGGGAGCTAGTGGAGTAGGATCATAGGACACAGAATGTACATAGCAAAAGATCATAGTGTCATACGCTGATACAATATATTAAAGAAACCTAGATTGCTGTCCACCCAAGTTTAACATCGGCACCTCCACATCAGAGTATACTGAAGACTGAGATTCCTTTTTGACTTGGGGGCATGACAGACCCATAAGGTGGAAAACAAAATTGATGTAAATGTTCAGCCATAATCTTATTGAATGACGGAGCAGGCTCCATGTGCTATATGATACTCCAGCACCTTTTTTAAAATCCATTTGTGGGACTTGAGCATCGCTGGCCAGCATTGATAGCCCATCCCTATTTGCCCTTTGAGAGGGTGGGGGTGAGCTGCCTTCTTGAATCGCTGCAGTCCACTTGCTGTGGGTTGACCCACAATGCCGGTAGGGAGGGAATTCCAGGATTTTGACCCAACGACTGTGAAGGAATGGCGGTATATTTCCAAGTCAGGGTGGTGAGTGGTTTGGAAGGGAACTTGCAGCTGGTGGGGTTCCCAAGTACCTGCTGCCTTTGTCCTTCTATGGGGAAGTGGTCGTGGGTTTGAAGGTGCTGTCTAAGGATCTTTGGTTAGTTTCTGCAATGCATTTTGTAGATAGTACACAGGGCTGCTACGAGCGCCAGTAGTGGAGGATGTGGTGCCAATCAGGCAGGTTGCTTTGTCCTGGATGGTGTCAAACTTCTTGAGTGTTGTTGGACCTGTACCCATCCAGGCAATTGGAGAGTATTCCATCACATTCCTGACTTGTGCCTTGTAGATGGTGGATAGATTATGGGGTGTCAGGAGGCGAGTTACTCGCCGCAGTATCCCTAGTCTCTGAACTGCTCTTGTAGCCATTATGTTTGTGAGGTGAGTTAAGCTGAGTTTCTGGTCAATGGTAGCCCCAAGGATATTGACAATGGAGGATTCAGTGATGGTGATACCGTTGAATGTCAAAGGGTGGTGGTTAGAGTATCTCTTATTAGTGATGTCAATGACTGGCATTTGTGTGGTGCAAATGTTACTTGCCACTTGTCGGCCCAAGCCTGGATATTGTCCAGATCTTGTTGCATTTGAGCACGGACTGCTTCAGTATCTGAGGAGTCACGAATGGCACTGAGCATTGTGCAACCATTGTCGAACATCCCCATTTCTGAGCTTATGACAGAGGGAAGGTCGTTGATGAAGCAGCTGAAGATTCTTGGGCCTGGGACACTACCCGGAGGGACTCCTGCAGAGATGTCCTGGAGCTGAGGTGACTGACCTCCAACAACTATGACCATCTTCCTTTGTGTCAGGTATGACTCCCATCCTCTATTCTTAAGGTGCTGGGTTTGTAATCCTTCGGTGTTCCCCCACCCCAAGTTCAAATCTATGACTCTAACCAGCGGATTGTTTGCCCCTGTTACCCATTAAGTTCAGTTTTGCCAGGGCTGCTTGATGCCACACTCGGTCAAATGCGACCTTGATGTCAAGGGCTGTCACTCTCATCTCACCTCTGGAATTCGGTTCTTTTGTCCATGTTTGAACCAAGGATGTAATGATGTCAGGAGCTAAGTGGCCCTGGCAGAACCCAAACTGGGCATCACCGAGCAGGTTATTGCTGAGCAGGTGCTGCTTATTAGCACTGTTGGTGACCCCTTCCATCACTTCACTGATGATAGAGAGTAGACTGATTGGGCTGTAATTTGCCAGGTTGAGCAGGATATACCTGGGCAGTTTTCCACATTGTCGGGTAAATGCCAGTGTTGTAACTGTACTGGAAGAACTTGGCAAGGGGAGCAGCAAGTTCTGGAGCACATGTCTTCAGTACTATTGCCGGAATGTTCTCAGGGCCCATTGCCTTTGCAGTATGCAGAGTCTCCAAATGTTTCTGGATATCACATGGAGTGAATCGGATTGGCTGGAGACTGGTGTCTGTGATGCTGGGGACCACTGCAGGAGCCTGAGATGGATCATCCACTTGGCACTTCTGACTAAAGATTGTTGTGAATGCATCAGCTTTATATTTGTACTGATATGATGGGCTCCTCCATCAGTGAGGATGGGGCTATTTGTGGAACCTCCTCCTCTAGTGAGTTGTTGAAATGTCCACCACCATTCACAACTGGATGTGGAAGGACTGCAGAGCTTAGATCTGATCCATTGGTCATGGGAACGCTTGGCTCTGTCTATCACTTGCTGTTTATGCCATTTGGCATACAAGTAGTCCTGTTTGGTAGCTTCACCAAGTGGACACCTCATTTTTAGGTATGCCTTGATGCTGCTCCTGCTGAATAGACTGTCCAGCAAATTGCACTTGTACAATAAATGTAAAACTATATTTGTGACATATGTATGTGTGGCTTTCTCTTTAGTGTCTCAGTACCACAGGGCAGTCCATACAAGTTAGCGACTGTGGACATTCATGTTGCACTGCAAAACTGGTAGACTGAAAGCTCAGGCAACTCTAACCCAAGATTCAAAACTACACACGCATGCTTCAAGCAATAATTGGTTAGCTTTGTTGGTACACGCTTTTCAATAGTGTTTGTTGTGAAATCACTTTGAGAGTGCACGGTAACATGCAAGTACCTAGACTGTAGAATTTGGGGCGACATGGTGGCTCAGTGGTTAGCACTGTTGCCTCACAGCACCAGCGTCCTGGGTTCGATTCCAACCTTGGGTGACTGTCTGTGTGGAGTTTGCACATTCTCCCGGTATCTGCGTGGGTTTCCTTCGCGTGCTCTGGCTTCCTCCTACAGTCCAAGGATGTGCAGGTTGGGTGAATTGGCCATGCTTAAATTGTCAATTATGTGCCTTAGTCAGAGGGAAAAGGGGTTTGGGTGGGTTACTCTTCGGAAGGTGGGAGTGGCCCTTTTGGGCCGAAGGCCATGTTTCTACACTGTAGGGAATCTAATCTAAAACATGTGTCTAGCAGTTAATGAAATTTGTAGTGTGAAGCAGTGTACCTGCATTTTTTTGTAAGCTGAGCAATGCTGGGACAGATCTTTACATAGACAGGACCTACACCAATTTGCCAGACTTGGTTTGAGTTTGGTGAGGTTGTAAAATCCCAACACTGCTAGTTTTTAGTTCTCAGTGATGCTGCAGTGGTTGGTGTTCTTATCTCTAGGCCAGAAGATTTACATTCAAGTCTCATCTGTCACGGAGCTGTGTTATAATATCTCCTAACAAGTTAATTTAAGAATAATTTTACTTAACGAATACTTGGAGCGGACGTTGGTTGTCTTATGAGGAAGGATTGCTCAGACTAGGCTTGTATCTGCTAGAACTGAGAAGCATAAGAAGCAACTTCATTAAAACCTGTAAGAAATTGAGGGATCCTGACCAGGTGGGTGTGGCAAGGAAGTTGCCTTCTATAGGACAATCTACAACTAGTGGCTACTGATTTAACATAAGGGTCGCTCATTTGAGGTAGAATTTTCTTTTCTCACGGAGGGTGGTGAGTCTTTAGAACTCAAGGTAGTGGAAGCAAAGTCTTTGAATCTTTTTGAAGCACAGGAAGATGGATCTTTGATGAGCTAAGGGGTGGAAGGTTGTTATGGCAGGCAGGAACGTGGAATAATGAGATCAGCCAAAGGTGAGGTGCCAGCTAGGGAGGTAGCGTTTGGGTTCCTGAGCCCGTCTGATCCAGGTTGGCGGAATCTTTCTTTCTCGATCCATTTTGTCTTCTTTCTTTTTCTTTTCCTTCACCTTCCTGTCAGTGGCAGAGGAGGCTGGAGTGGGACTCGTGGCAATGGTGGCGTTTCCATTCGTGGCTCATGGTTGCAGTAGGCCCAGAATGACCTAGCGATATTGGTGAGGTGCAGGCTGCACATGTGGCAGCATGGTGGGCCCAGACTGGGGACTGCTAGTGGTGTCGCTGAGGTGGAGGCTGCAGCTTTGGCCAATGTGGTAGGCCCAGAGTGAGACTGCTACTGACGATGGTGGAGGCTATGGCTTTGACTGTGTGGTAGCCCAGATCGATACTGCTAGTGATGTTGGCGAGGCTGCAGCTTTGGCTGCATGGTTGGCCCAGAGCAGGGACTCCTAGAGATGTTGGTGAGGCGAAGGCTTCAGCTTTGACTGTGTGGTAGGCCCAGAGCAGGGACCGCTAGCAATGTCAGTGAGGTGGAAGCTGCAGTTTTGGCTGCATGATAGACCCAGAGTGGGAAATCCCAGCGATGTTAGCGATGCTGCAGCTTTGGCTGTATGGTCGGCCCAGAGCGGGAACTGATAGCGATGTTGGCGAGGTAGTGGAACCAGGGACTCTCGGTATTAGCTGGACCTGGAATGGGACCCACTGGGGTCTGGAGACTGGAAAACCTTAGAGAAACTCTGGAGACTGTAAGAAAACTCGGAGATGTGCTTTACAAAAAAGACTGTAAATTTGAATATTATTTCTTATTTTCTTCCCTTTATATTTTTCTGTCAATTTAACAGGCATGAAAATCTATTTAAATAATTTCTTTTTATTCATTTTGCAATCTAAAATGGCACCAGATTGTGTTGACAAAACACTTTTGACTGTATTTTCCCAAATACAAGTGCCAATAAAATCATTTCATTCATGCTTTTACTGAATGGCAGACAGGACTTGAAGGGCTGAGTGGCTTATTTCTACTCCTAATTCCTGTGGAGTATGAACTGCTCTTGCCATTAGAGGCAACTCTCTGAAGTAAGTAGAGTTTCAATCTGTTTGTGAAGTTGTTACGTCATGACCTCCTTTTAAGTTATTATCACAGTTCCTGTTTGGTATGCTCTAGTTCCTCAGAAAATGTCACCTTGTCACACCTCATGGCACCTACTGCTTTCACAGTTTTAAAAGGCTGGATCATTTCTCTGGTTTTACAATGAAAACAAAAGCCATTCCTTGCTTCAACACCTGTTCCCCCTCACTGAGCCCTTTGCACCACCATTACTGCTTTCAAAGAAATAGGAAGCAAGAGTTGAACAGGAGGATGTTGAAACTTTAAGATGTCAAAGCCTGATGAGCTTCTTACAAGAACCCACAGAAAGCAATTAAGGCCAAAACATTGAACAGAGGAGTTAGATACGGTTCATCGGGCTAAATGGATCAAAGGTTATGGGGTGGAAGCAGCCTATGGATGATCAGCCATGATAATATTGAACAGCAGGAGTACCTCTCCTATTTTCTATGTTTCAGAAGTACAAAATGTTGACTTCTGATCATAATGTCGAGCAGCCAATATGTACAAAACAAAAAACCTTGAGCCTTACAATTAAAATGATTATTGACTTAATTATTCGATTCCTCAGTTCTTGATAACAGTTGAACATTATGATTTGATTTATTACTGCCACGAACCTGGGTACAGTGGAAAGTTTTGTTTTGCGTGCAGCACAGGCAGATCATACCGTACAAAGATCATAGGACGAGGATGAGAATGGAGTGAGGAATACAAAGTTATAGCTGCAAAGAAGATGCACAAAAAGGCAAGATACTTAGAATTGAGTTTTAAGAGCGCAGAACGATTGAAAGAAATGTGAAAATAAGATCTGCTATAGTGAGCTCACAAAGAGTCACCCTGTGTTGGCGCCATCTTGAATCCTATGGAAATGATACAAGGTTACAGAGTTGAGAAATTCAACCACATTGTGTTAGAAGCCAACATCTTCGATCCATGTCAATACCAAATGTCTAAAATTTGACATCCACAATTAGCCATGATAACTGTTGATATTGTTGTTTTTCAGATATTTGTGATTTCTTTTATTCTTGTACGTTGGAGGTTATTATGAAGGAACTTGGCATCTTGGTTGTCTCTTCTGTAATGGTAAATAATAATCTAGAAGTGATTATTTGGAACAAAAATACAGGTGAAAAAGATCATTTTTTTTGTAATCTGTTCTGAAACCATTTGATCCATTGTGTTTGGGTTGGCTGTTTGCAAGAACAGAGCAATTCCTTCTAATCTTCTACCTTTTACGTGCTGTGTTAGATCATTCAAATTCGTATTTACTCACAGAATGGGATTTACAAACTAATCACTTTCTTGATGAAAACTGGTGAATTTTAATCAATGTTAGTTATGTCACCCTTGTCTACGAAAGGGGAAAACAGGTCAGAAGTCGCATTCTTGATGGCTATCACCAATCTTTCCCAGAAGAGCTACAAATGTGAACATAGCTTGTGGATAAGGTTGATTGCAGTATTGATGCTCCCCAATGCCAACTATCCAACTACAATTGACTGCTCAGATATGTATACAATAATTGATTGGATCAGCTTCCTGGAGATTGATAACACCTGTGGACCAGTCACCCAGTGGCGAATACAAGAAAACCATGAAATGGCTAATTAAATCCAGGCGAGATTCCTGTGTGTCTCTATATCTCAATGCAACTATTAACTATTGCATTAAACATTAATTCCATTGCATTTTCTCCACAATACTACCCATCGCACATTAGCCATTCGTGACGCGGAGACATTTTCATTTGTGAATCTTTAGATGTTTATGTCTCTGAGGGCTGTGGAAGACTCAGCCACTGACTATATTCAAGGCTGGGGATGATAGATTTTTGAACACTGACGAATTGAGATTAGAAAGTATGTGAGGAAAGTGGACTTAAGGGAAAGATCAGCTGTGATCTTTCAGAATGACTGAGGGGGCTGATAATCTACTCTGCTTTTGCAGAGAACTTTTATGTGTTTTTTGCATTTGTGTGTTTTCACAAGGTTGCACTTTCTGCTAAAACCTGTAAAGGATTGTAACAGAAATTAATGCTTAAAGTTATTGTGCCAGCACGTGTGTGAGGGAACTACCTTGAGCAGACCAATGGGGGATCACATTGAATAATTGGGAATATGTTCACAATGGACTTATGATGATGACATTGAATGATGAGCCCTGCAATTGAAGATTAAGATCCAATTTTGGTTAATTGTAAAATTCAATAAACTTGTGCCTCTCATTAGAAAATTGTCAGCAAAAGCTGTTGCGTTGTCATGAAGAAAATGACTTCTCCAAACTCTCTGACCCACACACCAGTCTAGTTGGATGCTGAACGGAATATTCTTACTATCCATAGATAGTCAACTCATCCTGAAAGAGGAACCTAATTTCCTTCACTCACAGTGAAAGTTGAAAAGCAGCCATTATTTATAATGTAAATCTATAAATTGTATAGTTTGGCTGACTACAAATGTTTGCATATAAAATGGAAAAGAAAATCAGCAGCAGATGTACTCCACAAATGACATTGAAGTAATGAGTGAAATAGAGAGAAATCTCAGGCTCTTAGTGAACTTTATGCATAACATGTCCAATGAACAGACCAATAAATTGTGAACTGAGTCGATTAGAAATGTTGATTTTTAAATTCTAGTCAAGCTGCACCGTGCCCCTGTTAGACCATGTTTCAAGTACGGTGTCCTCTTTCAGCCAACAAGAAATGCAGAGCATTCACTGAGGTTGGAGACTGACCCTTAACATCAGAGTATAATAGTAGAATAGTGTGTACAGTTCTGGTCACCACATTACCAAAAGGATGTGGAAGCTTTGGAGAAGGTGCAGAGGAGGTTCACCAGGATGTGGTCTGGTATGGAGGTCACGAGCTATGAAGAGAGGTTGAGTAAATTAGGATTATTTTCACTAGAAAGATGGATGTTGAGGGGAGACCTGATTGAGGTCTACAAAATTATGAGAGGTATAGACAGGATGGATAGCAAGAAGCTTTTTCCTCTGAGTGGGGGACTCATTTACTAGGGGTCACGCGTCAAAATTAGAGGGAAAAGTTTAAGGGAGATATGTGTGGAAAGTCTTTTATGCAGACCTTGGTGGGTGCCTGGAATGTATTGCCAGCGGAGGTGGTAGAGGCAGGCATGATAGGGTCATTTAAGATGTATTCAGACAGATCCATGAATGGGCAGGGAGCAGTGGGATAGATGTTTGGAAAATAGGCAACAGGTTTAGATAGAGGATCTGAATCAGTGCAGGTTTGGAGTGCCGAAGGGTTGCTGTGCTGTAATTTTCTTTGTTCTTTGAATTTTGAGTAAAATGTGGTAGAGATTTATAGCCTTGACAGAGGAAGTCTGAAACGGCATAGAATTGGTAAAGCAAGAAAATTATTTTAGTTTGCGAAAGTATGTCATCTAAAAGATTGAGTTTGGGATCACATTTCCTTCTGATGTGCTTCTTGGTTACGTTGCTTGCCAATGTTCTTGTTCTAGGCTGACACCCAAGGAATGCTAGCTTGGGTGAGGTGTTTGTAGACACGTAAGATCCATAGCTTGTGTCTTTGACCTGGGCAGGGGAGAAGAGAAACATTAAAGAGTTATCATACAGAGACTGACAGCAAGGAGTCAAAGAACAGCAATGAAAGAAAAAAAATTAAAAGGGTTAAAAGATCTAACTGTCAGAATTACTCCCAAGATAAATATTTATTTGTGTTAATTCGTACAAAGTGTTTGATGAAATATTACGAGCACATTTATGTACGAAAAGCAGAATGCTAATGGTTATTTGAGATGCTTGAGTTTTTAGCACCTGAGTACAAGAAATGTCACCAAGTCAAATATTGATGCCTTGGGCTGAATTTCCAGATCAATTTGTTAACACTTACTTGGGCACACTTGTTGATATTTACTGTTCTCCCGTCTTGCAATCAGATCACAGCGCAATTGTGAAAGCACTTCAAAGAAAAGCACCTTGAAATGCCTTCATGGTTTTAAAGATGAGAAGGTTTGAAGAACGTTCACAGGAACTCGAAACGCTTACTCTGTTTTCTCTCACAGATGCTGCCAGACCTACTGAGTTTCTCCAGCAATTTGTGTTTTTGTTTTTTTCAGATCTCCAATGTCTATAGTTCTTTGTTTTATTTTGTTTGAACGTACATAACCATTTGTTTGGAAGGCTTATTTAATAGATAGACAGACAAACATGCAAAAGACTTATTTCAGCTCTGACAGTCACACCAGACACTATTTTTCCACTGGTGTCAGGATGATGATATCCCATCTGATTTCACTGTCTAATGAAACACTTACTCCCTGTAGACACCTTGCAAGGATTATATAACCAATGGTATTCTGCCTCGTGTTAGAAGGTAACACAGTAATTAGTGCTAAGTTGTGTAAATGTAAGTGGACGCAGCTGCCACACTGTTAGCAATGACATGAAGACCAATTAATCCTCTTCATTCCTGTCACTCAAATTTGGAATGAAACCAGGAATCTCACCAATGGCTTCTATCACTATCGAATGAAGTCAAAAACTTGACGATAATGAAACAACAGAATGGCTATGCCATGAATCAGTCTGATAGTCACAATCCTACACAGTCAGAAAGCATTGAAGGAAATATTTTTGATAAAGTTGTAAATGCAACTTAGGTTCTGATGTAAAACTACGGGGTGTATTTTTCAGTTTGCCTTCTGGAGGGTTGAACTGTGTGTTTGAGTAGCCAAAAAAATAGAGGCCACTCACTTTAGATTCAGACAGATGGAGAGACAGTGGGGAGAGGAGAGTGGAGAAGGTGCAATGGTGATTACAATAAAGTCTTCCACCCAGACATTTTGAAATTTAGCGCATTGAAACGACACATGACTCAGTTTGGAACTCTTTTACTAGTGAGAAACTTTCTTGGATTCCTGTGAATTGATCATAATTCTGTTGGTTTGGAAAATATTTAGGCTTATTTCATTCATAAATCTAGTCATGTTTATTGACACTGGCGTGGACTCCTGTCTTTAGGAAAAGTGATCACAGGCCTAAGATTAGTGTAGGCCAGAGTTTCAAAGGGTTAGGCTTTTAACTCCTAACCAGAGTTGGCATCCTAGAGCTGGTTACCATATTGAATGTTGCCACATTGGGTGTTGCATTAATTTCTTCCATCTAATCGAGGAGGTACTTTGTTTGGAGGAAGCAAAACTGACAATTTGTAACCTCGTGTGTGTTGTCAGATAACCACCGACAGACATTGGAAATTGTCATTGAGAGGTTCTGGATTGGATTGTAGAATCTGATCACTTCTAGACACAAGCATGTCTGTGTTGAAGAGCCAGCAAAGAATGGAAGCGAGAAGAATGATGCTAATCACAACAACTTGTACAGCAATGAAATGTACCCAGACACATCACAGGAGTGCTTTGGAATCAGAGTCGTACTGCATTGAAACAGATCCTTCGATCCAACTCGTCCATGCTCTACAGATATAATAAATTTTCCAGAATTTGGCCCATATCCTTCTCAACACTTCCTATTCATATTCCATCTTGATGCCTCTTAAATGTTGTAACTGTACCAGCCTCCATCACTTTCCCTGGCTGCTCATTCCATGCACAAACCACCTTCTGCATAAAAAAGAGGTTGCCTCTTAGGTCCCTTTTAAATCTTTACCCTCTCAATTTAAACTTATGCCCTCCAGTTTTGGACTCCCCTACTCTAGTGGGGGAAAGACCTTGACTATTCACCCTATCCATGATTTTATAAACCTCTATAAGGTCACCCCTCAGCCTCCAATGCTCCAGGGAGAATAGCCCCACCCCATTCAGCCTCTCACTATAGCTCAGACCCTCCAACCCTGGCAACATCCTTGTGAATCTTTTCTGCACCCTTTCAAGTTTCACAATATCTTTGCTATTGTAGGAAGACCAGACTGCATGCAGTATTCCAGTGTTGTAAAGAAAAATGTAACTCTCTATCACCCAAGGTAATACTGGAGAAGATGCCCAAAAGATTTGTCAAAAACATAGTTTTTAAGGAAAGTCTTAAAGAAGAAGATAATGGGAAGGGACATAGAGAGGCTTAGGGAGGTCAGCTGAAGACATGACCAGCAGCAGCAGGGTGACTAAATCCTTCCCGCAAGAGGCAGATGCTTCTGAGGGTTTGGGTACTGGAGGATGTTTCAAGAGTCAGGATACCATAGAGGTAAGGTAGAGGAATTTGCTTGAGTGAGAGCCATTCCAGAAGGGTGACAGGATTACAGATGAAGGGCTTTTACCCAAAACGTCGATTTTCCTGCTCCTCGGATGCTGCCTGATCTCTGCTGTGTTTTTCCAGCACCACTTTAATCTTGACTCCAATCTCCAGCATCTCCAGCACCTACTTTTGCCTCGGTGGGCTTGACCAGACTGGACAGGTCAAGCTTAAAGACAAGTCAGGGGCATTTAGACAACCTACAGTTTATGGAGGCTAGAATGTAGGAGGTCAGCAACAGGTAGGTTTGAAGAATCAAGTCAAGCATAACAAATGGGTGAGGAAAGAAACAATTTTAAATTAACTTGCATTTCTGTATTTCCTCTTTTTTAAACATTTAGTGGTAGGTTTTTGCCAAGGTTGCTATGTTTTCTTTTTCACTTCCTTTTTATTTTTGTTGCACATCATCTCAGTCTGGTATTGGCGAACAGCTTGTTTTTGCTGATCTCTTTGCTTATATTATTCTGTCTCCTTTTGTATCTGTTACATGGCTGGGGAATACTATTGCAGAGTGGGGGCTGGTGATGGAAAGAACAAAGGTACTCTCTTTGTATAACTGCCCCAGAAACTGAATCTTTTATCAATAAAAAAACAAAAGAATGGATGCTGTAAATCAGAAACAAAAACAGAAATTGCTGGAAAAGCTCAGCAGGTCTGGCACCATCTGTGGAGAGAAAGGAGAGTTAGTGTTTCAGATTGTGTGACTGAAGAAGGGTCAGATTTCTCTCCACAGATGCTGACGGACCTGCTGAGCTTTTGCAGCAATTTCTGTTTTTGAATCATTGTCAAGTTGATTTTGGATTTCAGAAGCCTATTTGCGTAGACTATTTCAAATTTGTTCTACTTGGTGTTCCAAATAGTTCTAATTTTTCAGTGTCATCACATTTCTGGTAATTGCTGAATCACAGTGAACCCTGCTTTTATCATATTCTACCTTTGCCTTTTATTGTGTTTTACTTGGACAACATGAGTTCGTTCATACTGCATGTAGATAAGGAGGGGCTAATCCACTTCCATCTTTGAACTTTTGACCCACATTGCAGAAGATGCATTTACGTTGTGGCTTAAGCTCAGTTCTCTGGGTGTGAAGTCTTCCGTAGCTGACAGTTTCACTTCCACAAGACAGTCTATGGTTTAGATCAATCCCTAAGTTATAACCAACTTTTAGTGATAGGGCAAAGTGGAAAGCAAATGCTTTGATGTGATGAAGTTCTCATGTAGACGTGTCACTGTGTTTCCTTGGACATAAAGCATAGTGTAATCCAAATCAAAATAATTCTCGTATCTCCTTAACACTTTGGCACCAGGGAATATTTTCCATGGGCTCATATTGTATTGTTTTGACCCCTCACTAAACTAAAACAAATCTCCATCCATTACCAGTGATACTAGATATTCATCAAAGGGAGAGAAATCGCTCCAACGTCTATACATAATTTTAGGGTGAAGAGTAGGAGGCGTGGAAGGGATTTGAAGAAAGTTTCTTTTTCACCCAGAGTGTAGTGGAATCTGGAATCTACCGAGGAGAGTAGTTGAGGTGGAAATCCTCACAACTTTTAAAAGGTACATGGATGAGCATTTGAAATGTCATAACATTCAAGGGTATGGGCCAAGTGCTGGAAAGTGGGATTTATGTAGGTAGGTCAGTACAGACTCAATGGGCTGAAGGGCTGTAACACTCTACGACTTATATGAGTGTGTATATGCTTCCCTGAAGCAATTGCCACAAATCAAACATGTATCCTCACTATAATTATTGCTGAATGTAATAAAGTTATGGTAAATGTATTTAGTAAAGCAAATTTCCATAATTCTCCATATTCTTTGTGATAGCAACCATATCGCTCCATTAGCATTAATGGCCAATTTATATTGGCAAATTTTGCCTTGTCTCTCATGACAGCAGCTGGTAGGATTCAGACAGAATCTCCTTTTTGTTTCTTTGTAAACGAATGACTTATTTTCCAATCATTTCACTGGAGAGGAAGTGCATAAAGTGGTATTTTACCTGGCAGTGGTGAAAGTGTGTCTTTCGATCAGATTACATTCAGTTGTTTTACTTAATTTATGTCAGGGCTAAATTTATTAAACCTTTGCAGTCAGCACTTAGCCAATGATCAATGTGGAAGTGACACAGTGTATGATCGGCATGTGTCAGGTACAGTTTTCAGAATGCTTTCAGCAAACTTTTCATTTGTAGATTCCTCACCCACTCTGTGAATATGCATAAACACCTCTGTTCTCAGTTGGGAGATACAATGAAACCCACACTTTCCCAACTCCTGCCACTGCTGATGGCACCAATACTTTTGCCAAAGTCCCTCACAAACCTACAAGTTTACCTTCTTCATTATAGTGTCCCAGTTGGGCGGTAAGTACAAGTAGCTTGCTTTGTTCAGAAGATCTCATGGTATGCTGCTTTTAAGTGCTGTTCATCATGTTAAAATGTTCAGATGCTCAACATTTCTTTGAATTGGGCAAGAATAAATTGCACAGGATTGTTAACAAGGAGAAAGTGAGGACTGCAGATGCTGGAGATCAGAGTCGAGAGTGTGATGCTGAAAAGCACAGCTGATCAGGCAGCATCCAAGGAGCAGGAGAATCGACATTTCAGGCATAAGATCCTGATGAAGGGCTTATGCTCAAAACGTCGACTCTCCTGTTCCTTGGATGCTGCCTGACCGGTTGTGCTTTTCCAGCATGACACAGGGGTGTTAGCAAGTTTGTTCGGACTTGCACTATAATAACCCTTAATAGATAAGAACCAAAATTACTCACCAGCATGTGTGTAGTCCTGTTATATCAGGTTGGTCTGATGTTTGCATTGTTCTCACATGACTTCAACCCATCAAGTCCCACTCAAGGACATTGTGTTACTAAAGGAGGGCTGCATCTCTGGAGCTTCTCAGAGATGAGCATGTGAAAAGGATGAGCAAAGGCCAAAAATGTTCATTATGTCTGTGCGATCTACAAGTTGCAGACAACCAAGTCTTGTTCTGGCCCCTCAATGTCATTTTTCTGGGAAGCAAAAAAGAGTTAGGCAAGTTTAGATAAACCTGGAAAATTCTCCTCTGGAGGCAGTGAGGCCACATTAATTAATAAATCTTTCCTCCCCCTTGGAAAACATGCTGTTATTATCTGAAGATTCTTTCAGGTGAGCTGATCTCTAAGTCAGCAACATTTCAAATACGTATCTGCATTACATGACACAATGCAAAATCAGGTTTCGATTCCGTTTGGGCAAACCCCCTTTTGTTTAAACATCCTACACAGGGCAGTGAGTTCAATTCCCACACTGGCTGATGTTACCATGAGCAACCCATAATCTCAATCATGGCCCTTGCCTGAGGCATGATGACCCTCAGGTTAAACACATCATCAATTGTCTTTATCACTTTCTCTCTACCCCTCCCCTATGATTCTCCGGGGCCAAGGCCACTATTACTAACACCTACACAGACAGGAAAGAGGTTGTGATAATTCTGGCCTTTGATCCTCGCCTCATGAGCCTTGCTGGTTGAATGCCAGACAATTGGAGGTATATCCAGTGGTACAACCTTTCATCCCTGAGTGACAGCCAATCAGGAAATGTGCTTATCCTCTGCTTAACTTAAAGACATAGCGAAAACTGAAAGAACTGCTGATGCTGTAAATCAGAAACAAAAACAGAAATTGCTAGAAAAGCTCAGCAGGTCTCTGCAGAGAGAAATCAGAGTTAATGTTTTGAGGTAAGTGATGATGATACCTTCCAGGAGACCACATTGATCAATAAATTTTTCCTCCCCCAGCTATCTTGGAAATATGCTGTTATTACCTGAAGATTCTTTCAGGCAAACTGATCTCTGAGTCAGCAATATTTCAGATACAAATCTGCATTACATGACACAATGCAAAATCAGGTCTTGATTCCATTTGGGAATTCTCTTTGTTTTGTTTTTGCTTAAGCATCCTACACAGGGCAGTGGATTATGGCTAGCATGAGGGGACATAACTTTAAATTGATGGGTGATGGATACAGGACATATGTCAGAAGTGGTTTCTTTATTCACAGAGTAATAGAGGTGTGGAATGCACTGCATGCAACAGGAGTAGACTCGCCAACTTTAAGGGCATTTAAATGGTCATAGGGTAAACATATGGATGAAAATGGAATAGTGTAGGATAGATAGGCTTCAGATTGGTTCCACAGGTTGGTGCAGCATCGAGGGTTCTGTGTTGTAATGTTCTGTGTTCTATGTTCTATGACCCTTCCTCAGAATGGGCAACTTTATTCCTAGCTCCCAAGAGTTCTGAAGAGGGATCACTTGACCCAAAATATTAACTCTGATTTCTTTCCACAGACGCTAGTTCTGCTGAGCTTTCCCAGCAATTTCTGTTTTTGTTTCTGATTTACAGCGTCGGCAGTTTTTTTCAGTTTTAGCTATGTCTTTCCTATTCATGTATTTATCCAAATGTCTTTTAAATGTTGTAACTGTACCTGCATCTACCATTTTCTCTGGCAGTTCATTCCACATGTGAACCACCCTGTGTGTGTAAAGGTTGCCCCTCAGGTCCCTTTAAATCATTGTGCACTGCAGGTGTTAGGAGGGCTATGTCAATATTCTAGGGAATTCTGTCTGGTTGTGTAGTGATCTTATTGATATAGAAGAAATAAAGAAAGTGCAATCACTTAACATCTGTAAACAGGCTTTAATCAGTAGGCCATTAGTCACTGTACTCTCAAATAAGCTCTTGAATTCCTGCCCTAAATCTTTTAACCTCTTCCTTTTCAAAACCTAGCTCTTTGACAAAGCTTCTGGTTACCTATCCTAATATCTCCTTATATGAATTGTTGACAAGGTTTTCTTTGGTAAAGTTCCTATGAAGTGCTTCTATGAGTTTCTACATAAATGCAAGTCATTGTTGGATAAGCAAAATCTACCCTCTGGCTTTAGGACTCCTATTGACATAGACTATTGCTACTCTCTGGGTAGATTTGCAATCCTTGCCTCCTGCTGATGGTTCTCCTTTTCATTTTCTGCAATAAGTTCTATCTTGGGGTTAATATTCTGCAGCCACCCATTCCTCACCAGCCCACCTCCTTCATCATTTTGTTAGACCGTGCTCCAGGTTCTATGTCCATTACCATGTCCGTCTCTCTCTTGTTTTTCTGCCTTTGCATGCAAACTCATTTAATTAAATGCAACATTGTCTCTGAAGCTTGCACTTTTTCCACTGGCCCTTTCTTCCCACAGTCCATAAATCTCATACTGTGATCAAATGGTCCAAAGTCCAGACAATGCAGTCCAATGGTCCTCTTATCTCCACTCTCCATGAACTTCCTGAGGAAGTGGTGAATGTGGACGCAATTACAATTTGGATAAATATGAATAGGAAAGGCTGAGAGGGATATGGGCCAGAAGTGGGCAGGTGGGACTAGTTTAGTTTGCGGTTATGTTCAGGATGGACCGGTTGGATCAAAGGGTCTGCTTCCATACTCTATGACTCTAAAAGCCTGTTCCATTTTTCTATTGCACTACACAAATCTCATTTCAGCACCAGTATTAACCACTTTTTTTTGGACCAAAATGTTTTCTAAAATGTGAGTGCTAAAATCCAGCCAACTTTTCTTGCAGGAGGAAGATTAGTGCAAAGAAGAGTTTGCCAAATTTTAAACATCAATGATTTTCAGTTTACGATGAAAATTTGCTTCTATTTTAATTGTTTCTGAAATAACTCAGGGATGTTGAAATGATCATCATTTATTGTTGAACACTAAATGGTATTTTTTAAAAATTATCCAGAAGTGTTATCACACACAATCAAAGAACTTTCCCACCACTAAATCACCATGTGTTCTTAACTATTAACCACGTTGATCTGCTTCTTTTAATATGAATCCAGAAAAGTTATCACACACAACTGAACAACTTTTCCACCACCAGATCACCATGACTGTTTTGTGTTTAAAACACTAACCACCACCAATAAAGCACCCATGACGCTAATTAAATATTCACAAGGGTCCATTGAGGGTATTAGAACACCATCAAAAGTGAGGGAGACTGGGTCCGTTTGGTGTTTTGTTTTAAAACTACTAGTCACTACCTGGATCGGCTAATTTTTTTCCTTAATTTTAACCTATTTTCTTAATCATCCTGTTCAGAGATGTTACTACACACCACTGGAGCAGGTGGGATCTTGAACCCAGGTCTCCTGGGCCACAGTAGAGACATTACCACTGCGCCACAATAAGTGCTCAGGTGATGAGTTCCATCTGGGCAGTGCATTGCCATTTACCAAGGGAATTCATAATCCACAAGTTTCACAAGGAGATTAATGAGTGATTCCCCTTTGGCCCATGTAGGGGTTATAAGTTTTGAACTGAATTTTTATTTCTTTTGTCATGTGCAGTATGAATGTTATATTTCTAACTTCCAAGATAAGGACTCCATCCAATATGGGCACTTTAGAAATTGACTTTTAAAATGTGCGTGAAGGATGGCTACCAATGGTCAGGTGAACTCTGTGATTTCTAGACAAAGGATTAATTTGTATACAAACATGCTTGTAGAAAATTCTTCAAAGGCAAATGACTGTGGGCAAAACATCCTGCCTTTAATAGACAATGTGAAACTATTTTTTACACTTCCTATTGACAGCACATCTGCTGATACCCAATATTAGCAGTTCCCAGCCATTGTGTTCTGTGAGCTTGACACCGAGGGTGCTACAGTTCTTCCCTGATTTAAAGTAGTTATGGGCTTAGGAGAGGGCCCTTAGGCAGCACTTTCCAAAGGAGAAAGAGAGGACTACAAATGCTGGTAATCAGAGTCGGGAATGTGGTGCTGGTAATGCACAGCCAGTCAGGCAGCATCCTAAGAAAATCGACGTTTCGGGCATAAGTCCTTCATCAGGAACTTTCCAAATCTAAGACCACTACCATCCAGAAAGATAAGGACAACATATACATGAGACCACCGTAACCTGCAAGTTTATTTCCAAGCTATTCACCAACCTAATTTGGACATGTAATGTCCTTCTTTCAGTGTAATAGTGTCAAAATCCTGGGACTTCCTTAGTAATGGCAATGTGGGTGTACCTATATTAAATGGACTGTGGCAGTTTAAGAAGATAGCTCATCACCACCATCTCAATGGCTATTAGAAATGTGCAATGAATGCTGGTCCAACCAGTGGTGTCCATATCTCTAGAGTGAATCAAATAAACTGGGACCACACTGGCTTTGGAATACAATGAGGGTTTTGATTGTGAATGCAGGTTCTTTATCTGTTTTGTTGACCTGTGTCCCCAGTCAATCTGCCAACATATGGAGTAGACCCAAATCGGAGCCAAGACTGCACACTTTCCCATTGTGGGACCTGACTGTTGGCTTTGTCCTTAAACATTGCTTCTGTCCAAGTGTGGTTACAACTGCCCAAGCAAGTACCAGGAGTGCAAAAAGAGGCGGTGGGATGCCCCTGCTTGGGAGTACACAAGCCCAGTTACAGCAAGACTTAAACTGACAGCTGGACTCTTCAGTTGATGGTCAGTTTTGAAAAGGTGCAATTTTATGCATTGAATTGTGTGAAGAGTCTACTGGTAGTCATTCAGGCAGGCAGAAAATCCATATTGGACACAATGTCTCCAGTGATAACAGTGCAACAGTAAGACCCAAGAAAATGAACCACATAGATCCAATCCAAAGAAATGAGCAACAGGTAAATGGAAAATAAACTCAACATATAGATCGTCTGTTATTAAGTAATAGAACTAGATTTAGAGAATAAATGACCTGCAATGGTTTCTATGTCCCTTTCTTTCTCATGGGCTCTAAAATTACTTCAAATGCATTAATTTGCTTAACTTCAGCTTTTAAAGGGACATAGAACAAATTTCAAGGACACAGAGCAGTGGATTTACAGCCTATGGTCCACCAAAACAAAGTCCAAAGCCAATGTATGGAAGTCAAACCCTATTTTACTGCCCAGTTTCTAAGCACAGAAGTTAAAGTTCAGCTCAATAGACCGGTGAGTTCCCAAACTCAAGCCAGCTTGCTGCCAAGCGAAGACCGGTTTCATTGCTTTTGTGAAACAAAATATAAAGGCAAGGTCAACTGATTCTACAACATAGCCAAAGCAAGGAAGTTAGCATGAAATTGCAGGCGCAGCAGAAGATTAGCAGGTCATGGAAGCATGGTATGAGAAAAAGGAAAACTGAAAAGATTTGTCAAAGAGCCGCAAAACTCATCCGAATAATACTGAGGTATTGTTCAATACCTGAATGGGCTCCTTTGAGGAAAGAATGCTTTTGAGAAATGTAATCAAGTGGCTCATTCAACAAGGAAATGCAAAGTATTTTTGATTTAAAAGCAATAGTTTTTTCATGATATATGAGCCATGAAGCAATTGAGGGATTGAAAAGTTGGTAAAAACACAGCATTCAATTACAAATAAAACATTTCTTTATACTAGATCCTCAACTTAATCTGATCACATGGTATGATGAACTTGAAGAACTGCTAGAATGTAGTTTGGGCTTTGGATTTAATTTCAGAATTGAGATAATTTAAGTAGTTTAAAGACAGTTTAGAACACAAATTCTTTTCATTCATCTCTTTGATGTGGTTTGCAAAAAGGACATTGGCTCCACATGCAATTTTAGATGAATTTGATCTGTTTTCTAAACTGTGGCTTATATATCCAGGAAAAAAAAATGCCCTGGACTAGAATTGATCTACAAAAGAATGAAAGAAACCTTCAAACTTTTGGAAAATTGAAATAAAAGCCAAGGGAAGGTGAAAATGCTCACATTGACAATATTATAAAATCATAAGAGGCATGGGTAGGATAAGTAGAGAAAGTCTTTTCCCTGGGGTGGAGGACTCAAGAACTAGAGGACATAGGTTTAGGGGGAGAGGGGAAAAATAAAGAAGAGACCTGAGGGGCAACGTTTTCACAGAGGGTGGTACGTATATGGAATAAGCTGCCAGCGGAAGTGATAGAGGCTAGCATGATAGCAACATTTAAAAGGCATTTGGATGGGTATATTAATAGACCGGTGGGATATGGGCCAGATGCTGGCAGGTGGGACTAGATTGGATTGGGATATCTGGTCTGCATGGATGAGTTGGACCGAAGGGTCTGTTTCCGTGCTGTACATCTCTATGACTCTATGTAAATTTTCGGAGTCGTTTCTTTCATGCTCAAGAAAGACTCAACAGACAGGCAAACATCTTAATAAATCCTTTTTTGGCATTTGGTAGAAGTTTGTTTGGTACCATTATGGAGGTGATAATATTGGGTTAAGATTTCAGAAATCATAAATTAAAAATCTCAAGATATGGAATTGAATTCAATGATCTGTCTATGAACATAGGGAAATGAGTGGACAAGGTATTGTTGAACTGCCAATACAAAACAAAACCCTAACTGGCTAACTTATGTTCTTCAGGGAATAGCACTGATTCAGTTTAGTTACAGAGTTGACTATAAGTGTCCTTGAAAAGTAAGTCACTTCATTGCAGAATGTTTCTTTATTATTCATACAAGGGAATGTGTGTATTGCTAGCTCTGCCAACATGTATTATCTATCCCAGTTACCCTGGATACGGTGGCAGAGAGCTGCATTCTTGTATTATAATGTGGGAAAATGAGAGATTATATACTTTGGCAGGAAAAATAGAGTGGGTGCATGAAGGAACATTGCAGAAAACTATACTACTGGTGGATTTTAGACTCATCATGCCTAAGTCTCCCAAAAATCTATCATACAACTTCAGCAATTGGAATGTTGGCCTTTATTTCAAAGGGAATGGAGTTTAAAAGGAAGGAGGGTTCACTAAAACTGTACAAGGCATAATCAGGTCACAGCTGGAATACAGTGAACAGTTTTGTGGCTGTTATTAAAGGAAAGATAATAAGCTTTGGATGCATCTCAGAAATGGTTGACAAGGCTGATTACAGGCAGAGAGGGATTGTCTTATGAGTAGAGGTTGAGTAGGTTGTGGCTGTACTTATTGGAGTTGAGAAGAATGAGGAGTAATCTTATTTAAATATATAAGTTTCATAGGGAATGTGACAAAGTAGATGTAGAAAGTAGATTTTTACTCTTGTGGGAGACTCTAGGACCACAAACTCAGAATAAAGGATTACCCTTTAACGAGAGCGATGAGGAGGAATTTCTTCTCTTAAAATGTGAAATTCTTTACTGCAGAGTTGTAGTTGCTGGGTTATTAAGTATATTCAAGACAGATTTTTAATCAGTAAAGGAATCAAGGTTTCTGGGGAAAAGGCCAGAGAGTGGAGTTGAGGATCATCAGATTAGCCATAGTCTCATTAAACAACAGTAGTCTTGAAGGGCTGAATGGCCTACTTCGGCTTCTACATCATATAGTCTTCATGAACTACTGCAGTGTTTAATGTAAAGGAACACCTACAGTATTGTTAGAGAGGGATGGATTCCAGGATTTTGACCCAGCAACAGTGAAAGAATGGCAATATAATTCCAAATCTGGATGGTATATGACTTGGAAAGAAACTTGCTGAGAGTGGTGGCCCCATATTTTTGCTGTACATGTCCTTATGGATGGTAGAGGCTGTCAGTATGGAGGGTGTTTTCAGACCAACTTTAGTGAGTTGCTCCAGTGCATCTTGTAGCTGGTACACAGCTGCTGCTACTGAGCATCAATAGTGAAGGATGTGAAATATTGAACGTTGCTTTGTACTAAATGGTACCAAGCTTCTCAAATGTTATTAGAGCTGTATTCATCCAGGAAATTGGGAACTATTACATCATACGCCTGACTTGTGCCTTGTAGACGATGGACAGATTTCAGGGAGTCAGAGGTGGACTTACTGCCAAATATCCTGAAAACAAATTGTTGGCAGGCCTTTTGAATGTCCAAACATCTTGTTGTTTTATTTCAGCTTATATCAAGCCCAGGGGTCATGTTCTTAATTACGATTTCACTCACTTGTCTGATGACTCATGCTAACAAATATTGTTTATGCTCCATTTATATTTCACTGTACATATCCTTTCAGCTGGACTTTGGGAGCAGTGCTATGGGTGTTTAAAGAATTACAGACACTTCTAGCAAGAAGCCAAAGAAGTATCTTGCTGGAGGTCACTGAAGCAAGTCCTAACATCACAACAGAAGAACTTGAATACCTAACAATTCTGAAAGGAATTGCTCTATTAAATTTGATCAATGCAACTGTTCTGTAGTCTAAGAAACGTTAGACTTTTAGTCACCATAAAGTTCAACACCAAAGGTGATCACCATAACTTTGAGGCAATCTGGATAAAAAATATTTAGTCCTTTTGGTAATGTACCTGTTGTACGTTATCATAATATCAATGATGTATTAAAGACAAACTTAATTTCAGACATTGAAACACCATGTTTCAAAACGTGCATGATACACAAATTGCTACTCGAGTTAACTACACTATAAAAGATGGTTTGGACTACCTCAGACATCCATATTGTGGATATTATTTGGGTTGTTCCAAACGCTTTGCAGTAAATTTACCTACCATTGCAATAACCTGATTAATATGCAAGTCCTTTTGCCAGATTTGCATTTTATCTGCATGGAATGGAAAGAACATCTTCTGTTTACCTATCCAAATTATTAGGGCAGTCATTCCTTATTTTGACTACTCCATTTCAAACTCTGTTCTTACAGGTCTTTAGCGATCAGCCCAACCTATATGCTGAATTTGGAGAGATTTCAGCCTCAAGGATAACTTAATTGTAAGAATTCTAAAATGAAGTTATGGGTTTACAGAGAAGACTGTGAGACATCAATATGCTCAAGAGCTTTGGCGATGAGACAGTGGTCAAATATAAAGTGGGTTTCACAAGGATCCAAGGTCTAAATTATCAATAGGTTAGAATAAGAAGCCTTCCAGCAGTTTAGTTTCACCTTTTTTAACTGGCTTGAATGTAACTCTTCAGCTTTGCACAAAATTCAGGTTTTCCCTGCCTCTGCCGATGTGAGGATTTTAAAAAACAACTGATATTTCTTATGATGGTATCAAGTAGTACAATCAGCTGAATGAAGGAATTTGATCTTAATATTCCTTTGCTGCAGTCATATATAGAGGTTTTTGGACATGCATTAGCCTTTGAACCATGCCTCAATTGTAATGGACTTGTTCTGATAACAGATTGTGACTGGTGACTTACTGTCAAAGGTGTGCTGAGATAGATGTAGCAGTTGTCATTGAATCATGGCAGGATGAATGAGAAAGCAGAGAATTACGTGGAGAATAATTTCAGAATTCCAAAGTGGAGACAGATTTAGACATTCTACAGTATGAGTCATGAGAAGGTAGTATGGAGGCACAGCATGTAATCAAGACTTTGGAGGCCACTGATTTATGTTTCATACAAGAAGAATATAACATTAAAGTATGTTATGCTTCAGTTATATTGGGTATTGATGAGACTGTATCTCCTATATGGTGAGCAGTACATTGCAGAAGAAAATAAATGCAATGAAAGCTCAGAAAGTTTAGTAAATTGAAACCTGGAATAAGATGTGTATAAAATACTGTATTAACACATCCTCAAATGTCCACTCCCTTCACCGCTGCCACTCAGTAGCAGAAGCAGTCTGTACAATCTACAACATGCACTGCAGAAATTCACTAAAGGCTCCTTCCAAACCAACTGCCACTCCCATCAAGGAGGACAAAGACAACAGATATACAGGAAAACTACCACCTGCAAGTTCCCTTCCAAGCCATTCAACATTCTGACTTGGACGTATATCACTGTTGCTGCATCAAAATACTGGTATTCCCTCCCTAACAGCATTGTGGATATATCTACAGCTCATGGACTGCAGTGGTTCAAGAAACAGGTCACTACCATCTTCTCAAGGGAAGTGGGGGTGAAGAACAAATGCTGGCCCAGCTTGCGACACAAAGTGAATGAGTGAATATTACATAACTGAGGAAAGATTGGACAGCTGGGCTTGTTTTCACTGGAGTTTAGAAAGTGAGGTATAACGATTGAAATATATTAAGACCCTGATTGGCTTTGACAAGGTTGACATGGAAAGGGTGTTTCCCCTTGTGGGACAGTCGAGAACTAGGGGAGACTTAAAAGTAATAATAGCCCTCCCTTTCAAGACACAGATGATTTTTTTTCTGAGGGTATAAAGACTTTGGGATGACACAGAAAGCAAAGCTACTAATTTTTTTTCAAAGGCAATGTTAGATAAATTCTTGTTGAGCAATGGAATCAAAGAAGCTTACAAATTTACAGTACAAGGTGTAGGTGAAGCCAAGTTAGCTCAAACCACAGAAAAAAGATGGTGTGGTCTGGATCTCCTCTATTGGTGGCTAATGCAGCAATATTTATATTTAATTCCACATTATTAGTGCCCAAATGATATATTTTATTTGATTATGTGCGTGTTCTGGCTTTGTTCAAGGATGACCCTATAGCTATTCATGCATTCCATTTATCAACTTCTTGGCAAAGCATTCCTGTTTTCAATCTTCTTTACCAATCAAGACATCAACAGGCAAAAGCATGAGTTAATTAAGAGTGTTCCTGCTTGCATTGGAGGTACACTTTCATTCAACAAAGTTCAGTTGCTTCTAACAAATGTGTTTTTATCATGATATAAATGTCACTTGTTCACAGCTGCAGCGTTTCATGTGTCGAAACTAAAATGAGTTGGAAGATGAAAACTGTAGGAGTCTGATGCCAAAATGACTGTGTAAAAAGCTATGAAAACTGCAAAACCAGATGTTGGCCTGCACTAGCCCATGTTTTCAGAAGAACTTCAGGGTGCAACTTCAGGTGTCAAGGCTCAATACCCTTAAAAAAAGGCCTGATCTGTAGGCCGTATTAGCAGTTTCAAAACTTTAACGCACTTTAAAAACTGCCATCGTAACTCAGATTAATTTGAAATTTAGCAAAACGTGATCTTGGGTTGTTGAGCACATTTTACTTCCTGTGGGAATAGGAAGTACCAGATTGATTTGTGGAGAAAGGATTTAAGAGAATCACTGTCTTTGACATAATGGTGTCGCTACTTAGCAGTAGGAGGGACTTAACCCCAACGATGTGAGACCACTGTAACCATGCTGCACTTTCCTCCCCTGGGCCTTCCTGGTGAAAAAAAGAGTGGGCCAGGCAGTGATACCACTGCTGATTTGAATTACCACACCCAGTGGTAACAAGTTCTAAGGTTTAGCATTGAAATGGGGACATCAACTGAAAGTAGGAGACATCTTTCCACAGAACAATAACTAGTTTTGTAGCAATAAGAAGTTAAGAGATGTCCCACATGTATCTGCAAAAGTTCCATTGATAGAAAGGCTAGAATAATTGAACATTGAAGAGCAACCTATTTATTCACAGGATGGTGCTAGGCCAGACTTTGTTACGCACTCCAACTTGACTTAGAGGTGGTAGGTGATGAACTATCTTCTTGAATTGTTGCAGCGTGCATGTGCTCCTTGAGAGTGCTGTTAGGCATCTCAGGTATTTACATTAGCAACAGTTCCAAGATAGCGAGTGGCTTGGAGGGAAGGATTTATGCAATCTGAAGAGAAACTAGGAAACACTTAAGAGCAAACTTGCAGGCTATTCCCATTGTTCCCACGTAGGTTAACCAAGGAACATCAAGACACTTGCCAATTCTTCAGTCTTCATCCACTTCTGTATTCACTTTCTTTCAGCACATGGGTATTACAATGTCATTTTGCATGATTTTCTCAAGGAAAACAAGCATATGTCATAGTATCTATGCCACCAACTCTCAGGTGGCTACAAAGGCTCTGGCTATTCTTCACCGCTGCTGCCTTTCAAGTTACAATGTATCAACTCTGCTCATCAGCATGGGAAATGTTTTACGGTGCAAGCATTCATACTGATCATATTCTACAGGCAAGTTTGCAGGAAGCCACCTGCAGGACAATATAACAAGGAAAAGACCATAGATGTTTGACAGGCTCTGGTAAATGGCAAGGTTGAAGGTAAAGCTAGCAGCAAGCCTCATTGTATATGCTCTTTGCGCTGTTTACGCAGTAATGCTTACTTGGCTTCATAAATTTGCCTGTATGTGATCATTCCAAAGGGTGTCGTCTTAGAGGAAGAAGTCAGCCACACCCATCATTTGAAAACATCCTAATTCACAACTACCACCAGAACATTATGTCATTCTAGAAGCAGCAGCAGCTCAGGCACACCCAGGAAGCAACAAAGTCAGATAAAGGTGCCAGTGAGTAAAAATTAGTGTGTTCAAAAACAGTTGCAGTGGGAGGCAAGTTTTGATGCTTTTGCAAGAACGGTATGGCTCATGCCACTGCGGACTTCATTTTGGGACTCCAAATATTGGCAATACTCATGAAAGTAGGTAGAAGACTTTGAGAATGGAACAATTTGTAAGAGTTAAGAGAGAAATCACAAACTTAAGTCAATATTTATTAGAAGTTTAAGATTCCAGTTGATCTTTTTCTTTTATCCTAACCAGGTGAGGTATCTTCCATTCTCAGTAGTATCATACTCATGTCCAATCACAGGTTTAAACCTTGAAAAATGAACAAGTTGTAAAAGACTGCATTGACAGAGGGGTCATCTTCCAGTTGAGTTGTTAAATGGAGGCTCCTTTCGAGCCCATAAGTAGAATTAAAGCACTCGAGACGCAAAAAGAGTGTTTTCCTGATATACTGACTTAAACTCTTATTATCATTTGATTACGGAGACTTTGTTCACACATTTGCTGCTACCATTTCCTCCGACAGAAAAAGGCAGTGAGGCACATAAAAGAGGTCCTTTAGCTTCTAGCAGTGATAAACTTTCTTTAACACTGTCTTATTATAGACTACAGCATGCAGAAATCATTGATGCAGATCTTGTAAAACTGCATGCAGAACTCCACTTATTTCTTAAACCAGCTAAACAAGTCTTTGCAATGCCTTTGGCTCCGAGAAGATGAACCTTGCATCAAGTAAGCCTCCACAAGAGCTGAAGTGCATCGAACCATAACAGGAACAAAATGAGAGATGAGAGATAAATTCACACCACAAAAGAATCAAGAAAAAGTTGAACTGGTTTGAAATCTTTATACAAAAGTATACACAGAAAGGAGTTAGCAACACTGTTTCTTTCACCTCCCAATTTCATGTAGTATTTCAATATCAACAGATGAAAATTGAAAATGTAACAACTTTAACTTAATTAGCTAATTTTCTTATTACAAAAAGTCCATACAAAAACACTACAGTGTAGCTACACTACTTAATGCAATTTGTGCTATCAATGCCCCAATTTCTTAAGTCTGTACATCAGTAACAATTTAGATAAACACACTTGTCAAACTCATCATGAATATAAAGGTTTCTTTGGGCAGAGGACAGAATTTAAAAATACTTACTGCTAATTGTTTGTGGAATCACTGCCCCACAAAAAAAATGGTTTAAACTTGATTAAACGTTGAATCAAAAAAAAAGGCCTCCTATATAGTGTTGGTCACCCATCCTTGATAAATACTTCAATAGCAGAGGACCAACAAGCAGCACAGGTTTTGCATGGAACTGCTTCTGCTCACACCCAGGTTCTCACTTAGGAGATGAAAGCGGACAGTACACAGGGAGGAGGGAGGGAAGCAATTAACAATTGTGCTGGTAGTATTGAAAGTTCTACACTAACTTTATATCTAAATCCAACTTGCATATTCAAATTGCTGAACTGAATTTGAATGGCTATCACACAAGAATAGACATTGTAAAAACACTTGCACAACGATTGCCAGTTTGTGTTATGCACCATCTGTTAATTATAAATCATAGTCCAAGTTAGTCCTGAGTTAGCTCATTCTCACTGGGGATGTGGTTGACAGGTCCCCAAATGACCTCTAGCATTGGCTAGGGAATAGAACAAAAGATGATCCAGGCTTATAGCTTTCAAAGGTTTTCCAACAATTTCACTTAAGAAATGCTTGTAAAGGCACCCAGCAGCAGTGGAATTGGATACAGTTGTAAGGCGCTCCACGCCAAACATCACACCAACTCTTGCTTCTGGCTGACACATGAAGAATCGCAGCAGGGCCAAAGACTGACAGCTGCTAGCATACATGAACAAAGGAATCAGCACAAAACCAGAAAATGGAGAGAACAGTGCAAAACAATTTTACCTAGAAAATATTGATACTTAGCTCAGAAATTACTGTAGGATGAGTGGTACATCACTGATTTTTGTTGAATGAAATAGTTTGGGACATAGAGACCTTTTATCTTTAGTTAACTTGATTAGGGAAACATTTGCATTGAATTCCATTCCAGCATTTTTAAAAGTTATTGATATCATAGTATTCAAAATATTTTCTAGCTTTGTAATGAGAACTGACAATGCTACCTCTTGGCCGTGCTGCAATGCAAAAATCCTCACACACAAATTGGTCTCTAAAACTTTGCACTGTAATTTTGAAGGATGCTGCACTTAAATCTTAAGGAGAATGTGGGAACTGCTGGATTCTTTTATTGCCCTGCTAAATAAACAAAATAATGAAGACCTGATGAATTGCTTTCCTGGATGGCATATACAATTCTATTTTACTTTTGCCTGTGTGATTACCATTAGAGATATGGAAACAAAGAAGGTAGCACAGTGCTTAATTTTACAAGTCAGTCATCAACCCTTAGCCACCCTTTTTCATAATCCTGCAAGAGTTCAAGGTAGTACTGCCAGTCAGGTTCAGTGTCATATTTAACCTCATACACAGTTTGTAAAGGATTCTGGTGCTTTTCATGCACTCGAACCACTACACCTTTATACCAGGATTCTGATTTATCCTTTTCCTCATACAGATGTCTTATACGTTTTCCCACTAAGTTTGGGTATTTCTTGCCTTGGCGTATTCTACAAGAAAGGGGTTTAGTTATTTTCTGATCCAGTCGTTGAGAAGTACGTGTTAATATAGGCTTTCTCGCAGCAACAATCGACTTCAGCACTAAATTTCTACGCAGAGCAGTTTGCCTCGGTTTCTGAAACTTTAACCGCACAATTGAGCCACGAAGATGTAGAACTTTAGATGTGCTTCTAGTTGGCCTCAGTGCTCCATTATTCTTTTTATTTATTGGCATTTGAGATTTTTTGATCTTTCTACTGCAGGAAACGTTTGTCCCTTTATTGTCCTCATTAACAGTCACTCGATTTAGTCGAACCACCAAAGTAGTGCCCTTCCTTTCAAAGTTGCCTTTCATGAGAGCCTTCTCATTGTAAACTCCTCTTCTTTTCTGTAAATTTCTAGGTCCTGACTGGGACACTTTGCTTGACCGTACTATACCAGCATCTTGATCAATCTGCGTGCAGGATTTCTTCTCTAAATGGTGTACAGATTTTGGGTTTATTGTCTCTATAGATTGTGAACTATTGCTTGAATCAGTACATTTAGAGTTACAGTTTATGGATGATGTTGTAGCTCTGATCTTCCTCCGTCTTTTCTTAAGGTTTGCATTATGTCTGGCTGTTGTGATTCCATTGTTAGGCTTCCCTTTTGAGCAGGCAGTGTTTGCTACTGTTTCGTTTCTGATGTCTACAGAACTAGGCTCTGCGCAATGATTTTCATTAGCATTCTTATCAGCTGGATTCAGAGTTGCTTCCATCATGTTTTCATCACTTTGTTCACCTTGATTAAAAGCAAAGAAAATTGCCCTGTTAATATTGCAAACACACAATCAAATGTTTAAGAAAGAAAACAAAAAAGTGCTACAGGATTCAAAACACTGGTTAACAGATACCTGCACTGGAGCATCTAGACCAACATGTGAAGGTAGATCTGCAAAAAATAAATTTATTTATAGTGATCTTTAACTATGAATATAAGATTTAAGTCTAATATTCCAACTAGGTTGCTTCAATATTGTTTTCTAAGTATAAAATATTTTTAAGTATCAAATTGCTGGCCTATAACCAATATGACAGCTGTGTTTGACAAAATCTGATTTCTTTACCTGGCAGTAATAATATCAATATCTGGCTTTCAATTTGAGGGACATAAAACCTATCAAATTCCAAACTGAATTTAGATTCAGGCTTGTATACAAAGACGTAATAAAAGATTAAGACGGATATCATCAAATCTTGACAAAAGGTTCTAGGATTCTCCAAAGTTTGTATCATATACTCATCACTGCAAGGTGTAAAAGCAGATTTCAAACTCAGCGTGCCAGCCCCAATTAATGACATTTGCTTCATGCAAAGGAAAGGTGAGTACATACAACCTTTTATTATCCCCATAGAGCAATTTTTGAAATGAGAAACAAATGCACCCAATTTGCGACTAAGATGTCAAAACCTCAACCTGATAATCCCAATAACAGGATGAGAGTTTGACATTAAACCATTATAAATGTAAACAATCCAAGACCAAAAGCTCCCAGTTTAGAACAAGGTTTGCAGATGATAAGAAATTTGCTATAAGAATAGTCTCATTCTTTGAATTACACAAAGCAATGCTCCTTGATATATCATCTCTTGTGAAGTGTGGCACTTTAGGGGAATGGGAATTTAAAAGTTAAGAGCCTAGATTAATTTGCCACACTGCATATTTACTTGGGTACTGATGTCAAAGTACCTACAATAATTAGTAAAAAGATCAGAAATTGCTTGAAAAACTCAGGTCTGGCAGCATCTGTGGACAGAAATCAGAATTAATATTCCGGTCAAGTGAAGGTTCTGAGGAAGGACCACTCGACCCAAATCTTTAACTCTGGTTTCTCTCTACAGATGCTGCCAAACCTGCTGAGCTTTTCAGTTTCTGATTTACAGCATCTGCAGTTCTTTTGGTTTTTATTATGCAATAATTAGTAACTTAGTCTGACCATTTTTGCAGATACTTCAAGGTTACATACTTTAATGTTGGTCACAAATGCAGCTCACTTTGATTCCAAAACTGAAGGAAGACTGCCATGCAGACATGAGAAATTATGTGTCAATATATTTCGTTGGGAGTGCCCAATCATGGAAACTATGTTCCAACGTAAAATCAGGACTGAAGAGAATAGGATGTGAAGCAGTTACAACACCAATACCAACGGTTTGTTTAATCAATTTCCACCAGCCAGGAAGTTGACAACATTAGGCCAGTTGCCAGTTTTACCTTTTCCATTGACTAGGTAAATTAGGAGGGTTGTAAAACGGATGTCTGACCTACTGCTGCTGACACTGGGCCTGGCAGGAATAGTTAAAGGTGACTTTTACCTTGCCTAGAAAAGCAATACACTGCTTAAATCAGAGCCATCAGATAAATGTTAGCTGGTCATAAAGCAATGTGATTTACTGAACCTCCAAGGCAAGATAGGAACTCCCAAATTAGATAATAATCCACCTTTAAAAGCCAACTGGCTTAAACAAAATAACCCCTACCCAGGAATCTACAGTATATTAGAATTTCCTGTTGGCAATGTTGTGTTGTACAAAATACAGCTGCAAAAGTTAGCTATAAAGAGTACAGATGGAAGAATAGGTTTAAGCACCTTCCTCTGAAGGTTTTAATAAATGTTCATTGCTCCTTAATGACTCACTGGACAGCTTGATAGACCTAAATAGATCAAGATGATCCTAGATTCAATTTCTGGTCTGAACTCAGTTTTCCGATCTCAGCTAGGACAGCAGCATTGTCAGCCTCAAGCTGCAGGCCTGGCAGGTTTCTGCTCCTTGTTGTTGCCCAATGTCTCTCTGCAAAGTAAACGTACGGATATTGGATGAGGGCTAAATAAGTCTTGGCAATGATCCAATCTTTGTCCCCAAAGCCCATCTAAAATCTAAGATGGGCACTTGAGTGACTGCCATATAGCCAAGATGTTGAACTACCACAGACAGCTACAGAATTTTCCCATTAACAGTCACTGTCTTCAAAAAGAGGAAGGTAGGTAAACTAGAAGCCATATAAACCACATTGACAGAGACAAAACACCAGCTCCTATTTCACACTGACAGCAACTATAAAGCAATAAGGACATAATTACATTGTATAACGTTGAGAGATGAATGAAGAATACAGCAAAAAGTAAAGCAGAATAAATGGTCACTAGCAGTGGGTAAGATTAGTGATGTAGGAGATAGTAGTCCAGTCTAATCAGTAATTCCTGGGCATCAAATACATCCAACACTCGATAAAGAATGAGTCTGTAAGAACTATGTAATGCATCTTGTATGAAGTGACTTGCTAGTTGCAATCCAATTTTTTTTTAAGAAACAGGCCCAGGGCATAAAATTACCCTTGAATGGCATCAAGGAACAAACTGAACAGAAGCTAACTAGGGATTAGAGCATTGGATTGAATGTTTAAACTAGAGGAAGAAATTAACTGGGAGCAGTGGGAAAGACAGATAGACATGCCACATTCAAAGAACAACATAGGATCTGTAAACAAAGATAGCCTCTGATGGAAATTTTGACACTCTTTGACTAAGCAAATAACAGGGCTGGCAATTTACAGTTCAATCAAGACAAGTGAGGGGAGGGAGGATAGCACATATCTGAGTGATATGACATGATAAATGTGGCACAGAATAAAACTCACATTTCAGAGAAAAATGGCTGAGGGAACACTTCAAAACATGAAGTATTGGAAACTCTAAAATGTTATGGAGATAGTTCCCAATTATTTACAGGAATTTGAAATTCACAAACTGCAGTAAATGAGGAATGAATGGAGTAAACTAAGTAAAAATCAAACTGCTGGAGATTGCCAAAAGGAGCTGTCAAAATGCTACCTCAGAAGCCCAGATCAAGACAGCTATCACAATGATGTGCAAAAAAAATGTGTAAATGCTCACATTTCAATATTTTGCAACTCTTTGCCATTAGTCCAAGTCAGTTGGTTAGGCTTTTACAAATAATTTAAGAATTCTAAAGTGACTTTCTTGTGCACTATTTTCTTTCAATTCTTATAATTCTGTCGAACCTGTCATTTTTCTCTCAGATGCTGTTGACACTCCAGGCATTTGAAGTCCCAGAGGCTGACAATTAATAGCACCTCAAGAGTTAATAATCTGAAATATTACTGAGACACCTATGAATTGGCAAATGGATAAGATTGAGCAGATAGCTAAAGGAATTATGTAGTTCTGTTTCAATGGAAGGTGACACCAGTGTTGGGACAGAAGGAATTGCACTATTGAGCCAGATGGAAAGCAAGTGCCTCACATGCTTTAATAAGTGGAACGGGGTACAGGGTAGAGAGGTTCTGATGTAAAAAGATAATATAGGTCAGTAACAGTAGAGGAACAGTCATGAAATTGAGCTTTAGGTATGCTGAGGTGGAAGGTGATTAAGAAATATGGCATGAATATTAAATCTGAATAGCAGCACAACTAAGCTTCTTTATAACGTTGAAAAGAAAGGCATAGCACTACAGTCTTTATTGCAACATGACTAAGATAATCGGGACTTGAAGTCTACATGCACCAAGTTTTAAAAGACCCAGAAGGATTAGCAAGAAATTACTTTTTAAAAAGATTTTTTTTAAGATTACTTACTGTGGAAACAGGCCCTTCGACCCAATAAGTCCACACCGACCCTCTGAACAGCAACCCACCCAGACCCATTCCCCTACATTTACCCCTTCGCCTAACACTACGGGCAATTTAGCATGGCCAATTCACCTAACCTGCACATTTTTTGGACTGTGGGAGGAAACCAGAGCATCAGGAGGAAACCCATGCAGACATGGGGAGAATATGCAAACTCCACAGTCAGTTGCCTGAGGCAGGAATTGAACCCAGGTCTCTGGCGCTGTGAGGCAGCAGTGCTAACCACTGTGCCGCCCTACTAAATAATGAGTGAACACAATCAAAAGACAGCAGGCAGTGAGTTATTTTACTGTAGAGAAAGGATGTACGAATGGAGTGAGTGTGCAGCTTTGGGAGTGGCAAAGTGGTAAACTGTAGAACTGCAAATATTAACCAGCTAGGTGGTTTTAATGTAGAATTTTATCTTTCATATAAAGATTGGGACACAGGCTACTACACATAAGAAAAGCTGTGAATTTCTTGAGTATATCTAGAATGGATTTCTGCAACAATCCATCTCAGTACTAACAGTCAGGGATTCAATTTTGAAACAACTAATGAACAACCTAACCATGCATGAACATCTACCTAATAACAATCATACTCCAATACAAAATTCCAAAGAGGGGATCCACAAATCAGGGAGGAGATTCTGGATTAACTAAGTCTGAATCACTACATTGAAGCAGACAATAATCACAGTGAACTAATGGATAAAACTGGTAAGTAGGAAATGTTCAAAAATATTATAGATACAGATCCAGTTTATACCACAAGGGACAACAGCACTACCTAGCAATAAAAAGCATGGCTAAATGAGGCAACAAACAACAAGTGTAAAAGCAGGAAAAAGATACACAAGAAAGTACCGATCCTGGCAAGTAGAAAGGACACAAAAACAGCTAGAAGCTAAAAATAAAACTTTGAAGCTTTGTAACACATAACAAAAACATAACTGTGTACATATAAAACTGAAGGGATGTCAGCAGTGATGTGAGTTGCTTGAAAGTTGATATTTGTCAAAGAAAATGGTGGGTATATTGATTAATTATTTTGCATCAGTAGCTATAGTTGGAGAACAGGTCAACATGTCAGATAGCCAAATTAACATTTGAGAATCATCAAATGTTCATGTAAGGGTGAGGCACTAATGAAGAAACTCGTGGAAACTGCGCATATTTTACAGTTGGATGTTGGATAACAATTTCTGGTTTATATTGAAGACTCTGAACAAAACTCAATAGGAAAATAACTTTTAATTTAATAAGCTGAGTAGAATGTGCACATAATAGAACAATCCTGATACATTTTCATGTATACCACACTGAACAGATTTGGATTTATGAGCTCAGCTCCCTAATCTTGACTGTTCTGGAAGGTGAATGCCTCATTACCCTTAAAAAGCTAGGAAAACAAAGGCTGAAACTGAGATAGTAAGAAAGTTGGAAAATGTTCATACATGACAGCGAGATACAGGATGGAAGCTGGTGGAAAGGTGAACTCTTTGTGGCCTGATTTGAGCATACACTTGATTATCCTGGATTGAATGTTTGTGTGTTCGAGTTCTAGGAATGTTATGAATGTAATTTGCGTTTTGGTAATCTAAGATGATTTTCAAAAAAAGCCATGCTGTAGGACAATGGTATTAGACACTTTCGCTGAGTGAGGTTACTTCATGACCTTTTCCACATAGTGTAGACTAGTCCCTCGTTATGATGTACTGTTAAAAGGGAAGCTTATCTAGCCAAGGCAATTGGACTTTTGGCCTGGCTTGATCACTCTGATGTGCATGTAGCTTAATTAGTCAAGCATGCTCAGACCGATTTCTCTTCCTCTAAAAACATTTGCCATTTTATTGCTGATACCTGATAAAGAACATGTGGCATTTTTGAAATCTCAGTACCAATTTCTATCTCAAGACAGCTTGTTTGCAGCAATAAAGGGAGCACTCTTAGGAATAAGAGCTGGCTCTGCTACTCTGCTAATGGTTTTAAAACCTTAGCTCAAGCCTGGCTTGTAGGTATCTGTGTTATATTGTAACGCTGGGGCCATTGGCAAATAAAGGTAATAATTTAAACTAAACTGTCTGTAAGAGTTTTATATTCCAAACTACCACAGAGTATGATCTCCAGGACGAACCAAGAGAGAGGCTTACAGGTCGAGTCCATTAGGGATTCCCTGAGCTGTCTCGAATAGGTACTTTAACATCAATCCTGGGCTATTAAAGGAAATAGGTGAGAACACTGAAATATTATAGTTTACGAAGTTCTCTCAATTCAGTAACTGTTCATTCGGATTGCAAAATTGCCTGCGCCATCATATTTAAGAAATGTGACAAAAGGAAACCAGGGTATCACTGCTCAGTTAACCTAACATCAGTCATCTGGAAATCACCAGAATCAAAACTAACAACAGAATTACTCAATATCTTAACTTTTAGTTGATCAAAAGAGTCCCCATTTTTTAAAAAGGTAGATCACATTTGACAAGTCTGACTGAATTGTTTAAATAGGTTACTAAAGTAGAGAGTAAAAAATGAGGTCTGCAGATGCTGGAGATCACAGCTGCAAATGTGTTGCTGGTCAAAGCACAGCAGGCCAGGCAGCATCTCAGGAATAGAGAATTCGACGTTTCGAGCATAAGCCCTTCATCAGGAATGAGAGAGAGAGAGCCAAGCAGGCTAAGATAAAAGGTAGGGAGGAGGGACTAGGGGGAGGGGCGATGGAGGTGGGATAGGTGGAAGGAGGTCAAGGTGAGGGTGAGCTTCTGTGCAGAGGAGATGACCTGGGGGGTGCAGTGAGAGAGGGACTCACTGAAATCCTTGTAGAGGGAGGAAGAGAGCTTCTTCAAGCAATGTTTTTGTGTACAGTTCTGGAAGGCATCTGATAAGTCATCCAGAAGGCAATTGAACAAATGGATACTTGAATCCTAAGAATTCAGCAAAGAGGAGTGATCATGGATATACTGCTGTTGAGTTTGTAAGATTATGATGGTCAAAATATTAAATGAAACAAGATAGCAAGAGAGGACTATTTCCATTGGTTAGGAAGTATATAAGTAGGAGGGAATCTTTTAAAAAAAAAGAGCTAGATATTTCAGAAGTGAAATTAGTGCAGGTTTAGAACTCGCACAAATAGCATTCGATAACTCCAGCTGAAAATCAACAGAGGGATTGACAGCTTCCTGCTAGCTGAAGATATTAAGCAGATACGAGGCAAAAGTGAGTATAGTCGTTAAAATTACAGATCAGCTATGATCTAATGGAAGGGTAGAACAGGGTTTGAGTGACTAAATAATCCACTCCGGTTCGTGCAAACATTATTTAGACTGAGACACAAGTCAGCATGACAGAGACAGTGAGGGAGTACACAAAGAAAATTTGAAAATAAATAATAAAGGTAAACAAAACAAAAAGTTTAGAACTATTATACACTTTAATGCTGACAGCTAGCTCATATATGCTACCAAAATCCTAGGAACAATCCTGCAGGTAGCTAAGTGGAGTTGGAAATTTCAGATTAATCTTCTTGAATACATCCAAGGTTGAGATGGGCAGATGTTGGATCTCTCATGAAATCAAAAAATGATTTGGAGAGCTGGTAGGAAAGTCTAAAGTTAACTATGATCATACCAAATGGCGGACCAGGCTTGATATACTGTATGATCTTCTCCTGATCCTACTTCTATGTTCTTTTTTTAAAAATATTTTCAATCATGGGATGTGGATGCCACTTACTGTTCATCTGATTGTGCTGGAGAAAGCATTAGAATCATAGAATCCCTACAATGTGGAAACAGGACCTCTGAAGAGTAATCCACTCAGACCCATTCCCCCTACCTTATGTTTACTCCTGACTAATGCACTTAACCTACATATTCCTAAACACTACGGGGAATTTAGCGCAGCCAATTCACCTAACTGCACATTTTTGGATTGTGGGAGGAAACCGGAGCACCCAGAGGAAACCCACACAGACACAGGGAGAATGCGCAAACTCCACACAGACGGTTGCCCTAGGTTGGAATCGAGCCCAGGACCCTGGTGCTGTGAGGCAGCAGTGCTAACTGCTGAGCCACTGTGCTGCCCATTGGCAAGCTGCCATCTTGAACAACTGCAATCTCTGGTGTAAGGACAGCCACAATGCTCTTCAGAAGGAAGTTCCGGGGTTTTGGCCCAGTAATTATATAGTCAGCAAGCTGTAGTCATTTTGAGAACTTGAAAAAGTAACTTACAAAGTATAATGTTTTGAAATGATGTAGCACTTTTTCTTAAAGAAATAATATTCACCTTGGTAACACAAAACTGAAACATTCACCATTCTTAGAGACAACTACTCACAACATCAACTTTCTACTCTCAAAGGACTAGCCCAAAGTTTTGGTGGCACTTAGTGAACCATTGTTTTACTGGGCAAAACAAAAATGATGGTGCAGCACCAGCAGTCTGGAATACTGCATAAAGAAAAAAAAAGCAGTTGTAGGAAAATGTCTCTTCATCACCTACAGAATGTGTTATATATCCAAAGCAGCACTAGCTCCTTCCTATGTCCTCTACCCAAATGCTGCCCAGTGAGCAAAAGAGTAAATTGAATCACTGGAGGGTGGTATTCACTCTCACTCAGATCCATAAAAACTCAATCAGGCCATCACATTGAAATGTGCACTTCATTTCAAACTGCAACTCATGACCAAATGTGTTTCATTTTGGAAAAGTAAACATCAAAGTGGTCACCCAATTCAAAGATAACCTGTAATGTAAACAATTGTACATTCTTTCCCATTCATAAAAAAATTGACACTACTGTTTTTTTGCTTAAAACATGAAAGCCCAGTCTTTTCTAATCAAAAGGAATTAAAGTAGGAACAAATATTTTAAACAGGGACAATTTAATACTGTCTGTTCAAAAGTAACCTGCACCACAGTTATAAGACAAGCTTTTACAACATATGGGTTTATGTGGAAAACTTCTATATGGGTTATTTTTCAGAAGGCTGGTCAGTTCCAGTTTCCAAGTTAACTGTTTGACGGCTGTTATAGTATTTCTGCACCAAAAGAAAAGTAACAAGATTAGTTTATCATTAGTGATGACAGGTTTAATAAACTTATTCTAGAAGATATAATATTAGTATTTTTAATCAGGAAAAAATAGGAAATGTGCACTTTGCAATGATGTGCAGTATGCAGAGTTAACAAGTTAATTCTTACAAAGGCAAATAACTGGACATTTGGGAAGTGTGATGAAAAATGAGAGGCAAGTTTAGTAGCTGGTTTAGAAGTGATATTAAAATGCTGGGCTATAATTATGTAAAGAGATAGATTGTTCATTAAAGTGAAAAAAACCCTTATTTTAGCACACGGACTTTTCAAAAATCTTCAAGTTACAAAGAATAAGATCATTGCTCAAGATTAGACGGCCCTTAAGAACTTTTTTTTTGCACACATTAAAGTTTAAACATACTCACCAAGACGAATTTTCACACAAGAATGCCACAGAACATCCAGCAGATCTTGATAGATTTCAGGTAACTGCTTTAAGGAAAGCAGCTTGATTAGTCTGGAAGAACACCTTTGAAGCTGTAACTCTGTCTGCAGTTTCTTCTCCTCTGAAAGGGTTGTTGGTCTTAGTTCTATTTTGTGCTCCTGGAAAACTTGATCAATTGTTGCTCCCTTGAGGCTGGAAAATAATTTCTCCTTCACTAAGTATATTGGAATAAAAATTGTGCCAGCCCTTATTACGTGGGGAAATGGGCATGTTCTGGAATAAATATAACTTTCCAAGTAGGAAAGTAATTTTTGTAGGGTCTGCTGGACGTGGCCATAGTTGCGCCAAATTTCTTTTGCTTTTGACATCTTCAATGCTTCAAAGCTTCTTGTACCATTTTTTGACTTTATTGAAGACCTCAATTTTGGAGTTTCCTTCTCTTCAATGTCCCGCAAACATGCACACAAAACCTCTTCAGAGGTTTCAGCCACTGACTGGGTTATCATGTCACATAGGGACTGATGAAGATGTACAAAATAATTATAAGTGTCATTCTCGTTCTGCATTAACTTGCCATTACAGGATGAGTCCACTTTGGTTTCACAAGATATCTTGCTAGGTTCAGGATTAGAATTCATAATTGATTTAACCACATCAGGTAATATTCGCTTCAGAGGTTTCAGGGGTCTCAAAATTAAGGCAGAGGGATCAACTGATCCAATCAAACTAATTTTTTTAGCTTTAGTAATGTCTTCAGATGGCAGAGTTGAATTATTTTCACCAACCTTTGGAGGGGCAGGTCTCAGTATTTTATACTTATTCATTTCTATAATAAGATGGTCATTTACGTTGCTGGATTCATTAGAAGGTGCAACAACTGCCTTCGTTCCATGCTCTTCAGATGGCCATGTGCTTTCACATTTCTCTTCAGTACTCTGAGATTCTATAGTATTTTCTTTTTCATTTGATATTTCATTTGTACTTTTCAATTTTTCTCCAGACTCACCAGAAACCAGAGCATGTTGAATAACATTCAAAGGTGGACTTTTTGATTTCGTACTTAGGTCCAAGGCCATTTCATCTTCCATTTTGTTCATCCCAAGCTTTCCATCACCACTGTGAACCATACACCATGCACTATTTCTACTTTGCTGAGGTAGGCCCTTATCAAGCCTATTGAATTTAGGAGAAAGATTAATCTCCGGATGCTGAACATCTAAATAGTTCTTCATGTTTACTGTTTTCCTAAGCTCATCCTCAGATGCACCTTTTTCATTTGTAGATTCTAAACGCACAGTAGCATCACCTGTTTTCAGTTCGCCATTCTTGGGTTGCAACTGACTGCTGTCTATTGCCAGTCTTTTAGGGCCAAGTGTACTGGAATCCAGATCTATGGCACTATCACTTCTGCTGTTTTGAGTTTTATTTTTCAAAGAACATGAACATGATTTATCACAATCTAGTTCGCAGTTTGAACATTTTGAGAAGAACAGACCAGTGGCTTCCAGGTAGGCTTTGTAGGGTGCCAAACTGAACACATTGTTTATGACTGGCATAGGAGGGGAAGGAGGTGGGGTTGCTCTCTTGCTTTCATTAGAAGCAGGGGAGGAAGCAGGTGAGAAATTAATCACAGATGTTTTTCTGGTTGGACTTACAGTGTAGCTTTTTTGTGGACTATCCAATCTGACTTCTATTGGTTTATTATTCAGGATCTCAGGTTCTTTACTGAATATAGACCTACCTTGATCACCTTTAGGGGAAATGTGGATGCCTGGGCTATGTTCTTGCAGATAAATATCCTTTGGTCTTTGGTCACCTGGAGAGCCAGCAGGTCTCTCAAATGGCCCCTTCAAGTGTTTGCCAGATAGTACAGGGTGGAAGGCACTGTGTTTGCTTACCAACTGCTGCGGACCAGTATATTCCGTATTATAAAGAGTATTTAATGAATTGTAGCACCGTTCATTTATTTGCGCAACGATGCGAGGCCTGAAACGCAACAAGTCTGGTGAAAGATGCTTTGCATTAGTTGGATCTTGGAGAGATGAAGCAACTTTGTTTCCAGGAGGACTCTGTTGCTCAAACTCAGTTGAGTGTGTTGCAGGCTGTGATACAGGATGAATCAAAGGACCAGTCACAGAGATATTTTTCTGTTGCTCTGGTGGAGGAGGATGACGAGCAGCATACCCAAAAGATTCAGATGGTTGTGCATAAGGATTCTCTGAAACAAGCTGGCTTGCATAAGGGGAACTGGGTACAGGCATCCGCCCACTTGCCCCTGGCACTGGGTAATTTCCCATTTGGGCTTTGTAACTATGTGGATGTAACAATGAGTAACTACCCACACTTTGCTGGTTTGATATAGTGTTCAGAGAGTGCAAAACCTTTGGTTGAATTGGCACTGGATATTTCGGTGGTGATGGCTTATCACGATACAAAGGTGGTTGCATCTGTTGCCCTTGAGTTGTCCCAAATGGATGTAAGGGAGCTTTCTGCAAGTCTTGGATGCTATGTATGGATGTGCTGCTATGACCTGGTACAGTTCCATTAGAGTTTTCATATGAAAGCACAGGATATCTGGGATCTTGTAGAACACTACTAGTGTAAGTTCCATATCCTCGACATAGGGGTGAACGCACTCCAGGTGATTTCCCAGTTTCTTTGGTGATTTGGCCCACAGAGCTAATCTGTATATTGCCAGATCCACTATGCAATGAATTATTTTTCGCAAGCGGGTTAGCATATTGCTGACTGTGCATCAGCTGACTGTTATTCACAATTAAACAACTGGAAGTAACAGGAGGTGGCATCCTCCATTCAGTTTCCTGTGCTTTTCTATAAAAATGATCTGTTGAATTTTCCAAAGAGAAACCAGCTCCTGAACAACAGACACTATTCCTATACACTGGTTGTGGGAATGCTACATTTGCAGAGTTACCAACTGCAGATAAAGCAGACGAATGTAAACTGTGTTTTCCAGCTGCAGAAGAGCAGAGCACAGCTGGGAGATTTTGGCCTTTTCTCAAATTCTTCTGCCGTTCAACGAAAGTGACCCATTTTGATCGAACATTCATTAAATCTTTGACCAAGTCAAGTTTATCATTTGCGTTCACAGATGGCTGAAATGGTCGGGATACAGTTTCATGTTCTGTCTGATATGAGCGATTGTTGAGACTTGAAACTTGACCTGGTGGTGACTGGGTGTTTGGACCACCCATATGATGCACGTATGGTCGGGCCTGGTTCCAGATGCCTTGTGAATCTGTTCCATCACGATTTTGAAGATGATATGCTAAATAAGATCCAGTGTACTTGAGGGGATTTTCAGCAGCATAACTAGATAGGGGACTGGGTTTATAAAGTCCTGTTGATAACCCATTCTGATCATTCTCCAATCGTGGCATCTTACTACAAATAAGCGAGTCCATGCGATCAAAACTTCTTTTATTGGCCATCATGATGGTCCAAGACTTTTAATTCCAGGTAAAGGGAAAGAGCCTTAACCAGAAGAAATAGAATAGAAAGTTAAAATTAAAACAGATTTGTGATACTTTAAAAACGCATATCAGTGAAAATAACTGTAGAATGCACACACTAAAATGGAAAGTGGAAGCCTGTACAATTATAGAATTGTTTCAGAGAGATTTTTAATATTATTTCTTAACTTCAATGGATGTTACTTGATAGACAGCAAAATGTCAGATGATATAGAAGAATACAAACAAAACAAGAAATCCCAATAATATGAACTAACATGTATTGGTAATTATTCAATTATAACAACTACCAGGACAGTCATTAGCCCTGCTCATTTACTGGAGCAGTACGTGCAAGATGGACAGTGCGTGACGCAACACAGGGACTACCTATGCATCAGTGTTTTGAATAAACCCAAACATGGTCTACTGGAATCGACATTTGTCTAGAATTCTTAATAGTAACACAAGGGGATTTAGTCACTCAACATAATTCGTAACATTGTTGGTTGGTAGTACAGAATTCAATCATTGCTGGAGAGAGACATGCTGTCAAAGTTTTTATTTTGTATTCATCAGGACAATTTGTAAGAGTTTCTGAATTTTAAACCACAGGTTAGCAAATTTAAACAAAGCCTGGCAATTAGCTGTCACTTATTAACTAGCGCATTCTCCAAGTCAACATCTCTATCAGAGAGCATTTGCCAAACAATTAGAACACTCTTCAGTATAAATGTTGGTTTCTCTCTTAACTTGGTGTCAATCAATTGTCATAAGTGCAAAATGAAAAGCTTCAAAATATCTTTTCAATAATTCAAAACAGTGAATCAAAAGACTCAGGTTTTTCTGACTTTTTGTAACCTTTAACATAAATAAGATCCAATCCATTCTCTTTGTAACAATTATTTGTATTTTGCCACTTTTATTGACTTTATTAGAATTATAATGAATGACAGATTTTAAACGGAAATGGCTTCAATTCTCAATAAAGTTTAGTGAGGACCAGACACAGATCTGGTGTGTCTGGTCATAAAAACAAAATACAATTTACCATAACTTAAACCATAAATTAAAATCACAATTACCTGCTCAATTGGTAACATGTTAATCCTCTAGTGAACAAATTTGCCTTAATTCCATTAAAAAAATCTGATTACCTGAATTATTTACATGATGAACCTGTCCTTACTGCTTAGTGGACAGTCAAAAGCAATTCATTTGTATTTTATAATGAATGGTGCTGGTTTAACTACCAACCTATTACAGTTCTTAACATACTTGCCGACTAGATTTATATAAAGTTCTGAAGCACAAATGGTAAAACGCGGAAATTAAACAATGTATTCAAAATTGCAGGCTGTCAAATATTCAAACAAATATGCACAACTATTATATGCCTTTTACTTAATTTCACGTTCTCTCTTATCGCCTTACAATCACCATATTTGCAACATAAAAACACTCATGCTTAAATAGAAAAGATTTACTTTTAAATCATAAGTTAAAAGTCATCCCCTTTGTAGCTTTTCATATGAACCTATGGGGGAAAATGTGCTTAGCAAGGATTGTCTCTCAAAACTGGACTGAATAGGAATCACAAACTCATAACAAATGAAGAAGGTATTCAGCAGACCTCCTACCTTCACCACACTTAACTCCATGATTTTCTTAAGGCTATTCGTCCAGGTTGATACTTTGTGACTATAAGGCTAAACAAATATTTAAGGGCTAAAGAAATATTTAAGGCCTTCTACTATCTCACTGAAGGCACATCCAACAATCGGCTCTGAAAATTCTGCTTACACCGACAATTACAACAAACTCCACCCACAGCAACTGAGACAAATTGCACATACAGAAGACTCTTAAAAACAGTCAAATTTTCTGTATCTCCCAATGCTAGCTTCACAAAAGTGATCAGTTCTTCCATGGGTCATATCTCACACACCAAGTTTTGTTAAAATCCACCCAGACGTTTTAAGATATGTTGTTCACAGGTAGTAATGAAATAATTCTCTCTCCCATTGAAGTTATTCATTAGCATTGCAGAGATGTGTGCCTATTGGACAATTGACATTCCATTTAAAAAATAAAGAACTGAGTCTAAGCATTGAACAAACTGTTCTAGAGCATTTCTATAAAATGCTAAAGGCCTATCAACAGCTGGGATCTCAATATAAGACTTTTTGAATTTGGATCTTTGAATCCAATAAAGACTCATTTGAATTGGAAATATTAACAACAAAAATGCAGAGTACTTGCAAAATATAGTGCAGTCAAGACTAGATTGAGTGTATAATTGTGAATCTATACTCAATGGTGTTGTTACATGAAATGTCAAAAGCTTCACATTAGGTTCGCATCTACAAGTCTTAAGTATTACAAGACTCAAAAATATTTTGATGTGGTCATGGAAACCTCTTAGAATCTAAGCTAACTGGCTTGATTACAAAACTGTTACGTATCGCTATGCTGTAAGACAATTTGAGATCATTCACTCAAATAAGTGAACGATCTTCAGTCGAGTTATTTTTTTCTACTTCATTTGAATACAGATTGCTGAAAGGAAACATTTTTTGCAATCGCACAAGACAGTGAAGTAAAGATAAAATGCTATAAAATCAATAAAAATAATCTAATAAAAAATACAATCTCAAACTGAACCCAAACATTTCACAACCTGTTTATAAAAAGGTTTACATTCCATGATGCAGTTTTTCCAAATAACCACTAAGTGGCACACAAATCCTAAGCTAAACCTTTCACTGCAGAACAGATTGATAAAGGCACGTTCACCAAATGCACTTTGCTGTCAAGGAGGACGGACTGTGAATTTACTTTGTGTCCTCTGGAAATGACATGATTTTTCAGAACTTCAGTTGAAGCATAGATGACCAATTACATTTAGCAACTTTTAGCATTGACTCTAAATATTATAGTGCTTAATCACAGAAGAAAAAATATAGACTTAACATATTATATACAAGAGTGTCAAGTATGGGGTCTTCCAATACTCAACGTATTCTCAGCCAAGTTTATAAATGAACAAATCAATCTTCATTTATAAAAATGCTCCAGTATACGTCATGCAGCTCAAGACAACAATAAAAATACAAGCTATTTTGATCTTAATTTTTATAGTTATTTAACAAATACTTTGGGCACTTGGTTGTCCAGTTTATTGCAAACATTCCAAAATGCAGCAAAATTTAAACTTTAGATTAGCCTTCTATTGGTTTATAAACAATAATCATAAGATCACAAATAGCAAAGTTACATACCATTATAGACCTTCACTAATATAATCCATTAGCTCCCCAAATAATAATACATGCACAAATAAGTCAGCTCATCAGAAACTTCTGGAAATTCAATCTACGACCTGTACTAAAGCAGAAGCAATAGCAACTGAAAAGCCTTTAGATGCTGCATGCTGCCTATTTGGCAAAGGAATCAGACTCGTGACAATCACCGCAGGATCAGCCAATAACTAGCTGCCAAGTACGCTTTTTGAAGAGCAGCTATCAGCGCAGGTTGTAAATATTTATTATCCACCATTCACTATTAATCTAACTCTAGTGATTTAATCATATATCAAGCAGGTTTAAAAAATGTAAGATAAGCAAATGTATATCTTGATACAAATCACAAAGGTTGCCTTGACTACAGAAGTTATGAACAATGAACCAGAACATTATTAAAGGTTACGGTTTCTTTCTCTATACTTTTATTTTCAGCCAAACTATAATTTCTTTCTTCCTCCAAAAGTGTACTGTAAAACTGAAACTATCATCACTTTCAATATTCAACAGCAAGAGCCTGAACTCAGAGCTTAGAAATGGAACCTTTGGCAAACAATGATTTTTAAACGTTTAACAAAGCAATTAGAGAGATCTCATCTCTTAAAAAGAAAACAAAAGGTTCACCTTTTTAAAAGGTAATACAAAATATAAAGCTTTCTCATTCAATTTTAAAAAGTGATGCCATTGCTGAAGTTCTTTGGAAATAAAGTAATTCTGTAATGGCAAAATACAATGGTTTGCATTGATGCCAATAATGAAACCAGATTGTTTTGCATAAAGAAAAAAATGCATTACATTTATAATTAATTAACATAAACGTGTTTAATTTGGATTGAAAACAAAAAGTGAATGCCAAGATACCCCAATCTGGCACAACGACTGATTGTTCCTTGATTTAGTTCCAAATCAATGATGTCAGTGCCATGACAAAAGCACTAAAAAGTGTCAGACTTATTAACATAATCCCTCCCTTCACATCTATCCATTCAAAATAGGATGCAAAGCCAAAAAGCCAACTGAAGAAAAGATACTGGGACAAAAAAGGGCATTTAATGGTCTCCAGTTAAAACATTCTCATACGCGCTTAAAGACCTCGTAAGCCCTTATCTTAACATCCTTTTTCCAAACAAGCATGTGTCACAGTAATTTACCAACTTTAAACGAAAAAGTTATTTCTGGGCTTTTAATCTTTTGTACATTGGTCAGAGCAAATGTTATAAATTACAAACTTAACTGTTCTTGATATTAATGATTTCCAAATGCAACCTTAAACTAGCATTTGAAATACAACTCAATTTCAACAAGACGCAAAATATCTAGGGAAATTAACTACTAGTTATCAAACCTTTGCCACTTGAAAAGTCCCTAACAAATATTTCACTATAGCATTTTGCTGTTAACTCAAAGCTTTTACTTAATACACATTAAACCCACACCCCAAGTCAAAGTCCCAATAGGTAAAGTCTTAGAAGTAAACAATTTCACATAGATAACATTTCTCCAGTTGACAAAATCTTACAGAATTGAAGAAATAACTTTAAAAGCTTTTTGAATGTGATGATCCAGCTATTCTGTTTTATTTCTGAACAAAGTCAATATGGAATGATTAGCCTCTCAAATCTGAATGCATATTGCGACCCCATTACTGCTGATACTTAATTTATACAGAAGAGCTTAACACCCAGTTGGGAAAGGTACGAGAACACTACCAAGTTCCTCAAAGCCATATTTAAACATAAAAATAGCTAGCCCTGTTTCTATTCTTCCTCTCAATTATCTTAAGTCTCCTCCAGTCCTGATGTACTGGCTACTCCAACTTATTTGTCATGATACACCAACATTAATGTCTAGTTTCCTGCAACACCTCCACCCCTTCCATAATGTCTTGGCCTTGCTCTCCTTGATATTAATTGCTTGTATTTCACGGTCTGCTGCTTCATCCTACTTGTAGGTTTTTCTCTGGCCTTCACAACACCACTTTTGGTAGTTTAATGGCTATATGATAAAATGAAGGAGCATCCTGAGAAAGTCCTTTGCAAACTGCTAGATTAACAAATTACTTTGGCCACCTTCCCTCATCAAGTTGCCCAAGTTGCAACTAACAAATATCCAGATAAATCAAAACCAAAAGTGTCTAAAGCTCCATCTATCCCCAGGGCAACATATTGTGCAAGGGAAATAAACTACAGGTCTGCTTGAGGATATGTATTCTTCATAATTGAGATATGACATCTTCAGTTGTTTCAACAGTGCCCGGTATGGAGAGATTTATTTCGTGAGTGGGGACCAAATTAATTTTAAGACATTTAATATACCTGAAGTGGTGTCATGGCTATTTTCTTTCATTAGAAAATGTGAAGAACTTTAGATTAGATTACTTACAGTGTGGAAACAGGCCCTTCGGCCCAACAAGTCCACACCGACCCGCCGAAGCGCAACCCACCCATACCCTTACCTAACACTACGGGCAATTTAGCATGGCCAATTCACCTGACCCGCACATCTTTGGACTCCGGTTTCCTCCCACAGTCCAAAGATGTGCGGGTCAGGTGAATTGGCCAAGCTAAATTGCCCGTAGTGTTAGGTAAGGGTATGGGTGGGTTGCGCTTCGGCGGGTCGGTGTGGACTTGTTGGGCCGAAGGGCCTGTTTCCACACTGTAAGTAATCTAATCTAATGTAATCTCATCTAAAGTTCTTCACATTTTCTAATGAAAGAAAATAGCCATGACACCACTTCAGGTATATTAAATGTCTTAAAATTAATTTGGTCCCCACTCACGAAATAAATCTCTCCATACCGGCACTGTTGAAACAACTGAAGATGTCATATCTCAATTTCTTTTTAAATTAAGTATGCCTACCTGATGTTTTATGATCTTACCTGATAACCACTTAAAGCAACATGACCCCAATTTTCTTTTGATAGCATTCACTCAAGACTGCTCATTTATTTACTAACCAGATGTCCACAAATTAAAAAATGAACATAACAAGGGATAATATAAACGAAGAATTAATAAAGCCAGAAAACTGCTAGAAAGAACTGCAAAGAGGTTTGGATAAATCAGATGATGGTTGAATGGCACAAGGGAAAAGTATATGCAGGTGAATCCCAAATAGATGTGGAAAAGTGTAAATAGATTACAATGTGCATGGCGATAAGCAAGCATGAAAATTGGAGAAACACAGAAAGCAATATGATTTTTAATGGTTACCACACTATAAATCTATATCTATACCACCCTATCTGCTTCCTTCTCCTGAAAATGCAGAAGCTACAATGGCAACACAGTGAAAGAGACAATTAAAATTATAGTTTGTATTTTCTTCCACTAGGTTCCTGAAGTGTCATAGCTTTGCTAGATTTTATTTGTTCTGACTGACCCATAATCTTCCAGCACTTTTATTTTGTTTCAGATTTATCATAACTCACAATATTTCATCCCCCCCACCTTTTAAAAACAAACTATTTTATAATATCTCTGCATTTAATGGTCTAATAGTGATTTGCCCAAGTACATTCATGTTCACCACAATCCACATTTTGAAAATATACTACCAGCCAACATTCAATGTATTCATGGCAAGTGTGCAAATATAGGTGAATTTTGACAAAGTACAGCCCTGTGCTGTACTTTTCTGCTTACATATAATTTATGAATAAAGCATGTTTATGAAATAAAATAGTGAAGCACAATAAATACCAAAGACAAATGAAAACATCCATAACAGATTTAGATTGTCCATGACTAAAAAATGCTTTTAGATTAATTGACAAATTGATTAATCCAACAAACAATTCTGACCCATCACTGCTCTGTTTAAAATTTGAAATCAAAGATTTCTAAATGTTGCAGGTGACCCAATTTCTTCTGGTTTTAACCAACAAGTTAACGGGGAATTCAATTTGCAGGTCAGAGAAATGCATACAATGTGGTTCGTTATATTCCTACTCACTGCTGGCACAATTCCAGATTAAGCATGTCTTTCAAATTTAGGTTTAAAAAATCCAAGATGCTAAAAAGCCTGATCTGCCTCTCCCAAAATAAAAGGAGCTACCAAGTATTATATCCTACAAATATTGAGTTTCATCCAGATTATAGAGAAAAAGGAGAGAAAATACAATATTACTTCTAATAGAGAATTGTTTTTTAAAATTTAATTATTGTTAATAAATTTTAGATAGGATACCCAATTATTAAAAACATTGACCATGATCCTAAAGTGAAGACTGTAAAGTTAATGAGATGGCTCTCTCTCAATTAAGGAGGTTATCATTTCCTTACATCAATAGCCATACCTTCAGCACAAACACTCAAGCAAACCCAACAAATTCAACTGGTCACTTATGTTGTTCTTTGAGGCTGCATAGCTAATTTCTTACATAGAGGGGTGGTTTCCTAATTGTTATCAGCTTCCACCCCTTTACGTTCCAAATCCAGTTTTGCTTCCTTAATGAGAAACTAAGTTTAAAGTTCTAGGGAAGTTTATATAATTGTTAATGAAACAGTCTGGTCTTTAATTTTACTACAGCTATGGTAGTCAATTTCTCTTTAATTGTGAATATGATTTTTTTAAGGTTATGGCGATTTCTTGCATTAGGCTAGGTAATAAAGATCTCTCTTATCAATCATCTTATTGCTTTAAGTGCCTACATGCAGTCCTGTGATCTCTGTTACTTTTTTAAAAATCACTTCGAATATTTAACCTTTAATTTATTGGAAATAACTCAATCTTATAATCCCTTATTATATGCATATTTCTTTAATTCACAACAGTGGATATGTAACTTCTCACAATGGAACAAAATTGTTGAAGGATCAAACAACAGTCCACTAAATAAATTGTGGAGTCTCAGTCACGATCATGTTGCTATTCAAAATTGAAAGGCTCAGTTTAAAACTTCAATATACAAAGCCAAGATCAATTTGAAAAGCAATGTTCAGAAGACAGGAGTTCCATTACATCAGCAGCAAAGATCCCAATCTTTTAGTGCAGAATCACACTCTGAAGGTAATGATGTTACGAAAATTGTCATTTGTTTTCATGTGTAGAGGATAAGTCAGCATCCAGGATAGTAGGACTTACCTCCAAAAGAGAAAAAGCAAGTTTCTCTTCCCCATCCTGCAACCTAAGTGAACTACTTCTGCTGTTTCTCGTCTCTATAGTGAAATCATCTGAAGATGCCAGATTCTACATGTAGGTTTATGAGATCCAACAACCTCATGAATGTACTAATCCCTCCATGAATAAGTTGCAATTTCTTACACAGTAAACATCGAAGATCCATGAAAATGCAAACTCTGAATCAGTGGCAAAGGAACAATCTCCCTCCCCTGACCTGCAATGCACACGAAACAAAACTGTTTTCAATCTTGGGGTGCTAACTAACCCTTAGCTGAGCTTTCAATTCTATAATCGTTCTAAAGACTCCATCATTCATCACCACTCCTGTCTCAATTCATTTGTTGCTTATGCATATTTTCTGTTACCCCCACAACTGGCGCTCAGTGGTTAGCAATGCGGCCTGACAGTGCCAGGGTGTCAGGTTTGATTCCAGCCTCGGGCGACTGTCTGTATAGAGTTTGCACATTCTCTCCCTGTGTCTGCGCGGTTTCCTCCGGGTGCTCCCGTTTCCTCCCACAGTCCAAAGATGTGCAAGTACGGTGAATTGGCCATGCTACATTGCCAATAGTGTCAGGTGCATTACTAGGAGGAAAATGGGTCTGGGTGACTTACTCTTTGGAGGGTCGGTGTGGACTGGTTGGGCCGAAGGGCCTGTTTCCACACTGTAGGGAATCAATCTAAAAAAAAACTGACTTCAAAACAACCTCAACTGAGGTTGAAGGAAAACACTTCAGCGTTCTCTTCGGAACTAGATTCTTCCAGCATTAATCATTAATTTCCAATGATTTCAGATTTTCTCAGTTAGGGTTGCTAACAGAATGGCTGCACCAGAGAACCTGGGAAAGAGGAAGGCAAGGTACTTTATGGGATCAGCCTACAAGATGGTCAGGACACTGGAACCCTACTTACTATGCTCTCTCCTATTCCAAAAACCCTTTCTGCAAGTATCTCCAAACGTGAAAGCCTGTCATATTTCAGGGTCACATTTTTAGTTGCCTTCAATGGAACTTCAAACGCTCCATTCCATAACCTCCCGAATCTTGCTTCTACATTACTAAGTTCCTCGATATTTACACCATGGACTTTTAGTCAGCAGCCATAACAATTATCAATTGTCACTTGTTTCTGCTCACACAAAACAGTACTATATTCCTCAGCATTTCCATTTTTCACCATTACTATGCCATCGGTTACTAAAAAAAATTGTCTCAGCTTTCCTACATCTCTCTCTCCTTTTAATATATCCTAAAACCTACCTCCCCAAAATTTGAACTTTTATCGTATTTTCACTCTGTGGCAAAGTGTAAAATTTTGTTTCATAAAGGTCCTGTGAAGCACCTTGGAAAAACGTAACCACATTAAAGGTGATATGTTAATTTTTCCTCTAATTAGCTTTATTATTATGAATACAAAACATTTATCTTAAAACTCTACACAAAACAAAACACATCAGCATGACATTGAACACTCATGCATAGAAACTGGGTAGAAATCATTAACTCCTACCATAGTGCTTGGGAAAACATCTTAATGTTGAATACAGTTAAAGATCTGTCTGATGTAAAAGAATTACATCCTATCTTGAACCATTTTTGTCATTGTCTGCTTCATTGCAAGCCTGTTTTACATCAGCCACTTTATGACTGAGTAAGGAAAAGGGGCCTCATGTCTTTTCACACAGTGTTCCTACTTAGCTTCGCCTTCCTGAGCCATAACATCTTTGTACAAACTTTTGATGTTTGCCTCTATAGTAAAATAGTACTTTAGTTCAGCAACACTCTTCCTTACACTCGTCCCTGTGAACAGTTTTCACTCTGACAGGAACACAGAAACTAGTGACCATTAGAGGGCGCCACGCACCCAAACTATCCCAGATACAAATCAAACAAAAACAATGAAAGGAAATGAATTCAGTAGAAACCCTTGAGAACCATGACAAAAATCACCATGCAAATGACAACTTGGGATACTAATGACCCCTCCCCAACCCCCCCTTCCCAACTGATGCTTCCTGGGCTGAGAATATTTCCTGTTTTACTTCAAGTCCTTCCTCTCCATCTGGTTTGATAGCAGAATTTCACCAATTTAGTCATGATATGAAACTAACTGCTCCAGGAGAAAACCCTCCAGGATACAATAAAGGTGTTAGATTAATAAGAGGTTCCTCATGTAGGAACACAAGGTCTTTGAGTTCCAAAACTCTCCAGCAATCAATTCAAAAAGATATATAAAATTACACTGCCCCCAGGCAAGTATTTTCCAAAGCAAAAATATAAGCATCCGAGTAAATGTTAGAAATGCAAAAGTAGTTCCTGACGTGCAACATACATTTTATGACAAGTCGAGAAGAACACATGTCAAATTTCCTTCCTTTCTTGTGGTTTTAGCACCTTCCTCTTGAAAAAACAAAGTAAAATTACTGCATTGATAAACAGACCACAAATTCTCCAACTTTCTGTGGAACATTAAAAACTTTTTTGCAACTTTAAAAACTTGCTATTTGCTAACCTATAGCCTATCCACTATGTGATTCAGTAATTTTTGGACCAAAGTGGGCCACATCGTAAGTTGTAAATGCCAAATTTGTTGCAATGAAGTATAGGAACCCTGTAAGAAACTTTAAATGTTGCTAAAAAGTGCAAACTTATAAAGAAAATAAAGTCACAAACCATAGAGCGCATATGTAGACTATGCAACATAGGAGACTATAACAAAATAACTTTCTACTCCTTGACACAAGATGAAAAGCAAAAGCATTGTTTGAAGAAACATTCTAGCAAAATTTATGAAAATTATACTGGTTCATTAGTACACTGTGGCAGCAGGTTAGAGGGAGGGAGAGGACAGATCAATGACCAGGGTCAGGGCTGAACTCTTGGAGGTGCCAAGATGTCACCAAGCCTATCCAATACCATAAGTGAATCCCTCTCAACCTAACTCACCCCCACACCCCAAAATCCAACAACACTCTCTCACCAGTACTACTCCGATTTCTTCCCTTCCTTGACCCACTCCACCTCCCTCACCATCCAATCACATTATCTCCACACCCTTTCAATTCTTTCTACGCTCCTCCCCTCCATCAAACAGCTACTCTCATGCATACTCGCCATAACCATCCTCTCTCCTCTCCCTGCTCCACCACCCACTTGTTTCTCCTAAACCTCATGCACCTAAAATCACTCAATCTGGAGGCATCTCCCGCACACTCTCTACGCCTCCACTTCCCCGACATTTTCTCCATTAAGTCCCATCACCATGTACCACCATCCAACCCTCACAACTACCAATTTCCAAATCCAATCATCCTTCACAACATCTGCCCTTCCCCTCTTCAATCCCTCCATGTATGACCATGCACCAAAGGAATACAAGTTGGCCATCTAGCCCACCATTCAATGAAATGTTGGCTGATCTGCAATTACACTTTATTGCCTTTCCCTATAACCCTATGTTTCCTTATTGATTAAGAATCTGCCTACTCCAGCCTTGACATCCTTCACTTTCCCAACCTTCTACTTACTTTACAGCAGCACCCCCTCATACCTTCTGAATCAAACCCATGCAACACACACAATTCCCCAACCGCTCTCAACCCCTAACACCTCACTGCACACCTTCACACCCCTACACCACACAACTCCACCCCCCCCCCCAACCAAACCCCTTCCTCCACACATGCAAACCCCCTATGGGCACCCTATCCCTCACCCATGCAACCCCCTACGCCATCCCCCACACACGCTGTCTCATCCCTCCCACGTACTCATTGTCCCCACTGCCCATGCACACCCGCCTCTGACACACACACCCTCTGACCCCCACTCTCCACAATGTAGACTCCATCTACCACCGCCTCAAAAAAAGAACTGGAAACGATATCACCCACCAAAAGAGACCAAGACATAAACAGTAAGCAGGCCAAAACACCCGTGCTTCACCAGAGGCTCACTGATGATGTTACCAAATATAGTGATGAAACGTTTGAAAATGAACCTTCTAGCTCAGCAGGTAAACTTAGATCCAGAACCTCAACCTGAGCTACAAATCTTCTAAAAAATAATTAACACCCATCCTCTGACCCTCCACAAACATCCTCTGACCTCCTTCCCACCCACACCCCCACCTTGACGGACCACCCCTGAGTGATTGACCCCTCCCCACACTCTGAACCCTGCATACACCCACTCGATCGCCACCCACAACCCCCACACGCATCCTCTGCCCCCATCCCACCCCCACCCCTGGTGTCCCCTGCCCCAACCCTCTGACCCACCTCCCTAACACATACACACACCTCTGACCCCACCACTCTCTCAGACCCTCCCACCCCCCAACCTCCTGACCCCACACGCTAACCCACCCCCCACTCTCCCTCTGCAACCCCCACACGCACAGCCTCTCAGCCTACCACCACACCCTCTAATCCTCCCCCCTCACACTCACCCCCTCTGATCCTCACCCCCTCACACCCACCCCCTCTGAACCTTCCCCCTCATACCCACCCCCTCTGATCCTCCCCTCTCACAACCACCCCCTCTGATCCTCCCCCCTCACACCCTCCCCCTCTGATCCTCACCCCCACCCCCTCTGATCCTCCCCCTCACACCCACCCCCTCTGATCCTCACCCCCACCCCCTCTGATCCTCCCCCTCACACCCACCCCCTCTGATCCTCACCCCCACCCCCTCTGATCCTCCCCCTCACACCCACCCCCTCTGATCCTCACCCCCACCCCCTCTGATCCTCCCCCTCACACCCACCCCCTCTGAACCTTCCCCCTCTGATCCTCACCCCCTCACACCCACCCCCTCTGATCCTTCCCCCTCACACCCACCCCCTCTGATCCTTCCCCCTCACACCCACCCCCTCTGATCCTCCCCTCACACCCACCCCCTCTGATCCTTCCCCCTCACACCCACCCCCTCTGATCCTCACCCCACACTCACACCCACTTACCCCCCCACACAGAACCCCTCCACACCCTGACATGCCCCCATACCCACCCCCACCGACCCGCCAGACACACACCCTCTGACCCCCCCTCCCCCCACACACACCCTCTGACCCCCCCCTCCCCCCACACACACCCTCTGACCCCCCCCTCCCCCCCACACACACCCTCTGACCCCCCCCCTCCCCCCACACACACCCTCTGACCCCCCCCTCCCCCCACACACACCCTCTGACCCCCCCCCTCCCCCCACACACACCCTCTGACCCCCCCCTCCCCCCACACACACCCTCTGACCCCCCCCTCCCCCCACACACACCCTCTGACCCCCCCCCCCCCCCCACACACACCCTCTGACCCCCCCCTCCCCCCACACACACACTCTCACTGACACCACGCCACAGACCCTCTGGTTACTGACAGCCGCCCCCAGACACCCCCATCCCTTAACATCACCGCCCACCACACAAATGCAATAACATAGACATATATAATGTATACAGCATATAATCTCCCCCTCCCCTCAGCTCACCTCTCCGTTACGATCGACTGATTCGCTCACGACGCCGTGAATCTAGACGCGGTAACCGAATGTAATGTTTATTTCCTTCATTGCTGCCCCCCCCGCTCTAACTCCGTGCGGCAGCTCCCGACTCTCTCTCTCTCACACACCGCACTGAGGCGGACAGCCCGCTCGTGCTGCTGAACGCAGGAGCCGGCCCGCGCTAACCGGCCCCACTTTTCAAATCTCTCCGTAGGCGGGAGCGCTCGCGCAGAGCAGGGAAGGAGGGGGGAGCGGGAGAGGATGGAGGGGGTCACGTGTGCATCGGACCGCCACGGCAGTGGGTGGGGCTTCCGAGTTGGAGGCGTGGTTATGTCACGGGCTCGATCGCACCGCACGGCGGAAGGAGGCGTGGCTAGGCCCAGAAGCGTGATGTGGGGGGCGTGGCTGCCTTTCGAGAGGCACCGCCTATCACGTGAGCGCCAACCCACTATAAAAACGCACCAATGCACAGTACCTTCACAGTTGGTGTGGTATGTGCTGCTTTCTGTGAGCTGAAGGCATTCGTTTAGAGTGAAGGCTTTTAAGACAAAATTCATGGGAGTCAGTTGCTAGGCAGGTGGTGTAAAGCCTTTAGCAATTGACACAGGCCGTTCGGCCCTTTGAGCTTGCTGCTCTGTTCACTGGGGTCATGATTTGACATTTGTTCCATTTACTTTTCTGTATTTTTCCCTTGGTTCCCTAACTAGTCAAGAATCTACTTAGGTTAAAAAAAACAATGACTGCAGATGCTGGAAACCTACTTAGCTCAAGGATTCTTCTCCTGTGGCAGGATCTTTCTAGGGAGAAAAATTTCTTCCTTCACAGGAGTTGGGAGGACTTGTTATGGCTGTATAGGGTGTTGGTTATGGATTACACAGTTAAAAATCACACCACACCAGGTTATAGTCCAACAGGTTTAATTGAAGCACACTAGCTTTTGGAGCTATGCTCCTTCATCAGGTGATTGTGGAGGGTTGATGAAGGAGCGTCACTCTGAAAGCTAGTGTGCTTCCAATCAAACCTGTTCAACTATAACCTGGTGTGTGATCTTTAACTGTGTACACCCCAGTCCAACACCGGCATCTCCAAATCATGGTGATGGATTAGTGTTGCTGGAAGAGCACAGCAGTTCAGGCAGCATCTGAGGAGCAGTAAAATTGACATTTTGGGCAAAAGCCCTTCATCAGGAATACAAGCAGACAGCCTGAAGGGTGGAGAGATAAGTGAGAGGAGGGTGTGGGTGGGGAGAAAGTAGCATAGAATACAATAGGTGAGTGGGGGAGGGGGTGAAGGTGATAAGTCAGGGGGGAGGGGAGGGGTGGAGTGGATAGGTGGAAAAGGAGCTAGGCAGGTAGGACAAGTTATGGGGATAGTGCTGAGCTGGAAGTTTGGAACTGGGGTGAGGTGAGGGAAGGGGAAATGAGGAAACTGTTGAAGTCCACATTGATGCCCTGGGGTTGAAGCGTTCTGAGATGGAAGATGAGGTGTTCTTCCTCCAGGTGTCTGGTGCTGAGGGAGTGGTGGTGAAGGAGGCCTAAGGTGTTAGTTAGACCACTATTAGAATATTGTGTGCCATTCTGGTCTCCTTCCTATTGGAAAGATGTTGTGAAATTGGGAAGATGTTGTGAAACTTGAAAGGGTTCAGAAAAGGTTTACAAGGATGTAGCCAGTGTTGGAGGTCTGAGCTATAGGGAGAGATTGAACAGGCTAGGGCTGTTTTCCCTGGAGTGTTGGAGGTTGAGGGCTGACCTTGTGCAGGTTTATAAAAACATGAGGGGCATGGATAGGATAAATAGACAAAGTCTTTCCCCTGGGGTTGGGGAGTCTAAAACTAGAGGACATAGGTTTAGGGTGAGCGGGGAAAGATATGAGATTTAAGGGGCAACCTTTTCACATAGAGGGTGGTATGTGTATGGAATGAGCTGCCAGAGGAAGTGGAGGCTAGTACAATTGCAACATTTAAAAGGCATTTGGGTGGGTATATGAATAGAAAGGGTTTGGAGGGATATGAGCTGGGTGCTGGCAGGTGGGACTAGATTGGGTTGGGATATCTGGTCAGCCATAGACAAGTTGGACTGAAGGGTCTGTGTCTGTGCTGTACAGCTCTGACTAATTTTTCTAAAAAAAAGATGGGTAGGGGGATGTCTCTTCCTGCACTCTGTCTTGCTGTTTCCTATGTTGTAATGTTGACTAATTTATTGACTCTGAAATACTTGAGAGTGAGGATTGCAGATGTGGAAGGTACAAATTGCAATGGCCTGAATGTAGTCTTGAATGTCCCAATGAAAGATGAGTTGCAGTTCATTTCAATACTGTGACAGGTCATGTACAGAAAGGTCAGGGTGAAAGCCAGGTAGCCGATTAAAGTGATTTATGTTGGGATTTTTGAGGTCATGCCTGTGTACTGCATGAGGGTGTTTCGCCAAACAATCACTTACTCTAAATTTGCCCTCAATGTGGAGGTTACCATATGTTGAAAAGTAATTACTGTATATTAAACAGTGAATACTTGATCTTAAATGAAAAGTATGACTAAGTGGATGTTCCACTTGGTGGAATGTTTGGAATTGGCTGTTAATTTTAACTTATGGATGTTGCTGGCTGACTGCACCAGTGTTTATTCACCTTGAGAAGGTGATGAGCTATCTTCTGAACCACTGCAGACAATGAAGTGGGTACACCCACAGGGTTGTTAGGGAGGGGCTTCTGGATTTCTGACCCAGTGACTAGAGGAATGGTGACCATATAATTTCAAGTTGGGGTGGTACATGTCTTAAAAGGAACTTGCAAGTGGTGGTGTTTGTAAGGCCTTGCTCTTGTTCAGGGTAAATCTATTGAAGAGTAGCTTCACATTGCAGTTTGTGATACCTTCCAAATGAGACCAAGCTGGAACTATGCTTGCGACCTTAATTGCACAGGGCCACATTACATTTGAAATCTGCCTTTTGATTGACTAAGTGCTCCAGTTTGTTTTGACTAGCATCTCTATTGCCATGTCATATTGTTGGGATTGACTCTTTCCTCACCAGAACTGGTGGTTGTGGACTGGAGTACTGGGTACTGTGGGGACAAGTACTGACAGTGTTGAGATGAACATGAACCAATGGTGATGTCTGAAAGTGAGTGTTCTCCCATGCCATCTTTAAAAATGTTAATCTATAGAAAAGGAAGAAAGATTTGCATTTAACAGCACTTGTGTAGTACTTCTGAGCACGTTGGGACGTGCTTAACAAAAACTGAAAGAACTGTTGATGCTGTAAATCAGAAACAAAAACTGAAATTTAGAAAAGCTGAAGGGTCACTTGACCTGAAACATTAACTCTGATTTCTCTCCTCAGATGCTGCCAGACCTGCTGATCTCTTACAGCAATTTACTTTTGTTTCTAAAGTACTTCACAGCCAGTTAAGTTTTCTTGACTGCAGGCATGCTTATAAGGTAGTAGCCAATTTTGCGCACACACCCTCAAATAGTGATGCTAATGGCCAGATAATCTTTGTGACATCAACAGTTGGGTAAATGTTAATCATAGGGTTATACAGCACAGAAACAACTTGTACATATTGATCAGATATCCTAAATAAATCTAGTCCTAGCATTTGGCCTGTACCCCTCTAAAATCCATCCTATTCATGTACCCATTGAGATGCCTTTTAAATGTTGTAATTGTGTCTACCTCCACCATTCCCTCTGGCAACTGATTTACAGATAACTCCTATTTGGCTTTAACGCCAATGTATTTAACTCCAATATTCTCCATCAAATAAGATCTGGTTACATTAGAGAAAACCAATGATGCATCAATTGAACTTGTAGTAGCACCTCTGATACTGTGACTTGTGTGGCTTGAACATAGAACCTGGTGTCTCAGAGACAAGAATATGATCAACAGAGCCACCTCTACTCACTTTATTTGACTGGTCGCAAGACTTCAACAGTTTCCTCATTTCCCCTTCCCCCACCTCAGCCTAGTTCCTAACTTCCAGCTCAGCACTGTCCCCATGACTTGTCTGGACTTGCCCTACCTGCCTGTCTCCTTTTCCACCTATCTACTCCACCCTCCTCCCTGACCTATCACCTTCATCCCCTCCCCCACTCACCCATTGTACTCTATGCCTCTTTCCCCCCACCCTCCACCCTCCAGTTTATCTCTCCACGCTTCAGGCTCACTGCCTTTATTCCTGATGAAGGGATTTTGCCCAAAACGTCAATTTTGCTGCACTTTGGATGCTGCCTGAACTGTTGTGCTCTTCCAGCACCACTAATCCAGGATCTGGTTTCCTGCATCTGCAGTCATTGTTTTTACCTCACAAAATAATAGTAGTCCATCCAATAAGTTGAGTTAAGCAGGGAGATCAAATAACAAATATTTTAAGGCACAGAGGCATCCAGCAGCAACAACAATATAATTGAATACCAATACTTGTCTGCTCTGAATTTAATTGCTAATGATTCTATTTACCTTTGACATCTACACAAGATTCAACATAATGAAAATCAGTAAAACCCAACAGTCATGACAATGAGCACTGTAAAACTTGTAGCATTTAGTAATACCATTTTCTCCTTCATACCACCTTTTGCAGTGGACTTCATTCCCTATGACGTTGCTTTTTATACAAGTGCTGTCTGTGAGGGCATCGAATGTCCTTGTAGATAGCATGTGACCTATGAGTAACAATTACCTACTTGCTGTCATGTGCTATGCTATCTCTTTGGCAGATTATTAAACACTGCTCAAAACATTTATGTAAAATAGCTTGCATTTATTGACAAGTGCACATTAAAATACAACAGATTTGCTCATACTGTATTACACAAATCTAATGATCAATGTGCTTCTGGAGTAGTTGGTCTTTTGTTTGACTTTTGAAATAAATTTATCATTTCCTTAAAGTTCTAATATGGGCAATGTCCATTCTGTCATACCATGCAAATTGCAATTTCTTCATTGAACACTCAATGAGTCATCAAATTAAAGTTGGATAAGGTCACACTTAAAAGAACTTTGCTAGGTGATTTGACAAAAGAAAGCATAAATTTAAAGCAAATTGGACAGGCCTTAAAAATATCAGCATGCAAACAATTCAAAGACTTGGAGTCATAGACTGGTACAGCACAGAAGGAGGCCATCCAACCTTTCATGGTTATTGGAGGTGATAGAACAAGCTTTTCAATTTATCTGGTCACTCTGCTGTTGTCATTGAATCCATTCCCACCACCCTTCAGCCAATGTCTTCCAGAGGACCTCTTTTCACAGTAACTTTGTAGATGTATTAATTATGTATCCGTGCCACACAGACTCTCAGGCCATGGAGTTGGCTGTTGTCATTAGTGCTGAAGTATGGCTAAAACAATTAGATTAGATTAGATTAGATTCTCTACAGTGTGGAAACAGGCCCTTCAGCCCAACCAGTCCACACTGACCCTCCGAAGAGCAACCCACCCAGACCCATTTCCCTCTGACTGAAGCACCTAACACTATGGGCAATTTAGAATAGCCAATTCACCTGACCTGCACATCTTTGGACCGTGGAAGGAAACCAGAGCACCTGGAGAAAACCCACGCAGACACACAGAAAATGTGCAAACTCCACACACAGTCGACCGATTGACTTCTTCATTATTGGGTCAGGAAGTACAAAATGAATAAAGTTTCAGCACCTGCCATGCCAATCAGAAGTGCACCTTGCCTGACAAAGGTGACTACTGTGATTCAAAAGGATCCTACTTCTAGTACCCCTACCTCTAGGCTAGATGGTCCCACATGTCCCTGACCTATGGCTAAACAAATTGATTAAAAATATCTAGAATTGCATTAGAAGCAGTTTAGAGAGGGTGCTTCACTCAGCTTACATAGTCTTGGCTAAGTGATTAAAGTGATGGGTTAGAAATTCAAGTGTATGCTTGAATCCTGCTGACTACGGTTCTCTTTGTCTTTGTTACAGGATCTTGTGGTACAGTGGTTGTGTCCCAACCTCCAAGTTGGAAGGTCTGACTTCCTATTGGCCCACGCATGTGATATCATGTGACTGAACAGGTTGCATAAAAATACCTCCTTTTAAGGTTCAAAAGGATCTTGTGGCACAATGGCAGTGTCCCAACCTCTGGGTTAGAAGGTGCAGGTTCATTTCCCAGAGTTATGTCAAAGCAGGTCAATTTAAGGTTTTCTTATACTTTTAATGTTCACTATAAGATCAATTACTGTGATACTGGTCAACTGTGGAAGTGATCACCTGCGGGAAATCAATGTATTCATACCTGTTTGAGAATGCACAACTTTTACTAATTTACAACTAGCAAATTACCCTTTTGATATTGACACTATGAAAAAAGATATATAATGGTTAGTAAACTATCCCTTTTAAGACCATAGCGCAATGATTTTACATTCAAATTTATAACTTTATGGAACATTTCAAAGAGTTGTGCTCACTGCTATTTTAATCTTTAGGATTTTGACACCTATACTTAAGTCTAAGAATAACATAACCGAAGTTAAGCTGAAGATAAATTTTACTTATTTCTTTACAAATTCACATCATTATAAGATTTTTACGAGCACCAGCCCGTGTCCTTTTTCAAAGAAGTCATATTTGACTCAAACGTTGCCTCTGGAGACATAAGCACGGATGCTGCCAGAGCCGCTGTGTTTCTCCAGCACAGTTTTTATTTCAGATCTCCAGCGTCAGCCGTACTTTGCTTTTATTGCTCAATCCATTCTGGTGTCTGGTTAGCAACATTCCAAGTATGTTTACACAATAGTTACCTGCCTCCACTTATATGAATAGGGTTTCGTGGGATATGGGGCCAAATACTGACAAATGGGATTAGGTCAGATTGGGATGTCTGGTCAACATGGACAAGTTGGACTGAAGGGTCTGTCTCTGTGCTGTATAACTCCATGACTCTATGACTAAACAATCATCGCTCAAATTATTGTCAATGTTATTCACCCATGTTCTCTCATTCCTACAATGTAAACCCTCCAGTTTCTCTTACATGTTGAATTGTCTTTTACCTTGAGTCAAACTCCTATGATGTTAGGTAAAAACAATGACTGCAGATGCTGGAAACCAGATTCTGGATCAGTGGTGCTGGAAGAGCACAGCAGTTCAGGCAGCATCCAAAGTGAAGCGAAATCGACGTTTCGGGCAAAAGCTCTTCATCCTATGATATTGTACGTATGCAGGAATTCATAACATTGTATTTCTACAACAACTCTTGGCAGTTTTGGAGTTCAATTTCCTAATTCAAGCATAAAATGCTAAATCTGCAGTATCCTTTATCTGCCTGTTTTTGTATTGGATAATTAAAGTGACATCTTATGTGTCTTCGAAAAGGCACAATGGGTAGAATGTGGCAGACAGCCAGTATTCCATGTAAAAGTATTTGGAGCCAAGCCTTCTGCATGCTTGAAATTTAATAGAGGTGCTTTTTATACTGAATGAATATAAAAGGAACAATTTGGCTTGGGTGTAGTACTCATTTGATTTCTACTCCAGTATTTATGACTTGAAAATGTAAGTGTTTAATTGACACATGTAGTAAATCAGTTACTGAAAAGAAAGAATGCTGGAGATCACAGTTGGCCAGGGAGCACACGTGGAGAGAAAGCAAGCTAATGTTTGAGTCTAAATGTGGGCGGCACGGTGGCACAGCAGTTAGCACTGCTGCCTCACAGCGCCAGAGACCCGGGTTCAATTCCTGACTCAGGAGGCTGACTGTGTGGTGTTTGCACATTCTCCTCGTGTCTGCGTGGGTTTGCTCCGGTTTCCTCCCACAGTCCAAAGATGTGCAGGTCAGGTGAACTGGCCATGCCAAATTGCCTGTAGTGTTAGGTAAAGGGGTAAATGTAGGGGAATGGGTGTGGACTTGTTGGGCCGAAAGGCCTGTTTCCACACTGTAAGTAATCTAATCTAATCTAAATGATTCATCAGATAGCTCAGTTGGCTGGATGGCAGGTTTGCGATGCACAGTGAAGTCAACAGCTCGGGTCCAATTCCCGCACCAGCTATGAAGGAGTCTCCTACTCAACTTCTCATGGTGACTCTCAGATTAAACTCACCACCAGCTGTCTCTCTCTGATGATAGGATGGGATTGTGGTGATTTTACTTTTTTATAGTAAATGATTTTTTGATCCTCAAAAATGTCAGATTTCACATAAAAGGCAAACCAGTGAATCTGATTTCATTTCCCTTCAAAAGAAGAACATGGATTTTACAACTGAAATTCCCCAACTGAGCAGCTCCGAACTGATATTAGTACATAGCGATTGGATTTTAATGTGCAGCTGAAGTACACACTCGGATTTAGTTATCAATAATATTTTGTAAACTTCTTTTAGGGAATGTGGATTTTGTTGGTCTTCCTCACTTCCCTCAAACCGAGTGGCTTACTAGGCCATTGCACAGGGCAGTTGGAAGTCAACTCGAGGACAGGAGTCTGGAGTCACATATAGACCAGGTAGAGAGAAAAAATGGAGAAAGTGAGGACTGCAGATGCTGGAGATCAGAATCGACTGCCGGTCAGGCAGCATCCGAGGAGCAGGAGAATCGCGCTTCGGCATCAGGAATGAGCTGATGAAGGGTTTATTCCCAAAATGTCAGTTCTCCTGCTCCTTGGATGCTGCCTGATCAGCTGTGCTTTTCCAGCTCCACACTCTCGACACAAATGTCACAGTGCCTTCCTTAAACTGTATTAGTGGACCAGATTTGTTTTAACAACAAATGGTGATAGTTGTTATGTTCATTATTATTGCGAGCAGCTTTATATATCAGGTTTATTCATTGAATTCAAATTCCACCACCTGCACTGGTAGGATTTGAACTAATATCCTTAGAGCATGAGTCTGTGTCTCTGGGTTGCTATTCCAGTCACATGATCAATTTGCCACCATCTCCCCATATTATTAACATTTTATATGAATATTGCAAGATTGCCAGTATTTATATCACTACTCGTTTCACAATGTAACAAAATGCTTTCCATTCATTTAGTACTTTTGAACTGTAGTCTCTGTGTAATGTTAAAAAAATGTAACAGCCACTGTAATGCACACAAAGTTTACATAGCAACAACGTGATAATGACCAGATAACCTGTTTGTTGAAGGATAAAGATTAATGGAGACAGCTTCCCTGCTCTACATCAGAATTGAGTCACAACATCTTTCATCTCTATTTTAGAAGTTGAGCAGTGTCTGAGTTTACTATGAAGGTTACACTTTCTCAACCTTGTCCTCTTGACTGAGGCATGACCCCCAGGTTACACTGACCACCCCTAATCAGAGAGCAGCCCTTACGGTCTCTGGGACTGTGGCAATTTTACCTTTTAGAGGACAAATGGGGCAACAAGCTAATTTCTCATTTAAAAATCAGCACTGTCAGTAGCATAGTACTCCCTCAGTGCTTCACTGGAAGATTAGCCTTCCTGTGTGTGTTCAAATCCTGGAATAGTTCTTCAGCCCTCAACCTCTGTCTCATAGATAAGTGTGTTACAAATAGAACCAGAAGTCTCACAAGTTCCCGATTCAGGCGACTGACTGTGTGGAGTTTGCACGTTCTCCCCGTGTCTGCGTGGGTTTCCTCCGGGTGCTCCAGTTTCCTTCCACAGTCACAAAGATGTGCGGGTCAGGTGAATTGGCCATGCTAAATTGCCCGTAGTGTTAGGTAAGGGGTAAATGTAGGGGTATGAGTGGGTTGCGCTTCGGCGGGTCGGTGTGGACTTGTTGGGCCGAAGGGCCTGTTTCCACACTGTAAGTAATCTAATCTAATCTAAAAAACATCAGGCTATGGTCCAACAGGTTTATTTTAAATCACAAGCTTTAGGAACACTGCTGTGCTCTGAAAGCTTGAGATTTCAAATAAACCTGTTGGATTATAACTATGTGTCGTGTGGCTTCTGACAAAGTCTGAGATGCGTAACCCTCACTTATGGCATATAAAGGGTGATCTCCATACAACTGGACATGATGGCAGGGATTTCAATCTTCTCTGTCTCATTGATCCGCTGGGGCTGTTTACAGATTCTTGGGAATTTCTTGTGAATCTGGACTTTCTCCTGGGAACCCCACATCCCACTTTTTGAAAGATACCAGTTGCTCAGAGGAAAGTGGCATTATCACTGCAGCAACCACATTTGCTTTGATTTAGAATGCTGGTAATTCAGCAAATATAGAAAACTAATGTCAGGAACCCACACAAATGTTATTTAGGGAGACCTCAAAAAGACATCTGATTGTTTTACACAATAAACTTTCTCAAATGAGAAATTGCAGCAAATTGGATGGACTTGGTATTGATTTTTGAGATGTGAGTCCCACGCTTGTTACCTATCTCTAATCGAGCCAATTATTTAATGATCTGATGTGTAAAACCCAATTCAAATGAATTGAAAACTACCTGCAAATGTTACAGTTCCATGGTTCTTAAAATTACCAGTCAATCATAAACAATAACTGCTCTCCTTCCAAACATGCGGTCCTCTAAAGGAATGCCAGCAGCCTAGGATAAGATGTACCAACTACATATAATTCCTACGGTTGTGCTAAAATGAGGTTACTTTTGCAGATGGATACCTAATGTAAAAGTCTATATACAACTATATTGGCATTGATGCTTCAGATCTCAGACTTCACAGGTATTAAAAGAAAGCGAATGTCCTGTGCCTCAAAGCATGATTTGGAGATGCCGGTATTGGACTGGGGTGTACAAAGTTAAAAATCTCACAACACCAGGTTATAGTTCAACAGATTTATTTGGAAGCACTAGCTTTTGGGGCAGGTGATTGTTGAGTATAAGATCATAAGACACAGAATTTATAGCAAAAATGGAATAGTATAATTTACTGTGAATAGTAAACTTTTGTGATAAATTCAGTGTCATACGATCTTATACTCCACAACCACCTGATGAAGGAGCAGCACTCAGAAAGCTAGTGCTTCCAATTAAACCTGTTGGACTATAACCTGGTGTTGTGTGATTTTGAACCTTGCCTAAAGGCAGTATTTCTGTGACCAGTGACTCTTCTGACTGAATTTTAAACAAAGGCGTCTTTAAATCCATTGGGTGAATATGCAGATACTGTAATCTGGAATGCATCAGGAAATTGACATATTGATCTCTGCTGAGTTACTAATTGCAGTGGTCTTTTAAATGAACAAGGAATGTTAGGAATGCTAATTCTCATTCTGATCCCATGACCCTCCTCGCAAACTCACAAGGCTTCATGCATGGAGATAAAACAAAGAACTGCAAATGCTGGAAATTTGAAACAAAATCAAACAGAAATTCCTGGAGAAGCTCATTTGTCTGACAGCATCTGTGGATGGAAAACAGAGTTAATGTTTCAAGTCTGGTGACCCTTCTTCAGAACTGAAACTGTTCTGGAAAGGGCTAGACTTAGAGTACTGAAACCAACAAATGCTGGACATCACAGCAGCCATGGAGACAGAACAAACTTATGTTTCAAGTCTAGATGACTTTTCATCAGAGCGTGTCATGAGAGTCACCTAGAACTCTGTGTTAACGTGCTTTCTCTACATTGATGCTGTCTGACCTGCTGTGATTTCCAGCATTTGTTGTTTTCAGTATAGATTCCAGCATCTGCAGTAATTTGCTCCTCTACAGTCTTAGCATAATTTAGTAAGAGAAGCAAAAGTGATATGAGGATATACTTGCATGCAGCAAGTGGTCACTGTCTGCAATTGCATGGTGGCTCAGTGGTTAGCACTGTTGCCTCACAGTGTGGAGTTTGCATATTCTCCCAGTGTCTGTGTGAGTTTCCTCCCACAGTCCATGGATGGTTATATGAATAGGAAAGGTTTGGAAGGATATGGGCCAGGTGCTGGCAAGTGGGACTAGATTGGGTTGGGACCGAAGGGTCTGTTTCCATGCTGTACAAATCTATAGCTCTATGTGTAGGTTAGGTGAATTGGTCATGTTAAATTGCCTGTAGCGTTCAGGGATATGTAGGTAAGGTGCATTAGTCAGGGATAAATGTAGTGGTTTGGGTGGGATATTCTTCGTAGGATCAGTGTAGTCTTGTCGAATTTCCTGTTCCTTGGATGCTGCCTAACCTGCTGTGCTTTAACCAGCAACACATTTTCAGCAAAGAGCCTATTTCCACTGAAGAGATTTTATTCTATTCTTTGATTGCTGCAGTGTTGTGGAGCCATTCAAAATAGAGTTAGACGATTTTTTTTGAATAGGTGCAATATGCAGGGCTATGGGGAGAAGGCAAGATGTTCATTCAGAGAGCTGGTGAAGACACAATAGGCTGAATGGGCTCCTTTTGCATTGTAACAATTCTGTGATTCTGAAAGTAAAAGATCCCAAGGTAGTACTCACAGGAGAGTGGAGTTGCTGTGGAATTCCTAGTCAACATCTATCTCTCCACCCGCACTTACGAAACAGATATGTTCCTTATTGAATAACTCTGTGCAAACTGCCTCATGTATTTGCTGGCACAGCATGAGTCTAATTAATTAACTATAAAAACCTTTTCAGATAATCTGAGATTATGAAAGGTGATATTTGAATGCAGTCCTTTCCTTAATGCAATTTGAGGTTTAAAGTTGGATTTAGGGGATGTCAGTTATCAATGTGAAAGCATATTTCTTTTGTACCTGGTACAATTACATCAATTTGGAAGCAGCAGGTGCAAGCAATGGATACTCACACTGGTTCAAGTCCCATCTGCTCCAGAGGAGTGTGATAACATCTCTGAACAACTTGATTAGAAAAGTAGATTTAATGAAGCATTAAAAAGATTAGGAAGTATCTCAAAGGGCATAGCGTCCCTGTTTCTGAACCAGGAGACTCAGGTTTGAGTCCCACCGGTTTCAGAGGCAAATAATAACATCACTGCACAGGTGACTAGAAAATAGTTAAAAATCACACACCAGGTTATGGAAACACTAGCTTTCGGAGTGCTGCTCCTTCCATCTGATGAAAGAGAGGCGCTCCGAAAGCTAGTGCTTTCAAATAAACCTGTTGGACTATAAGCTGGTGCTGTGTGATTTTTAACTTTGTGCATCCTAGTCCAACACTAGCATCTCCAAATTTTGATTAGAAAATAGTTTGAGAAAAGTTTTCAAAAGTATCTCAACCATTTAAGAACACTGAAGTTTAAAAAAGAAGAAAATGATAGTTTTGCACTTTGAAGCCTGCAAGGAAGCATTGGCCTTCACTTACCAATGTTATATGTAACATGTTTATTTTGTATTATGCTAAAGCAAATTAACTTTACATGGGGAAACAATTAAATTCCCATGCCAGTTAAAATATCTGTGCCTGCGAAGGAGAAATGTGAGTTGTGATTGTACTGGCTCCAATGAGATTGTAACAAGGACATCTCTGACAAGCAGACAAATTGTTCAGAATTTTTGAATGTAGACAGCAATTTGTTGCATACGTGAAGATGTCTAGAGACTAAACCCTGTGCTGATATGGCAAATTACCAAGGAACAAAGAAGGACATTGTGCGAACAGGAGTGGAGGCAGACGGGCATCAACACTTCTGAAGTGTGTGATTAGCTCTTGAAAACAATGGACTTTCAAAGAGCTCAGGGTCCTTCAGGGTGGTTAGCACAGGGATAAGGATGAATGAACACCAAATGTCTGATTTTGTAATCCAAGATCAATAGAGTTAAGCAGGCAGAGTTTCTAATCAAATGGGTTATAAAAACCTAAGTAACATGAGAAGATATGTAGAGAAGCATGAGGCGAGATAATTATCTCCTGGTAATCCTTGTAAATGCAAGTGAGCATAAATCAGTGTTTTGTAATATAAATCAAGGTTAGATCACACATTGAATAAATGTTAATCAGACGCAGTGACTCCATCTGGATCAAGCTAATTGGGAATCAGATATTCACTATATCTTCTAATCCCTACAATGGAGGCAGGCCATTCAGCCCATCAAGTTCACACCTACCCTCTGAAGAGCATCCCATCTAATACCTGTAACCGTACATTTCCCATGGCTAACCCAGCCATCCTGCCCTTCCCTGCACACTATGGGCAATTTAGCACAGCCAATCCACTTAACCTACACATCTTTGGACTGTGGGAGGAAACTAGAGCACCTAAAGGAAACCCATGCAGACACGGCGAGAATGTGCAAACTCCACCCAGACAGTCTCCTGAGAGAGGAATCAAACCTGGGACCCAGGTGCTGTGAGGCAGCAGTGCTAACCACTGAGCCAATGTGCTACCAACCTGTTTCACGTTTGCTACTTTAAACAGCATGCAATATCAGGCTTTTTTTTTGGATCAGACATCATTTGAAGAAAATTAATTACCTTTGGTGCAAAGGTGCTTGTGTACAGATGGCATAAATCCCTGTACACCAAAATGCGACCTTATTCAACTTACAATAATCGTTTTCTGCCTGTGGCTTGATAATTTTCATATGGCGTCCCACAGCTGTGAACACAAATCCCACAAATTTGGTCTGCTGACACTCCATCGATGCAACATGTTTTAAAAGCTGAGAACATAGCCATCCTGGTTCAGTTACATTTTTGGAGGGGATGTGTGATGTCATTGTCAAAATGGCTGCCTGCACAGATGTCAGTGGTGAAATTACACACTCTGCTGAGATAGAGCCTTTTGAGCCACTTCCCTCACCCTGACCACCCCCAACTCCCAGAATGTCTATTCAGCTCTCCCCAACCCCCTCGATAGCTGGCCGTACTGCCCCCACTCCCACTACCACCACCCCACCAACCACCATCCCCAACTCTGCTATTCCAGTTCCCTCAGAGGTAAAGAGTGAGGTGGTGTGTGAGGCACCTGGAACGTCTTTTGGCGACTATCAGTGTTTTTTTTTAAATAAACTAATGGGACGTGGGAGTGGTTGGCAGGCCAACATTTATTGCTCATCCCTAACTGCCCTTGAACTAAGTGGCTTGCTAGGCCTTTTCACAGTCAACCACATTGCTGTAGGTCTTTGGTTGGATTTGATTTATTCTTGTCACGTGTATCAAGACACAGTGAAAAGTATTGTTCTCCGTGCTAACCAGCCAACTCATACCTCCAATAAGTATATCAGAATAATAGAACAGATTGCAGAATATAGTGTTACAGGTACAGAGAAGGTGCTAGAGAAAGATCATCTCTAATGTATGAGAGATCCGTTCGTAAGTTTGATAACAGCGGGGAAGAAGCTATTCTCAAATCTGTTGATATGTGTTTTCAATGTTTTGTATCAATGAAAGAGGGTGGAAGAGAGTATAACTGGGCTGGGAGGGGTCTTTGATGATGTTGGCTGCTTTCCCGAGGCAGCAAGGACTATAGACGGAGTCAATGGTTTTCATGATGGACTGGGCTGCATGCACAACTCTCTGTAATTTCTTGCAGTCTTGCTCAGAGCAGTTCCATATCAAGTTGTGTTGCATACGGATAGGAGTCTGGACTCACACATAGGCCAGACCAGGTTAGGATGGCAGATTTCCTTCCCTGAGTGAGCCCGATAGATTTTTCTAACAATCAGCAATGGTTTCACAGTCATCGGTAGATTCTTAATTCCACATAGTTTTGATTTTCATTGAATTCAAATTCCAACAATGAATTCAAACCTAGGTCCCAGAACATTAGCTGAGTTTTTGCATTAATAGTCTAGTGATAATGCCATGAGGTCATCACCTGCTCCCTCCAGTTGGCAGTGAAGTTTCCCCAAATTAGCCTACTCATGGATAATAGTCACCCTTGCCATCCAGTTGAGGGTAGCAACTGGGTTCTCAAAGTGAAAGGGCCCTGAGGAGGTCTTGTGGGTTAGAATGAAACACAGCCTGTTCTCGCAGGTAAAGGAGAGAGAGGGCACCTCCCTCAAATGGTACCCGCTTAGTCGCTTGAAAAACATTGAATTAATAAATTGTCACAGCCATTGAGCCATTGCTGTGGAGGGGAAATCTTCCAAGTCGCTAACTGTGCATCCTTCCACATTCCAATCTTCCAGGAAGTGGGCTCACAGGATATTGTCTCTGGATGTTTGGTATCATTGTTTCATTCCTTCTATCACTGTATTTGATCCCATTTTGGAGCCAAACATTAAATCCCATATGTGGACTAACTGATAGAGATGCTTTTGTTTTTATTAATCTATGGGATGTTGATGGCTGGCCAGCATTTATTGCCCTTGAGAAGGTGAGGCCTTTTTGAACTGCTGCAGTCCACCAGCTGTGGGTTGACCCACAATGCCAATAGGGAGGGAATTCCAGGATTTTGACTCAGCAACAGTGAAGGAATGCAATTCATTTCCAAATTAGGCTAGGGAGTAGCCTGGAGGGGAACTTGAAGGTGGTGGTGTTCCCATGTATCTGCTGCCCTTTGTCCTTCTGGATGGAAGTGTTTGTAGGTTTGGGAGGTGCTGTCTGACTTACTCACCCCACTAATCACGACCTCTGACTTGCCCTTGTAGCCAATGTGTTTATGTAGCAAGTCCAGTTAAGTTACTGGTCAATGGTTACCTCCAGGATGTTGACAGTGGGGAATTCAAGTGATGATAACATCATTGAAATCAAGGGATGATGGTTAGATTGTCGCTTCATGGTGATAATCATAGCCAGGCATTTGTGTCAGCCCAAGCCTGGATATTGTCCAGATTTTGTTGCATTTGAACATGGACTGCTTCAATATCTGAGGAGTGTTGAATGATGCTAAACATTGTGCAATCATCAGCGAACATTCCCATTTCTGACCTTATGATGGAGGGAGGGTCATTGATGAAGCAGCTGAAGATGGTTGGGCTGAGGACACTATCCTGAGGAACTCCTGTAGAGAGTTCTGGAGCTGAAATGACTGACCTCTAATAACCAGAAGCATTTTCCTACATGCCAGGTATGATTCTAAACAGCAGAGAGTTTGTCCCCAATACCTATTGATTCCAGGTTTGGCTTCTTGATGCCAAACTTGGTTGAATGCAGCCTTGACATCATTTCTCTGTCTCCTCTGGAATTCAATTCTCTTGAACATGTTTGAACAAAGGCTTTAATAAGGTCAGGAGCTAAGTGGCCCTGGTGGAACCCAGGTTGGGCATCATTGAACAGGTTATTGCAGAGCAGGTGCTGCTTGATAGCACTGTTGATAACACCTTTCATGACTTTACTGATGACTGGGAGAAGACTGATGGGGCTGTAATTGGCTGGATCGGATTTGCCCTGCTTTTTTATGTACAGAATATACCTGGGCAATTTTCCATATTATCAGGTAGATGCCAGAGTTATAATTGAAGTGGAACTGTTCTGCTTAGCTAGGGGAACATAGGTTCTGGAGCACGAGTCTTCAGTATTATTACTGGAATGTTGGCAAGGCCTGTAGCCTTTGCAGTGTCCCCAGTCATTTCTTGACATCACATGGAGTGAATTGAGTTCGCAGAAGATTGATATCTGTAATACTGAGGACCACTGGAGGAGGCAGACATGGACCATCCACTTGACATTTCTGGCTGAAGATTGCTGTTAATGGTTTGGCCTTATCTTTGGCACTGGTGTGCTAGGTTCTTCCATCATTAAGGATGGGGATATTTGTGGAGCCTCCTCCTCCAGTGAATTGTTCATTTGTTTACTGCCAATCATGACTGGATGTGGCAGGACGATGGAGCTTATATCTGATCTGTTTGTTGTGGGATCACTTAGCTCAGTCTATCACGTGCTGCTTATTCTGTTTTGTTATACAAGTAATCCTGTTTGGTAGCTTCTAGGAGCAAGTGAGGACTAAAAATGCTGGAGATTAGAATTGAGACTGTGGTGCTGGAAAAGCACAGCAGGTCTGGCAGCATCCGAGGAGCAGGAAAATCAATGTTTCGAGCATAAGCCTGATCATTCCTGATGAAAGGCTTACGCCCAAAATGTTGATTCTCCTGCTCCTTGGATGCTGCCTGACTGGCTGTGCTTTTCCAGCACCACACTCTTGACTATTTGATGGCTTCACCAGGTTGAAACCTCATTTTCAGGTATGCCTGGTGCTGCTCCTGGCATGCCCTCCTGGACTCTCCATTAGATCAGATTAGATTAGATTCCCTACAGTATGGAAACAGGCTCTTTGGCCCAACAAGTCTGCACCGACCCTCTGAAGAGTAACCCAGTCAGACCTATTCCCCTATCCTATATTTATCCCTGACAAATGCACCTAACATTATGGGCAATTTAGATTAGGTTAGATTCCCTATAGTGTGGAAACAGGCCATTCAGCCCAACCAGTCCACATCGAACCACAGAAGAGTAGCCCACCCAGACCCATTTCCCTCCAACTAATGCACCTAACACTATGGGCAATTTAACATGGTCAATTCACCTAACCTGCACATCTTTGGATTGTGTGAGGAAACGGGAGCCCCCGGAGGAAACCCACGCAGACACGGGGAGAATGTGCAAACACAGGTTGATCCCCTGGCTTCGTGATAATGGTTGAGTGGAGGATATGCCAGGCCATGAGGTTGCAGATTGTGCTGGAGTACAGTTCTGCTGCTTTCGATGGCCCACGGCATCTCATGGATGCCCGGTCTTGAGCTGCCAGATCTATTTTCAGTCTGTCCCATTTAACCTGGTGATAATGCCACACAACACGATGGAAGGTATTCTCAATATGAAGGTGGGACTTCATCTCCACAATGACTGTGCAGTGGTCACATTTGTTGATGGACAGATGTATCTGCAGCCAGCACACTGGTAAGAATGTGGTCAAGTAGCTCAATCAGTAGTGCTACTGCTGAAACACTCTTGGTGGTGGACATTGTAATCCCTCACTCAGAGTACATTTTGTACCCTTGCATCCTCCATCCTTCCTCCATGTGTGGTTCAGCATGGGGGTATACTGATTCATGAGCACGGTGTGTGGTAAACAGCAGGAGGTTTCCTTGACCATGTTTAACCTGAAGCAATGAGACTCCATGGGGTCCAGTGTCAACATTGAGAACTCCCAGAGCTATTCCCTCCTGACTGTTTACCACAGTGCTGCCACTGTTCTGCCAATGGGACAGGACATATCCGGAGATGGTAGTATATGGCATATTGTCTGTAAGGTAATATTCTATGAATACGACTGTGTCAGACTGTTACTTGACTCGTATGCAAGACAGCTCTCCCAAATATGGCACCAGCCCCACAGATGTTAGTGAGGAGGACTTCATAAGGTCAACAAGGCTGTTACTGCTGTTGTCTTTTTCGATGCCTAGGTCAACACCAAGTAATCCATCCAGTTTCATTTAGATAGAATAGGTAGATAAAATTCCTACAGTGTGGAAACAGGCCATTCGGCCCAACCAGTCCACACCAACTCTCTAGAATACAAAAAACAAAAAGTGATTGACAGTCTCTCTCCTGAAGATGGGTCACTGAGCCTGAAGTGTTAACTCTGCTTTTTCTCCACAGATGCTGCCAAGCTTACTTAGTCCTTCCAGCAAGTTGGAATATATGGAATGCTCTGCCCCAGAAGGCAGTGGAGGCCAAGTCTCTGGATACTTTCAAGAGATGGATAGAGCTCTTAAAGATAGTGGAATCAAGAGTTATGGGGATAAGGCAGGAACAGGATCCTGATTTGTGGATGATCAGCCATGATCATAATTAATGGTGGTACTGGCTTGAAGGGCTTAATGGCCTACTCCTGCACCTATTATCTATTGTCTATTCTAACAATTTCTGTTGTCAATGGCGTCTCTTGTCGTGCAAAATGATTTGGTGTTTTCGAAACATTCGAACAGCTGGCAACAAAACAAATGAATTATTGAAGCTAGGAGGCCTTGTTTTAATCATTATTATCTCATGTGTCTCCTTGATATATAGCAGTACTACTTCAAAATAGGTCTCTGGACTATGTTTAATGTCTGGTTTTGCAACTATCAAATTGCAAAGTACTACATAGAACAAAGAACAGTACAGCACAGTACAGGCCTTTCAGCCCTCGATGTTGTGTCGACCTTTTATCCTCTGCTAAGATCAAACTAGCCCGCATGCCCTTCATTTTACTATCATGTATGTGCCTAAACAAGAGTTGCTAAATGTCCCTAACGTATCTGACTCATATAAGCATCTAAATTACAGTAGAATTTGACAAAATAGGGAGACAGTTGTCAACTGGCAATTTTGTTAACTCCACTGTTTAACTATAATAGTTACAAACTGTTCAGAGCTCTGAGTAGACTTGAACTCAGACTAATACAATTGTCCAAAATACAGAGGAACCTCAATTATCCAAATATCAATTATCCGAATTTCAGATTATCTGAAGGCGATCTCAAGGTCCTGGTGGAAACATTACATCAAAGAGGTGTTTCTAACAGTGATCATATCTTCTGTTTACAATGATTAAAAATGAACTCTGCTTACAAAAATGCTGTCGAGATGGGAGCCCAGGTACCGTCTCCAAATGACTGACCTCCCGCGCGCTCTCTCTCTCCACACTTTCTCTGGGGTTCTACACAGGAGTGCACTCTAAACCCACCCTTCCCCAGATAATCTCTCCAACATTGTCCTGCACAGGGCAAAGGTGGAGCCTGTCAAAAAGTTGCAGTTAAAAAATGTTTGTATGGGTGTGTGTGTGTGTCTGTGTGAGTGGGTGGGTGGCTGTGTGTGTGCCTGTGTTTGTGTCTGTGTGTGTCTGTGTGTCTGTGTGTGTCTGTATGTGTGTGTGTATGGGTGGCTGTGTGTGTGTGTGTCTGTATGTGTGTGAATGGATTGGTGTGTGTGTGTGTGGGTGGTTGTGTATGTGTGCGTGTCTGTGTGTGTGACTGTATGTGTCTGTATGTGTGTGTGTGTGTGGCTGTGTGTCTGTGTGTGTGTAGAAAATGTGTTGCTGGTTAAAGCGCAGCAGGTCAGGCAGCATCCAAGGAACAGGAAATTCGACGTTTTGGGCACAAGCCCTTCATCAGGAGGTGTATGTGTATGGTTGTGTATGTGTGTGTGTGTGTGGCTGTGTATATGTGTGTGTGGCTGTATGTGTATGTGGCTGTGGCTGTGTCTGTGTATGTGTGTGTGGCTGTGTATGTGTCTGTGTATGTATGTGTGAGTGGCTGTGTATGTGTGTGGCTGTATGTGTGTGTGTCTGTCCGTGTGTGTGGCTGTATGTGTTGTATGTGTGTGTGTCTGTCCGTGTGTGTGGCTGTATGTGTGTGTGTGTGTCTGTCTGTGTGTGTGTGTGTGTGTGTGTGTGTGTGTGTGTGGCTGTATGTGTTGTATGTGTGTGAGTGTATGTGTCTGTGTGTGGCTGTATGCGTGTGTGTGTGTGTGTGTGTGTGTGTGTGTGTGTCTGTACGTGGCTGTGTGTGTGTGTGTGGTTGAAGTGTTCCGAGGTGGAAGATGAGGCGTTCTTCTTCCAGGCGTCTGGTGGTGAGGGAGCGGTGGTGGAGGAGACCCAGGACCTGCATGTCCTCGGCAGATTGGGAGGGGGAGTTGAAATGGTGGGCCATGGGGCGGTGGGGTTGATTGGTGCGGGTGTTCCGGAGATGTCCCCTCAAGCGCTCTGTGAGGAGGCATCCAGTCTCCCCAATGTAGAGGGGACTGTATCAGGAGCAACGGATACAATAAATGACATTGGTGGATGAGTAGGTAAAACTTTGATGGATGTGGAAGGCTCCTTTGGGGCCTTGGATGGAGGTGAGGGAAGAGGTGTGGGTGCAAGTTTCCTTGGATGGAGGTGAGATATTTCCTTCCCCACCCCTTTCCGCAAAGACCGCTCCATCCATGACTATCTGGTCAGGTCCACTCCCCCAACAACCCCTCCCCCCACCCCCAGCACCCTCCCTTGCTATCGCAGGAATTGCAAAACCTGCGTCCACACTCCACCCTCCTCTCTGACCTATTACCTCCATCCCCACCCTCATTCACCTATTGTACTCTATGCTACTTTCTCCCCACCCCCACCCGCCTCTCATTTATCTCTCCACCCTGCAGGCTCCCTGCCTCTATTCCTAATGAAGGGCTTTTGCCTGAAACGTCGATTTTCCTGTTCCTTGGATGCTGCCTAACCTATTGTGCTTTAACCAGACTTAGAAAAACACTAGGCCTGGGTGGCATGAGTGGTTCAGTGGTTAGCATTACTGCCTCACAGCTTCATGGATCTGGGCTCAATCCCAGCCTCAGGTGACTGTCTATGGAGCTTGCACATTCTCCCTGTGTCTGCGTGGGTTTCCTCATCTCCTCCCACAGCTTAAAGACGTGTAGCTTAGATAAATTGGCCATGGAAATGCCAGGGGTAGGGGGTGAATCTAGGTATGATGCCCTTCAAAAGATTGGTGTGGACTCAATGGTTTGAATGCACTGTTTCGCCATTTTGGGCATTCTATCTTCTTTCTTTATGGAGATAAATTGCTTAAGAAACATCGTCAAGCTCCATCATCAAGGAGACAGATGATGTAATTGTACAGTATGAGGAGATGAACCTGATATTTCCTCAAACCAAAACAGAAATTGATAAGAGAAACTCCACAAGTCTGGAAGCATATGTGGGAAGAAAGCAGATTATGTGATCCTCCTTTAGAACTGAGTGACCAAATGGCATTTGAGAAGAAGCATGTGTTGTCTACAGCTGCAGATAATTACTCCCATCATCAGTGCGCACAACGGAGTATAGTATGTATTATCATTATTGATGCCAATGACATAGAGCTGTGCAGCATGGAAACAGACCCTTCGCTCCAACTCGTTCATGTCGACCAGATATCCTAAACTAATCTAGTCCCATTTGCCAGCACTTGGTCCATATCCCTCTAAGATGAAAGTGAGGACTGCAGATGCTGATCAGAGTCAAGATCAGAGTGGTGCTGGAAAAGCACAGCAGGTCAGGCAGCATCCGAGGAGCAGGAAAATCAACATTTTGGGCAAAAGCCCTTCATCAGGGCTTTTCCAGCACCACTCTAATCTTGACCCATATCCTTCCTATTCATGTACCCATCTAGATGCCTTTTAAATGTTGTAATTGTACCAGCCTCCACCACTTCCTCTGGCAGCTCGTTCCATACACACACCACCCTCTGTGTGAAAAAATTGCCCCTTAGGTCTTTTTTAAATTTTTCATCTCTCACTCGAGGAAGGCATTGTCTATTTACCCTATCCATGCCTCTCGTGATTATAAATATTTGCTGCTTAGGGTCCCTGCCGCCTCTAGGACTTAACATTAAGTTCATTAACTTTAGAGCCTGATTCCATCCTAAATTACCCACCCCCCACCCCTTCCTGTTATGACATGGGTTGATTTTAGCACAGTCACCCATTATCAGATTATCTCCTGGGCCCATTATCACATTATCTGGGCTGCATTCAGTACAGCGTACCCATTTTCTCACTGTTAACTCTGATTACCTCTTATTCAGCTTTTCTTCGGTCCTGGCCTGTTATCCATTTCCTCCTTGTACATACCCCTTTTAATTTCTATCTTTCTGTCTCTAGCTATCCACTTATCTCTCCACCCCACGTGCCCCAAGCACAACTCAACTTCAGCATAAATACTAATAGTTCCTAGCTACTAACATTTCTGATGAAAACTCACCAGATTTGAACCATTGACTCTACTTTCTTCCTACAGATGTTTGCTGAGTTTCTCCTGCAATTTCTGTCTGTTTCAGATCTCCAGCATCTGCAGTTATAGAGTCATACTGCACAGAAACAGAGCCTTTGGCCCAACCAGTCCATTACCAACCATAACCTCAAACTAAACTAGTCCCACCTACCTGCACTTGGCCCATATCCCTCCAAACATTTCTTATTCATATACTTATCTAAATGTCTTTTAAACATTGTAACTGTACCCACATTCCCCACTTCCTCCACATGAACCACTCTCTGGGTAAAATGTGTAAAGCAGAAATTGCACCGAGTTCCGGTGAAGACTCAGTGGACTCAAAGCATTAACTCTGCTTTCTCCCCACAGTTGCTGCCAGATCTGCTGGATTTCTCCAGTAATTTCATTTTTTAAATTTCAGATTTCCAGCATCTGCAATTCTTTGTTCTATTATATTATAATTCAATTGTTATTCTTCCTGGGTCAGCTCTGTATCAACTCCACTAATTCATGCTTTTGTTTAGTCAGTGTGATAATCCTGGAGAAAGTGAGGACTGCAGATGCTGGAGATCAGAGTCCAGAGTGTGGTGCTGGAAAAGCACAGTAGGTCAGGCAGCATCCGAGGAGCAGGAGAATCAACATTTCGCACATTAGCTCTGCATCAGGAAAGATGAAGATCTGATGCCCGAAATGTCGATTCTCCTGCTCCTCGGATGCTGCCTGACTGGCTGTGCTTTACCAGCTCCACACTGATGTGGTAATCGTGTCTGACAAAAGTGTTTACCATCTCCATTTGATGACATTGCAGCAATGTGATATCACTTTAAAAGGTCAGTGATATAAAACTTGGAAATAACTAAGTTATGAATACATCAGGCAACACATTGATTAGTCTGTTAATAATAATCATTATCACATAATATGTAACCATACATGCAAAAATTAAATGGTGACGATTAGAAATTGTTGATTGTGTGAGTTAAGATAAGGATGATTCTAAGGAATTACCAATTAGACAGGATTTATTGCTGGTTAATCAGTGGACCCTTGTCATTTGCTAGAATTAGAAGAGTTAGTCCTGATAGCTACATATTACTCATCAGTCTGCCATAGGCAACTGGTAAATTAGAAGGTGTAACAATGGTCTTCTGTTTTATGTACAAGCCAGGCGTGTGAGATCATAAAACCAGACAAATGACACGATGGCCAATTCATTCAGGGTAGTGCCAACACTGGGTGACGCTTTGCAAACTCTCTACAGCAGATCTTATTCTCACATTCCTTACAATTATTCCACACTTCTGAAATTCCAAGTCTGTAAAAATTACTAACAATGTTCTCTTACATCTACTTATTTTTATAAACCTCCCATGAAACCGTAACTTTGTATGCCTTACTCCATTTAATCACCCTATGGTCTGTATGTCCTTGTATGATATGATCTGCCTGCACAGTACACAAAACATTTCACTGTACTTAGGACAGCAATAAATCAAATCAAGTCAAATTAAATTAAATCAAATCAAATCAGAACAGCTATAAGGAGAAGGCCCCATTCTTGGTAATACCCAGGTCAGGAGTAACGCAGAACAGTGGCCCTGCCAAATAAAACAGCAACAAAATCACCAACTTATTACCTTTACTAAGTTCAGTACAATACCCCTGAGGATGTACATCTTCCCCTGCCCTCCCTCTCACCATTCTGTGGGAACAGTTCCCACTGCAACACACTAATCCATCTCGAGTTGCCTCTAATATAACTCCACTTGCTTGTAGCACTTCCTGTGTCAGCCTCTTCACCCCTCACTATGCCTGAGGTCACACAGACTCTTTCCAAGAGAAGCAGCAATTCAAAACAAAAACAGAAATTGGCCCCGCGTTCCCTTGAAGAGTCACTGGATTCGAAATAGTCAACTCCGCTTTCTCTGCACAGATGCTGCCGGACCTGCTGAGTTTCGCCTGCAGTTCCTGTTTCAGATCTCCAGCATCCGCAGTCCTTTGACTTATGAAACAGCGATTATTTTGGATTTCTTTCAAGTTGCCACGTTGTATTTGCTGCTCATGATGTGGCCTCCTCAGCACAGGGAAGACCAAATGCAGCCTATGTGACTGCTTGATGCCACACCTCTGTTTAGTCTGCAGTGTGATGCCGAGTTTCAGTTTACTTGTCTTGATTTAATTCTCTACCTTGAATGGCAGCATGATGGCTCAGTGGTTAGCACTGCTGCCTCACCAGGGACCCAGGTTCAATTCCAGCCTTGGGCGACCGACTGTGTGGAGTTTGCACATTCTCTCCGTGTCCATGCGGGTTTCCTCTGGGAGTTCTGGTTTCCTCCCATAATCCAAAGATGAGCAAGTTAGGGTGAATTGGCTATGCTAAACTGCCCATAGTGTTTGGTGCATTAGTCAGAGGGAAATGGGTCTGGATGGGTTACTCTTCAGAGTGTTGGTGTGGACTTGTTGGGCCGAAGAGCCTGTTTCAATATTGTAGGGAATTCTGACCTCTCTGTCACTGGCCTGTAGCAGTGTCCCAGTGAAACTCAAGGAACATCCTACTATCATCACCCTGGATCTCAACATCACATTGAACAACTTTAGATTGTCACCCTTGCTTCCATCTTGATTGATGCTGTCTGACCTATTGACTACTTCCTGCTTTCTCTTTGTCCTTATTTCAGATATCTAACATTTGCAATATTTCAATTAACCTATAATTCTGCCCCTTAATTTTATATAATCAATATTAAAAGTTGGTTTGGTTCCATTGTTTGTAGGATGTCCACTTCTCTCTCAACTCTTATCCCTGTCCTTTTTCACCTGCCCATTTTATAGAATAGTAGAAAATATGAGCAGGAGGAGGCCATTTGGCCCTTTGAGCCTACAACGCCATTTAATATGATCATGGCTAATTATGCAATCTCAGTTTCCCTCTGCCACTTGATCCCTTTAGCTGTAAGGGCCATGTCCAGCCCCCTCTTGAATGTATTTAACAAACCGACCCCAACAGCTTCCTGGGAGAGAATTCTAAGGGTTCACAACTCTGAGTGAAGAAATTCCTTCTCATGTTAGTCCTGAATGGCTTTCCCCTTACTCTTGATTTGGAGATGCCAGTGTTGGACTGGGGTGTACAAAGTTAAA